>NW_026294447.1:30603259-31803259 GCF_007827085.1 Peromyscus californicus insignis | reverse complement strand
CTGTCTTCTATTTTTGTTATTCTTAATGCCCATTTTTACAGTTGTTTAATTTTTTTAAAGTAAAGAATATGTTATTTCAAGTAAAACTGTCAATAACCAAGGCTATAGCAGCTTTGATATCCTCCTGAAATAATTCCTGACACTTTATCGGACAGCTCTTGGAAGGACGGAGTCAACTCTGAGAGTTGCCTCTTTCCTGTTGTCATCTTTACAAACACAGCATTGATCCATCACAGCAAGCTCGTGTGCCTCTCAGGTCCCCCTCCTTGGTCTGAGGTGAACACCTTTTGTCCCCTCCAGCTTTTGTAAGAAGTTTTTTCTCTCAGCTTCCACACTGACCTTTCCTGTAGACATCAGAGATGCTTCAAGGAGAGAAGCAGAGCCTGCTATTGGATTTTATCTTTTGGTTTATTTCCCTTCTCATTGTAGGAAATTTCACTGCCTTGGTACCTTTGCAAGGCCTTCAGACAGATGTTTCACTGTTTTTATCTGTTTCTTTGCCCTAGGATTTTCACTTGCCCCAGAGAATTAAGTAGATTCAACGAATACACAAAGTCATTGTTTGTTATTGAATCAAGGATTATGTTTGATTTTAGCAAAAGCAGAAATAGATATAATGTAGAAAATACAGACAAGTAAAATTAACTTAAATCACATAAAACTCATAAATAACTCAGAACTGTCACTGTGGAAATACATCAGCCTTGTTATGATTTATTAAAATATCATTCATATATATATATATATATTTCTGATAATCAAGTAGTTGTATCAGTAGAGAAGCTCAATATTGCGGTCTTGAATTGATCTTTGTTGTGAATAGTCTTCATATTATAATCTTACATTAGGCCAGCTTAATTAAGTCTTGCTTCACATGTAAAAGATGCAACATACATGCCATTGTCTAGCAATTCATCTAAGTTTACCTATTGCAAGTGTGTGTGTTTTTTTTTTTTTTTTTTTTTTTTGTCTCCTTCGTGGAGAATCTTCTTTGTACCCAGACATGACTTTGAAGGTTACTTTAACTGTGATGGTATTGGATTCACCAGTATTTCTAGTTTTTTCTATGAGGCTGAAAAGCTCCACTTGACCCAGGTTCTCATTTATCATCTAGATTCTATCATTGATTTCAAATGGTTATCTAGACTAGCATTTCTAAAATGTTTTCCATAAGTGACCATTTTTAATCTGAGTGTTTTAAAATATTCTCTCATACATATGTGTGTTATATATTAAAAATAATTTTTAAATACCTATTATTATTTATGTCCATATCCAATGCCAACATTCTTTAATGATCTTTTAGGAAGTTCACATAGGCCATTCAATAAGCAATTTTAAAAATAAAACATTTTAATAAAACACAATCCAAAGATATACTAATTTACCTACTGAGGAATGACCATAGAAACATGTAAAGCTTCCTATAATGATACCATTAGTTTTTCATGAAAGTGAAACTTTTTGTATGTTGAAGACTTAGCAGTTCATAACAGAATGATTGCTGATATCAACATTATTATATGTTGATATGTACAAGCCTCATTGATGTCTTGATCTCTGTCATACACAACACAAAGAGTGTGTGCATGGTGTTCAGAGCCAAGGCTGACTGCAACCACTTGATATGTAGGATAACTATGACCCAAAATACTTCAAATTCATTTCACACTTGATTTTTAGTTAATTTTTTGATTTTTGCATATTTCAAAACCTCTTACTTTTTTTCAAACTTTATCGCAGTCTCCACATTCAATTAATTAGTAATATATGGGGACTCATCTCATGATATAAGAAGCTTGTGTCTAGACTCTGTAACTTCAGGGCATTTTTGATGTTTTGCCTGCTTGTTTGTTTTTCCCCCAAAATATCTTACCTGGAAAAACAAAAAAAATTGATCACAGTTAATATATTTTCTTATAAGATTTTTTTTTATTTCATTAAATAATTCTTCATTATGGAAAAATTCATTTTTTTTACATTGACCAGAGAAATGTGCCAGAGAAAACACATTTTTTTTTTTTTTTTTTTTTTTTTTGGTTTTTCGAGACAGGGTTTCTCTGTGTAGCTTTGCGCCTTTCCTGGGACTCACTTGGTAGCCCAGGCTGGCCTCGAACTCACAGAGATCCGCCTGGCTCTGCCTCCCGAGTGCTGGGATTAAAGGCGTGCGCCACCACCGCCCGGCCGAGAAAACACATTTTAAAACGACACACAAAAAGGTAGATAGGACTGTGTCATTTAAAGAGATAGGAAGATGCACAAAATTGTAGACGTGTAAAAATTTACTAGTGCAAAGAGAATATAATCATGAGAGCATAGAGCACACTCAGATGTGCTTGATAGGATTCAGCAATTAACCATGAAGTAGCTGACAGTACTAAGGTTTTTGTTACTACTCTGGTGCCAGATGGAATGTAGCGATTGTTTTTAACCTCTGATCCAGGGAATGCCACATCTAATGTAACTGAAAAAACTACATTTTTTCAAAAGAAATATCTACATTTCTTACTGCTGTGTGAGAACAAGGGAGAAACACACACAGTTACATGTGCTTTAAAGAGCCAGAGTTGGAGACAATAGCTGAGAAAGATGTGAATTCTTCAAGTTATGATAATAACAATTGCATATCGAAGACATAGAATCTACAGTATTAGAGGAAAAAAATAACAATTGAGAAGTGAATTCTTTCATACTGTGCCAAAAGAAGCTGGTTAAAGTGAAGTAAATATTCTAAACTTTGTAGTTGTTTGTCATTAGTTACAGATATAAAAATAAAACAACCAGAAATGACAAACAAAACAAAAACAGCAAAATCATACTGCCTGCTGTGCATGGTGTCACATGATTTATTTCCAGCTAAACAGACAGCTCTCTCATAACTTGAGATCAGTCAGGTGAACATGAGTTCCAGGCTAGGCAGGTACACATAATGACATTTTATCTATAAACAAAACAAAAATCAAAATGAAGTACTATTGCTAGGATCCATTACTTTCAAATCATGCAAAGGCTAGTCTTAGTAGGTATTGCTGGTATGCCTCACAGTTAGGAGATAGGATTTTGTTGGATGTATATAAGCCACATTCCCATTTCTTCAAATGAAAGCAAGATTGGTGTAATTAAAATTCATTTACATTTCTAGTAATTGAACTGTCTTTCCCCATGAAAGTTCACTCACTCCCTTGTATGTTGATTGTGTTGTTTTTTACGTGAATTATTAAATATTTCTGAAAAAATAATCTTTCATAATTATATAATATACTTATTTTGATATATTCAAAGGAGGAATTATATTATTTCCCATCATATTCTACTCTCAAGTTATTACAAATAATCTATAAGGACCATAGTTTTCTACCTTCCTGCAGCCAAATCTCAATAAGCTCAATGATTTATTTATTTATGCACTTTTTGATGAGAAAACATATAAATGGCAATATAATCACTGACTACTTTATTCCTCTGGAAAATCTCCAATCATTTATTAATCTTTATTTTCTCATAAAATATTGAAATATATAATTTATTCAAATATTCCGTTTCTTCCAACTTTCCCTTATTCCAACCAATGAACATTTTTCTGTTTTACATTTCCTATTACACCAAGTAAATTAACTCATATGTAGATTAGGTTGGTTAAAAATGCAGTAGACAGCGTCTTTCCTTCTAGCAGATGCTCTGCTGGCTAGACCAGTCATGAAAATGTGAAGCCATTTTGCAATAACATTTTATTGCGTTGTTGTAGTTTGATTGTGAAATGTCCTTCAAAGGCTTTTGATTATCACTGTGTTCCCAGCTGCTGGTTGTATTTGGAAAGGTTGTGGAATCTTTAGGACATGGAGCCATGCTTGAGGAAGTGGGACAATCAGGTAGGACTCAAGGTTGAACAGCCCAGCCCTACTTCCTGTTTACTCTTTGTTTCTTGAGAGTCAGTGTAGTCTATCCAACCAACCTCGACGGCTGCCATCTTGCTTCTTATGTCAGCTGCCATATTCGCCCTGCCATGATAAATAGAATCTCTCTGAGATCATAAGGCAAAATTAACCAGTTCTCTCTTATGTTGCTGTCAAAGTATTTAATCACTGGAGCTGGCAAACAAAGACAGACATGTATATTATCTATGTTGTTGATTTCAAGAAGCTCCTGATTTGTGGGTATTTTCAGATCTTCTAAGTGAAAGCACCAAGACTCCACTCAAGGGTTAATGGCATGAAGAAGTAATTACAGTGATACCTGTAATATGTGTGTGTCTCTGTTCTTACTAGCTTTTTTAAAAGCTTCAGAAATGCAAGCAGCATTACCAATTAGGAGGAACAAGTCAAGAAACCTAGCAGAGAATTTATTCTTTCAACATACCTGTAGGCACTGATTCTCCATGTTGAAATTGCTGTGTGCTTTTAGGTACTAAGCATTATTTTTAAATTTCACACTTAATCAAAGTCAATTTAGTAGTTAATACTGAAAGCAGATTCATAATATGTTTGTGCAAGGAATTTGATTCATATTGTCTAATCTATTGGTTTGGATTGGAAAACAAGGATGGTGGCCAAAGAAAAAGAAAACTCTAATCTTGGCCATGCTTAACAGTGTGCTTCCATGAACTGAGGTGTTAACCAAATAAAAGATTGTTGCAATATCAATGATTGATCTGATAGATTATTGAGGACAACAAAATTAGTTATGACATTAGTTAATTATTTTCTAATAATATTTTAAATTGCATAAAGAAATAAGTACCATATTGTCCTTAGATAGCATTGTTGAAAAATTGCTTTTATAAATATTCCCTAAAGTTGGAAGTAAAACCATCTCATCATGACTTGGTGTTTCAAATACTGAATTTGAATTGCATTAGGGCATTTTAGAAGTTTAAACTAGGATTGAATTATCTACTGAACTTACACTAATGAGTATTCATACAATCATAGACAATGGAAATGAATGGAGATGAGAGAGGGGAAAACAAAGACAACTGCAATGTCAAAGATAATGTGTTTAATATGTAAAGCTATAAAGAAATATGATTGGATGCACTAAAATAATAATAAGATACTGCCACATGAATTAACACATTTCCTAATGAAATTCACATTATAGTCTGATCAATATGCATTGTATTTCAGTAGGATGAAAACAGAATTAATCATAAAGGTTTTTTATTATGTAAGTAGAATTAAATCATGATGTTTTTGCAATTGCTCCTTGAAGTGAAAGTTTGGAATATACAAAAGAAAAAGAAAGTAAGTGGTTCCCAAAACTGCAAAAAACTTTGAAATTTTCTTATGTAAATTACACAGGGAACATAAACCCATAAGTAATATATGTACATGGATGACACTAAAATTAGCATACAATTTTCTCTATTATACTTAGGTTTACATATTTTCAATCTCTCTGAAGTTTTTAGTAATATATGTATTTCAGATATCAGAAAATATTTTCAGCAAAGCAATTTTTCAAAGAAGTAACTTGAAAAATGAGACTAAGTATAAAAAAGGTCCCAGATTATGGAACAATTGACATGAATATCAACTACAGATTTTTTTCTAAGAACAAACGAGTTCATTCCCTCTTGAAGCAAATATTCTCAAAGGAAATTTTTGCTTGACTGTCACAAGTATAATAACTGAGTCAGAGAATATTGATCTACAAATATCCAGTGATGAGTACAAAGTAATAGAGATAAAAACACCTTTAAACTGAAGATAACTGATTCACATTTGTAAGAAAAGAATATTGAAAATATAATTTAATATAAAATATCAATATGCAATACTTATGTTATATGGAAATAAATGTAAAGGTTAATATAAAATTTAAGAATACATTATAGAATTTTAGAATGAAAACTAAAGACAATTTAAGAAATTTTTTTGTATCAAATTCAAGTACTGTGTTAAACAATGAAGGATGCTTTCTCTATTTTGGAATGAGTATATGGATTATAGGATATATTTTTCTATTTAGTGGTAGACATTTAATATTTAAATATATAAGGTTATTAGCTAGAATATTAGAGTCGTATTAAATGACAAAAAAATTTTTAAACGTATTTGTGTCGTATTTCAAAGTACATTTGGAATGCTTTACATAGAATTTATATATAAACTGTACTTAAATTATATGTTCGGATCAGTATTTAGAATGATCTTATTAAAATAATTTGAATTAAAGATGTATTCTACTGAAGGTTGAACTTTTGTTTTCTGAATCTTCCCAGTTTTCTGTTTATTTACAGTTTGCTTTTAGATGAGTTCAGAAAACTGACTACATGAAATGTCTTGCAAGTGTCCAAAATCATACATTGAATCTTGTAGCATGCCCATTTGTAGTAAATCAGATGGTAACACCCATATTCTAATGAACTGAAACACAAACATATTTATAAGATTAGTAAGTGTTCAATATTCATTAGTGTATATGAAATAGTGCTTGTACTTAATATAGATTTAAACTTGTGACATTTTCTAGCATAACAGAGGCATTAGTTTAGAATATAAAATTTGCCGGGCGGTGGTGGCGCACGCCTTTAATCCCAGCACTCGGGAGGCAGAGCCAGGCGGATCTCTATGAGTTCGAGGCCAGCCTGGGCTACCAAGTGAGTTCCAGGAGAGGGACAAAGCTACACAGAGAAACCCTGTCTCGAAAAACCAAAAAAAAAAAAAAAAAAAAAAAAAATTTATACTTAAAATATATGTGTGCTAGAGACATTTTGTTTTAGAAAGTTAAGTTTATTTATGTTATATATAATACCTATAAAAATTTTACTACATTGTTAAAATGTATTTGAAGACTTGAAGGTTTAAATGTACAGTGATTATAGAAAAAAAACAAAATGGAGGACTTCTATAACAAACTATTTTATTTGAAAAGAAGAAAGGAAAATTTTCTTGTTTAAGCATCACTTATGTAATGAATAATATTTTTATTCACATTATGTAAGATGGTGACTCTACTTCCATTTTCTTATGGAATCTCTTCACTAATTTTAATAGTGGCCTTTGATGGTGAGACTGAAAATATCACAGTTGGCTCACAGAACATGAAGAACTGAACTAGCACTGACCTGGAAGCTTTTCCTTATGGACTAGCTTTCTAGTGCCAGAAGTTGCTATGCAAGCTTCTCAGAGAGAAATGACATGGATATTCTCACTCATCTATAACTCATGTAGTTTACAACAGCAGTTAGCCTGGTAAGATATGTCCGTTGGTGCAATAGTGGAAACAATGTTCCGTAATTAGACTACTCTTTTATTGCTGAATCGAAGGTTTAATCACATGTCTTGTACTATAAACCTGCCCAAGAATCCATGGATGTTGTGGGCAAAGGTGGTAGGCCAAAAGCTTTTAATCTTAATTTGTTGAATGGATATACTACCATATTATCTTCTAAACGTATACTTTTGCAGTCACATAACATTGCAGCTCTCAGTCCTCATCATAAAAGGTACTCTTTAGCCAGCTCATGCACTGAGGACAGGTCCTGGTCCCACTGCCTGGGGGCCTCCAAAACATTTCAAGCTAATCAACTGTCTCACTTATGCAGAGGGCCTGATCCAGTTGGGGGCTCCTCAGCTATTGGTTCATAGTTCATGTGGTTCCACTAGTTTGGCTATTTGTCTCTGAGCTTTTTCCAATCTTGGTCTCAAAAGTTCTCTCTCATACAATCCCTCCTCTTTCTCGCCAATTGGATTCCTGACCGTGGATCTCTGCATCTGCTGCCATCAGTCATTGGATGAGATTTCTAGCATGACAGTTAGGGTGTTTGACCATCCGATCACCAGAGTAGGTCAGTTCGGGCTTTCTCTTGACCATTGCTGGTAGTCTATTGTGGAGGTATCTTTGTGGATTTCTGGGGACCTGTCTAGCACTTAGTGCATGAGCTGGCTGTTTGGAACCTGGGGCCTATGCAGGGACACTTTGCTCAGCCTGGGAGGATGGGACTGGACCTGCCTAGACTGAATCTACCAGGTTGAGCTGAATCCCCAGGGAAGTCCTTGCCCTGGAGGAGATGGGAATGGGGGATAGCCTGGGGGGAGGGCAAGGGGACGGGAGGAAGGAGTACAGGGGAATCCGTGGCTGATATGTAAAATTAAATCAAATTGTAAAATTTAAAAAAAGGTACTCTTTACAGTTATGGTGGTTGATACAAAAACTCACAATTATTAAGAGTATAGATAAGTGAATATGGAATGCTTCATTCAATACTTACATACATATGGTAATTCCTGCCCCCTAATGTTCCTAGAATATTGCAGGATAAAAAGTAGAAACAGTACGATAGATGTAACGTTGGGAGAGATGTTTCTAAACAGTGTCTTATTGACTTGGCACAGCTGCTACAACCATGAACTCACAGGAGTGATGATCGTTTGCATAAGATCTGCAGATCAAGCCGTGGGATATCCAGCATAGACAAGGGAAGAGACTCCTGAAGCTCCACCCACAACTGAGTAGCCAGTCTGTGGCTTCCGGGAGAGGGATAGCCAATCTTCTAAAGGACTGTGACTACTAATGTATCACCATGGCTTCAGTGGGTTGTCCTAAATCCATACACACAGGCAGTAGAGATTTAACTCAGTGGGATTTTTACAAAGAAGGAGAAGAGATGATGGGGCAGGAGGGACGGCTTGGTGGTTGGGAGCACTGGCGGCTCTTCCAGAGGATCCAGGTTCAATTCCCAGCACCCACATGGCAAATCATAACTGCCTGTAATTCAAGTTTCAGGAGATCCCACATCTTCACACAAAAGAAGAAAAATGTAAAAACATGAATTTGATAGGGTAATATGTTGTGGATCTTGAGAGAGTTGACGGTTAGGTGTGGTGATATTTTATTTGTGCTGAAATGTGTTGATATGTTATTTGAATGTTAATAGATAAAGCTTGCTTGGAGATCAGGGGGAAAAGGCCAGCCATTTTAAGTAAAAAAGTCAGGCACACACCCTTAATCCCTTAGCAGGCAGGATCTCTGTGTGTTCAAGGCCACACTAGGGAACAGAGTCAAGCTTGGTGACATAGGCCTTTAATCCCAGGACCAACCATAGAGGCCTGGAGGACTGTACAGACACACAGAAAGTGACAGTACTGTGTAGGAAGAGGAAGTGAGGTAGCTGGGCTAAGACAGCCATTGAGAGGGCAGAACAACAAGGCAATAAAGGTGTGGGTAGACAGGAAGTAACTCACATTTGGAAGCTGCTGAGATGATGAGGTAAAGTTGGCTGGTGGCTTTCCCTATTTCCCTGATCTCTCCAAGGCTTTCATCCCTATATTTGGCTCCATGTTTTTTATTTAATAAGACCATTTAGAAATTCTTCTACAGTTGGGAGTGGATAAATGGTTATGATCAAAATATCTTATATTCATGAATGAAATTTACAAAGAATATATATATATATATATATATATATATATATATATGTGTGTGTGTGTGTGTGTGTGTGTGTGTGTGTGTGTGTGTGTGTGTGTGTGTGTGTGTAGTGGGTAGCCATTCCAGCTTTGATCTGGAAGTTCCAACCCCCATTGAGACTTCGGCAACTGTCACGCCTACAAGGCGGGGCCAAGGGAGGCGCCTGGAGACCCGAGATCTGGATCAAGGAGTGCTCTCTTGGTTGAGCGACCCTGGATGGTGGAGGTGGCCCAAGCAGAGCTCCAGAGAACACCGCTGGACTGTGATACACTTTCCCCAGACCCCGCGACCTACCTATCCCTTAATTTGTAAGTTACGCCATTAAATAAATCTCCTTTTAACTACGTGGAGTGGCCTTAATAATTTCACCAATGTGTGTGTGTGTGTGTGTGTGTGTGTGTGTGTGTGTGTGTATAAAATTAAAACTCACCATGTCAAGTGTATAGTACATAAATACAAAATGAAACACCAAGTGAATTCCATAATTTTAAATTTTCTCTTATTATTATTTGTGATGCATGAACTCTGTGTGTAGAGTATGACACATCCATGGCCAGAGAGCACCTTTGCATAGTCAGTTCTCTCTTTTCACCTTTTCATGGGTCCCAAGTGTTCAAATCAGGTTGTTTAACTTCTGCAGCAACTGCTTTACCCCAGTGAACCATCACACTGGCCTAAGTTATAATTCTACACAGTATGGTAGAAATGATTTATATCATTGCAATCTCAGTGTAACATAGTATGGGTATCCTAGTTCCAAAAACAAGCATCATCTCAAATATCCTCTTTGGCTTCTAAATATGAAAGTTACTATCTAGTAATACAGTATTTTGGGTATGAGAGAGTAGCACTAGATGGAATATATCCTTTTATTATTATTCATAGTGGTTCTGCATATGTCATGATAAATTGACTGTAACACTTGCCTTAGAGAGTTCTATAGTGCTACTTTTCAATCTTTATGTACTATATTACTTAACAGCAAGCATCAAAAAAGCACTCTTACACTCTCTATGCTTACTTTGAATAAAATACCAAAAAATAAAAATAAAATGGGGAGACTTGCTTCCAATCCTGATTTTAGAAATGATATTACATTGTTCAAATTCATATTCAATTGTAAGTTTCAGGCAAACAAACTAAAATAATTGTGAGGTTTTTTTTTTTTTTTTTTTGGTGTGTGTGTGTGTGTGTGTGTGTGTGTCTAAAATTTATTTATTGTTAGTGTACTTTGTGTGGAGGCCAGAGGTGTCAGATACTTTATAAAATAAACCACTTCCATTTTAAAAGATATTCCAAATCCAAAATTAAGTGTAAGTGTTCAGGTTACTTTTGCCCTTACATTGTCTGTGTTTTTTTTTTTTTTTCTTCCTTCATGATAGATGACAGCACTTCAAATATTTCAGTATCCATGTTAATGTGGAGTTTCTAGATTAGCTGAGTTAATATCAGATAAAAAACAATATTCCAAGACAAGGCATATTAACTTAGAAAAGACAGCCATTGGCTAATGACAAAGAGCCTCACAAGGAGCTGTAGAAACTCAAAGGTATATGACGGATCACCGGAACTTCAAAAGATAAGAATTAAGAGTAGGCAGGAAATCAAAAGAATTCCTGGGCTAAAATATTGGTGAATGACATCTTCTGAGATTGGTGGATGTTCGTGGCTTTGAGAAATGACTTGACTCCAGTTACTGGCTAGCATCCCCAGGTTTTGCCTTCTGAACTCTGGGTCACTGAGTCAAACCTTTGCTATTCCAGAGTGACCTTCACCCTTTGCTGAGTCCTACCAGAGAATTCAATCCTGAAACTGTCTGTCTGAAGCATGGCTCCTTTCAAGGCTTGCTGCACATGAGTCCCTGCTGGCCAAATAAAGCTTTCTCAATTCTCCTTAGTGCTGGGGCCTCCCATTCTACAGTTTCTTGCTTCAAGTCTTTCACAAGCATCGCCCTATCAGGCATCACAATGCTAACTCAGTCTTCACATGCATTTCCTAGAAGGGTGAATGTGAAAACATTTCTGATAAATCCAGAATGAGAATTCAATCCACCACATCATACCGCTATATATAGTGCATTGAACTCAAAGAAGGATGTTCTGGGTGCACAGTCCTTGGCTATGAAGAAACATCTTCCCTGAAAAGGAAGAAAGACAGAAAGTTGGGCTTTCAATAACAGTTTAAGTCTGAGAAGTAAAAATTATTTTAAAATTTTAGAATTTAATGCAGTGTAACTATTAAACATTTCAGTTATGTAAATGGAAAACTCCTCTCACTTCACCCTAACCATAAAGAAGAGGAACTCTAAAAACTAAAATGATTTCTAACACATTGCAAAGGCGAGTGGTGTTCTAAGCCTAAGCAAATGATAGCTGGGCAGGACTGCCAAAAAGTAGCCAGCAAGTACCATGACTACTAAAATGTAATTCAATGCTCATTTATTTGTCCGTATTAGCCACATCCCAAATGCTCAGCAGCTCTGGTGTTTGTGGCATTCAATAGAAGAGAACACAATATCTGCATATGAGAAAAGGTATATTGTTCACTACTGATATGAAAACAGAGCTTTCTAACTCACAGCCATACAAATCAAGACAAAAAATAGAATATTGAGTAGATTTGGGATTTAAATAATATGTGTCATTGGAACTCAAATTTCAAGAGCTTCATCATTGGCTAAAATGGTAAAAATCCAAAGTTAGCTATTTATACTGTAAGACAAAAATCTGATAGAAAAGTTAAAAATAGACAAGTCAGTAATTATTATTTTGAATTTTGACATTTCTCTCTCAGAAATTGATAGAACAGATGGAAAGCAAATCCATAATACTGTAGAAATCTTGATCAAAACTATCAAGCAAAATTAATGTAATTTACATTTATATACATTTTATCTAATTCTAATGGGTATAGATCCTTTTCAGGAATTAATCAATATTTATCAAAATGGATTTATTTCACATGATTAATTAAAAAACTCTCATTAAATTTAAACCACACAATTATAAAGAAGATACCTTTTGCTACATTTCTTAATTTTAATTTTAAGTGTATAGGTGCCCTGACTGCATGGATGTTTGTGCATTACATGTGTTCCACCTGCCTTCTTCCAAATTGGAAAACATGCTTATACCAGAAAAATATTGTTCTCAATTTGGTATTTTCATGAACTGTACACAGAGGCATTTTTTGTCCCACCTGTTCCTGTAGCTGCTTTTAAAATAATCATTCAGAGGCTTATGTTAATTATAAATACTTGGCTGGTACCTCAGGCTTATTACTAACTAACTCTTACACTTAAAATAACCCATGATTCTTATCTATGTTCAGCCACGTGGCTTGGTACTTTTTCTAAGTATGACTTTCTCATCTTGCTTCCTCTGAGTCTGGCTGGTGACTCCTGACTCCATGCTTCTTCTTTCCAGAATTCTCCTAGTCTGGCTCTTGAGCTCAATCTCTTTCTATCCAGCTATCAGCCAATCAGCATTTTATTAACAAATGAAAGAAATACATATTTACAATGTAGAAAAGGATAGTTCCACAGCAATGCACACACAATTATACACAAAACATTAAAACCAGACAACTAAATTTTAGCAATATCAAAAACCAAAATGCTGTTACAATAGCTGTGGTCAGTAATCTGATAACTCACATTAAGAGAAGCTATTTCCTACTGTTTTATTTATTTATTTATTTATTTATTTATTTTTTTTTTTTGGTTTTTTCGAGACAGGGTTTCTCTGTGTAGCTTTGCGCCTGTCCTGGAACTCACTTGGTAGCCCAGGCTGGCCTCGAACTCACAGAGATCCGCCTGGCTCTGCCTCCCGAGTGCTGGGATTAAAGACGTGCGCCACCACCGCCCGGCATCCTACTGTTTTAAAGAATGAAGTCTACTTGGCATCAGGTGCAGACCTAACAGTCCAGGCTCATCCTACAAAAAGCAATAAAGTATTTGGTTCCTATAGCACTCCTCAAATGACACTTAATATTAGCTGTGTCCCTCTGTATTCTCTCCCTGGTCCCCCTCTTCCCTTCACATTCCCACTTGATCTCCCCATTCCAGTCCTTCATCCATCCATAACTATCCATTCTATTTCCCTCTCCTAATGAGATCTATTTCTTTCCCTAGTACCTGACTCTATCCCTCAACTCTGATTCTATCATGTGTGGATTGGTTATCATTGCCTTAATAGCTAATATTCACATACAAACAAATGCATATTTCTTTTTCTGCATCTGGGATATTTCACTTGGGATGATTTCTTTTCCAGTTTTATCTATTTACCTACTAATTTAAGTATTTAATTTTTTAATAGCTGTGTAATACTTCATTATATAAATGTACAATTTCTTTACCTTTTTTTTTGGTTGAGGTGTATCTACGTTGCTTCCAATTTCTCACTGTTATGAATATAGTCACAATGAACATGACTGAGCAAGTGTCTCTGTCATAGGATGGAGTATTTTTTGGGTATATGCCCAAGAGTGGTATAGTTGGGTCTTGAGGTAGATTGATCTCCATCATCCCGAGGAACTGCCATTTTCATAGTGGCTGTACAAGTTTATGCTCTTACCAGCAATGGAAGAGTGTTCCCCTTACAGAACATCCACAGCAACATGAGCTGTCACTAGTGTTTTTGATCTTAGACATTCTGTTGGGTATAAGATGAAATCTCAAATTATTTTCATTTGCCTTTCCCTGATGACTAAGGATGTAGCCATTTATTTGTTTCTCAGCCATTTGAGATTCCTCTGTTGAGAATTCTCTGTTTAGATTTGTACCCTATTCTTTAATTATATTTAATTTGGTATTATTTGTTTGTTGTGTTCTATTCTTTTGTTTTTCTGCCACACTTTTAGTTTTCCTTACACAGTGACTTGTTGCTAGGGCCTAATGTTCTCAGTGAACAAAAGAAAACAAAAATTTGTCATTTCTTAAAGAATTGAGTACAAAAGTTAACTTTTAACTCACATGAGTTAAAAAGATGAATACATTTACAGATGTCAGTGCAAACATTCCCAAATCAAGGCAAGTAACAACCCACAGCAGTCAGGAAAGAAAACACCAGAACAGAAACTGGGTCCTTAGGCTCAGAATTTCCCATTCTGTTAGACTGGCAAGATGAAAGTGGTAACTGGTTCAGGAACCCTTGCCAGCCTCAAGAAATCCTGAATGCCAGCTGGTGGTTAATACCCTGCAGATATCACTGTGTGGTGATCCCACCAGGCTGGGGATTTCTCTCTCACAGTGTACTCTCCCCAGCCTCCAAGTGACATGACTGAGAACTAAATGAAGATATGCACAGGGTATTAAGCATATACCAAGGGAACAGTTAGCTTGAATACAAGGTCAAAAATCACCAGCAAGTTCTACAATCCAGTGCTGATACTGGATACAAGTTTCAAGGACAAATTTCTTTTAAAGATTTTTCCAGTTTCATGAGGCTAGCATGAAATGTGTACGTTGGCTAGGGCAAATTGATACTTCAGAATCAGCTCATGCAGCGAATTCCTGGCATCTGCTCAGTCCATCTAGAAGCGTTTGAGGTGGACAATGGAGAGGCTGGACTCGTAAGACTCCTGCTTGCTGATTCGCATCTGCTGGAAGGTGGACAGTGAGACAAGGATCAAGGTGTTAATCCATACTGAGTACTTGTGCTCAGGGGGAGCAATGATTTTAATCTTCATTGTGCTGGGAGCTAGGGCTGTGATCTCCTTCTGCATCCTGTTACCAATGCCTGAATACAGGGTGGTACTGCCAGACAGCACTATATTGGCATATAGCTCTTTGCAGATATCCATACTGCACTTTATGATGGAGATGATGGTGTTTTCATGAATTCCACAGGACTCCATGCCCAAGAAGAAGAGCTGGAAGAGTGCTTCTGGACACTGGAGTCACTCATTACCAATGGATATTCCCTGCCCATCAGGCAGCTCATAGCTCTTTTCCAAAGAGGATGAGGATGCAACAGTAGGCATTTCTTGCTCAAAACCCATGGAAACATAGCACACCTTCTCCTTAATGTCACACACAATTTCCCTCTCAGCAGTGGTGATGAAGCTGTGGTCCCTACTAGTCAGGATCTTCATGAGGTAGTGAGTCAGGTCCCAGTTAGTCAAGTCCAGATGCAAGATGGTGTGAGGAAGATCATAGCCCTTGTAGATGGGCACTGTATGTTTGAACCCATCATTTGAGTCCATGACAACACCAGTAGTGCACCCAGTTGCATACAGGGACAACACTGCCTGAATGACCACTTGCATGGCGGAAGTATTAAAGGTTTCAAACATTATTTGTGTCATCTTCTCTCTCTTAGCTTCAAGGTTCAGGGGGAACCTCAGTCAAAAGCACCAGGTGCTCCTCAGGGACTACATGCAATTCATTGTAGCTGTGGTGCTAAATCTTCTCCATGTCCTCGCAGTTTGTGGCAACGCTGTGCTCAATAGGATACATCAGAATCAGGATATCCTTCTTGCTCTGGCTTGTTATCCATGTAGGAGTCTTTCTGGCACATGCTCACCAGGATATCCTGGTGTCATGGGCAATGATGATTGAAGGAAACATGTATGTCTTCAACCAGAAAATTCCAGCCTTGCGCATGTGCTGGTGGCCATGTCAGAGGACAGCAGGTGGCAATTGAAGTTCAAGTGTTGGCCCACCAGGAGGAAAGTCCCTGATGAGGGAATCTCAGGCAGGCGGCAGGCGAGGCTCTGAGACTGCAGACTCCAGGATGTCTTTTGTTTCTGCTGTACCTTTACATGTTTGCCACAGCCATCTTTCTCTGCTATTTGGCATGGTGTGAATGGGTGTGGGAGATCCCCACTTCCTGTAATGTAGTGTGTTTATTTCATGGACACAGTCCATCCTACTGGGCATTTTTGCCTGTGGATCATTATGGAGATGATTTCTTCTTAAGCTGTGATGTCTAATTTATAATAATAATGTTAATTTAAATAGAGTTTTGGTGATTAAAAATAAAACAAGAAAGTGTCACACAGCTGGAACATACAAGTTTCTATTGAGGAGACATACACAATGTGGCTTAAGTTAATGATTAAGGAAAACAAACGAGTCCCAGTGTCCCACCAAACAAATTCTTTTAACCTTAATATTAGGAGAAGTGTTCGCAGGCTTTGAATTGCATCACAGCTGAAACAAAGCTTTGAAAATAACTTAAAGTTAGACTAAAATGTTTTTGTTAAATAGCTTTGAGGTGAAAAACCCAAATAGACAATCTAAAATTTTATACAGGCACATAGGTGAATAAGGAAGTCTTTTAAGTCAGGGAACAAGAACAGAGCAGATCAATTATCATGAGCTAATATGCCTTTCTTGCTAGGATTGGTTGATGACCAAAGGTGATAATTAATTCTATTATACCCATTTTTGCCCTCAATCTCCTGATATAACAAAGACTACTGATGAGTGGGTATGCACCCTTAGGATTTAAAGTAAAGATGACTAATTGTTTTTCATTAAGTTTGTGATTCCTGTAAGATTCCTTATAAAATTACCTTTCAATTAGTAGTAAAGTGATTGGTTCTTTCTTTGTAACTGAAAAATGCAGCCTGCTAGTAAAAAAAAAAAAAAAAAAAAAAAAAAAAAAAGCTTGCTTACCTGCACTGTTAATCCATAACAAGTTGCTTAGGTACGGATCTATGTGGGTTATTTGGATAATTAGTTTTTCACCTGTAATAGGGAAAATGTTTAATCATGTAAGGGATATGGAAAACATGCTCTTTCTTACTTGTATTTATTGTAATCATTTACTTGAAAAATAGAATGTAATCACATTGTAATTTTTATATTGCCCAAAAGATTTTGCTGGAGTATACAAGTTGAAAGGGAAAGAATAAAAATAGAATTAAAGTGAGTTAAAAGGAAAATACCAAGAATGAGTGAGTTAGGAGGGAAACTTTTAGAAAGCAAGAAAGAAAATATCAAGAATAAAGTTAGAATTAGAGAATAAGGAAGAATAAAGAAAGAATTAGAAGGAAAACATCAAGAATAAAGATAGAAGGAAAAGGAAAACATCAAGAACTAGAGAATTAGGAGAACATTAAGAGAGTAAGCAGGAAAACATCAAGATAAACAGAAGAGACATTTCTGGATATGCATAAGAAAAGAGAATGTAGAAGACAGAATAAAGGATATAGAAGAAGGAAGCCATCAGGAGAGTGTGAGTGTCTTTTCCCTAACCTCCACAGATAAAAACGGCATAGTACACTGCTGACTGGGTGGATTCCCTTGGAGCCCTGCTCTGCTGGGGGCTGACAACCAAGGCAACGATTCACATGCTGGAGCCATTGTCAATGATGAGTGTGGTGAATTTGTCAGGCAGGGTAGACCCGTGTCAGAGTGTGAGCTGATTATTATTATTATCATTATCATTATTATTACTATTTATTGATATCTAGTTTCTGGAGTTCTTTACATATATTGGATCATAGTCTTTTATCAGATGTGAAGTTGGTAAAAATCTTTTCCATTTCTGGGGGGTGCAGATTGTGCAATTGATGATGTTCTTTGAATTATAGATGCTTTTCAGTTTCATGGGATCACTTTTAATAATTCTTTATCTTAGTGCCTGTACTATTGGCGTTCTGTTCAGAATGTTGTTCCCTGTGACAATGAATTTGAGTATATTCTCCACTTTTTTCTATCATGTTCAGTGTGTCTGATATTATGTTGAGGTCTTTGGTCCATTTGAAGCTGATTTTTGTACAGGGTGGTAAGCATGGAACTGTTTGGATGCTTGTAAGTGCAACTGTCCCATTTGGCCAGCAACATTTGCTAAAAATGCTGTCTTTTTTTTCCAATGTGTATTTCTAGCTACTTTATTCAAAGAAAATCAGGTGTCCATGGTTTGGAGATTTGTGTCTGTGTCTTCCATTCAATTCCATTGATCAACATGTCTGTTTTTGTGCCAATTCTATGCAGTTTTGATTACTATATTTCTGTAGAACAACTTGAAATCAGGTATGGTGACACTTATGGCAGTATTTTATTGTTTGAGGCTGTTTCAACTGTCCTGGTATCCTGGTTTTATTTTTTTTTGTGTGTGTGTGTTTCCATGTGAAGTTTAAAATTGTCCTTTCAAATCTTTGAAGATTGTGTTGGAATTTTGATGGTGTTTGCACTGAGTACAAAATTTTCTTTTTGTAGGATGGGCATTTTTATTGGGGCAGGTTAAGAAAAATATAAGAAGATTGATAAGGGATATAAGAAAAAGATAGTATTACTTTGTGTTCTGAGTTGAAAAAGTAATAAAAATTTGTTTTGGGAAATCCTGTGATGTAGTGAGAGACCTCCTTAATTTATAATATATAATATACAAAAGACTATAATACATATTCCTCTTTTAAGATATCTACAAATCTCTACAAATCTAGAACAATAATTTCTTTTTTTGTTTGTTTGGTTTTTTCATTTTGTTTTTCAAGACAGGGTTTCTCTGTGTAGTTTTGGTGCCTGTCCTGGATCTAGCTCTGTACATCAGGCTGACCTTAAACTCACAGAGTTCCACATGGCTCTGCCTCCGAGTGCTGGGACTAAAGGTGTGCACTACCACCACCCGGGAGAACAATAATTTTTTGTTTCTATGGCACAGGAGAGTAGAATATGACTAACTTTGTATGATGTCCTGTAAAGTAGACATGTATGACACTTGAGATAATGGTCCTCATAAACAGGATATTTGAAGCAAGCTTTTTGTTGTTTATTAATTATTCGATGAATTCAATGGAGAACAGATAATTTTGAGAATAAAAAATGGAAAACTATTTCACCTTTTCATGAGGAGTATATTTTATGAATATGTTTCTCTTGGTAAAACAAAGCTTAAGGAACCAACACTCCAGGGCATATTTGGTATTCTGTTGGTGGAGATAATATAATTAAAACTCACTGCCTTGTTGACTTTGTTCTTATAATAAGGTGAGGTAACTTGTAGAGATTTGTTGAGTTTGATTCAGAATGTCTGAAGAATTATAGATTGAATATTTTTAGAACTTATTTCAGTAGATTTATCTTGTCCATTGAGTCATGGAATGAGAAAAATTTGGATGCACAGCAAAATTTTTGTAGTCTATTAAATATTTCTGTTATATGACAGAAAAATTTCAGGGATAGCATAATAAAATTTTTATAAGTTTGCTTGACCATACATAGTTCATGGACAGGATTTTCATTTCCTCATAATATTCAAAGGAAAAAGCCTAATACTCAATATGATTATGTGAGAAGGATCTAGAGGTTGGTTGATTTTTTCTAAAACAGCACCGACTCCTCACTTGGGAGTTCAGATGCACAGTGCTTAATTAGAGGCAGGATTCTAGCTTAACTCCTCTGTCATCACTTAGGATCTGTCTATAATGCAATCAGCAGACTGACTACTGCTGTTTTTTACAGATGCCTAGAGGTGCTCAGAGGATTCTCTAGTCATTTCCCTAAATCTTAACTCGACTAACTCTATACAACTTACTGACTTGACATTGACATTTTCTGAGTCACCAGTAACAAGTCTGATTGATGAATATTTTATTTAAAAAATAAAATAAAAAGACCCAAGGAGGCTGGTTCAGCAGTGAAGAGTGCTTACTGCTCTTGCAGAAACAGGGTTCAATTATCTGCACCTCTGTGGCAGCTAATAACTGTCTGTAGCTCCAGGTTCAGAAGATCTGTTGTCATCTTCTGGCCTTTGCAAACTCCTATACATATTCAGTGGATATGAACTCATGCAAGCATACACATACACAAACACATAAAATGAATAAATACATACTATTTGGAAAGACAAACTCTGAAGCAACAAGAGACTTTCTACTGTGGACAGGCTCTGTGTGATCAAGCAGATCACAACCAAACAAAGTTGCCCTTAACTCTTAACTTTGAGACCTTACTCATTTCCTATAAGGGTCAATTCTACTGCACATACTCTGAAAACATATCTCAGGTTTCCAGGCCTCTGTTCTTCTTGGACTTGTCACCCTAAGAATAAGGTTTCATTCTTTCTCTGTCATTGTTTGCCTTTCCTATTGTCTTTGGGGGATCAATCTAGTCTGTTGGAATGCCTTAATAGCAGGATTCTCAAATATGACAGCAACACTTTCATGGTTGTGGCAAATTCGCAGGGATAGGTAATGTTTATTTAAAAATCATAATCTTCCATGCTGTAGAAGCACATTAGGTTAATTACACTTATATATAACATTATTATAGCTAATAATTAATTTGCTAATACTATTAGTTCTTTGTTCTCAACCAAATACAATGTAGAATGTTTAAACTATAACAAAATTGAATACAGTCTCACAAATATTTAGAAGGAAGTTGATCTTTCCCCAAATAAATGATATGGTAAGAAATATTTATTATAAAATATTATTCTTTAAAATTTATTCATGATTATATAAATTTATATTTGGGAAAGAGAAGGTTCTGATGCTATTTGAGGCTGCTTATTATATGATGAATTTTTCTCCTTAGTTTTTTATAAAAAACATTGGTGATTATTTAAATATTTATCATTGTGATATCACACCTATTTAATCTCAAAAATGTACCAGAAATCCATAATAATGTTGTGCTGGTCAAGATGACCAAGACTTAAGACTGCTGTCTTGAAATACATTTATAAAAATTACAAAATGATATAAAATTGTAGAGTTAAATATCCTTACTTTTTAAAAGAAAATAAGATATGAAATCATTCCTTTGATCCAGCTTCTTGTGGAACTATGGTCACTAGTGGCAAATTTGTGATCATTAGATCTAAATGGAACATTTATATTGCCACCACAACCACTAAGGCTCTTGGAGTGTCTTAGAAGAGGAGAAAGAAAGAATCTAAGAGCTAGAGGATAAGGTGGAATCTTGTGAAATCTGTCTTTTGTGTGTGGCATGGCCATCTCACCCATGAACTCACAACATCTGTAGTATATAAGATCCAGCCAGCCAAAATCCAAACACCTATAGACTAGGTGATTACTAATACCATCCTACACTGAGGAGCTATTTGTGGTGGATAATTGCTGGGAGGTAGCTAACCTTCTTTATTGAGGATATTGTCAGTGGTTGATTTTTCATGCTCCAATTAATGGCCCCAGACTTGTGCATGTATGGACAGCATTAACTCGACTTAGTGGGCTATCAGAAGGGGAAAAAAACACAGATATAAAGCTGGTAGAGAGAAGTAATGTATGTGGAGGAATGTTGGGGTTAAATGTGAGTGGATATGATCATATTTCACCGAGTATAGCAATAAATTCTCAAAAATAAAAAGGAAAAGAAAAGTGAAACAATCATGGGAACAAAAATACACAGAATTTTGTCATAACTACAAGAACAACAAAATGCATAGATAATGGAATTGTTGCTGGTAGGCAGTACAATATCAGAACCTCAATTAAGAATTACACATGTGCCAGCATTAAGCCTTCCACTAAGTTGCTGTCTTAGCTGTCACCTTATTCGTATAACTCTCTGGGATGGAAGACAGGTAACCGTCTATCTTCTTGAGCTAGAGCACAAGAAGCCTGGAGTCTGAGAGTCTTCTTTTCTCAGTGCAGATGAGGAGATACTGCCCTGTATGATCTCCTTCCCTCAGTGCTGTGTGTCAGTACTTAACCCATTTATCCACAGGAAGGGTGTGAGAGTCTGTGAATCATTGAAATTAACACAAATAATTCATACTGTACACCTCAGGATCTTCATGCCCCAAATTTGTTAAATGGGAATGCATTCAAGAAATTAAAATTTCTATCAGGTTGTACTTAAAAATGCATCTCTGAAATTGAGTTGCATTTGAAAAAAATTCTCTGAGTTTTATTGGAATTTCCTCTTGAAAGGAACTGACTTTTGAGGAACTTCTATCTTCCCTCCTTTCTTTCTTTTTCTTTCTTTCTTCCTCTCTCTCTCTCTTTCTTTCTTTCACACACACACACACACACACACACACACACACACACACACACACACACACAGACACACAGACACACACACACACACACACACACACACACACAAAGTGATCATATTCTCACCACAATCTCCTCTTACATTTTTCTAACTCTCACCCCAACAAGTATCCTATTTTTTAAATTTTGTTTTTGTTTGTGGCCTGCTACATTTATTTAATGCTGTCTACATTAGCATGTGTGATGTGTGGTGGATTATGTAGCTGACTATGGAAACTAATTGCTCGCTCTCTCTCTCTTTGAAAATATATGGTAATTCAGTTGTTCACAACTATTTTTGAGTTTTGTTGGAATATATCATATATTTATCTTAAGAAAAAGTGTGCAGATATGAAGTATTAGGCACTGGACAAGTAGCTTCTTGAGAGGGCATGTCTTGCTAAGAGAAGGATATGGCACATTTCAGCATTGTTTATATTGGCTCTTGCTGGAAGTATGAAAGTTTTTCTATTTTTCTTTTTCTTTTTATTTATCCTTCTTTCATGCAATATAACCTGACTGCAGTTTCCTCTCCCTTTACTCCTCCCAGTCTCCCCCCCCCCACCGCCCACGCCACATACATGCACACCTCCTCTCTTCCCCAGATCCACTCCTCCTCTATTTCCCTTCAGAAAAGAGCGGGCCTCCCAGGGATATTAGCTGAAAATGGCATAACAAGATACAATAAGACTAGGCAAAAACTCTCATATCCTCCTAGGATAGGCAACCCAGTAGGAGGAAAAGGATAACAAAAGTAGGCAAAAGAATCAGAGACACCCCAACTCCCACTATTAGGAGTCCCACAAAACCACCACAACATATAACCATAACATATGCAGAGGACCTAGCACAGACACATGAAATCTCTGTGATTGCCACTTCAATCTATGTGAGCACCTATGAGACCTTCTTAGTTGATTCTGTGAGACATATTCTACTGATTTCCATGACTCCTCTGATTCTTATAACACTTATACAGCCACTTCCGTGGGGTTCTCCAAACTCCAGTGGGAGGGACTATGAATCTCCAGTTTGAGCTCTTTCATCAGCTATTATTTGGTTGTGATTCTCTTCACCTGCTCCCAGCAGCTGCCATGGGAAGCCTCTCTGATGGAAATTGGGCTAGGCACTGGTTTATGAGTATAGCATAATATCATTAGGGATCAATTTAGTGATTTTTTTTCTACCTTATGTCTTTAGGCTCTCCAATCTCCAGTTCCTGGTCATCCAGGTAGTGTTAGGCAAGGGCTACCTCTCCTGACACAAGTTTTGTGGATGAATTGGTGTCCCAGTCACACCACTGGAAGTTTCCTGGTTACAGAAGATGGCTGGAGCATTCTCCGTATCTTCCATTACAATGAATCTTCACTAGAGTCACCCTCCTAGAATCATGAGAGTTTCTACTAGGCTCGATTTCCACATACCTCCCAAATGCCCTCCAATTCCAGTCATTTCTTCCCATACTCTCTCCCTCCACCCTACCTCTCCTGATTCCTCCTGCTCCCATTCCCACCAGCCTCTAGTCCATTTGCAAAGCCTATAATATTTCATCTTCCCTAGGAGATGTATGGGTCCTCCTTAGAGTTCTCCTTGATACTTAGCCTCTCCAGGTCTGTGGGTTGTATCATGATTATTATTTACTTAATAGTTAATATCCTTTAACAAGTGAGTACATGCCATGCTTATCTTTCTTGGTCTGAGTTACTTCACTCAAAATGATTTTATTCTAGTTTCATCCATTTGCCTGCAAATTTCACAATGTCTTTTTTTTTTTTTTTTGGTTTGTCGAGACAGGGTTTCTCTGTGTAGCTTTGCGCCTCTCCTGGAACTCACTTGGTAGCCCAGGCTGGCCTCGAACTCACAGAGATCCGCCTGGCTCTGCCTCCCGAGTGCTGGGATTAAAGGCGTGCGCCACCACCGCCCGGCCACAATGTCATTTTTTAAAGAGTTGAGTAATGTTGCATTTTGCAAATGTGCCACATATTCTTTATTCATTCTCCAGTTGACAGACATTTATGTTGTTTTCAGTTTCTGGCTATTATAAATAAAGCCAATATGAATGTAGTTGAACAAGTATCTTTGTTGTAGAATGAATCATCCTTTGAGTATATGCCCAAGAGTGGTATAACTGGATGTTAGTGTAGATCCACTCCCAGTTTTCCAAGGAACCTCCATATTGATTTCCACAGTGGTAATCAAAGTTTGCACTCCCACCAGCAATGGAGGAGGTTACCTCTGATTGACACCCTTGCCAGTGTTAGCTATAACTTGTGTTATTGGTCTTGGCCAGTTGGAATGGTATAACAGTGAATCTCAAAATAGTTTTGATTTGCATTTTCCTGAAGGCTAAGGATGTTGAACATTTCTATAAGTGTTCCTCAACCATTTGAGATACCTCCATGGAGTGTTTTCTAGTCACATGTGTACCTCATTTTTAACTGGATTATTTGATTTGTTGATGTTCAGTTCTTTCTAGATTTGTATATTAGTCCTCTATTGGATGTGGAGCTGGTGAAAATCTTTTCGCATTCTGTAGGCTTCTGTTTTGTCTCATTGATGGTGTCCTTTGCCTTACAGAAGCTTTTCAGTTTCATGAGGTCCCATTTATTGACTATTAGACCTCAGTGTATCTCTTGGCTCTAAAAAATAAAACCTATGTCTAGATATCTCAAGGACCTAGGGTAAAACCAAATAACACTGGTCTAAAACAGAAAAAAATGCAGTGCTAAAATGGTTCCTAAGTATATTTTTCTATACTCATAAATTAGTGCCTTGTTCACCCATTATCAGAGAAGCTTCCTCCTGTAACAAATGAAAAAAAAAAAAAAAAAACACAAGACCAATAGCCAGACACTGTGCAAAGAACGAGAAACATGGAACACTCACTCTAAATAGAATGTCTACATCAAATCCCTCTCCCCAGACTCAAAGACTCCCTGTGGAAGAGGAAGCAGAAAAAGTATAAGAGCAAGAAGGCATGGAAGACACCAAGGAAGCAGCACCTTCTAATGAAACAGGACTGATTGATACATATGAACTCACAGAGACTGAAGCAGCACACACAGGAACTTCATGGGGCTGCACCAGCTCCTCTCTGCATATAATATGACTTCTAGTTCAGTGTTTTAATGGGATTCCTGAGTGTACAAATGATGGGTCTCTGATTATTGTGTCTTCTCTTGGCCTCTTTTCCTTTGGTTGGTTTGTCTTGTCTAACTTCAATGTAATATTTTAGTATTGTCCTATTGTATTTTAATCAGTTATGTTAAAAAATAAATGAATGAATGAATGAGTGAATGAATGAAAACCTTGCCACTAGGGTAAAGGTTAACAATTGAGCTGTCATTTATATGTTATGGAAGAGGGAAAATCAGCTTTCTCCAATGGAGTGAGATGGGTTATATCAAGCGCTAGGACTCATGTTCAGGATTAGGTGACCAACATACAATTAAACTCCACTGCATTTTATGTGTATGCTTTTATTTAGTTAGACTTTAGTGTAGGGGGTTGTTGTTTTGGTTTGGTTTTGATTTTTGCGGGGTGTTTTATTTTTTTTTTTTGTATTTTTTGGATTTTGAAGTTTTATTGAGTTTTGTTGTAGTTGTTATTCTTTTTGAGAAAGAACTTAAAGTTTGGTGGGTAGAGAGGAGAACGATCTGGAAGGACTTAGGGATGGGAAGAATATGATCAAAATATATTTAAAGTTAAAATTTATTTTAAATAAAAAAAATAAAAGCACAGTGTGAGTCTTTTGCAGGGACTGAATCTCAGTGTGGTTTCCATGGGTGGCTCTCCACACTGAGCTTCTCATGATTTGCTTTTACTTTGCAGATGTTTCTACATTGGTATTCTGTCCAAAGGAAATCTTTTCCAGTAAGTTGTAATAATCTCTACTGAACCACTTATCTCTTCAGTTGTGGGGTGAGGCTGAATTCATGTGATCCAACTTCTCCAGTGGATCAGAAAGTATTCCTGATTTGCTTGATTATTCAGCCTTCTACTTGTCTTAATTTGCTCAAACGTAGAATGTAAAATAGTGTTTTACTTTGTACAATTTACATTTCTGTATTAGGAATACTGGAAAATATTTGCTTCTTTTCAGCAAAAAAATTAAATCTAACAGATAATTACAGCATTATCTGAAACTTTGAATTCTTAAGTTATAATATATGTTCTGTATTTCTACTATATAATTCATGACTATTATATAGCCCTACTCTTTACTTATTTTGGCAGCTTTGCATTTTGGTCTCATATTTTTAGGAGAAGTAATTTTAGATCTTCCATATAATGTCGACAAAATCCACAAGGAATGCTCAGGTCTGCACAGATTCTAATTTGTTTCCATGTTTCTCTCTCAAGAATGTATTTCTCTAAAAATATCTCAGTAATTGTTCATGTCATGTTCAATTTCCTTTTTGAGCTTAAAGATAAACAATGATTTACTAGACCTGTGTCTTCCAGGCCGAAGAAAATGAACATCCTGAAGCTTGTTGACGCTCAAGATGGATTCTCCTCTGCCGGTCTTCTGTCCAGTGTCTAATCTCGCCTCATAATTAATTAGCTGTCACATCTGCTAAGCTCCCGTGAAGAGACTGCACAGGTGTCAGGCAAATTGTTCCTGAAATTAAGATCTGAACTGAGAGTGTTTTTCATCCTGACCTTACAATTCTTCTTATTGATTTTGTTGTCATTTTCACCTGTTAAGAATAGAAAGAGCTGGGCAAGGAGTAGTTGCTTCTGAGAAGGATTTGCCATGTAATATTTGAAGAAATATTTTCTTATTAATTTTAAAATACAGTATGTAAACATACACAGAGGTCTTCGGGCCTCAAATAGTAGACATTGAAATTATAAGATGAATATGACATGATAATATATATATATGTGTATATATATATACATATATATATATATATATATATATATCTCCTATTACAAGGTTTTAAAAGGATTATTAACAATGAAGGGCATGAAAAGACAAATGAAGCAAATCTTGTAGCAACATTTCTAACTGCCATGCAGCAAATCACTTTAACACACACTTTACCTTGTTCATAATTTATTTTTAAAATATTGATTATATATCTTTAGAATCTATGTATGATTTTAGCACACATATGAATCTGGTAATATTTATTTTGTATTTATAACTTTGTCTCATTTCTGCATGATTATTATAAAATTTTGTGATATAACTAAAATAACGATAATCTAAAATTTTGAGTTTTATTTTATAGAAAGATTCCTATAGAAAGTAATAGTGTTATGGTTTTGTCACATAAATATTCATTTATAACAGTAACTATTTCTTTAAAATAGTGTCTCTTAAATCTTCAAATAAAATAGCAATTCTTCTTAATAAATAGTGAACATATATTTTGAGAAAATTTTCTATATCATTACCTGTACTTCAGATTTATATATTTTTTTATCATCAGAAAAATTAGGCAGCAAAAGGGTTGACAAAAGGAAGAAATTTTCATCATTCACATACTATTTGATTATTTCAAATTTCAAATAGTCACAGTTACTTGTTTTAATAACTTCTTTCACTATCACCGTGTGTGTGTGTGTGTGTGTGTGTGTGTGTGTGTGTGTGTGTGTGTGTGTGTGTGTGTGTACGTGGGTGAATTTTAGGAAGTTTCTACTACAGTAGGTTTCTACAACACCTTTTGAAACATCTTTCCTGTTAGCTAACCGTTCTTCCGCTTCTGTAGTCTTTATGCTGCCCTACATTCTCCTAACCCATTTAACACTCCTTGTCCCCGGATTCCCCTTTAACACGTTATTCAGTTGATTTCAATCCTCTCTCGCTAGAAATCCTCTCCAGGGCACCTTACTAATTTCCTGACCTCTCTCCATATTCCAGATGGAGCACACATATCTTAAGATTCAAAGTTAAATTCAACAAATGGAAAAAGGCACTTGTCTTTCTAGGTCTGTGTTACACTATTCAGAAATTTTTTTCAGGTATATTCATTTATCCAATAACTATATAATTCAGTTTTATTTAGTAGAGGAATGATAGTCCCCTTTGTGAATTCATCATTTTTCTTTATCCATTCATCAGTTGATAGATATCTAGGCTATTTCCATTCCTGGGATGTTATATATAGAGCAACAATGAACATGGATGAAGATGTTTAGTGGAATGTATAGCCCTATGGGTATATGCTCAAGAGTAGATTAGCCAGACAAGGTGGGAGATCTATTTCTAGCTCTTTGAAGAATCTCTGCACTGATTTCCATAGTGACTTTACCAGTTTGCACTGAAGTTAGCAATAAATAAGTGTTTAATTTCCCCCATCTCCACAGTAGCATTTGTGGTCTTTTTCATTGGCCAGTGGTTATTTTATAGGATTTATTAGGATTATTGATTTTAGTCAATCATGACATTAAAGTATCTACTGTGAAATGACAGAGGCTAGATTGATCATATTGCCGATTCAAATTTTCTAGTACAACAGCTTCATTATTTCAATACACACACATACACACAGAGAGGTAGAGAAAAACATAGAGTTAGAGAGATATACATAAATGTCTTAAGAGTCAGAACATCCAGAACATTCATTCTGAGAACAGTTAGCCATGCTTTTTAATTCAGATTCTTCAAGACAGAATAGACAAAGTGATGAATATTTACAGAACCACTTCTCTGAACCACACAGCCACAGCTCAAAGTGAGACAAATTTGATCTAAAAGACAATGATGAAACCATGACCAGTTTGTTTCAGGGTTCAATTCATCTTTCTGCTGTAATATCTTTTTTATTCTTTCCTGAAAGAAATTTTTAATTGAAAATAGATTTTATTTCATACAACGTATTTTGATTAAGGTTTCCCCTCCCCCAACTCCTCCCAGTTCCTGCCTTCCAATGTACAATCTTACTTTCTCTGTGTCATAGAAAACAGACATTAAAAAAGACAGTAATAAGATAAAAACAAACAAAC
The DNA here is from genome assembly GCF_007827085.1 of Peromyscus californicus insignis. NCBI lineage: Eukaryota > Metazoa > Chordata > Mammalia > Rodentia > Cricetidae > Peromyscus > Peromyscus californicus. The sequence continues at coordinate 31,773,931 of NW_026294447.1, read as the reverse complement.
AAACTGGAATGGGACAAAACAAACAAACTAACAAATGGGGAAAAATTAAAGAGTCCAAGGAAAAACACAAGAAAAAAAATACAGACCCTGAGGTATAACCATTCAACACACACACAAGAAAACCCATTAAAAACAAAATAGGAAACCATAACATATAAGCAAAAGTTCTGTAAGATTAAATACAAAAATATACCTGGACAAATCATTGTGAGACAAAATCACCCCCAAAGGCAACATTGAGTTTGTTTGGTGTTGGCCATCTGTGGCTGAGCATAGGGCCTGCCTGGAAGTGTGGCTTGTATACCCACTGAGAATCCTTTAGGAAAAACTAATTTTTCCTTTGTCATTAGTTAGCAATTAGAGATAGCTTCTGAGTGGGGAGTGGGGGCTTGTGTTTATTTCCCCTCTCAGCACCGGAGCCCCATCTGAACTAAACCTGTGCTGGCCCTGTGCATGCTGCCACAGTTTCTGTGAGTTCATATGTATGTCAGTTCTGATTTTTGTCTTTTATTGAAAATATATTTTTTTCACATGTGTCCTGATTATGATTTCCCCTCTCTCTACTTCTCCTAGTTCCTTCCCATCTGCCATCCCATCCATTGTTAAATCTTACATTCATTTTAATTTGCATTTCCTTGATATCTAAGAATGCTGAAAATGAAAAAAATAGCGTTTCTTAGCCAATTAAATTCCATTTTTTGAGATCTCTCTAGTATGATGTCTCATTTTCAAACTGAGTTATCTATTTTCAACCTGTTTATTTATATTTTATTGAATTTATTTTATTTTATTTTTGTGAGTTCTTCGTATATTGCAGATATTAACCTCTGCTGATTGTGTAATTAACCGAGAATTATTTTCCCCATTATTTAGGCTGCCACTTTCGCAGATTATGGTTTCCTTTGCTCCTGAAGCTTTTGGTCTCCTGAGGTCCTGTTTGTCGATTGTTGGTCTTATGACTTGTACAATTCAGAATTATGAATAAAGTCTTTTCCTCTGACTATAAATTCAATCATACTACAGGCTTGTGCCTCTATTTGACTCAGAAACTCAGTTCTTATGTTTAAGTTTTTGATTCCTCTGGAGTTGAGCTTTGTGCCATGTCAGAGTCAAATTTCATTTTTATACATATAGGTATATGATTTGAACAGCACCAATTGTTGAAGATGCTGCTTTTTTTTTTCAATGTGTATTATGAACTCTGCCCCAAAATCAGATAACTGTATGAGTTTGGGCTTGTATGTGGGCCCTCACTTCTATTCCATGATCCATGTGTCTGTTGTTACACCAGTGCCCTTTTATTTTTATTGCTGCACCTCTGTAGTACACCTTGAAATCTGGGATGATGATAACTTGCAAAGTTTGATTATTACTCAGGATTATTTTGGCTACCCTACCTCTTTTGGGTTCTCATAAGAAGTTTAAGATTATTTTTCAATTTCTGTGAAGCTGCTTTTGAATTTTGAACAGGATTATGTCGGGTTTGTAGATTGCTTTTGGTATGATGGCCAAATCCTACTAATCCATGAGTGTGGGAGGCCAGCCATCCCATCTTCTAGTATCTTCTTCAGAGTCTTTCCTCAGTGTTGTAAAGTTTTCACTAACTTTTTGCTAATTTTACTAATGACTGTTTGGTTACCATTGTACTTTATCAATTAGTTATCATGGTATAATTTGAAGAATCTATATTTTGTCTTATTTGACCATTGAAATTTCTGCTCGTTATCCAGAAGAGTTCTTTATATGTCATAAAACAGTAAACTACTAAACCTTTGACAACTGGTCTGTGTTGCTAATTGCTTTGGTTTTTTCTTTGGTCATAACTGCACCTTCCTGATGCAAGATAAGGGCCATCCCAGGTATTCCTTGAATATATTCATTGCCTTCCAAGCTCTCATAAATATGTAAGAGTGCTAGAGGAGACCCTGTGGACATTTCAGCTCTCAGATATCCCTGTTAATTTTCTTTATCACCTTACTGTTCACCCTGATTAGCATTGCTGCCTCGGGCTGCTGTAAGTTAACCACTCCCTACTAATTGGTTTTGACAAATGATCTAGGGGAAGGCTTTTACTTCCATACACCTTTGAGTCATGTCAAATTACTATAATCTCAATGAGTATTTACAGTCAAATGAGAGAGGTGATTGAATGGACATATTGTTGGAAGAAGCTGAAAAGTTGCTTCCTCATGTGTTTGTTGTACTGCTGGTTTCAGTATCTAGCTAGAGGACAGCAAATAGAGGAACTATAGCTCCTCCAAACTCACTGTCTTAACAGATAGTTATCAGTTTTCAGTGAGTGCTTTTTGGATTGTTATAGCATTTTAAGTGTTCTGTAGTTTTGAAAAAGGTAATTTTGACGAATTTCCCAATGTCCATGATTTTGTCAAGGAGCAGTTTTCAGAGGTTTTTCTCACTGACTCCCAAAGCCATGTCTAGACTTGTTACATGTGTATATTCAACCTGTTAAGTCAAGGTGGAATCAAAGGGTGTCACAATGTAATTTTACAGTTGTCATTTTATCAAGAATAAAGGAGTTGGAGTTAATTTAAGCCTCAGAAAACTTTGAAACACCATTCACCATCTCAGATGGAATTTATGACTCAACATTTTCCATAGCAACAGGATTTCATGGCATACATGTAATTATGAGCTTTACATTCCTTATCACATAGATTCTACTTCAACTAAAAGTTCATTTCACATCAAAACACCATTTGGGATTCAAACCATTAGCCTGACACTTTGTGGATATAGTCCTTACTCCTCCCTCCACTTCTTGCTGTGGAATATTAATTTAAAATGTGTTATATTTGTAATACAGTATGGACTGTGGAATATTTGTTTAATAATGCAAAAATGTGTTGCATTCTTTCATGTTGCATTTGTTTAACTCTGTAAAGCTGTGTGACTTTGCTTACCTAAAACATATGATTGGTCTAATAAAGAGAATAACTGCCAATAGCCAGGTAGAAGAAAGAAGGAATAGGTGGGGCTGGTATGCAGAGAAAATAAGCAGAAGGAGAAATCTAGGGAAGGAAGGAAGGACGAAGAAAAGAAGGAGAGGAAGACACCAGGGTCCAGCCACATAGCCAGCCAGTCACAGGCTAAGAAGGAAAGACAGATATATAGAATAAAGAAAGGTGAAATGAATTAATTAATTACAAGAGGCAAAATGTAATTAAAGAGAAACAGGATAACTTAAGTTAGAAAAATTGGCTAGAAACAAGCCAAGGCAAGGCTGGACATTTACTGAAATCTCCATATATTTATTTGGGAGCTGGGTGGCGGGCCCCCAAGGAGTGAAAAATAAAACAACTACACACTATCTCTCTCTTTTTCTTTCTTTCTTTGATAAAGACTCTCATGTGTTACAACTCAGGGTGGCCTCCAGCTCTATTTGAAGCTGGAATGGCATTGACCTTCTGACTTTCTACCTCACAAGTGCTACAATTGCTGATATTTTCATCATACCTACTTTTTGGAGTACTGAGTGAGGATGAAATCTATGACTTTGTGCAGTCAGCAACTCTTGCACCAACTAAACTGTATCCCTGCTCCAATTCTTTAATCTTTCATTTAAGTTATTTGTAAATATGTTGTTTAATGTCAATTTTAATCTTGACAAAATTGACATAGTGAAGAATTTTGTCATATTTAGATCACAATTCATTTTAATATTTTGTGTATGATATATTTGTAGAAATTATAATGTTTTAACTTATTTATATAATAAAAAAGAACCCAAACAATTACTTATTTATTCATTTCAGATAAAAATTTTCTGACAGTTTTATTACACTCTAAAACTCCTGAAGGAAAACAATAGATATATAATAAACTTATAAATATTCAAAGGAACCATTGCAAGCACATGAAATATGGGTATAATTTAGCTACCCAAATCAGAAATTCTATATATAGCATGAGGAAAACAGAGATATTACTATAGGTATGATTCTTCTGGTTCCTAGAAAACTATGCTACTCTGCTGCAAAAAATAGCTCCCTGGGTGATGTGCTTTATTTTTAGGTGTAACCTAGATTCAGTGTGAAGTTGGAAGTGGAAAATCTAGGATATCAAATTACTAGTAAATTAGTATGTACCTGAATCAGCACTAAAGTGGGCAGGATCTAGAATGTTATAAATGAAGAGTCTATGAATGCAGTTTGGAGTTGAGCAAGTATTTTCTTTTCTAGGATCATATACTGTCAACATCCATTTACTCTCTGTGGAGGTAACAAGGTCTGTCAGGTCATGGTAGACATAGGTATGGCCTCATTACCCTGCTCTCTTGTCCAGTGTTTCTCTCTATCTAAAATATACTTTCAAAGAAATTTTCAGATACTTTCAAATCCATAAATTCTAAGGACTTTTTCCTCAATACAGTAACGCTGGAAAAATACATTACTAGTATTGTAGTATTCTAATACGTATAATACATGATGTATATAAATGTTATAATACATGATTTTGTATTTTCAAATCATTTCATAGGCTGCATTCTATTAGTTATTATAAACTTCAACTTTTCCTAAAAATAAAATACATTGCAAAGAACTAATGATCATAGAATTTATATTACATTTAATACATATCATTTATTAAAATATTTGTTTTAAAAGTTAATCATTTCTAGTTTACATATTTTTAATATTAATATAATTTTGAATTTCTATTCAATTGTGTATATTATAAACTTCATTCACATAACATGCAGAAACTCATAATCATGGATGCACAGCTAATTTGTATATATACATATTTAAAACTTTTTCTTACATAAAAGCAAGACACATCATTAAGACACATCATTTCATTTCATGTATTCTAAAAGCAATAGACATCATATTGAATGGTACTCTATTATCTTTGAGACAGTGCATTCTATTTTACTTTCACGTGTTTACAGGAAGTGAAATGAGTGTCTATTCAAGCAAGACACACACTACTCCTTGGTATGATGCTGAAAATCATCTCATAAAGCTTCAGCTCCAAAAGACATTTTCTTCATAACATGGGCTAAAAACTGGTAGAGTAAAAACAAACTTAATAATTTGTCTTCAGTTTCGTTTTTAATTTTTTCAGTGATAAAAGGGCATGAACACTATTCATATTAGCAGAATTACATATAATGTTCTGATACACATGTGTACTAATCTGCTTACTTTACAAGCGTCTGTATCTTTAAACATGTATCATTTAGTTTTGGGGAAACACTTAAGACCTTTCTTCATGCTCTTTGAACTGTGTAGTAGTACATTATTGCTCTCCATGTTCAGCCTACTGTGTAATCACAGCCCATCAGCTCATGTTTCTCCTCTGGTGATTTCTGTTCTGCCTTCATCTTCCATGATGGTGAGAAGAGGCTGTGCCCTACTCAGAGTTACTTTGTATTCTCATTCTTTTGCCATGCCTTGTCTGAGCCACACCACTTTTCAAAGAGTACTTGATTTCACTTGGAGTGCAAATGTGTTACCAGGATTTCTCTGACACCTTGGTGGGTACATATATAATACCACCTTTCCAGTAACAGTAATTAATAATGCCTTTTTCATTTTTGAATTGTGCTTTTAAAAATTTGACTTTACAAATGAGACGCTCTCTCTCTCTCTCTCTCTCTCTCTCTCTCTCTCTCTTTCTGTATATATACATAATATATATATATATATATATATATATATATATATATGTATATATATATATATATATATATATATCAGGGTAAAATTGACACACACATATCAATATGTGTCATGATTGATTGTTTTCATGTAATCAGAGTCATTCAAGATTGCTTGTTATTTTTCCCTTGTCTATATTGTTCTTGACCCTTTGGACCCCACACAAATTTAACTGTGTTTTGTATTTTAGTAAAAAACAAATGTTCATTGCTGCCTGCATATCTCATATTATGTTTGCTTCCTCTTAGTATGGTTTAATATACCTTCAGGGAAAATTAAAGCAATTAACTTTCACTACCACAATATAGGCATCTGTCTCAGTCATGTTTACCTTACAAAGGCTTCATTCATACTCATAAACTTTTACTGGTCACTTTCTGAAGTGCTAAATTTGTATATGCAAATATGTGGTGAAATATGTGGATATATGTAGAAATTTCAGCTTTGTCATCTTATGGGGGTCCTGTTGCTGACATTTCCATAATAAATTTAATTTTATGCTTTAGCTAATCGTCTCCTTCATGAGAATTACTGGTGTTTCCATCTAGACTTTCCTGAGCTCCAGCCACATAGTTGTTTTTCTTTATTCTCTCTTCTGAATGATCTTGCAAATGAGCTCACCCAAAGCTTTAACACACTCCTGACAGGCAAAGGCTGACAGGCTGTCATTTCTTAGGAGAGTGATGTGACTTATCAGGCTCAGTAAACACTGCTTCATACAATGTTCCTACATGGCTCTTCCAATAATATGTTCCCATGAATCGCAATTTAAGACAGAGCAATTTAAGACAAATTTAAGATTTGGGGTTCCTTGGTCCTGACCATAACATAGAGTATAAAGTCTCACTGGCAATATTCCTTCACATACCTCTCTCTTTTAGATCTCAAAGTTGGCTGAATAGTTTCTAATGCTGTGAAAGATTATAGTAAGGTGAGAAACAACCTCTTTTTTATGGGATTTTGCTTATTTTACACCCAAATATCTTTTCAGAAAATAATGCCATTGGCACAAGTATTATAGTAGATGAGAGATGGATATAAGGATTTTCATATGAAAACAATTTCTTTCATTGTGAACTTGACTGAAAGAGAAACTCGAAGCTAGAAGGAGGAGGACTTTTATTCTCTCGAAGGAAGAAAGCATAGGTATTCTTATTGAAAGTAAAATTCTCTCTAATACAGGCATTAGAGATAATCACAGATAAGTTGGATGTAAACTTTTTTCATGTCTGTTATGGTTTACTAAACCTTTGTCAATTCAAAGCATACAAAATTTCTTTCCCTCTTCTAGTTCATAGTTTTAGATTGAAATAATTTTACCAGGATATTATCAGTTGTTAATTCTGAAAAGAACAGTTTAGAGGACCTTACTTTCTGTAACAGTTTCTCAGTTTATTTAATTTTTCTTTTATTAACAAGTACTCATAGTAGAGGATGATAGGTTAAATAATATTTTTTCACACATATGTATCATGGACTTGGCTCCTATTCACCCCATTATGCCCTTGCCTCATTCCTGATCACACTCATCCATATCATTTGAAGAAGACCCCATTATTATGTAAAGTGTAAAATCTAGATTTTGTATATGGCAGACATCATGATATAGTTGCTGTCTGTGGGGATTTGAAAGAAAATAGCCCCTTAAGGGAATGGCACTGTTAAGAGGTTTGGCCTTGTTGGAGTAGGTATGGCCTTATTGGAGGAAGTGTGTCACTTGGAGGTGAGCTTTGAGGTCTCCTATATTCAAGCTATGCCCAGGGTTACAGTTTACTTCCTCTTGTCTGCCTGTGGATCAATATGTAGAACTCTCAACTCCTTCTCCAGCATCATGCCTGTCTGCATGCCACCATGTTTCCCAACATGTCAATAATGGACTAAACCTCTGAAAATGCAAGCCACTCTAATTAAATATTTTCCTTTATAAAAGTTGGTGTGGTCATGGTGTCTCTTCATAGCAATTGAAACCCTAACTAAGACACTGTCTAAATTTACACTGTATTGCATAATACGCATATAAAACAGAACATTTAATATGCTCGTTTAACTAACTACATGGTACATTTCAGAAAAACAAGACTACATTTAGCAATTAATGAAAGTATTTAAAAAGGACTGAAGGAAAATATGAAAGAAAAGCCATCACTTCCTGAACAGTAAAACTTTACTGGTTTTTTTCTTCAGTTTTTTAATTACACAAGAACTATTATCTAAGAGAATCAACTCTAATGTAGCAGATACATTGCATAGGCGGCATGCCAAGAAAAACTGAAAGTTGACCTAACTCTGTGACCATAGGAAGATGATGTATGTACAAAACAGTTCTAGAATATGTAGTCTGCCTCCTGACACCAAAGAATTCAGAGAAGTATGTCACCAACTTTTAAAGAATTCTCAAAAAATATCCTGTATCCTCAATTCAGTAGTTTTTGTTTCTGTTTTTGATTGACAAAAATATTTTCACAGTATTAATTGCATCTATGTTTAATGAATGCAAATGTGTACTGTAAGATATATCTGAACTTGGGCTTAAAATGTTATCTTCAGTTGTGTCTTAACAAAGAAATCCTGGACACAGTTTTAGGTTCCTCAATCTATGAGACAATAGAAATACAATTGTCTATCTTATTTTCCTTTCTTATTGAAAAAAATTAATAGACTCTATTATGATCATGTTTAATCCACAACTGTCTTTCTTCTAAGCACATAATAAACTCTGTCTTATATATGATAGGAAAGCTACACATTTGAACTCTCGACAATACAACTACCTAAATAAGATCTCAAAAAAGACAATGTCAGTGGACATTCCAATGTGGATTCCTGAAGACTCACTAGGCCCTACCGTTGGATGAAGTTTTATAAGTAGTTAGTGGCTACTGAGAGGGAGAATCAATTTTTCCAGGACTGAACCTCCTAACTGTTTACCCAACACCAAGTGCTCAACCTTAAAAACATATAAGCAAGCAATAGCAAACAACAAATGGGCTTATATTGATTGAATATAATTTGAATATTTGAGATATATAAATTACGAATCTGAAAGGGAATGGAAATGACATGGGGTTGAATAGAGCAGAGAGAGGGATGCAATAACACAAATACAGTACATACATATGAAAGTAAAAATAAATAAAAAAGAATAGAAAAAATTCATTTTAAAAAGTCTATTGGCCTTTTCCATTTAGACTGGAGCCTGGTGACTGCAACCTGCTGGAATTCTCTAATCTGTCTGAGCTCATGGTTGCTGGGCCTCTGCTGCAGCCCAGCACATGCCCCAGGCCAGTAAAGGGTGTGGGGAGGAAGATCAGGATTGCCACCATGGCATGTGCTCTGCCCTCTGCTGGGTACTGTATCTACTTCTACCACAAAAGGCCGAGTGACCCCCAACTTCAAGAAATGGCTTCGAGAATAAGGAAAGAAACTGATGTTCTCTAAGGAGAGAGCTGGGCTTTCCAAGTTACCTGACTTAAAAATGCTGCAGCTGTCCAGGAATTCTCCCTTGAAGAGACACAGTTTGGCAAAGAGTTATCAGCTCAAGGTGAATAGGAGGAAGGTGTAAAGCACTTGACAAAAGCCATTGCTGTGGGTGGCCAGCCTCAGCAGATGCTGCAACTGCTCCAGCAGATGCTTCCACAGCCAGTCTTCCAAATGCTCTGACCAAGCTTCCAGCCATTAGTCAGAGGATTGTAAATGTTCAGAGCTTGGCTGGAGTTGATGTGAGTGAGCCCCTTATCAACACGATGAGATCTGTTAAAAATGATTTTACAATTAGCTTGGAAGCTGATCAGCTCTAGGGGAATAAGGGCAAATATGCTTGTTATGAATTGTCCTGCACTGAAGTTACCGAGTGAATGTGTGCTTTGTGTACATCCATTTTCTGCTCTATTTTTTTCAGTGAAAAGATATTTTGATAGAGCTTTTCATTTTATAAATACACCAAGTTAACTGAACGGGGAGAAAAGGAATCTATTGCTTTCATTGTATTTGGACTGTATTATATCAGAGTGAAATTCTATGAGTTAGGTATGACACAATGCAAGAAGGCCGCAGGTGATTTCATGTTATGGAATTATATACACATGATGTGTGTCTGGGAGCATTTTCTCAAGAGAGATACATTCTTCTCATCCTTGAAAAAACAGACATTTCATCATTAGATGATTTCTACCGGGAACATTAGTGCCCCTATTTCTCTTGTTTATACTGTCAGTTTCCTTGTGATTATTTGTCTTTTCTGACAATTCTCACAGTGAATAAAAGGATTTTATGATATTTATTAAGTAAAATTTGATACTAGGAATCTTTACTCATAGAAGTAGCATTTTATTAGCATACAGATTATAGCAAAATATATGTCATTATCACATGACTCATCTCTATCACTCCTGATTCACTTCAAAGAATTCTTTATTTCCACTTACCACCAAAAAGTAACTAAGTTTCTACTTATAATATTGATACAGTGATTTTACTGAGATGAGTGGAAATGTCTTAGGAGAAATATTTTATGAGTGTATAATTTATACACTCATATGTAAAAGTTAAAAGCACTTTAGTCATCAAACCATGAAATATTTTCTTGAAATGGATGATAAAGTAACTTTGATTCAGAAAATGCTGTGTGAGATGATAATTTAAAATAATGCTGAAAAGACATTTACTTCACAATGTTCATAGGATGTCTGTCTGCCTTAGGATGTGTGCCAGTTTGGAAAGATAAGCTTTCAGCAACTTGTCAACATAAGTGTTTTATTCCTTTATTACATTGTATAATACTTTGGCATGAAGATGAAAATTGTTTTGTCCATAACTTAATAATCATAACAGAACTAAACTGGAGAAAGAAAAAAGTCTATGGCCCAGTAATTTTCCACAGCATATTTCTTTTCATTTAAACTCCTGAGTTTTTATTAAAATATTGTAAAAACCTACTCAGCGTTTTCAAATACCTGTCCTATGGCCTATGTTATAGCCATTCATTCATCACATATTTAATGCCATTTGAACTGACAAAGCGCATTTCTGGATCTGTGAGTCTATGTACACTGTTTGACTTGTCCATAGCTTTGCTTTGGAGAATTTTAAATAATCACTCCCCACTTTTCTTTCAAGCATTATTTACAAGACATAGCTGTAGTAACAAATTCCCATTTTCTTCCTTCAAAATACACTTGTTGTATGATTTTTTTTGTGTGTGTTCTGACAAACAAAGCTTGCCTGGAGATCAGAAGGTGGGGCTAGTCACTAGTTAACCGTAGAGGTCAGGCTCTGATGGCACACACTTTTAATCCTAACACTTGGGAGGAAGAAGCAAAAAGATCAGGAGTTCAAACTCTCCCTGGGCTACACAAGACTGAACCAGTCTAAAAGAGAAACAGTGGTGGGCAATGGTGATGCATTCCTTTAATCCCAGCACTAGGGAGGTGGAGACAGGAATATAAGACAGGTAGAGACAGGATTTTGGCCCCCCGTTAGGTCTGAGGATTCATAGCGGTAAGAAGTTTCTAGGGACTTCTGCTCTGCTTCTCTGATCTTTCAACTTCCACCCTCCATATCTGACTCCAGGTTTTTATTGTTAAGACTGATTAGGCTCATGCTGTGTAGACTACTTTCCCTGTTGATATATCTTAATAACAGTAATTTTCTTTCATTTTACTTAGAAGTCTTTTTTGTTCTATCTTTGCTAGTTTTCAAATGTCAGCTAAGTTTTCTTTATTTTTTCTGTGTTTTTATGAGATATTTATATTGAATTTATTTTTTAAGAATTTTATGCATATGCACTGTATTTATATCATTTCTACCCTATCCTTTCCACAACCCATCATCAATATGCCCCTTAATGCCTCTCAAATTCATAAACTCTTTAATTATTATTGTTACAAATATATGTATGTTGTAGTGGGTAGCCATTCCAGCTTTGGTCTGGAAGTTCCAACCCCCATTGCGGCTTCGGTAACTATCACTCTTACAATACCACCAATAGTTACCGCGAAAGCTGGAATGGCTACCCACTACAGTATGTATGTCATAATTACATAAAAATAAAACCTGTGGAATACATAGAGTGCCCTCCCATGTATGTGTATGTGTATCTAACTCCCCTTTCCCATAACGATAGCGGATCTCTTTGGAAGAGATGGCAAGAAGTGTGGAAGAGGCAGAGGTGGATACAACAATTCAGTTGCACGTATGGACTAACAGGGCCTATAACAATATGCACAAAACCTGCCAAAACTCAAGCTAGACAGAATTCCAGTTTCCTACTTGGAGCAGTGATGTGGAGTGTGTGTGTGTGTGTGTGTGTGTGTGTGTGTGTGTGTGTGTGTGTGTGCAACACATCACCCTGGCTGAGAAGTTGTTGGCATTTAATAGGTGTTAAGGGAAAGATAGTTGTTTTTCTTTCCTTTTCTTTCTTTATTTTTTTTAAGAATGTGACCCTAGTAGCAATGTTCAGGGCAGGTCTAAGAGCAAGAATATTTCAGTGATGAAAATTGGGCATGATGGGTTTAAAACAAACAAACAAACAAAAATATAACACCAAGTTGAGTGGGTAGGGAAATGGAAATGGGTGAACTTGGGAGGAAGAGGAGAAGAGGATGTGTGTATGTTAAAAATTACATGGTATGAAATTATAGAATTTATTAAAATATTTTTAAAATTGTAGGACACAAAATCAATGTGCAAAAATGAGTAATGTTTCAATATACTCATAGAATGCTTTTTTGAAAAAATAAACCTTAAGAACAATCCAATTTATAAGAACTAACCAAGTACAATGAAATACCAAGAAATAAATTTCTCCAAGGAGATGAAATAACTATGATAATTACAAAATATTGATGAAACATTGAAAAACCTGAAAAAATGGAGAGATACCAAAAGTTCATGGATTGACAGGCTTATTATTGATTAAAAAGTCCATTCAAACCAAGGTATTTTATAGATCTAAAACTCAAACACCAGTGAAAATCTTCATATAAATAGAAAAAGGAAAAGAATATCTAAAATACATAGAGATTCACAAATGACACTGAACATCCCAAGTCAACTTTAGTACAGAGAACACAACAGAAATCATTATGGCATCAGCATTCAACACCCTGCAAAGAATTTGTAGCAAAACACAAATAGTATTGGCATAAAAACAGACATATAAGCTGGTGGAACATACAAATATATAAGTAATCATATGTATTTATAGCAAAAAGATTTTGACAAAGACTCTAAAACCTTGCTTTGAAGTGAATTAAAGAAATGACAGTAATTCTTGTAAAGGAGGCTAAAATTATCAGATGCCCCTTTGCAGAAAAATTAAATAGACCACAATTTTTTTAATTACAAAATTAAATCAAAATAGAAGAAAGTGAAAGTTGATATATGAAACAACTCTATCTACTTGAAAATAAATATAGATGAATATTTCAAAATTTAGGAACAAACAAGAAACTTTTAAAGACAAAATCGCCAAATCGCTGGAAATGAATCACTCATTTTGTATATATATATATATATATATATATATATATATATATATATATATATATATATATATATATTTTCATATAGTTTATATACAACAGATGTAATAAGCAGCAGAACAAAACAACAACCTACAAATCTGGAGAAAATGATGATAAACTCTCTCTCTCTCGCTAACATATATATGTTATTGAGAGCTGCTGGTAACAAAAGGCCATGGGAGTATGCAGCAGGTGACAATTAGTCTTCAAAGGGTCATCCTATCAGAACCAAGGGTTCTGATAGAGGACTAAGCCACAATGCAAGGTGTGTTGGAGTTGCTGCCTTTTGAATAAATTGGCTGTTTCTTGTTGTAGATTTCTTATGCAATTACAGCTATGATATCTCCCCACGCATTTTAACCAAATGTATATATGTAATCTCATGATTACATCTAAGTCTTATGGGAACATATATTTGTAGGTGGTCAGGAAGATGGCTTTTCATTCAGCTGTATAACTTTGATATATAGAAAATATACTAGGATATTTTTCATAGCCAGGTCCATTGTCCCATGAGACAGTAAACACTTAAAGCTTGCTTTGTTCCTTTTGCTCAGACTAACACAGAAAATAATAATCTCTCCTCAGCCTAACAGAAACTGTACACATTTAGCTCGTTTTTACCTCAGAGCAAGTTCAAACTAGACTAAAGTCCTTTGTAAATAGATCAGAAGTTTGTAACTTTATAGCTATGCACAAGGTCAGAGTTGCAGGTGTCTACCAAGGTTACTAACACAAAATACCCTAAGAAAAGCCTGCAATTCTTCACTTGCCAAGTCTGCTGATAAAAAGCTATGTCTCAGAGTTTGTTGCACTGGGCATTGCATCCCCTCCACTCTGTCCTGAGACCTTAGAACCTAGCATTACCATGGTAATGACCCCTTTCCTTATCGTCTATTCTAAGAATGTGCTATGACCTTGAGGGCTTTGAAAGTTTTCTCAGGATTACAAGGTGTCTCCTGTTAGAAATATATAGATAGTCGGGCAAGAGAGGAGCTAAGAATGAAAGCTGAAAAGAAGCTGTAGATTTAGAGAAGCATTAGAACAAAGAGAACAGCAGAGAGATGAGAAAGCTTATTTAGAACAATAAAGTGATGGAATGAAAGATCATGGTATGCATAGATTTATTCTTATACCTTCAGATAAGTAGATTTCCTAGCTGGCTGTAGATTCTTTCTTGGACTCTGGGAGAAAGCTTTTGAGGCAGGCCCCTAATAGTTTTCGTTAATATGAAAAGAGGTTGATATCTAAAGGACATCAGGATCTCCAAAACTCAGTAGGAATAAATTGATTTTTAAAGTAGACAAGGGATTATAATAGCCATTTCTCCAAAGACATATGTGTGGGTAACTAGTATCAGAGAAATATCCCATCAGCAATCAGGGTGTGCTAATTAAAAGCACAATGAAATGTCACTTTACTCCAGTAAAAGGGAGTAATATCAAAAATACTGAATGAAACAACTGCCATTGAGGATGTGCAGAAAGAGAATGTGTTTACTCACTGTTGCAGGGAATTGGAACTAATGGCAAACATTATGGAAGGAGCTTTCTCAAGAAATGCAACATTAAACCACTATATGATCCAACCCTGTCAGTACTGGATCACTATACAGAGGAAATTAATTTAAAGAAATATCTGAAAGTTAATTTGAAAGGGATAAAGAAGAAAGAAATGGAAATTCATGTTCCCATAAATAGAATAAACAAGGGGAAATAAAAAAAAATCAACTTTAAAATTTCATATAAATCCAGTTAAAATAATAATAGGTTGATTTTTTTTAAACTGGAGTAAGACTCTTAAAAATTAATGGAAAATGCACGTTATCTCAAACAGAAAGGAAAAAATGTATAAAGCTAGAAGAATGTCTATTTATTCCAAGACACAATGTAAATCTTCATCATTATGTCATAAAATTAAATGGAGCATAGTATGTAGTGCAGGAGCATCATCCATTTCCACATAGACATGAATGCTTATTCAAATTGCCAGTATTGTTCAAAAGGTGAAAGTCAATCCCTGAAAAATATTTCTGTTTGGTTTAATATGATGTTAATTCTGATTTAAGAGGAAGTAATAGGAAAATTATTTGTGTTTCTTTACATTTATGAGGACAACATTTATACTTGATATTAATTATTTTTACATTTAATTAAATACATAATATTTAAAATTGCAATTATTTAGCATTTGAAAAAACAAGAAAAGCATTTGCAATCATTTACAGGGATGTATTTCTAAGTATCAAACACTCAGAATGAAATATTTAAAGAAAACTGATAAACACTAGTCTGCCTAAATTTTACAGGTTCATTCTTCCAATGATGCTGTGACAAGAATGAACACATTTACCAGTGCATTGGGAAATTGTTTGCAAGTCCATTTCTCTAAGAGACTATTTATTCAGAATGTATAGTCAACTCCCAGAACTCCATGATAAGAATACAAAGAGCACAGTATACAGTGCTAAAAAAGTGAATAAATAATTCTGGAGAAAGTGTCTTTAATAATACAAAAGTTATATAAGTCATTACACCAATATCAGTACAAAAATCTGCAATGAAATGCAATTATACTAAGTCAGTAATTGCTACAATATAAAATAATGGTGACTGGTAACCAGTGTCCTGGTTGGTTGCTTGAACTGTTAAGTTGTACAATCGCTATAGAAAACCATTTGGTGCCGGGGGGTGTTGGTGCACACCTTTAATCCCAGCACTCAGGAGGCAGAGGCAGGTGGATCTCTGTGAGTTTGAGGCCAGCACAGAAGGAGTTCCAGGAAAGGCTCCAAAGCTACACAGAGAAACCCTGTCTTGCTGTCTTGGAAAAGCCCCCCCGAAAAAGGAAAAAAGAAATCCACTTGGCAGTTCTAATGTACTAACCCATATAGTTGTCACATGGTCCCTAAAACTGTATGTTTTATACACACACATATGCACATGCAGATGCACATATGGTATACTTATATAAGATAAATAAAATACATATTACCATAAAAATTTTTACATGAAGATTTCTGAAACTTTTATTCATTGAGATAAAGAAAACAATCCAAATAACCATCACAAGAAAAGTGATGATTGAATGAACATATTTTAAGGTGTATGTTCAATGGATTTTTTTCTGATTCTTCCATGTGCATGCTATTTTGTCTATTATTTAATTCATTGGTTAATTCATTAATTTGTTACTTTTTGGCTACAGAATCAACCCAGGAACATGTGAATATATTTCCCAGTTCCTCTCTAATATATGCTATTGCTGCAAATGGGGCATCTTTTGTGCATTCTGAGTAAAAACAAATATGAAAGAAAAAAGTTTTGTGAATGATTTGGCATTTGTTAATTGATAGAGAAACTGTATCAAATTTATGAAAATATACCCTAATAACAGGGGAAAAGTTTGATTTCTGAAACAAAATTATCAACGTTAAACTTTTACACTTTTAATTTTATCAATACTAAAGGTGTAGACATTTGTTAAAACCTTGAGACTGTATGTATTTAAAGAGTCTTTTGTATTTCATAAAGAATCACTCTGTGTAATTTAGATACATTAGAATATACAGCAGTCATAAATACTGTAAGTTAATGAATTGAAGGAGTCAGATAACATGATCACATTTCTTGAGGAAACGAAGGCATACAAAGAGAAATGTAACACTTAAAAGATCCTTCAACTTCTGGCTATATTTAGATTTAAAAACATACTTTCTAGGAGAAGTCTAGCTTTGGAAAACTTCAGCAATGTTATCAGTGTTTCTAACTACGGAGGAATCTTATAGTTTTCAAAATCTATGAAAAGATAAGATACCTCTCTGAGAATACATTTGATATGTCTAAGTTACTAGAGGGAAAGAAATCTATAAAACAAAAACTTTCAAATAAGGATGGAAAAATCATCACCTATGGATCTGTTGACAAGAATGTGAAAGTGACAAGTTGTGGATAGTAGAGTAGAAATGCCTTCCAAGCAGCAATGAGTGTGAGTGAGAATGAGGCCTATACTTGCTTACATATCAGGGCTCATGATCTTAACAGATAAAATACCAAATATCTGCGCCATTGCCTTGAGGATACAGACCAATAACTTAATGTAAATTATTAAACATTAATGACAAAACAATTAAACAAAAATATTGGAAATTAAATTTTTAGTAAACTTAAAATCTAAGGGTAACATACTGAAAATTTGCCGCATGAGACAGTCAGAAACACAATTCCTGCCTTGGCCTGACTTTTGACCAACAATGTGTTGGTTTGTTACGCATGATGAAGTTTCACAAATCACCTTGGTCCATTCTAATACATGCAACCAGACAGAAAACGCTTTGACAAAACAAAAGAAGAAGAAGAAGAAGAAGAAGAGGAGGAGGAGGAGGAGGAGGAGGAGGAGGAGGAGGAGGAGGAGGAGAAGGAGGAAGAGGAAGAAGAAGAAGAAAGTAAAAGAAAGAAAGTAGAGAGTTTTTTCCCCCAATATTCTACATTTACACAAACGACCAAGGATGGGTAATAATTAGTTATGGGAACACAAACAAGAAAACTGGAATATGTGCCACCATATCTTCTTTTACTACTATTATTGTCATTCTTATTACTATGTGAGTAAAGAAAATAAGAATATGAAGCAGATGATTAATAGAAAACTATATGCCATGAACCAGAGAAAGATACATTTTCCACAAATACATGTTTTTCAGTTGGAGATAAACTTATTTTCATACAGCATATTCTGATCATAACTCCCCTCCCTCATATCCTACTAGATCCTGATGTCCTCCCCCACATGACAACCCCATGCCTCCTTTCTTTTTCCCTTAGTCTATCAAAGACATAAATAAAAAAAGAACAAATTAAAATGTGCAAACTAACAAAACACACACACACACACACACACACACACACACACACACACACACACACACACATACACTAAGGAAACAAAGAAAGAACATGAGAAACGCAGACACGCAGCCACAGACATAGACACAGACATCATAAAAACACAAAATCAGAAACCAATATATAGAAGCAAAAGACCAGTAAGGTTAAAAAATGTCCATGCAAAGTATTTCAATGTACTAACTAACAACAAAAATGTGAAACTGCTTGGAATTTGATTTTAATATTTTATTAAAGTCACTAAAAGCATTTTCACTTTATTTCATATATCATAATAACTTTGAGACTAGATTGTTGAGGAAAATTGTGGGCAAGAAAAAAAATATAGCTTAAATCCAGTGCTCTGCTCCCCAGATAAGTAGGAATAGATCTAGTGTTGAACAATTTAAGTCTATTACCCACTTTATTATAAACAAGACTACATACCATGGAGAACTGTAGCACGTTTCAGTAACATCATATTAGATACAAAGTGAAATAGTATATTGGCTCATATTGTCTAACTTTCAACCTCATCTTTTAGAGGATTAATATCCAAAATATATATAAAAATAACTCAAGAACATAGACATCAACAAAATAATATCGAATTAAAAATGGGATACAGCTCTAAACAAGGAATTCTCAATAAAGGTATATCAAATGGCCAAGGAACACTTAAATAAATCTTCAGCATCCTTAGCCATCAGGGAAATGAAAATCAAAATTACTTTGAGATTGCCTCATATACCTGTCAAATAGTAAAGATCAATAACAAAAGCAACAGCTCAGGTTTCCTAGGATGTGGAGCAAGGGGAATATTTTTCCATTTCTGGTGGGAGTGTAAACTTGTACAGCTACTGTGGAAATTAATATGGCATTTACTCAGAAAATTGAGAATCACTCTACCTCAAGACCCAGCATATACCCAAAAGATGCTCCCTGGTAGCACAGTGACACTTGGTCAACTATATTCTAGTGACTTTATTCATAATAGCCAGAAACTGGAAACAACCAACAGATGTGCAGCAACTGAATACTAGATAAGGAAAATGTGGTATATTAATATCAGGAGTATTTAAACATCATGAAAATTGTAAGCAAATGGATGGTACTAGAAAAAAATCATCCTGAGTGAGGTAACCCAGACCCAGAAAGACAAACATCATATGTACTTACTTATAAGTGGATATTAGCTGTTAAGTAAAGGATAATCACAAGGTGGGCAATGGTGGTATACACTTTAATCTCAGAACTCTCCAGGCAGAGAAGAAACAGATCTCTGAGTTCAAGGCCCACCTAGTCAACAGACAAAGTTCCAGAATCTTCAGGGCTACCCGAGAAACTATCTTCAAAAACAATAAAAAAAGTAAAGGATAGTCACATTACTATACACAGTCTCAGAGAGGCTAAGTAACAAGGAGAGCTCAAGGAATAATACATGCACTTCCCTGAGAAGAGGAAATAGACTATGTATTTGCCAGTGGTCTGTGGGTGGGTTTGAATGAGACCAGGAGGGATCAAGTGGGGAAGGCAGGGAGAGAAAGTGTATAGGGAGAGAAGACTGGAACTGAGGGACATTTGGGGGGCCATGTGAAAACCTTAGAGTGTATGCAAAGGACCTAGCAAAGACACAAACAGGCTTGTAATTGCCCATGGAAACCTCCTGGAATCTATGAGGGTGACTGTATCAAGGTCTACTAGTAATGGAGGAGGTGAAGCCTGAACCAACCATCTTCCGTAACCAGGCAAGGCTACTAGTGGTGGAACTGGAATACCAACCTATACAAACAACCCTAGACCTACACCCTGTCTTGTCTGCAAGATGTTCTGGAGCAACAGTGACTCAGAGCTTGTGGGAGTAGCCAAACACTGACTTGTTTAACTTGAGGCCCATGTCATAAAAGGGAGCCCATGCCTAACATTGCCTGGATGGCCAGGAAATGGAACCTGAATGGTTCATGGACACCAACGGTAGAACCAAACATGCCTGGACAAAAAAAAAAAAAAAAAAAAAAAAAAGAAAAAAGAAAAAAAATCAGTGAAATTATTCCTAATGATATTCAGACTGGAGCTGATGGGAGCAGATGCAGATGCCCACAGCCAAACATTAGGTGGAACTGAGTGAACCCCAGGGAACAGAAGTAGGAAGGATTGTAGGAGCCAGTGGAGTCAAGGACACCAGATCATGATCTACCTAATCAAATAGGTGGGGTTCATAGGGGTTCACAGTGACTGAAGTGGCCATCACAAAGCCTGCTTGTGTCTTTGCATACATTCTGAGGTTGCTTAGTTTGGGGGTTTGTGGAATTTCTAACAGTGGGAGTGGGAGGGTTTCTGACTCTTTTGCCTGTCCTTGGGACACTTTTCCTCCTACTGGGTTGCCTCCTCTAGCCTTAATATGAGAGTTTGTGCATAGTCTTAATGCATCTTGTTATGCCATGTTCCTGGGAGGTCTGCTCTTTTACTGAAGGGAGATGGAGGAACATTGGATCTAGGGGAGATGGAAGATGGGGAGATAGTGGATGCAATGGAGGGAATTGAGGCTGTAGTTGAGATACATTGTATGAGGGAAAAATAAATTAAAAAGATGGAAAAAAACAAAACAGCAAAAATAAATGCACAACAATGAAGGCTCTTGTGAGGGGAAAAAGCGTTTTCTGAAGTGTATCTTTATGCTAGATTGAATACTATCAGGAAATGAAATGTTTTATAATGGAATTGCTAGTAAATTTTACCTAGATATATCACCATTACCACAACACTAAAGCTCTAACTGGTAAAAATTTAGCAGGTATAGAATGAGATCAGGGGGTGTCTCAGACTCTGTTGCCTGATATTGGGACCCATTTCTCCTGCCAGATTGACTCATCCAACCTTGATGCAGGATGTGGTGTCTGGTCTCACTTCAGTTTGATAAACCTTGGCTGGCTGATACCAATGAGATACCTATCTGTATCTGAAGAGAAACAGTGGAGGAGGAGTGGATCACGTGGATAGAGGAGAGGGAAGGAGAGCTAGGAAGAGGGGAGGGAGGGGAAGCTTTGATTAGGATGTAAAAACAAGAAAGTTAAAAAAGAAAGGGAAAGATTTTTAACATATTTATTTATCAGGGACAAAGGTAGCTCTGATGTTGAAAGTTTATGAAATTGTTTGTGTTCCACACAGGTATACTAAAACTCATCAATGAGTTCAAGAGTAGCTTCTTAGAAGAATGTGAATTTTCTTATAATAGTCAATCTTAGATACTTAGACCCACTCTTTTCTCCCAAAATAATGAAAGCGAAATCCTGACAGAAACATAGACTCACCAAATAAAGCACTTTTTGTTTAAAAAATTCAAAAGTCATTAACGTTATACTATTAGATTAAATCCACTGGACAGAGATAGGATCTATGGATCTGTAACAGACAGGGTAACAATGGACTAAAATCTCCAATTAGATTTAAATTCATGAATTAAAAATTGTGTATGAACATGTGATCCTTTAAAGCATGTAGAATGAAAGGGTTACCTGTAAAGTTGGTAGGGACAAATAATTAACTACTAAATTATGTCTCTTATGTGAACTGTGAGTCTGGAAAGATAATGTAATGACATTATGCTATTTTTGCATAAAACTTCATGAAATACTTTTGCATCCCAGTTAACAAACTACAAATAAGTAGAAAAGGTGAATTACAACCATCTATCACTGAATTAATGAATCTCTACCATGAGAATCATAAGCTTCTAAAATGTCAAAAAAAAAAAAGACACAGGATTGTACCTTTTGTTCAAACAATGACAGCTACAATAATACCTCTCTGTGACAACTGCATATTGAAAAGTTCCCTCACATAATAAGAGGATTTACAAATATGCTAATGTGAAGATCTTGACCCAAGGAAGTTTGCCTGGATAATCCATACAGAGTCTTGAAACCCTAGAATACTGAGAGGCAGAGGGACCGTTCCTGATTGTAGTCAGAAGAGAGTACCAAATGCAGCAAGGTGGAAGGTGTAACGTGGAGAATAGTTGAGGAATGAATAAAAACTCCAGAAGAAGGGAAAACCATGAAGCCATCTTTCCCCTGGTGTGGTGTGAATAAGAATGGTCTCCACAGGCTCATATGATTGAATAGTTACCAGGAAGTGGACCTCTTTGGTAAGATTTGAAGGAATAGGAGGTATGTCCTTGTTGGAGGAGTGTGTCACTGGAGGTAAGCTTTGAGAACTCAAAAGTGCTCTCTCTCTCTCTCTCTCTCTCTCTCTCTCTCTCTCTCTCTCTCTCTCTCCTGAATCAGGATGTAACTCACAACTACTTCTCCAGCACCATGTCTTCTGTGCTTCCTTCCATGTTTCCCACCATGATGATAATGGACCAAATCTCTGAACCTGTAAGCAAGCCCACAATTACTTGCTGTCTTTTATAAGAGTTGCCTTGGTGATGGTGTCTCTTCACAGCAATAGAACAGGGACTAAGATGCCCTTCTTAGTTCACCTCAGCCCTAGGGACAAACTTATTTTAACCGAAGATCCGTGCTAGATTTTTGACTTTTAAAGCTAAAATTGTAAGACAATGAAATCACGTTGTTTTAGTCACTCACTTTTTTTTTCAGCACCAATAGAATTTGGGCAATGAGTCTAGTCACAACGTTTAGATAACAACAACATTTTAACTCAGCTTCTGCCTCTAGCTGTCCACTTCAGATGAAAGTACATGCTGACCTGTTATCTTAAAAGATATTCAGCTAAACCAAGACAAATAATGGTACGTGTCAGTTATCTTGTGTTTCGTGAACAAAGTGGCACAAAAATGGAAAACGTGTAGATTTAAGAATAATTGAAACTGTTGAGATAATGAGATGGATTCTCACCATCCTACATGTGGAAAGTGGTAACTGGAGAACTAAGAGAAACAGAGGATGGATAGGGAAAGGGAATTATGATACCAGGATAGATTTTAATAAAGTTGTACGAATAAGTTCTACTTAAATATTGCACTGTACATGAACTATAGCTAATGTTAAATCAGTGTATATTTAAAAAATTCAGACACATTTCTTTGTACATTCAATGATACTCAAGATAAAAAGTAGAATTTATAAATATCCTTACTTAAATTATTGCTTATTAAAGTGAATATAATAATTTCAAGGACATGTTTGTGGAGCTGAGCATCATGACTGATGACGGTAACCACCAACTTCAGAATATGGAGCAGGAGGATCACATGGTGAGCCTGGACTACCTAATAAGTCCAAAGCTATTCTGGTATACAAAATGAGACACTGTTTTAACAGACAAACAAAACTAGAATTGTCTTACAAATAAAGACTACCAGGTGGTAATGGACTAATTTGGAAATTTTCATTTAGAAAGAAATAATTAAATTAAAAAATATACCAGAACAATAATATTTTTTCCATAATGTAACCTCACTTGATTATAATTAATTAGTACATCTCTGATCTTCCTTTGTGTTAAATAGATTATAGAAAATCCAACTTAAGAAAAAATGTACAAAAGTTATGAATCTTCCAAATACCAAACTACAAATTTTGCTCTACAGCAGACACAAAAAATTACTGCTTGGAAATATTTTTATTTTATTTGAATTTTAAGCAGTATTATTTATGGTAGTAGAGTATAAAACTAGGTCAATATGTGAAGACTGAATGAAAACACTGCAACAGCAAATTATTCCTCTATCTGAAGAAAATTTGCATTCATAATTATGAGACAGCTTCACCATAAATGTCTACTATTATAAAAAGAACTTCATAAAAAATGTGTTAATAATTATCCCTTTGCAATACCTACAATAACATTAAAAATTATTTAAAAATTTTAGGAGGGAATGTCCAACCTCTTGGTCTGGAGGAAGTATTATCTCCTCACACAGATGAGCTTGTATTTCTCCTTCAACATCCTTGCAAGATTTCATCTGAAGTCTTGATTACAATGTCTGCAATTTTCAGAAGATTTTCTAGACCACTGATCCAAAATGTGATACAAAGAGATTTGCATGAATATTTGGTTAAACTACCAAAAACTCATCTATGAAATTGTTGTATGCTCACATTCTGAAATCTGAGGTTTGTTTAATGTTCGACATTTCAAATCTTACCACAGATCATTAGTTTCCCAGTCCTAAAGATAATGGATACATGCATTGCTTTGTCTTTTAAAAAATGGAAATGAAATGAAAAATGTTCATTTGTGGTCTAGAATTGTTTTAGTCAGTGCATGTAGTCTGAAAATTTCTGTCTGAAAAAAGTGGTGCATATTTCCTAAGAGAATGTGCAATATTGTGTGTGTGCAGTGTTTCCTCACAGTTAATCGTTTTATAATGGTAAATAAAGATTAATTTAGTGACACATGTACAATAAATTGATCTTTTAAAATATTTGTAAAAGAATTTTCTATATGAGTACTGAATTTATCTTTTATCTATCCCTCCTTCAAACCACTGGAATACCTACTGCTAAGACCACCTTGATTGCCTCTCAAATTCATGTCTCCGTTCTTTAATTGTTCACCTCCCACTCTGTCTCTCTATGTCTCTGTCTCTACACTGTGGTGGTATTGTGTTCCCCAAAATATTGTGTACCTTAATAAACTTATCTGGGGTCAGAGAACAGAAAAGCCACAAGATACTTAGGCTAGAAAATGTTAGCACACGCCTTTAATCCTAGCATTCCAGAGACAGAAATCCCTCTGGATCTCTGTGAGTTCAAGGCCTCATTGGAAACAGCCAGGCATGGTGACTCATGCCTTTAATCCCAGAAAGCAGCCTTTAATCCCAGGGAGTGGTGGTAGAAAGCAGAAAGATTTATAAGGCGTGAGGACCAGAAACTAGAAGCATTTGGCTGGTTAAGTGTTCAGGACTTCTAGCAGCAGTTCATCTGAGAGCCATTGGGATGAGGACACAGAAGCTTCCAGTCTGAGGAAACAGGACCAACTGAGGAACTGGCAAGGTGAGATAGCTGTGGCTTGTTCTGTCTCTCTGACCTTCCAGTGTTTACCCCATTACCTGGCTCAGGTTTGATTTTATTAATAAGACTCTCTAAGATTCCTGCTGCACTACACACACACACACATACACACACACACACACACACACACACACACACACACACACACACACACACACACAATGCCTGCTGAGTCCATTTAGTGGTGTGTGTGAGTGTGTGTGTGTGTGTGTGTGTGTGTGTGTGTGTGTGTGTGTGTGTGTGTGTGTGTATGTGTGTGTGTGCATGGCATGTATGTTTAGGGCTGACCACTTCTGTTTGGATAATTTATAAGGGTGTGATTCCTGGAGAATTTTTGGCCTGATCCTGAGATTCCTCTCTCAGAAGCCACTGACAATTTGTAGCAATTCATCTACAGGTGCATCTTTGGGAAATTTTCCTTATCCATGTTACCATGTCAGTGGTTGTTTTCATTGCCCTGATCTTTATGTAACAACATTGTTGGTTGAAATTTCATGAGAACAGCTTTCCTGTCATATTAGAAGATACTGTCCCACAGCAGATACCTTGGTTCTCTCACTATTTCAAGATTTCTGTCCCTTTCCTTTCACCGTTCCCTAACCTTTATGTGTAAATGTTATGTATCACCTGGGGTTGGGTACCACATTCTAATTTATTCTCCAGATTTTGACCAGTAATAACTTTCTATAATAATCTCTACTACAAAACAAGAAGCTTTTTTGATGAGGAATGAGAACTGCACTGATCCAAAAAACACCACATTTTCCTCTCAATTTTAGATCTCAGCAAGCCATAGAATCCAAGAAAGTAAAAGGTACCTTGCTTGAGGTGGCCACTAGAGAAAAATGTAGAGGGACACTCATGCTATGAATTCGAAAACTGGGACAATATGGGTGTATTTAACAGGAAAGGGGTGAGAGAGAGTCCACGGGTTGCACTGCCCCCAGTGGGCTGGACTACCCACATCAATTATTTTATATTTATTTATTTATTTATTTATTTATTTATTTATTTATTTATTTATTTATTTATTTATTTATTTAGGTTCTTTTGAGACAGAGTTTCTCTTTGCAGTTTTGGTGCCTGTCCTGGATCTCACTCTGTAGACCAGGCTGGCCTTGAACTCACAGAGATCTGCCTGCCTCTGCCTCCCAAGTGCTGGGATTAAAGGCATGTGCCACCTCCACCCAGCCCCACATCAATTTTTAATCAAAAAATGCCCCATTGGCTTCCCTACAGGTTAATCTGGTAGGGACATTTTTGCAGCTGATGTTCTTTCTTTCTTAATGACTGTAATCATGTGTCATGTTGACATCAAAGTAGTCAACATACTATATATATATATATATATATATATATATATATATACATGTATATTGCTATATATGCAGTTTAAAGTTATACAACATCTCGTGATAATGCTCACAATAACCATAGACTAATTAACAAAGATTCAAATGCCAGGAATGGGAAAACTCCCTATGACTTTTTGGTCATTATAGTGAATAAAACTCGCCAAATTATGTGAAGATATTTCTATTTACCTTGGTTGCCTCCCAGGACTTGAAGATAACACACACTTCTGTCATAGGACTTGGAAGGACCAGCTTGAACTGATTGGAACTAGTAACCCAATTTATGATGCATATTGAGATGGGGGAAAAACCATTGATAGTTCTGCAAATTTGTAAATCCTAAGAACTATGAATGGTATGACAATATATCCAAAAGCATGTACTAATCACTCTTAAATGTTCTGGTAGCCAAAAGCTGTGTAATTTGACTTCAGGTCACTGAATAGGGTGCAATTTCTGCCAGGTAATATAAACCTAGCCAAATTAAGTCTTCAAGAAGGACCTATTCCTGCCACATGCCCAAACCAGTATGATTTCTACTTGCATTTCATAATATATTAGATTTTAAACATAAGATATTAATAAATTTACATGCCTTGCTTTAATTTTTAAGTAGTAAAAATGAACTTTCTTTCATTTTTTAAATAAATTGAGTATATAAATACTCCATTATTCCTGAAATCTCTCTTCATTCTGAAAACAACTAAATCAATCCTGGGTTCATAGTTTTTTCTCTTCTCTGTCATCTCATCATTCAGGAGGTAGAGGAAGAAGAAGATTTCCCATGAGTTTTAAACCAACCTATACTACTGTATGAAATCCTATCTCAAAAATCTGTAACAAAATAGAAGAGAAAATATAATCTTTTAAAACCAGAATTATGTTGTTGGTGTTGACATGATAGATGTTGGTACTGAAAAACATAGATTTTGGAAATTATGATTGTATACTATTACATGTAGGCATTCTCTAGGTATAGTTTTTGAAAATCATAATCTGTGTAGTTAACATTTCAAAAATTTATTATTTTTATTTTATGTGTATGAGTGTATTTTCTGTCTATATGTACATGCAAAACATAGTACTTGCTGGTCATTGCAGCCAGAAGATGGTATTTGAATCCCCAGAAGTAAAGTTACAGATAGTTGTAGGAAGCCATGTGGTCTCTGAGAAATAAACTTGGTTCCTCTACAACAGTAGCAGGAGTTGAATCATCTCTCTAGTTCACAGCTAACTAACATTTGAATGAACTTTATGCATAACAAATCCAACTTTTAACTTATTTTACAAAATACACCATATTATTTTGAGGCTTCAACTGAACATTTAATTTTGGAATCCAGTAATCTGACTAATACTATTTTCTATTTTTAGAACTAAGCTAAATGAAAAGCAAGAGTAAATTTCAAACATGCATTGAAAAGACTGTTTCTGTTGTGTCTAATTATTTTTGATTGATTTATTGAATCAGGATAAAAAAGCATATTGAAGCCGGGCGGGTGGTGGCGCACGCCTTTAATCCCAGCACTCGGGAGGCAGAGCCAGGCGGATCTCTGTGAGTTCGAGGCCAGCCTGGTCTCCAAAGCGAGTTCCAGGAAAGGCGCAAAGCTACACAGAGAAACCCTGTCTCGAAAAACCAAAAAAAAAAAAAAAAAAAAAAAAAAAAAAGCATATTGAAACACACAAATCCTCAATTGAATAATGTGAGCTTGTCTCCATTTTGTGGGGATATTCGGTAATTATGAATAAAAATGAATTTTCATATCAGAACAGTCTTGTAATTGTGATATTTAGCAGTATTAAAAAAGTTTCCCAGAATGCCATATTGATTAATAATTCAGTCTGGTAACTTTAAGAAATGAATGACTGATAAACTTACCTCTCTAATAAGGATTCTATACTTTGACATTTTTTGAGTCAGTTACTGGGATATTTATATTTGTTGACCTAATGAGTGTCAAACACATTAATATGAGGAGTCAATTGGCCTTGGTTTTGTGAGTTGTTTCAGTTTTACATACAGCACACATCATGGAAACTACTTCACCACCAGTTAGTCTGATTTTGAAATAATCACATGTAATTGTCACATTAAACAAAACTGACTTGCATTTGCAAATACTTTTGATTACATGAGTAAAATGATAAAGTGTGATTCATGCATTGTTTCTCTTCTTCAGCCTGGGAAGTTATGCTATATTTATTTTACTGTTGTACTAAGTAAGACATCTTGGCTAATTTTTCTTCAGTGTTATCTTAATTTTATGAACTAATTTTCTCTAGTTCCATGAAAATTCTGTCATGGAGTTGCCCCCCTTTGGAACTTTCTAGTATTTACAAATTGAGGCTAGCCAGATGGTGGTAACAGATGCCTTTAATCCCAGCCTTTAATCAGGAGGCAGAAGTAAGCAGATCAAGGAGTTCCAGAGCAGCCTGGAGACAGAGGGAATTCCAGAACAGTCAGGACTACAAAGAGAATCTCAGTCTTGAAAACAAACGAACAAATAAGCAAACAAAAATAAATGAATAAATAAAATTTTGAATTCTAGGTCTTGAATCTGCAACAAGACATCAAAAAAGTAAGAAAGAAAGGAAGAAAGAAAGAAAGAAAGAAAGAAAGAAAGAAAGAAAGAAAGAAAGAAAGAAAGAAAGAAAGCCGTAATTTCAACAAGAGTCGTTTTAAAAAGTGGATTTTTCTTTAGGCTTTTCTATGATTTCTCTGCCCAATAATATCCTTACTAGACATGATAGGTTAGCAAAGCAAAAGCCCAGTGCAAGCAATGAGCTATCTCTTTGGGAGTTGTTTGTTAGTGAAGTCCCAAAGATCCCCAAACATTACAGGCAATTGTCATTGCACTTTGTCACCCCCCAGAAGCTGACAAAGACATGTTTGCAGAAGATACCATATTATTGAGACACAGGACAGGAGTACTGACCTGGAAGTGTCATCCCTACTGGCTAGCTTTCATAGTCTGGAAGTTGCTTCACTAGACAAGTAGTAATCAATCATATCTATCTGTGACCCCTTCTAGCCACAAAAACCACCTTTGTGGCAGGCATAACCACTGATGTAATAGTGACATGAATATTATAAGAATATCTAATTACTTCCTAATGAGCATTAAGGACTACTCCTTAAAGGAAACTTACATACAACAGCTTATTGGATCCAAGATCCAATGACAGGACAGGTCACATTTTCAGGAGAGAACTAACTACTATTACCTAGCTAAATAGACATAGTATTAAACCAACTCCTAGTGACTTGTCCTCATTTTCATAGACTAGTGTATTTCTAGACCCTCATCAGAGAAGCTTCTTTTTGCAGTTAATATGGAGACCCACAAATGACAGAGAATAAGATACTGAGGAATGCTTAGTACTAAATAGAACATCAATATCACACCCCTTACTTCCAAGGCTCAGGGGTTAATGCAGAAGAATGTTAAAGATTGTAAGAATGAGAAGAAGCAGAGGATGACACGAAAAATATTTTCTAGACATAGTAGAGCAGTTGTACATGTGAACTGAGAGCAGTTAAGACAGTTAACATGGTGGTATAAACAGCTCTGTTCAAAAGTGTGTGGGAAATTCATGGATACTGTTGATACCTAAGTCAAATATTCATCCTTGTTTCTGCCTCTGTCAGATGCACTGTTCAGTCTCAAGGATGGCATGAAGTATCGCTCCTGGTTGAGGAGCAACTGTCAATTAATAGCTGCTGGGAGAAAGAGACTTAGTTTTCTTTTGGGGCCAAGTCCCTGAAGTTCTAATGGTACATGAGTATATGAACAGCCACAACATTAGTTGATAATTAGAACAATGAAAATATACAAACGTATTTGTCTAGGAAAGTGTGGCTAGATCTTGGAGGAGAAAGGCATAGGGTAATATGATCAAAAAACACTTTCCAAAATTCACAAAGAGTGAATCCAAGTGAGAAATAATTAAATAACATTGTAAATTTTTGTTTCTCATTCATTTAGAGATTGGTGAATTAACAATTGATGCAGAGAGCTTTGATTTTCTCATAGAATATCTCAGATGAGCTCTAGATGGGTTTTGAAACTGGAAAATAAGAAAAGTTCCAAAAAGAGGTTTCACCAAGAAGCAACATATCTTCTCTTTCCTGAGTTCTTTGTTGAAACTTTCAAAATGGGTTTTGCGAAAGCACAGTGAGTCTTGTGAGTAACATACGCCATGCATGGGTCACAGAAGGAGGGAGGCTGCAGGAACTGTACAGACTGACTTAAACTTAAATTTCACATAATCGCTTTTAGTGTAAATGTGAAACATTAATACTATGATTTGTTTATATGAAATACAATTTTAACATGGTGGTATAAACAGCTCTGAACAAAAGTGTGTGGGAAATTCATGGATACTGTTGATATCTAAGTCAAATATCCATCCTTGTTTCTGCCTCTGTCAGATGCTGCTAACATACTGATGATTGTACCTTGTTTGCTTGTGTGTTTTCCTATAGTTTTGAATTTAAACTGAAGCAAATTTCAGCAGTCTATTTTTTTGTGTATGCAAACACTGCATGTAGATATTATACTACACATAACAAATTTAATATTTTTATTGTAAGTTAAATGCATACAAATTATTTTATTGACATCATAATAACTTCACATTTCAACAAATAATATTTTGATGTTCCTGTAAGTTATTTCCTGCTGTAGATGAATTTTACATTTCCAGGTCACATGACTGAGATATGAAGGCATTACAAAGCAGTCAGATGAGAAAAAAAAGACAAAGAAATACCAGTGTTTTTTATTTTATAAGGAAAGAAAAGAGTGTTTATGACCAACTAACACTTTTATTTTTACTTTATTTCAGTCATTTTATAGCTACATATAGTCATATATAGTCATTTTATAGACTGGGTTTTTACATGTGCACTGCTTAATTTTTTTGCTATTTGAGTGTTTGTCTAGTTCCTTTAAACCCATTAAAATGTGAATCAGCTTGGGGTTATTTTATATCATTTTGGGAAGAATATGGTATCATTTTTACATATGATGTAAAATTCTATGTAAGATCAGATATATGGAATTAAAAACTAATCTCAGAAGATTCAAAGTTCTTATCTCTAAAATATTTACATCATAGCTTTAAGTATTGACAGGTTCTATCAGTATTTAAAATCTGTTGACAGAAAGAACATACTTTTTACTTGAATTTTCATTTAAAAATGCATCTAAAAGATGATAGAAACACAGTGAAGTCTTTGGTAAGCTGAGAGATTTGGACTCTTTAGCAATTAGCTAATTACATAGAAAATTAACCTGCCCATCTGAGGAGACTTTAAGGGTTTTGGATTTGACTCATTAGGATCATTAGGTTTTCTGGATGGCAATGTTTCAGCAGCACTCACATAGTCCTTATGGGAAGAACACGTTCTCCTGAATAATTTACTAATAACTATCATGCTTCTATCAAGTGTGTTCCCTCTGCAATTTATTTGCCCTTATTGGAGAGCATCAGCTCAGTTGTATGGTGTCATTACTGCAGGTGCCACATATTTATAGGGAGCTAATGAAAATAAACTATGTTTAGAGTGCTTGTGGCAAATATTGGAATATTTTTAAAGTTTTACCTCTTAAAGTTACAGAAGGAGCCACAGAACAAGGATTTTGGAGCTGATTAAAGGACTCAATCGTATCTCTGTGCTTGCTTCGCTATTTGCAAATGACACAAATCATAATGTAAAAACTAGCAATGTTAGTTTTTTTTATTTTTTTAATTTTTTTTAGGTAGGTTTTCTGTGTAGTCCTAGCTGTCCTGGAACTCACTCTGTATAACAGACTGGCCTCAAACTCAGAGAATCACCTGCCTCTGCCTCCCAAATCCTGGGATTAAAGGCATATGCCTGCCACCACAGCATGACACAATGTCAGATTTTTAAATGGGACTTTCTTTTGTCAAATTATGTCAGTGAAACAATAAAATGGGCTTAGAAATTTTACTTAGATATCATTGGAACCTATGCTCATCAAGAAATTACCAGACGACTAGGGATGATGTCCTACACCTGTCCATCCCAGAATTTAGGAGGCTAGGGCAGGAGGATTTTGTGTTCTGGCCCCATCAGGGATACCTAAGGACACCACATCAAAGAAAGAGAAGGAGGAGGAGAAAGAGGAGCTGGAGGAGAAGGAAGAAATTAAACCATCAGAAAGTTGCATATTTCAACTCAACACAGGATGAATTTCTAGATTAATGTTTTAGATGAATATTTGTCAACTAATATTTAAATTTTGGCATTAGAATTTCTGAAATAATTTATTTGCTATATTATACTACTGTTTTTATTGTGGTTGCTTTTGTTTTCTTGTTTCTTTCATTTGCTTCTGCGTCCATGACTTCACCACAATGATGAATCATATCCTGGAACTCTGAGCCATAATGACAGTTCTATCTTTGACTGGACATATTTTCGAGGAACAGAAAAATAGGATATTTCTAATTAATTAAAATTTTAAAAAGTAATAAATTGCTAAAGCAAAGTGTCTATCATCTCACATGAAATGGGACAGGAATGAGATTCATTCTCTGATATGATTATGAAAAATATCTACTGAAAGTATAAAAGTAAACTTGAAATAATTGTCCCGGGCAATTATTTCAAATTACTTATAATCATGAACATTTATGGATTATCTCATCCATCTTAATTTATTCCTGAGTTTTTCTCCACTTAGAATATTAGGATTTGAGCTGGGCACTGGTGGCACATGCCTTTAATCTCAGCACTTGGGAGGTAGAGGCAGGTGGATTTCTGTGAGTTCAAGGCCAGAGAGCGTCTCAGGAAAGGCGCAAAGCTACACAGAGAAATCCTGTCTCAAAAAAACAAAAAAAAAGAATAAAAATTAGTGCTATTGCTCTATTATATAAATAAAGGTGAGTTTCAAATATATAAAGGTCTAGTAAAAATAATTAGCTAAATTTAAGAAGTGTTACAGGACCTGGCATTGTGACACATGGTTTTAATCCCAGCACTAAGGACACAAAGGCATGGTATATTTTGGAGTTTAAGAGCAGCCAGGTCTACATACAAATTTCTAGACCAGCCAGAGCTATTAAAAATGACCCCATCAAAACAAACAAACAAATAAACACAAATTGTTAAGTGTATATAGAGATTGAGCAACATTTAAAAACAAAATGGCTCTTCCAGAAGACCACATGTTAGTTTCAGGCACCCACATTAGTCAGCGTTCAATCAGCTGAAACTTTAGATCCTGGACGACCCAATGACTCTGATCCCCATAGTCTTCTATCTGCGTGTGTGCACACCACACACAGAGACACCTACATTCATATCTTAGTCACCATTCTATTCCTATGAAGAGGCACCATGACCAAAGCAACCCTTATAAATAAAACATTCCTTGTGGCCTTAATTACACTTTTAGAGATCTAATTCATTGTCATCATAGTGGAGAGGATGGTAGGGAGCATGTCGGCCTGAATGGTGCTGGAAAAACAGCTGAGAGCTACCTTCTCATCCCCATCCTCAGGCAGACTATGCCATGGCTTTTGGAACCTTAAAACTCACTCCTAGTGACACAGTTGCTCCAAAAAGGTCATGTCTCCTCATCCTTCTAGTTATATTAAAAAGTTACACTCGCTGGTGACTAAGCATTCAAATAGATGAACCTATGGGGACACAAAACACCACAATACACATACTTTAAGATGAATTCATGTAAAAATAGCCTTATATATTTTCTTTAACTAAAGCACCTATTGGTATAATAAACTAAACACTTTTGTGACTTGGATATTAGCAATTATTTGCATTTTTCTTTCTTTAAAAATTTGTGAAGAATGTGTTTAAAAGTTTTTTTTTGTTTCATTTGTTTTAAAGTCCTTTTCTATGAAGTTTATATTTTGTTTTCTTATATATCTGATTTCGTTTATTTTGTAAACAAGAAAAATGTTGTTTATTTAATATGAACTATCTTTAGTCCTTTGTTTTTATTTCTTCTAAAATTTCCAATATTCTCTTAGTTTTTCCAATTAAAGTATTCTATATTTATTGTGTTTTCTAAGTAGATAAAGAAATATTTTGCAATTGCTTCATACATACATATATATACACATGTATATATATGAAAAATATATTATTAATTTCTTCTTGTTTCTTAAACAGATTTCCACAAATTCAGTGGCTTTTAAAGCAAACATACAAGAAAATAGTGCTGCATTTCTAGAGGTCATTCATCTAAAGTATTCTCTGTGTACCAAATATCCTGCTGGAAAATTTACTTTATTCTCTGTAGATTTTAGAGGAAAAAATCCCAAGGACATCCTCTGTTAAATAGTGAGTTTGAGGGTAATCTGAGCTTCAGAAGAATCTCTATCAAGGGAAATCCATCAATAAATAATGAACAAATATAAAATAAAAACAAGTCAAATAGGAAAATATCTTCATTTCTGTAAGTGAAATGAGTCTTACTCTTACTTCTGGTTTCAATTCTCCTCTACTTGTTGTATAACTTACATACATATTCCAAAGACAATACAATGAGTTCCTTTAACTGACCCCTATTCTGCCAACAAAATACTATTCTTGATTTTCTCAGTCATATCAGTAGATTAACCCAATCAATGTTAAATTCTGGTAGGTAAAATGATTCCTCTACAATACATTTTCTGTCTTAAGGGTATGCATTTACTGAATTATCAGTAAATATAATATTATTCTAATTTTGTTAAGAATTGCAGGAAACAGAGTCTACACAATGAATTTAATAAAAATAACTTTGATGCCTATGAAAATAATCAGTCATTTAACCAATTATAAAGGTAAAGACATATGGCTTAACTTGCTAATACAGAACTACATTTCATTTGAAGCAAAAAAACAAATTTGGTCTTTGAGACTACTATAAAGATTTAATGTATGCCTTTTTAAATGCAATTAACATATTTCTTTTGTATTTTAGATACAATTACATTATTTTTCTTCTTTGCATTTATATTATTTTAAAAGTGTATAAGCAACCCTTTTAATTACTCCATACTTATTATTTTTACTAGCATAATATTTAGTCAAATTATTTCTAAGATACCTGGCAGAATTTGAATCTTTAAATCATTTGTTATACCAGAGAGTTAGCCAGTGGGTAAAGGTGCATGTCATTAAGACTGACAACCTAAGTTTGATCATATAGACTTACATGGTAGGAGAGAACTGACTCTTGCAAGTTGTCCTCTTATTTCTGCCTTGTACTGTGACTTGGGTGTTCATGTATATATGTACAGAAAATAAATACGTAGATAAATAATAAATGAAAACTAAATTGTTTCATGCTAATTACTATTTTAATGAGTCCCTATTAACATTTACCCATTTGTAATATGAGAGCAATGATAATCTGGATATTTAAATTATTGAAAATAATTTATCTGTAAGTCAATGACTTAGTGGATTGGTTAATTTTTTTTTTGTATTTTTTTTTTTTTACTTCAGCAAATCTAGCATGAGATAAATTGGGCTGAAGAGATGGCTCAGTGGTTAAGGGCTCTTTCAAAAGACCTGTGTTCAATACCTAGCACTCACATGCTACCTCACTTACAACTATCTTTAACTCTAGTTCCAAAGGATCCTCTTCTGACCTCAAAGGGTACCCGGCATTCATATGATACACAAACACACATGATGACAAAATACCCATATGCCTAAAAAAAATAAAAACCCAAACATACTAAAATGAGCTAAGTCTTTAAGTGAACATGTCAATAAAATTCTCAACTGCAAACACGTTTCTCGACTTATAAAAACCTATAAAATTATAAAAATTGCTGGTAACTAAGATCCTTGTGTATTAAGATGCAGTGTAATACTGCCAGTGAAGTCTACTTATCAAGGATAAGGCTGCCTAGTAGAGCTCTGTGTCATGGTAGTAA
Organism: Peromyscus californicus insignis; assembly: GCF_007827085.1. Classification (NCBI taxonomy): domain Eukaryota; kingdom Metazoa; phylum Chordata; class Mammalia; order Rodentia; family Cricetidae; genus Peromyscus; species Peromyscus californicus. The sequence continues at coordinate 31,737,582 of NW_026294447.1, read as the reverse complement.
GTAATAGATCTACTTTGTCTTTTGATTTCAGATGTAATCATTAGATGTAACCTCAATACTACTAACACATATGACTAAGTGTTAACAGAATAAAGCATTCAATGAAAACTAACTATCAATGGTGAAGGTACCACTTCATAAGCTAAGCAACATTCAAAGCTGATATTATCATTCACCAGGGTAAGCAGAAGGCATGCTGAGTTCCACAGTGTCTTGTCACTAAGATGTCATGTGATCTGGCTTTGGTTGTTGGAGAGACAAGGCTTTTTACAACAGCATGGATTTTCAGGGTTATCCCAGCATTCTATCACATACAAAACCAGTCATTCTGATGAGATGATGATGTTCCTCATGAAGGCATGTTGTATAAGTAATGGATTCCTAAAAGCCTAGCTTGCAGAAGGTACAGACTAGAAGTAATCAATTGCTTAAGGAAAGGAAGTTCATATGGTAATGTTTCCATTTAAAGAACGTTTAAAAACCTGTCACTGGGAGCTACTGCAACAGAAGCCTTTTCTGAACTTAAGGGGAGCCATTTGTGTCACAGATTTTGTTTCTAAGAGAGCTGTTTCACATATGTCCATTTCCCACATCCTGCTATAAGTAGGATTTACATTCTAAGCTTATATAGTTTCAAGTTTCTGTTTGCACATCAGCAACCTTTTGATTTGTTATTTGAAATTTATTTCATGTTTTTTACCACACTTAGTTTCAACACAAATTTTATAGAAAAATATAGTTTTCTCAAATGTACTAGCCTTCTCTGCTCCCATTTTCCACTAGATTGGTACGTTATCTAAAATAATCAATGAACCAATGTCAACATACAATCATCAGAGTCCATTATTTACATTAGACTTTGCTTTTTGGGTATTTAAAATTACTTTTTTATAATTATATCACTTCTTTTTCCTCTTTCTTTCTTCCAAGACCTCTGATATACACCTCCTTGGTTCTTTTCAAATGCTTGGTTTCTGTTTCCATTTATATAAATACAACCTACTTAGTTTATAACAGTTTACTTGTATGGATGATTTCAGGGCTATTCATTTGTTATTTGATAACTGGGGTGCTTTTGCATGGGGAAGACTATGTCTTATGATGTCAGGATCAAGGAAACCTTTCTTTGTAACTGATGGAGACCATTACAGAAAGCCACAACTAATCAAAACACAGAGTTAAGGAGCCTAGTTATCACAGAGTAATTTACAATATATCTCTTGCACCTATGTCTCAGAGATCATTGTGGAAAAGAGGTGAAAACTTCTAGAGGTTTAATTCTGATTTATATTAAATTTATATTTTATAAATTTAAAGAGGTGTATAATGGCATGTACCTGACACTATAGTGTCCTGCCAAGCAATTTTACTGCCATACCCAAAGGATGATCCATCCTACTATAGAGATACTTGCTCAACAATATTCATTGCTGCTCTAATCATAATAGCCAGAAATTGGAAACCGTCTAGACCTTCATCACTGGATGAATGGATAAAGGAAATGTGGCACCTTTAAACAATGGAATACTACTCAGCCATTAAAAAACAAAATGAACTCCAAAAAGTCCACTCATGCACCAGGGACCAATCCCGATCCCCTTGCCTGGGGGTCCCCCAAACAGTTCAAGCTAAACAACTGTCTCGCATATCCAGAGGGCCTAGTCCAGTGCCATGGTGGCTCCACGAATGGGGGGTGGGTTGGGAGGAGGCTAGGGGGCAAAAAGAGGGCGGGGATCTGTGGTTGGTATGTAAAATGAATGGAATATTTCTTAATAATAATAATAATATAATAATAATAATAATACAAAAAATGAAATTGACAGGTAAATGAATGGGGCTAGAAAAAAAAATTATCCTGAGTGAAGTAACCCAGCATCAGAAAGACAAATATGGTATGTTTTTGCTTATATGTTGTTGTTTAGTTGTTAAGTCTTTCATAAGCTACAATCCATAAAACCATAAAACCACAGAATGTAGGTATAGAGTAAGAGGCTGTGAGGAAAGGTAGACATCCTTAAGAAAGGGAGATAGAATAGATAGTTATGTACAGATGGGGTCAGGTATAGGAGGATCAAACAGAGAGAAGAAGGGAAGAGAGGTCGAGAGGGGAAATACAAGAGGGACAATTAAAACTGAGGTCCATTTGAGGGGACAAATATCAACCTATGTAAACCTATGTAAATGTAAACTATGTATAAAATATATACATGTATGAATGTGGTGATATTTTGTTTGTGATCTAATAAATAAAGCTTGCCTGAAGATCAGGATGCAGAGTTAAGCCACTAGCTAGCCATAGAGGCCAGGCAATGGTGGCATACACCTTTTATTCCAGCATTTGGGAGGCAGAGGCAGGCAAATCTCCGTGAGTTCAAGGCCACCCTGGGCTACACAAGATTGATCCAGTCTAAGAGAAACAGAGCCAGGTTGTGATGGTTCCACCTTTAACCCCAGTACTTGGGATTCACATGCCTTTAATCTCAGTACTAGGAAGGTGGAGACAGGAAGTGATATTGCTGGGAGGAGAGAAGAATAAAAGGCAGGTGGAGACAGGAGCTTTCTGCTGAGGATTTCCTAGCGGTAAGAACTAGTGGTTGGCTGCTCTGCTTCTCTGATTTTTCAGCATTTGCCCCAATATCTGGCTCCAGGTTTTTATTATTAAGACCAACTAGGATTTGTGCTACAATATTAGTGTTTGAATATCAATATACATATGTGCTACAATATAAGTGTTTGAATATCAATATACATATTTCAACATAAATGAAATTGCCAAATAACAGGGAAGACAAAGACCGAACTGGACATTTCTTGTAACTTAGTGAAGCTTACTGTACTGGAATTGGGCTACATATAATCCAGCTGTTGGCCAAAATGTTGCATGGGAACCCCCAAACAACCCAGGCTATTACCAAGTCTCATTGCTCTTCATAAACTGAAGGTAAGGTCTTATTTCTGAAAACAATACCTATACAACTCATTGAACAGAGAGAAGTCAAGCTGTTGCCTTCCTAGAGCGGAGCCTTCATCCCTATTGGCTAGTGTTAAGGTATTAGAAATTACTATGCATGATACCAAAGGAGAAACATAAACACCCAAACAGCCAAAAATGCTTAGAACTACAATGGTTTCTTGCCTATATGATAGATGCTCTAATGAAATAGTGGCACAATACTTGAGGGAGTAACCACCCAATATCTGATTAGATTTAAGGCCCCATGCCCAGAATTAGACTGCCAACACAGAACAAACTCAATGGCATCTGTGGAGGTTCTTTATCTCATAATGTTTTGTCAAGGTATTTTTTAACCTTACAAATCCTTTGTGTGTGTATATACATATGTATATATATATTATGACTTGTAAGTTTATGTTTTTATGGAATTCTTGTATGTAAAAACGTAAATTACTCTGTGTTTTTATGTGTTTCTCAAGCTTTTCCTTTGGCTCTTTTCTTCTGTTTGATTCTTTATTTTTATCCTAGTTTTGAATCTTTGGTTATGATATTCATTATTTAGACGCCTGTTTGTTTTCTAAGGAGAGACAGGAAGGGTGTAGATTTCGGTTGGAGGACAGGTGGTGAGAATCTCAGAGAAGTTGAGAGAAGGGAAAATATAATAATAATGTATTTTATGAAAAAAAAAACTATTTTCAATCAAAGGAAAAAGGGGGAGGGTATAGATCTGGATTTTTGCTTCTTGTCTCCTTCCTAATGCTGGCAATCATTCTTCTTTATTGTTTTCATTGCTTTTCTTTTCCCAAAACATCTGCTCTCAATTACATTTTTAATCTTTTCTCACATATGAATAGTTTCCTTGTACAGGCCTAATTATACCTGTCTTGCATAAATCCAAAATAGATGGTTGGTGAATTGTAGAGGGCACAAGTGCTCATAGATAAGCATTGGAGAAACCAGAAGTGTTACTCACACAGGGTTGTCTCTTCAAGTGTTTTCCACCCAGAAGGCTGGGAGTGCATGTTGTAAATAACGTGGTGACCTTGGCTTTGCTATTTCTAGGGCCAGGCCACACCCAAAGCACCCAGAGCATTTCAACCTAGACTCTCCCTCCCTAGACTTTTAGCTCTATTTACCTTTGTTTCTCAGTCAATAAGGGAGATAAATGTTACATGTGTTTTAGAGCATGCTGACCTCTACTTTATCTTGGTCAAAGACCACACCAGATCCTAGACCCTTGATATATAGAATCCATCTTCATGGTAGAGGTCATATGTACTTAGAAAAAGGGTTTCAATATGGTTACATGTTAGGTTTTATTGTGCACATGACATTTGAATATGTATTACTAGGATTTTTTTCATAATTGCACTAGATTAAAGTATGTCTGAAATAAACTGCTCTGGGGTTAGCCTCCAGAATGTGAACCAGCACTGGATGAGTTGGCTGAAGCAGATTTCCTGCCTACCCCTAACTCAGATCATTTCCTTGCCTGCAGTGATGCTTGCAGAGACTCCCTTAGTGGATCCTGTGGTAAGAGGGTGTTTGGTCTTATAGATGATGACAAAATTATCCTCCAATATTGCCATCGGATTTTGCAATCATTGACTGGATGTTTCTAATCATTTTCTAATTAGAAAATGGTCTTTTATCTCACAATATCTCTTACTGTGTTCCTTAATATATGTGTCTCATAGCATGTATTTCTTGCCTTTACCAATGAATATTTCCTATTATATCATGCTTTCAAAACATTGTTTTTAAAATTTTTAGCACAACTAAATGTAACAAAAATGATAACAATGCAGAAGAGCCTCTACCTGAAGTCATAATTTTCAGTGAGAACAAAATGTCCATACTATTTCTAATATGTTCATGTGTCATCGCATTTGTTCAAAGTGGTTAATTGTATACCAAAAGGTGAGATGCTTGAATATTGGAGAGAATAAGGGCTTCACACCTATCCTTTGAAGGAAAATACCACAGCACGGAATTCATGAAACAAAGAGAAGGGGAGTCACTGAGATTTTAGGGCACACAAAACGTAGTATAGATAGAAATGAACAAAATTTTGGAAGTAGTTTCAGCTGTGAGAAAGTCAATTTTGAATCATCAGAGTTTGGAAATAATGAGCACGAATGAAATTCATTCTGAGAAATAGCGAGATTGGGAGCATGACAAGTCAGACTGAGGGCACACAGTCAGATACAGAAAAAACAAAAAACAAAAAACAAAACAAAACAACAACAAAAAAAACCTTACAAGAAATAGATTATTTCCTGAAAGTTGGAAAATTTAAATTATTTTATGATTTTTTTTAAGTAGTTTCCAACTTTTGTTTGCTTTTGCTTGTTTGTAATTAAAAACACAGTCTCACTATGCAGCACAGGCTGGTTTGAACTCATGTACTTCCTATTTCACCCTCTAAGTGCTGGGATTACAAGAGTGTACCAACATACCAGCTAAATTTCTCTGTTTCTGCAATTCAATAAATCAAATACGTGCCTGTGGATGTATTAAAGAAACACTCTAGCCCTGAGGTGTGGAACTGCTTATTATTCACGTAGCATCTACTGTGATAAATTTCATGGAAATGAGAGCAATGTCAAGTGTTTAATTTCAATTTTAGTAGTTTAAAAGAGTTGGAAATAGTAAAGCTTCTGAAGCAGGCACTAACAGTCAGGAATTTCATGGGATGCTTTACATTTTTGGTCCTACCATTTAAAAAAACTTGAAACAAGAGCTGTATTAGTCAAAGAAATCTCACATAACCCTAATCAAATATCATCTAGAAAAATCTAGATGTCCTTTGTTATGAGGAAGATAGATGATGAGACCATATTTACATTAGATCTGTCAACTATGGAAACATCTGTTCTTTATTGAAGATATGTAGGTCAGAGATACTTGTGTATCTCCATTTTATCTAAGGTATAAAGCATCAGGAACCCAGGAGGGCAGTACATAGTTGTGATTCCCGCTACTAAAGGCTCTAAAGCAGGGCAACCTTAACTTTCCTGCCAGTCTGGGTAACTTAACAAGAGTGTGTCTCAAAATTTAAAAGGGGATTTTGATTTATCTTAGTGGAGAAGTGATTACTTAGCCCATACATGTCTCTGGACTCGAGTTCATACACATACATACACACATTTCATGGAAAAAAAATCTAAGAAAAGTTCTTACTGAATTTTGGTATCTATTTTATTTTATTTTATTTTATTTTTTTATTTTGCAATACAATTCAGTTCTACATATCAGCCACGGATTCCCTTGTTCTCCCCCCTATGGCCCCCCTCACCTTCCCCCCAGCCCACCCCCCATTCCCACCTCCTCCAGGGCAAAGCCTCCCCCATGGACTGAGATCAACCTGGTAGACTCAGTCCAGGCAGGTCCAGTCCCCTCCTCCCAGGCCGAGCCAAGCGATCCTGCATAGGCCCCAGGTTTCAAACAGTCAAATCATGCAATGAGCACAGGACCTGGTCCCACTGCTTGGATGTCTCCCAAACAGATCAAGCCAATCAACTGTCTCACCCATTCAGAGGGCCTGATCCAGTTGGTGACCCCTCAGCCATTGGTTCATAGGTATCTCTTATTATGTGTTTTTATTGAAAATGAGGAAATAAATTCATTTGTCATAATATGAGAAAGATAATTTTTCATACAACAAAATAATATTTTCTAAGTTCTGCATTTTTTCTAAGTTCTGTATCTTACTATTTGGAGTTAATTTCAAAGAAATTATAGCAATATGTTTTAAGTTAAAAATTTTTTAAAAAGGTGATCGGTGCCCACTGCAATTTGAGGAGATTGATAAACACATTGTAATTCTGTCCTCCTCCTCAAAAAAAAAAGTAGAGATGTGGTATGTTTACACCAGCACTCACATTTCCCTTTCAACTCTGATAATGCTATTCTCTCATCTCACACCCCTTGTCAAACTCTATTCTGTCTCATAACTTTAATCTGTGAAATCTCCCTTACCTGTGATTTATGAGCAATAAAACCCCTGCTCAGTTGACTTTTATTCCTATTTCATTTTTAATTTAGCTTTCTACAAGTTCGTGTTGTATGTTCAAAAGTCAAAGTTATCCAGGACTAAATAAAAAGGTTATGCCTCGTTACTTCAAAATAATCTAATTTTTACCCTCTACAAATGGATTGGCATGTACATCAAAGTCAGTTGCCATTTTGCAGTACTAACAAGTGCCAGATTTATTTAACAAGTCATATCAAGTCTTCCTTGCATATGTGTGTTGCTTGCAATCCTGCCAGGTTATGTAGACAATTACAAATTCTTTCATGTCTCTCTAGCCACATTGACATGTACAACTTCCAGAGAATAGATGTGTGTTTTTTTTCAATGGAATGTTTTTAGGAGTCTGTTTACATGTATGTTTTCTCTTCTGTATGTGCTATACCTAAAGCTTTCCTCAATGGACCTTTCAATTACATGATCCAAAGTTTGTATTTCTGTTTAGTCACTTGTACATTACTATATTGATAACAGATAACAAAAGGCTCAGATGAAGAAAGGCAAATTCCTGCTTATCCCTGTTTGCTGCTCCAATGCTTTTACTGCCATGTGACCCAAATCAAGTCAATTCTCTGCAACACCCTTGCTTGTGTTTGTGGATAGATCTTCTTAAGATTTTTTAAGCTTAACAAGATAACCAAGCTGTGGAACATGAAGATATGAGTCAAGAACATCAAAGATTCTCTCTGTTCATACTGTAAATTTAGCATCTTTACATTAGTATTCATTTTGAATTTTCTCAAGTTACTGTCTTAAAATGGTCACATTTATTCCAACCCTTAATTGAGCAGGTAGGAAGCTATGTATTTGATATCAAAAGTAATGAAACTGTATTTGCAAAGTCTTTCTTTTCATATTTGATAATTATTTATTTTTTCCAACATAGTAATTTTATAGATTGGGAGTTTCACAAAATGCACCCCAATCATGTTCACTTTCCAGTACTCTCAGGTTCACCCCACCCCTCCCTTGTAACCTCCTCCAAAGAAAAGAAGAAGAAAAGAAAAAAAAATAACAAGTTCAATTTGTGTTGCCTATGTACTCACTGGAGCCTGGTCAAACTCCTGGTGGCCAGTCCCTTAAAGAAAGCTGAATCCTTTTCATCCTCTAACCCCTCCAGATGCTATCAACTGTGAAGAGCTACACTTCAGAATAATGCTCACAATCTATAAATTAATGTTTCTCCAATCAGCGAGAGAGAGAGGAGGGATTATATGAGTGAGAGATGTTGAGACCATGATTGGAAAAAGCACAGGGACAAATAACCAAACTAGTGGAAACACATGAACTATGAACCAATAGCTGAGGAGGCCCCATGGAACATGATCAGGACCTCTGGATAAGTGAGACAGTTGATGAGCTTGATCTGTTTGGGAGGCCCCCAGGCAGTGGGACCAGGACCTGTCCTTAGTGCATGAGCTGGCTTTTTGGAGCCTGGGGCCTATGCTGGGACACTTTGCTCAGCCTGGGTGAAGGGAGGAGGGGACTGGACCTGCCTCGACTGAATCTACCAGGCTGAGCTGAATTCCCAAGGGAGTCCTTGCCCTGGAGGAGATGGGAATGGGGAGTGGATTAAATTATAAAATTTAAAATAAATAAATAAATAAATAAAAGCTGATAGTCATCAGCTCTAAAGGTTAACTTCTAAAAAAAAAAAAAAAAGAGTTCTCTTAATAATTTCCAGTCCAGACTCTTTTTTTGGGGGGAGGGGATGGGTCACAGAAGCCTTATATGTTTCTCATTCTCAACTGTAAATCTGCAGTCATCAATACTACCATAAAAGAAGATCACTTGCCCTTTACACATAGCAGGGATCATGGGGTTCCACATGATTTCTGGAGACAGCATTGACCAAAGACATCCACATGACCTATTGAAGCCCATTAGACCAAGGACATCAACACAGCCCTCAGAGGCAGCATGGACCACAGACACATCCTCCCATGGAGGCAGCACAGGCCATGGATATCAACATGATTTCCAGAAGTAGCACAGGACGAACACATCAACACAACCTTTGGTAGAAACATGGACCATGGATATCAGCATGGCCTCAGGCAGCTGCACATGCCACAAACACACATTGACAGGGCCCCCCAGCAGTAACAATATTGGCCCATGGATATCAACATGGTTTCAGGTGGCAGCACAGACCAGGGATTCATACGATCTTCTGAAGTAACACAGGTCACAGACATTCGTACAGCTCCCCAGCAGAAACAGGACTAGAGAAACCAAGATGACATTGGGTAGCAGCACAGACCTCAGACCTTGACATAGCTCAGGCAGCAGCAAAGGCCACACACATAAACATGGTCCCTCGCGGCAACATAGCAACATGGACCCTTCGATATCAACATGGCGTCCCAACAGTAGCACAGACCATAGGCGTTCACCTGACTTCCACAGTGGTAGCGCTGGCCACAGACATCGACATGGCTTTGGCAGCAGCACAGACCATGGACATCCATATTGGCTTTGGGCATCAACACTGCCTGGGGCGACAGCATGGACCACAAACACCAGCATGTCTTCAGGTTGTAGCAAGGATAACAGATAACAACATGGCCCTCTGGGGCAGCACAGACCCTGGAGGAATCATATTCATTGAAAGGAGTCATTGGTCTCAGTTTTCTAGTTTCTGAAGCACCATAAATATTGGAGCATCACTGAGACTCCAGGATATCCATCTGTTGTCTATAATCAGCATAACCTTGCAGCTTGGCAGTGATTCTGTGGGGGTGGGAGGGCAGGATCCCCTGGAGGTGCAGGCCATTGCACATCTCTCTGTTTTTGGTGCCATCCTCTCCAAAGCTCATTGGGCATGACCCATGACCAATTGTTTGCAGCCATTGGGTAGTGCCATGGGTCATGCAACAAAATTATGCAACAAATTATCACATATATTACTTAAAACATGGCCCTGTATCAACAAACAAACAACCCCCCCAAAAAAACTCCACTTAAATTTGGAAATTTTAAAGGACAATCATTATAAGGAATTTTAAAATTCAACATTCATCTAAGCAGAGTCAGTAAATAATATCAACATAATTTAAAAACTATGTACAATCTAGCATATTTTCATTATTGATAATGCCAGACATAGGTACTGTCAGAATAATATGTTAGTGATATCTTAAGGAGTGAATTAATTTAGTTATCAACCAAAGGTAGTCTGATGCCCAGATCTTAAATAGTCACATCAGCACTATATATATTTGCTTCATGAGAAAGTTTCCATATTAAAGGACACTGAATATATCAATACAGTATGAAAAGTAATTGGGATTTTAATATAGAACACATTTTAAGTTTTCATAATATTTACCCTTCAAAGAAAGTATATATGCATTAATCTATTCTATTGGTCATTAACAAAAGCTTTAAACAGAAAGCTTGTCACAGGTAGATCTATTTCTAAAACTGTGAAACACGTGACTTTTAATATGCTAATTTTCTTCTTTTTATTTCAGATTCATCTTTTCTGTTAAACAACTTTACCTTCTGTGAAATATTTGAAAAGTTTTTGTTAAATACTACATTGTGTTTTCTGTCCCTTTGAATCACATTCTCTTTAATTTGCTTTATACAAATTTCAGCTCATTGCTTGTGTATACACCAAAAATAACTAAAAGTTCAGAAATGCCCATAACTCAGTATTTAGTACTATTCATGGGGAGTCTCTCCAACTATCCTGCATGGTACCCATGCAATGCATATTGTACCACGTTCTGTAGAAAAGGACATTGGGAAAGATTTAATTCACAGGTGTTTCCTCACTCTCTAAGTAATTATGAAACCCTCGAATTTTAAAATCTGTTTAGCTTCCTTTCTATGGTTAAAATTTGGAGTGATCCCTCTGAGTTGTATTATATTCACTCCCCTGCTTGCTGGTCTCCTACACTTGAAATGCCCTAAAATTGCTTAGGTGACAGAAAGATACAATATTTAAGATCTGACAAATAAAGATCTTTTATCAGACTTGTGTCCATGATTATCATCAGATGTGGATCTACTCTAGTGATTCTGACAACTAGGTATGAGATGTTAGTCATCACAAAGGTTTTACATCTTGATTGAAAGTGGGTAAGGGAGAAACTTGGTGTTAGGGAAATTCCCAGGAATCCACAAGAGCGACCCCGGATTGGACTACTAGCAACAGTGGTGAGGGTACCACTACTGGCCTACTCTGGTAATCAAATTGATGAATACCCTGTCATCATAGAGCCTTCATCCAGTATGATTGAAGCAAATACAGAGATCCACAACCATGCACCAGGCCAAGTTCCACGAGTCCAGTCAAAGAGAGGGAAGAGGGATCACATGAGCAAGGGGGATCAAGATCATGATGGGGAAATCTACAGAGACAACAAACCCAAGCTCAGAGGAACTTACGAACCTTAGACTGACCAAGAGCTGTGGAACCAGCATGGGACCGAACTAGACCCCCTGCATACAGGAGTCAGTTGTGTACCTGGGTCTCTGTGAGGGGCCCCAGGCAGTGTGATCAGGATCTATCCCCGGTGCATGAGCCGGCTTTCTGAATCCTATTACCTACAATCGGACACCTTGCTCACGCCTGATAAAGCAGGGAGGGGCTTGGTCCTGCCTCAACTGAAATAATGAGGCTTAGGTGTCTCCCATGGGAGAACTTACCCTGTTGGAGGAGGGTATGAGGGGTGGGGGGATAGGTAGGGGAGGGAGAACCAAGAAGGATGAGAGGGGGATCTGTGGTTGGTATGTAAAATGAATGAAAAAAAAATAATAAATAACTAGGAAAAAAAGAAAGTGGAAAAGCATAAAACTGACTCAATTGTTCTTTAGATGAAATTCAATTTTGAAGCAGAATAGGAAAGAACATTCCTTTTGAGTTACAGCGAGTAAAGGGGAAATTCCCTGCCATCTGTTTAATAACACTGACCATAATCACTTCTCTTACTCATGTGTATCCATGGCAGTAAAATGAAGCTATGTTGATTAATTCACAGATGATCTCTCTTTAGATGAGTGGCTTCCAATTCAATAATATGCAAAATCAACTATCATCATAAATAGAATGTAAAATGTGCATTAAATGTTTGCTGTGTGGCAAATGCTTACATGACTGAATCAAAAGAAAACATGAATCATAAAGATCTAAAAAGGAAACAGTAATCCCACTTCAGATACACAATATTCTTTGAGAATTTTTGTGCTAAATATTTATAAGCATGCAATAGCGGGGAAATGTGAAAAAATGTTTAATTCTTAAAATTAAGCAAAGAATGTTAAGAAAATTTGCATTGGAATTATTTTTTTTTCATTTATGTTTTCTGTTAATGTTAGAACATGTTGCAGTTACTTGTGGAGCAAAATCCTAACAAAATGGGAATATTTGATCCTCTTCTGTCAACTTCTCTCTAACCATGATGTATATTATATAGAGCACTTGTCTGTTTTAGTTCTGTGACAGTGTCCAAGACCTCCCCAGAGTTAGGATTCAGGTTAGAATTCACAGGGAACTGAAAAATTTTCATATAGTGTCTTAGTCAGGGTTTTCCATAGTAACAGAACTTTTAGAATGAATCTCTCTCTCTCCCCCGGCCCCTCTCTCTCTCCTCTCTCTCTCTCTCTCTCTCTCTCTCTCTCTCTCTCTCTCTCTCTCTCTCTCTCTCTCTCGTTCTCCCCATATATGCATATATGGATTTACTAGAGTGGCTTACAGGCTGTGGTACATCTAATCCAACAATGGCTGACTATGAATGGAAACTCCAAGGATCTAGTAGTTGTTCAGTCCATGAGGCTGGATGCCTCAGCTGGTATTTAGTTTATGCTGAAATCCCAAAGAGGAAGGCTCTAATGCCAGAAAGGGAATAGACTTGTTAGCCAGGTGAGAGCAAACAGACAATGAGCAAAAGAATCCATCTGATTAGATCTTTGTTAAAGGTGTGTCTTCCTACTTCAAAGATTCAAATTAGAAGTAGATCTTCCCACTTCAAATTAAGTAGAAATCTCTCAGAGGTGTGACCTCCATTTCTGGGTTTTAGTTACTTCCAGATGTGGTCAAATTGATGACCAAGAATAGTAATCACACATAGCCAAAACAGTTATAAGGAAAATGAGTAATGCTGAAGTTATTAACTTGCATGATTTCAAGTCATAGAACCATAATAATAAAATTAGATTGTACTGGCAAAAAACAGACAAACAAAACAAAACAAAAAATACATCACTGACACAGAATAGAGATTTCAAGATATAAACTATCCAGCTACAGCAACCTGATTTTTAATAAAAGTGTCATCAATACATATCAAAAATATAAACAATAACAAAATATACATAGGAGAAAATACAGCATTAAACCAATGGTACTGGTCACAATGGATACCTACATGTAGAAGAATGAATACAGACCCTTATTTCTCACTCTGTGCACTGAACCCCAAATGGATCAAGAACCTAAATATAAGACTTTATTACCTGAATCTGATAGAGAAAAAAGTTGGAGATTACACTTATGTTTTTCTGAAGAGGATCCTTGTAGCAGAGGCATTAAAACCAATAATTGACATATGCAACTCCATGAAACTCAGAAGCTTCTTTACATCAAAGGAAACTATTACTGGGGTAAAGAAGAAGCCTAGGGAGTATGAAAACCATTTACTAGATATAGATCTGACAGAGAGTTAGTACCTTGAATACATAAAGAATGCAAAAAGATACAAGGTATGGTTATGACCGCCTTTAATCCTAGCACTAGAGAGGAAGAGGTAGGCAGATCTCTGAGTTCATGGCCAGCCTATTCTCTATAGGCAGTTCATGAGTTACAGGACAGCCATGGCCAAGTAGACAGACTATGTTAAAAAAATAATTAAAAAAAATACCCAACCAAACAACACACAAAAAGATGTATCTAAACAGAGATTTCTTATAAGAAGACATAAAATGGCTGAGCAATATAGCCACCTTTATCCACCAGGAGAATGAAAATTAAAGCTACTTTCAGATTTCACTTTATCTTATAGTCAAGATAAAGAAATAAAAGACAACAGGTACTGTAATGGATGTGAGGAAGGAGAAACAAACAGCTGGTAGGAATGCAGACTAGTATAGGTACTATGGAAACATTGTCAAGGTTTAAAAAATAAACTTAAATTTAGTCTACTCCATGACTCTTGCCACTCTTTTGTACATACCCAAATGATATTATATCTTATTACAAATCTACTTGCTGTTAGAGTCACACTAGTTAGGAAATGAAAACACTTTAGATGCCCATCATTTAATGAATAGAAAATTAAAGTGTGTTACATTTACACAATGAAACATTATTCAGCTGATAAGAAAACAAAAATTATGAAATCCACAGGTAGATGTATAGAACTGGAATCCATCTCTCTGAGTGAGGAAAATCAGATACAGAAAGACAAATGTTGCTAATTTTCTTTTAGTTGTGGCTATTAGCTTTGACTCATCAAATACATTTTCTAGCAGGAATGCACATGGAGGTCAGGAATTTAGTAAGTAGCCCTAGGAGGTCTTAATGGGCAACAGTGGATTTTTAAGGAATAGGAAATAAACTATCATAATTTGAAGCTAATATCATACTTATTAAAGGAGTAATGGGACAGGAAAGAGCCAAATTGAGGTGTTGTCTGAAAAGCAAGTTAGAGAAGGAAATACAGAAGAGACAACTAACACTAAAATCTTTTTAAAAGACATACAGAAAACCTAACACTATAAAGTTTTATAAAAAAATATACTTTCAGAATTATTTTTAAAAGAAATTTAAAGGTGTTAACTAACAATGGAGGGAGCAATACCTCAACTTGATCGCTTATGATAGTAAATAAATCCCTGGTTCTCAGAATCTTTCTTTTTAAATAGTTAGCCAATTAGGTCACAAATATCACCCATTATGTGCTACTGTCATTTACACTGGCTACTCTCCAAATCTTGATGGTAAGATCTTACTGTAGAAGTCGCTGCTTACTTAAGTCACAGAACACAGAGAAATCAAGCCAGTACACACCTGGAAGCTTCTATAAAATAAATGCTAGATGGAAATAGTATTAAAACTCCTAATGATTTGTTGCTATACCTACAGGTAAAAAGCATCTCCTAGCAGTAGATGGCAATTAAAACTGAACCCTTCAACTGGTCAGAGTGCAGAGAATAACACATGGTTTAATGTTCAGTCCTAAATGGGATATAAACATTATACCTATCCACCAAGACATAAGGACCTTCTCAGAAGAAAAGGTCGGAAGGTTGCAAGACTCAGAGGCATTATGTAATATTATCGAAGACAGAAGTTGCACGAGTGAACTCACAATGATCATAACAATGTGCACAATACCTGTACAAGCTCAAGCCAGACAGAAATTCCATCAAAGGGGCAGGGGTGAACATGAAATCCCACTACTAGCTAAGGAACTACTGTCAATTGATAGCTGTTAGAAGGAGACTCAGATTTCTTTAGTGATGTGAGTGCTGGTAAGTACAACCATGTATCAGGACAGTTCTCAATTCCAAGACTATTTTTGCAACACTAACAAACTGGACCTTGGCTAGGAGTGGAGACACTCATAGTTTGAAGGAAAGTGATTTGAGGCTGATTATGTGAAAGTTGGAGAGGAGAGATAAATATGTTCAAAATGTATTGTATGTAATTATTAATAAGTAATAAAACTAGTGTTTTTTATTTTTTCAATTTTCTTTATTAAGATATTTTCCACTCACTCTAACCACCACCCACAGATCTCATCTCTTCCCTCTTCCCAACCCCCAGCCCTCCCTCCCAATCCATCCCACATCCCCACATCCCCCAAATCAAGGCCTTCCATGGGGAGTCAACAGAGCCCAACACACTGAGCCCAGGCAGGTCCAAGCTCCTTCCCATTGCACCAAGACTGTGCAAGGTGTCATACCACCGGCACTGGGTTCCCAAAAGCCTGCCCATGCATCAGGGACAGATGCCGATCCCCCTATCTGGGTGCCCCCCAAACAGTTTGAGCCAAGCAACCATCTTCCATATCCAGAGGGCCTAGTCCAGTCCCATGGGGGCTCCATAGTCACTAGTTTACGGTTCATGGGCTTCCACCAGTGTGCCAGTCACCTCTGCATGTCTTTCCATCATGAGCTCGACGTCCCCCGCCTGCAGAATGCCTCCTCTCTCTCGTCGATTGAATTCCTGGAGCTCAGCCTAGTGCCTGGCCTTGGATCTCT
The DNA here is from genome assembly GCF_007827085.1 of Peromyscus californicus insignis. Taxonomy (NCBI): domain Eukaryota; kingdom Metazoa; phylum Chordata; class Mammalia; order Rodentia; family Cricetidae; genus Peromyscus; species Peromyscus californicus. Next base: position 31,721,380 of record NW_026294447.1, on the reverse strand, counting down.
GCATCTGCCTCCGTCAGTCACTGGACAAAGGCTCCATGATGGCGGTTAGGGGATTCACTATACCGGTCACCATATTAGGTGAGTCCAGGCAGCCTCTAGAACACTGCCAGCACTCCCAGGTGAGGTCATCCTTGTGGATTCCTGAGAGCCACTCAGGCACCCTGCCTCTTCCTATTCCCATGATGTCCTCATCTGTCATGGTATCTCCCTCCCTGCCCTCCCACTCTGTCCCTGTACCAGCTCGACCCTCCAATTTTCCTATGTTCTCATCCCCAACTCCTTGCCCTCTGCCACCCCCCCAACTCCTAGTCTGCTCATGTAGATCTCATCCACTTCTCCTTCGCTGTGTGTTCATGTGTCCCTCCTAGGGTCTTACCCTGTTAGCTAGCCTCCCTGGAGCTCTGGATTGAAGTCTGGCCATCCTTTCCCTCACATCTAGTATCCACTTCTGAGTGAGTACATACTATGTTTGTCCTTCTGAATCTGGGTTACCTCACTCAGGAGGATAAAAGAATGAGATGTCCCTTTCTTAGAAAAGTTAGCACATGTAGAGCCACTGTGGTGTTATATGACTAAGGAACAACAGAATACCAGGATTAGACATAAAGACAAATTCTATAAAGATATAAAATATAAAATTTGTATTATGCCAGAATTTGAATAATAAGTGCAGCAGCTTTAGACTGAGGATTTTTCCTGGGCACTCTGACCATTAAGACTTGGAACATGGCAATATGTCCAGGCTGGTTTGGAAATTTTGTTTTGGTCTAATGTCCTTATAGCCACCAAAGCTACCAGCGTGAAGACAGGCTGTCTTATGCCTCTAGATTCTTAAAAATTGGGTTTTGGATTAATGATTAAAAGTGATAACTCTTTATGAATGATGGAAAGATGATTGGAAACAATAACTCTGTTCTGTCACAGTTTATTAATGATCACTAAAAGATAAGCAAGAGAAAGTGAAACTCATGTCCAAAACCAAAAATGATATGATCAATATTTTGGAACAACATGATTTATGCCTGGTTAGTGAATTCTGTATAAATAAAGTAGAACACTGGCTGCTAGTCAGTCAGGCTGCAAGGTTATCTGGACCACCATGGCCTTACTCTATCTAGATTATGTTTAGAAAATTCTTCATAGACAATACATGAAAAAAATAGCAATAGTTGGTGTTTCCTTTATAATCTATAGTTCTTAATTATATGTTTTTTATGTATTCATGTGTGACATATTCCTGTATATCTGTGGTTATATGTGCAGAAGCCACAGATTGATGCTGAGTATCTTCCTCTATCAATCTCAGTCTTTTTTTTTTTTTTTTTTTTTTTTTTGAGAAAATGACTCTCACTGAACCTGGAGCTAATCCTAGACTTTCAGGTCAATGAACCTCTGGAATTACCCTGAATGCATACCCTAAAGACTGAATTCACAGGATCAAGCTGAGGAACCCTACTTTTACAGGGATGCTAGGCTTCCAAATTCTGTCCTTATGCATGGTCAGCAAGAACTTTGCCCATTGAATGACTGAAATTATATCTCTTAAATTATTTATCTTGCTAAAACAACTACTTATGTTAAGTAATCAGGATGAGATTATATATTCTTCTCCATGTATCCCATCAGAGAAAAGACATTAAGATTTTTGCATTAATGATATGTTATTTGTATTCTTTACATAAATACCTTTCCTTTCAAATGGTGGAAGTTCTGCTCAATCCCCATTATTCTCTGAGAAACTTCCTCCAGCATGGTTATTTAATGCCACCAAATAATATATCTATATTACTCCAAATATCTCCCATTATCATGTTACATTTTATGTTTTAACATAACTAAATGTGTGCTACATCAACCTTCAAACCTAGACTTGTATGGTATAAAAACAACAAGCATTCATTTGTAATAATATGAAAAGCTACACACACATACACACACACAAACACACACATATTTGTCACTTTGTGTTTTACTTTTGTTTCTACATTAATGAAACCATCATAGGTTATATTTATAAATGTGGTTTCCTACTTTAAGTAATGAGATAATATCAGCTTCATAAAATGAACCAAATACATTCTCTTCTGTTGAATTACTCATTAAGTAACATTAAAAATATTTTATACAAAGTAATGGTGTTTCATTTATGTACTACTGATACCTACAATTAACAAATTTCACTAGAATTCCTTCAATATAAAATTTGAGTGCTTGAACTTGTTGCAGAATAACTTATATTAAAAGGAGTGGTAAGCAATGATGATCCATGAGAAAAGATTATTTTTAAGGTTTGTATGGGTATAAAATGACTTATTCTTCTCTTTGCTCTATTTTGGGTATATATTTTCCTTATTCCGTGTGGGTTTTTTTTTATGTCTTACTCCTCTGTACTATTAATTTATTTTTGTGGGATTTTAATAGCTCACTGGGTGTTAATTTTAATTTATTATACATTTTCTTGAAATGCAAGGCCACTTGTGAAATGTTTCCACATTTTGAAATATACTCAAAAAAAGTTATGGGGGAGAAAAGCATATGGCATCTGTCATGTCTGTTTTATTTTCCTAAAAGGCCATTCATTTTTCTCTTCTAGTGTCACTCTGTTTGAATGAGAATAAACAGGATTGATTTATGGTTGGAGGACATAGGAAAACAACCTGTCACTCACTCACAGAACACTGATGTTGAACGGTTGTGAAAACTGTTTTGCTAACATTATTAAATGGAATTTGGTGATATTGTTTATTTTTAAAATATCTGTATTCTTAATTATAATTAGTAATTGTATCCATTTGAATAGGGAAGAAAGGGAAATGAAAAGAGATGAAATTCTATTTTAATAAATATGCATTTTATAAAAGTCTTCAGTCTGACCTAAAGTGAATTTTGTAATAAAACTATGACTAATTCCACTGTTTAGCAATTAGATATCATATTTCCAAGAAAAATTTATTTAAAAGACTGCTTCTCTTTCCATGTATTATGTTGAAAAATAGTTGTCTATGGAGGCATTGTATACTTCCAGGTTCTTTCTTTTCCCGTTAGGCCTGATTTTATCTTGATAACCTACTGGAAAATAGTTCTTAGTTCCACTTTGCTCTTTCTATTCTAGATAGTGTTGAGTGTGTGTGTGTGTGTGTGTGTGTGTGTGTGTGTGTGTGTGTGTTTACTTTTGAAATTCCTTTTGAAAACACTGCAGAGAACCTATTACCAACTTTGACTTTGAACGGCACAGAAAATTAACACTATTCTTCTAGTCTCAAATACATAATAGTCACCAAGTTTATATCTTCCTTTGTTTCTTTTATTGGTATTCAGCAATTTAAAATGTAGCTATCTTTAATCATTTTTTCGAATTTTTTAACTTGCTATTACATTTTTAGTGTGTGTGTGTGTTTACACCTGTGTGAAATGACATACACATGAAAGTTAGTGGACAACTTTTAGGCATAGGTTCTCTGCTTTTACCATGTATGTTGTTGGGTTTGAACTCAAATAATCTGCCTTGGTGGCAGGCACCTTCCTCTTGTTGGCATCCATTTGGATTAGATTTTATCTTTCATATTTTGGGAAAAATATGTTATTTTTCAGCAATTGTAACTGTATTTTTGGTTTTGATAACTTGTTTTTTGCTTACAACAATGCTACTGCTTTCTTCAGATACAAAATCTCATGCATTCAAAGTTCGAATTGTTCCATGGAAAGCAATAGAGTATACCACTTAAGAATGTGGATGCTGGAAGCCACATAGTGCAATACACACTCACAGTATCCCACATATAAATTTTTGAAGTACAGTAAACTGCCTAAGTTCTTCCTGTCTTAGGTTGTCCATTGGTAAACACAGGCTAACAATTTCCTTAATGTTTGAGATAATGAATTGATTCAACATTTTGGATATCTTAAAACATTATCTAGCACATAGTTTAGAAAGTGACAATATCATTGTTTTTAATATGAAGTGAATATATTTATTATTAAGCAAACAATTACACACATCAGGTACTTATACTTTAATTTTATGTCATAGTGTAATAATAATGGGTCAAAATCTACATTTTAATATATGCATGACTACTTATAACCATTACCATCATATTGATCATTTTGGACATATACTGAATGTTTATCATGCTTATAGTTGCTAGAACATTAACAAATAGTGTATGTATATCAATATTTTTAAATGAAAATTAAAATTGTATCTACATATAACAAGAGATATACTCAAATTGAGTCTTGACTAACTCAAACCAGTAACATTAACCATCTCACTGTGAAGACAAAAGGAAGGTTCATTTATTCAGAAAAAAGTGGGTTAGATGAAAAATGGAGAAATGTTAAAGTAACCAATAATTTGCAAGCATCAGAAATATTGTATCCATTTACTGATAACTAAATTATGAACTTATAATTTGCCATACAGTACAAATATTTTTAACATTTCTTTTTCATCGACAAGAATAAAAGCTATTGGTAAATAATTTCTAATCTTATTTTGACAAACAGTTCGGCTTTATTCTTTTACATTCTGTCTCTATTTAAAATTTTAAGAAAGATGTGATTCTATGTACCACTTATCCTGTTCAAAACAGTTCCCAGGTGAAATAAGCTGCCCTTCTCTCTCCCACAACTCTTCAGATTTTCCCCATTACTGCTTCTTTCAAATGGTTCTTGACTCTGTGTAAACAGCTCGACAAATATTGGAAAATCAATTTTTCTCTCTTTAGCAAAGATACTTATTGAAGGTACTATGAAAACTTGCAATCCACCAAAGCATTTGAAAATTACACTCTAAAGAGATCAGTTTTATTTACCATGTCAGTAATATAATCTATGCCATGACTTTAATCCTTTATCAAGAAGATTTGAAAGGTTAGATTCTGTTTTGTGGGGTTTTTTTCTGACAGAAGTGAACAAAATGAAAACAAGACAATGTGGAGAGTTACAAAGCTTATCTTTTATATACATAGTTTATATATATATATACACACATACTTCATAAATATATATATATATATATATATAAAATAGTCATATATGTTCCCTCTAAAATGGCTTTTATTAAGATTCATTATTATAGGTTTAGGAAACTTGGTATTAGCATTGATTATTAGAAGAAAAATTGTATAGTATAATCCAATGTCACAGTTATTAATACATAATTAAAATATAAATAATGACATTGGATTGTATAATATTTCACTTGTGTTTGATTTAATACATTACTTACAGTGATCTTAGGTAATGCCCTGCAAACACTGAACTCCATGTTTTTATTGACATGCATTGCACTATAATCTGATTAACTCTTTCCCAATTTTTCTTATTCCTACTATACATGAAACAAGGTAATATAATTTGATTAAGAAAGTCTCAGAGACAAAGATACATTTAGATCAGATATTTAAGACATCATCAGGTGAGGCTTAGATTATAAACTCAACAGATTTTACATGATGGTATTATACTAAAATAGTACTTCCTAGAAGGATATCAGCAATAACTAAAGAAATATTAATTAACAGTGTATAAAAAAATTCATTCAAAGAAAAAGCTGTAGGATGAGTGGAAGGCAAGTAAATTAGAAATATGGAATACAGTGCTCCACGGTACAGGTTCTTTATTGGGTAACAATTAAGAGCCCTGAACAAACATTCAGAAGGACAAACTTCAGCATCAAATGTCCTGCATTCTGAAATTAGTATACATACCTTATGGCCCCATGGAATTTAAAATTACCCTGCAAAGCTTATTCTAATAGACACTGTTTCCTTTGGGACATGTGCTTTCTAGTCCTATTCCCTGGTGCCTGGCTTCTTATTCTTTTTGTCAGTTAATCATCTTTCTTGATCCCTGAAGGGTAGGTGTAGATGAATTTCTAAACAGTCTTATTAAATAAGAAACACAGAACCAAATACAGAGGAAATAGCTGAAGAGATCAGAGCGAATAGTCATGACTAGCCTTAGCTTACCACCAGCAGTAGCTTCCACAGAGAGAGCTTCTTCCCATCTCAATTGTGTTTTTATTGCCTTCCTGTTCTGTCTTCTCATTGGTTCTAAGCCCAGCCACATGACTTCCTCCTTTCTGCCTGTCTACACAGACCTTCGGGTCTCTATGGTTGGTACTGGGGTTAAAGGCTTGTGTCACCTAGCTTGACTGTGTCCTTGACCACACAGAGACTCTGCCTTCCATGTGATCGGATTAAGGGCTGGGCTACCACCGCCTGACTTCTGTTTATGGCTCACTGACCTCTAATCTCCAGGCAACTTTATTTATTAACATACAAATAAAATATCGCATTTCTGCACAAATAAAATATCACCACAGTTAGGGGTATTGGTTCTTCTTAGTCAAGCTGCTATGACTCATTCTACATATACAATAAATGATAATGTCAGACATGATAACACGTGCCTGTAACCTCAGGCTTCTTAGAGCTGAACTGAGAGAATCAGCATATAATTAAAGGCTGCACTATATAATAATATGTCTCACAAGAAAAACAAGCAATACATTAATCTTCTTACTATAAGATTGTGTCTATGTTCCACTTCTAGGTACTGACTGTGCTTTGGGGTGGATATCATGGATTAAGATAATACCAAGTGGGACCAGGAACATTTCTCAGTTCATAAAATCTTGGTTTAAAAAGTAAGAAGTTTTCCTCCTGTCTCTAAGCTGCCTTTTTATGGGCCAAAGGGCTTTATTTATCAACCAATCAGAGAAACATATTTTCACAGCACACAGAAAGACATTCCCCCATTAGCATGCAAAATCTTACAGTTAGAATTAGTATTGGAATTTCATATAAATTTGTCTTCATTGCTCTGACTTCCAGTCCAGTCCTCAATTATTCCTGTTCACAACCTTCTATGTGAAAATCCAGATAGACTTTTTTTTTTTTGAGACAGGGTTTCTCTGCATAGTTTTGGTGCCTGTCCTTGATCTCGCTCTGTAGACCAGGCTGGCCTCAAACTCACAGGGATCCACCTGACTCTGCCTCCTGAGTGCTGGGATTAAAGGTGTGTGCCACCACCACCCGGCTTCAGGTGGTCTCTTAGACTGTGTTTTTCTAATGAAATGGTTAGAGAGGAAGAGAAAGGAGAGGCAAAGCAGATGCCACCTACCACCATAGGAACAACATGCCAGCAGACCTGCAAGCCATGGAACATGTGGTGACATATGGATTAAAGAAATGGGCTGAATTTAAGATGTAAGAGCTAGCTAGCAGAAGCTTGAGCCATAGGCCATCCAGTTCATAATTAATATAAGCCTGTATGTGTTTATTTGGGTCTGAGCAGCTGTGGATAGGGTGGGACACAGGAAAACTTTCAGCAACAATTGGCACACATGTTTGTTTTGAAAAAAAAAAATGGCTTTCTTCCTTAAACACCAAGTGCCTTGTGTTTGAACACTTTTGAGAAAGTGACCTTATGGTAGAATGGAGTGTCATTTGGGTCTTGCACAACCTCTATATGAAGTCTTTTGCCTTATCTTTCTTCTTGTATCTTGTTTTGTCCTGTTTTGCTATCATCTCTTGGAGGTCTGCTCTTTTCTGAAGAAGAAACAGAGAGGGAATGGATATAGGGGAGAGTGGAGATGAGGTGGAGCTGAGAGGAGTGGATGGAGGGGGAAACTATGGTTGAAATGTATTGTATGGAAAAAAATCCAATTTCTGTAAAAATAAGTAAATGAATAAATAATTTAAAAAGAAAAAAAAGTAAGTAGTTATAATTTTTTTTTTTCGAGACAGGGTTTCTCTGTGTAGCTTTGCACCTTTTCCTGGAACTCACTTGGTAGCCCAGGTTGGCCTCGAACTCACAGAGATCCGCCTGGCTCTGCCTCCGGAGTGCTGGGATTAAAGGCGTGCACCACCACCGTCTGGCTAAAGGCTAGGCTCACAACCAAAAATAGAAGTTATAAAATTTTATCCCAGAATAGTATACATATACAGTAGGACACCTTAGCACTCATTTGTAATCCCAGTTGTTTTAAACATACAAACACCAGCACACAAAAGAGAGGGAGATTGTAAAAAATAACAACAGCTCAGTAATCAAGATAAGTGATATTTAAAGAAATTTACATATGAAATTAATTCACTATATTAAGAACAATATGTAGTTACATCAATATTGGTGTTATTTGTTTGGTTCCATGGGATTATTGTGTATTGAGAACTGTCCAATACTCCCATAAATGTAGATTTACAAAGTTTGGCGATGACTGGAGTGAATTCAGTGACTTCGGATTTCCTATTGTTTTCCTACACTAAAATTTATTCTCTTTTTCTCCCTGGAATAAACGCAGAAAAACGTTTTGCTCAGTGTGTGCATGTGAACGCATGTGCACACACCAGTTTTCTCTGCTTCAGGGTCTCAGGCAGCTTAGAAGGGCACTGTCCTCCTGCCTTACCTAAAGCAGACAGCAGATAAACCTCGTGCATTATGTGCCTGTCAGCCGACTTCACAGATGTGAACTTTTATACCTCATTTATCCATCCTCTGCCTCTTGCTTTCAAGAATTGAGACTAGAGATTGCTCTTCATTCTCACTAAATCCACACGTATTTTAGCTGCTTCTGGATGAGAACAAATCCGAGGCTGTCCCAACACTGAGCGTTCTGCTCCTATATATCATCTGGGAGTTTCTTTCTTATCTTGGCATTAATCATTTATTTCACACATTATTTCTATTTTTAATGAATCACTTCTACATGTTTAAAAGGGGAGGGCTACATGAATAAAGAAGACTTACTCAGCTGCCTTGACCACTTGTGTATTTTTGCACGTATTCTGAGAAGGGAAGCATGCTCGCTGCCTCTCAACTGCATCCCCTCTCCACAGTCCTGATTCTAGTGCAAAAGCATACTAGAGTGAGGATGACTCATGTGATAGAGATGGCACTGATAGAGTGCAACACATCTTGTACTTGGGATGTTTGTTTCCCTTTGATTTCCACTTGAGGGAAAGAGAATTACTTAGAACTAATTAGGAATCAGTAAGACATAACACTGGGGCCCAGGTATCTAGGGCAATTTAGTGGATATCTTGCTGCCCTATTAGCAAGAATTGAATACTTTTGCAAAGTTATTTTTCTCCCTGTGGTAGCCGATCTAATTATGCAAAGCCATAAAGGAAAGTGTTATTTATTAGGTGTACATTTCTTTTTACTTTCCCCCTGCAGTGTGATTCCCTTCAGCGGAGTCACACCAGCATAAAATTCCTATTATAGGAAACTATTCATTTTCTGGTTCTTTTCTCAGTTTGTTATAAAAGATGAAAATAGCTGCTTCTTTTTCAAATATTTTCTCTAAGTTACAAAAGCTTAAAATGCCTGTGATGATCTTGGATATGTCCAAAATTAATATTCAACAGCTCATTAGATGCAGTGGAGTTTGAAACATATATCATGCACATCTTTGAAAATCTTTAATATAAGCTCATGGAAAAGTCAATTTTCTTTCATGGTTTTATGTTTAAAAGAAATAATAGTCTAAAGAAATAAGGTAATTTTTAAGGAATATAATACATGATCTGGAAATACCAATTTTCAACAAATAATAGTTGCATGGATTTTGAAAGTATAAAGAAACTTTCATAGGTCTGCACAGAGTAAGAATGCCATTTTTCATAAAGAAAATTCTTTTTAAGACACTTCATTAGGAACCTCCATATAACTGTGAACAAAATACTTGGACAAAATTCGAAGGAATATTTTGGCTAATGGTTTAGATGTTTCAGTCCAGATTACCAGCTGCCATGTGATGGGAAGGAACAGCATGGCAACAGGAATCTGTGATTGAGAAGCTCCTTCAGCTCATGGATGTCAAGAAACAGAAACCAGGACAGTGGAGAACATGCTGAACAACAGGGCCAGCGAATATTCTACCTCCTCTAACTAAGCTCTCCCTTCTACATTTTTTAGTATCTCCCAAATTCGGACAAGTTTTACGAGGAATCCAAGGTACTATTCATGGGTATATTATATTTAAACCATAAAGCTAAAAAAATCCTAACAGTCACATAACAGTGGTTAATATTATATTAATAATAGTGTTATCAACATAATTTTGGTGACATTTTGAAAGCACTTTAGAATGGAATTGTATGACTTTTTCCTGGGTGAGACATGGATGATTGAGTTTATTGGAGATACTTATGAGAGCAAGGGAGAAAGATTACATAGAGGAGCATGGGTGAAAGCAAGGTGCTGCATTGTTGAAAAGTTAATCGCCACATGAGTAATGATTCCAGAAATCTCCATTCCTGAAGCTTGCTGTGAACTTTGCAGGAAGATCCACAGATAGAGTTTCCTCACTTCCATCAATGACTGAGTTCTTATAAAGCATGAGGATGGGACTCTTGTCTTGTAACTTTTCCTCTAGTTGGAATGCTTTCCATTCAGAGTAAAAGCTACCAAACCCATGGACTGTTACTGAGTATATCTATTAGGCTAAGAAACCAAACTCTTGTCGATATCTCATAAAGAAAAAACTTTCCCATTAGAAAGTCCACTCTCTGCATTTAACTAGTAAGGATATAAACACACATTGAAAACAGAGGCATGTACACACACACACACACACACACACACACACACACACACACACACACACAGTGTTAGTACAGAACAAGGCAAGTAGAACAATGGAGCAGAATAAAGAACTTAGAAATAAAGCTGAATATATATAGTCAACTAATTATCTGAATGAACACAATGAGAAATAAAGTATGTGTGCAAACAAACATGAAACTGAACTTTTACACTATGCCAATCATATATGTTGAATAAATGCCTAAGGACGGACTTGAAATTTCAAATTTCTACTACTCAAACATTGTGGAATAGCAATGTGATTTTTTAAAAAAATCATACTCTGAGTTCTGTTAGTGCTGCCGATATGCGGTTGAATGTGGGGTATCCACTGGGGCGTTAGCAACCTACTGATGGTTTTGCTTCCCTCACCAGCCATCAGCTGCCAATGGTTCCTATGCTATGGGGTAGGACAAGGAGAAAGGAGGACATCAAGTTGAAAGAGGTGTGCTGGGATAGGCCCTGGGAGATTTGGAGGATAAGAATTGGAAGTTGGTAAGACAAAGATACATTGTGCATATGCAACAAAAGTATCAAAGAATATACATAAGGACACATATTTGAATAAGGAGGAAAGTGAGGTATCAGAACACTGCAGGAAGGGAAATGATTATCATTCAAATATATCACATGGAACTTATAAAGAACTAATACAAATCAGAAAACATAGCGATATTAACTTGGCAGGAGGAATGGGGTGGCTCTGGGGGGAGGGAGTTAAGAAGCAGGACCATAAAGAGAATATGACCAAAACACATGAGAGGCATATATGAAATTCTCAAAGACTCAATAATAGTGTTGATTTACAATGCATGTTGATATTGACTTTGCAATTATTTGTTTGTTATCACATGAAAAATGCAAGCAACAAAATGAAAACTAAACAATTATTAATATTGTATCTTTTAAAAAGGCAGTGACACACATAAAAGGATCGATCAAATATTTGAAGTGGCAGTTCATAGCTAAACTCTTTAAATAATACAGTTCAATAGCAAAATACAAAATGTAATAATTCAATTATTAACTGAATTACTTAGTTTTCCTAAAGAGTTCATGAAAATCACTGCCTATACTCAGATAATGCTATGAAAACCATTATAAACTAAGAGAAATGCAGATGAAAAATACAGTGCATAATATTTTTTTCCTTCCATATCAGTTCTATGCTTAATTCTTGTTTGGAAAGTTCTTGAACTACATACACACTGAATCCTAGGTTTGAGTAAACATTAACACCAGCATTTTCCAAAACACATGAAAGAGTAAATAAATACCTGAGATTTGTTTGAGGTTATTGTCTACATTGCTTTAAGAACTATACTACTTGCCTGCTAGTAAATGCTTATTAAGTGTATGATATGGCAAAAATAATCTGAAGACAATAATCATCTTGGTTTAGCTCACTAAAGACCAACATTTATTAATTAGGCAATTGTTTCTCCTTGTTAAGCATGATAGTCTGGGAAACACATTAGGTGAACTCAATAAAACTTTTTTATTTTTATTTCTTTTTTACGGTTGTTTGGTTCCAACTGTTTGGGGGGCACCCAAGCAGGAGGATCAAGATCTGTCCCTGGTCTAGGGGCAGGCTTCTGGAACCTGGTGCCTGTTGTGTGAAACCTTGCACAGCCTTGGTGCAGTGGGAAGGGACCTGCCTAGGCTCAATAAAACTTTATTAAAGAAAGACAAATATTATCAAAACTCTATAATGAAGATATAAACATTCTTCTTCTTTATAGGCATACTGATAAATACTTATTAAGTTTTTTTTTTTTTTTTTTGGTTTTTTCGAGACAGGGTTTCTCTGTGTAGCTTTGCGCCTTTCCTGGAACTCACTTGGTAGCCCAGGCTGGCCTCTAACTCACAGAGATCTGCCTGGCTCTGCCTTCCCAGTGCTGGGATTAAAGGCGTGCGCCACCACCACCTGGCAAATTTTTAAGACTATATATAAATAATTGCCCAATGACCTTGTGGTTAGAGAAGGTTTTCATTCCAGCCTCTTAAACTGTATTGTAGTAATAAAAAAATGGACTTAAATTTATGTCTTTCTTTGAACAATTTTTATTGCTTTTAATAGATTTTTAACGTGTTTTTACATAATTTGTAAAAATAACTTGCTAATTAAAATAAACAATAACATGGTATTTTTCAAACTTTTGGAAATCTGATATCTTGATTCACTCATCACAGAGTGAATCTGAACCTCATTTGAATGCATGCGATTCTGTTAGTCTTCAAATTTGGTTTGATCTAGCCTCTTCATCACCTCCATTACTCAAGAGCTTATCAACTTGACATATAATTATTACCCTAATCTAACTGGTTAAGTGCAAAATCTTTGCACAGTGCTTTGCATTTAATGAATGCTTAGAAATACTGTGGAAAATCATTAAAAATCAAATGTTGATCACATCAAAAAGTTTAGGATTTTATCTTTAAAAACTTGAGTATATTCTTTCTCCACATTCACAATCATCCCCTCTGCTCTTTTTAAGATTCAGAGCTTTCTAAAAACGTATTTGAGGAATCATTTTAACAGTTTACTTACAGATGTAGTTTCAATACAGCCGTCTAAACTTATAGTGTTAATTTCTCTCACTTAATTCCTAGGTACATATTGAAAACGTACTTAGTAAAAGAAAAATACGGCAAAGAAGTAAACATTAGGAAATTAGTCACTTTGCCATGTTCACATGCTGAATACATGAAATGTAATTAAATATTTGAGATATTGTTTCCTTTTTCAGTAAACAGTTGTGGTAGCATTTTAAATGATAAAATGCTGTGAAGCAGAGACATGGACATCACACTCCTGCTCAATCATCATCTCTTAACCATGGTTATCTCACTTTTACCCCTAAACTTCCCTTTCTTTAGTATTTATGTAATGCATATTGGGAAAAGTCCCAGGAAGCTCTCCCACATCAGAATGATTGTGATAATGTGGAAACAAAAAACAAAACAGAGCACTTTCAGTGATATAATTTATATACCTTTGACTCATACAGTTTGGCAGGAAATTCCTATTTGATGAGCATATGTGTACACCAGTTAGCACAGTTGTGATATAAAACTGTTTATATCCCACTGTAATCAGTGACTCCAATCCAATTGTGGCTCCCAGGCAAACTATTCTGTTTCTTTTCCTATGGTTTTAGTTTGGGTTAGAGGTCATACAACTATTAACACACAGGATGGTAACATCACACAGTGTTTTTACCTCCATGTGTCATTTATTTCATTTAGAATTTGGAAGTCAACTTTAACTATGTTGTTTCAAAATCCAGGCTTTCCTTTCTATCTAAGTTAAGGAAAAATTGTTACGGCCGGGCGGTGGTGGCGCATGCCTTTAATCCCAGCACTCAGGAGGCAGAGCCAGGCGGATCTCCGTGAGTTCGAGGCCAGCCTGGGCTACCAAGTGAGTCCCAGGAGAGGCGCAAAACTACACAGAGAAACCCTGTCTCGAAAAACCAAAAAAAAAAAAAAAATTGTTGCATGGATGGACCCCATTTTCTTTACCCACTCATACTGGGCCATATTAGGGTTTAACATTAATTGTGAAAGGCTGCCTGCTGATTTCCATAATTGCAACAATTTGCATTCTAGCCAATAACTTATAAAATATGGCTTACCGACATTTTCCTCAATATTTATTTTATTTTGCTATTTAAAATATCCATTATAAAAGATGCGTGGTAACATTTCTTTGTGCATTCTTAAAACTTCGTGAGAATGTTGTAGAAAACCTCTCATGGAACTGCTGGCATTTTGTATATATTCTTTATAAAAAAATCATTATTATTAATTTTGCTGTTATTATTTATTGTGTGTATATGAGATAGAAAAGGAGGAAGGGATGAAGTGAAGAGAAAGAGAGAGAGAGAGAGAAAGAGAGAGAGAGAAATTTAAGTCACTTGTACTAGTACCTCCAGAGGTCACAAACAAATATCACATCCCCTAGAGCTGGAGTTACAGGCAGTCTTGAGCTGCTTCACCTGGATGCTGATGAACTTGGATTCTCTAAAAACTAGCAAATGTTTTTAACCACTGACTCATTTCTCTAGCCCTGTATGTTGTATCTAGTATATATCATCTTCAATCTGCTACTTCCATTCCTCAAATTTTTAAATTTAATTAATTTCATTGAGTAAAGTAATAGTTGTTTTTGTTAAAACTGTGTACTGTGTAAGAAAAAAATGAGTTTTTTTTATACGTGCCATGTAAAAGACAAGTATTTTTCAAATCATTAATAAGTATGATGAATAAACAATTCATAATCTTGTGTATACATCTGGTTATTCTCCATCTCTACTTGTCTGTAATAATACAGACATGATCTTTGTCATTGCAATGGTTTGATGGAAAGACAAAGAATAAATGATTTCTCTCTTTTAATTT
This sequence comes from Peromyscus californicus insignis, assembly GCF_007827085.1. Lineage (NCBI taxonomy): Eukaryota > Metazoa > Chordata > Mammalia > Rodentia > Cricetidae > Peromyscus > Peromyscus californicus. Next base: position 31,706,380 of record NW_026294447.1, on the reverse strand, counting down.
CTTCATTATATGAAGTTCTGAGAAATTTTCAAGGGTTGTACACTTGTTAAGTAAGGGAAGAGGTTAAAAATCACAATCCACTCAACCTTTGGATGCAGAGTTCTTTTTTTTTTTTTGTTTTCTAATAAGACCAAATTTATTCAATATCCTAGAGTAAAAGTTTTGATTATAAGTATCCAACAGTATAAAAAGTACAAAACAGATCTGTAGATTTCTAATATATTAAAACAAAGTGCATGACTACATACAGTACATCCTACGGGCAGAGAGTGGAGGGGGAGAAGACTGTGGTTGAGGTCTAGTAATAAATAAATAAATACAGAAGTAGAGATGATCCATCAAAGTACATTCTACCACCAATATTGCAGCCAAATGTACAAAAAAAAATTCCCATGTCATAGTAACACAGGAGAATGGTAATGGCTCAACTCTGTACTACGTCCAGGGCTGTGGAGAACCAACCCACTCATTGAGTAGTCTTTCAGCATAAAGAGGAGGAATGGTTTGATATTTGGTAACTTACAAAATTATGCAGAAAATTAATTATCTCTACATATTTTTGAGGTAACTAGCAAATATTAATTTCAAGATTCATATTGAGGCAAACAGCCCCAAATCGTCACCCTAGCAAACAACTGCTTCACATTTCTCCAGGAAATTTTCAGTTTTATGTACACAATATTCATAAAAAGCAGATAAAATCCATATTATTGGACATAAACTGATATTTATAGTGACTACAGATATGGTGATGATTATTTATGAATGACTGTATAACAATAACAAAAAATTTACCTACATGCTATTATTTTGTATTTCTTTGTATTATCAAATATTTCAAGTAATTACATAATTATAAACAAATCAAAGTATGAGGTATAAAAAACACAGTTTAATGCAATAAGTGACTTATTTTATTTATAAAATTTAGGTAAGTGAATACACAAACACACACACACACACACACACACACACACACACACACACACACACACATATATTTATATATATCACCAGAGAAAACTAACTGCCCATAAGTAGTATCACATTTAGCTACTGTGCTACAAAAGAATTATTATATTAAATAAGTAAGATTTCCCCAGTGATAAAAGACAGTTAAAAAATATTACTTCTGTTATAAAGCTACAAATTCTATTAGATTTCTCTGGCTCTGGTTTTATGATAGGAAAAATAATATGAACCTTAATATAATTTTGCCTTTGTGAAAAGAACAGAGAATATCATGGAGAAAGTAAAAATGTCTTTCATATTTCTTTACTAGAGTTCTACACTATCAAGTTTGTGATTTAAAAGACCAGGGGAGGAAAAACATGTCTTTTATTAAACAGGAGTAAAATTCTTTCAAGGTATAGAACTTTCCAAACACAAATACATAATTAGATTTTACATTGAAAAATGTCTTACTGGTGATATACTTTACCAATTACTGAATAAATAAAAAATTGTTAATTAAGGAGCTGTGCTTTTCTTCCCCTTTTCACATTGGTTCTATTATTTATAACTTGACAGTTTGAAACTCTGCAAGCTGGGAACATGATATTAGGAACTTGTCCAATAGGCCTGGTGGCCTCAGAATGATTCCAGGGACTCACAGGATAGGAAGAGAGACAACTTCATTTCCTTTGACCCCCAAATTCATAAATTCATCTCACTTTCATAACTTCTCTACCCATACAAATTAGTATCCTTCATTTAAAAAAAATCAAGTTTTTTTCAGTGTTTTGACAAAAAAAAAAATTTCACTAAGATGAAATTCCAAGGAGAAATTGTTAGCATTAAAACTTGTATTCTCACTGTTATTACTGTCACCTATTAGATTATGATTCATCAATATATATATTAAAATGTACTTCAGCAAGACTTGAAACCTTCCCCAATGCTAAATCTTACAGTGGATAATTCAGGACATTAACTCACTCTATCAGATTCAGCAAGATTAACCTGGGGAATAACGGATGTCATGTATGAAATATTAAGAAAGTAGAGCCAATTTTAAGCAAATGTTTTCTTTAATCTATTTTGAACAAGTGTGTCCATAAGTTGCTTGATATTAGTGGCACCTGAGAACTTCGAAAGAAGAAGCAACTATATCCCTACATAAGTGGTAGTTAAATTTATTTTATGTGTAGACTTTGAAATCCAAGTTTATATAGGTTGAAATATTTTTTCCTTAGGAAAAAAATCTGTAAATCTCATTTGCTCTCCAGACGTCCTTAAATGAATCCTAACTCTTTTACAGACATAGATCCAGCATTTATTTATTGTCAGTTTTTTGTACTCTGGATTATTTTGGACCACATGCCCATCTTGTTCTCAGGTTCTATTGTTCTGTATATTACATAAGAAACAACATACACCATTGTTAAATATTTGGTAAATTTTTTCCCCTTGGAAACTCTATCCTAAGGACATTGAGAAAATTCTGTTTATTTTAAGGGAATCACATGTTGAGGATTGCCTCAAACCCGAAACCAAATGGTCATGCCCTTGTATTTCTGTATAAAAATCAGTCCTTTGTTCACTTTGGATGTCCTAGATTCTAGACTTGGCATGAGATGAAAAGTATGCATGTGTGTGTGTGTGTGTGTGTGTGTGTGTGTGTGTGTGTGTGTGTGTGTGTTTCCCTTGTATTGATCTGGATACAATATCTTTACTATATAATATTGTTTGCTCAGTACTCCCCTACTGGGCTGATAGAGATCTTCCTGGCTAAATTTTTTCCATACTTAGCAGTATCATCAGATGGCAAAATCACAGGAAGTCTGTGGGGAGAATATATGGAACTGACTCGGGTTATAGTTCTTTAGATTCAACTTAATTCAGCTTACTTTCCTCAAACATTTTCAAAATTCCTCATTTATTATTGATTTATGTGGGTTTAGTGCAAGTCAGCAACAGTAACAATGAGGATTTCTGTGTTCCAATTTGTTCAGAACTCTAAGTTATTCCTTTCAAAACTATATTAAAATAGTCTGTCTTCAGCCAGGGGTGGTGACTCATGCCTTTAATCCCAGCAGAGGTAGGTGGTAGAGGTACGTGGCAGAAGTAGGTGGATCTCTATGTGTTCAAGGACAGCCTGCTCTACAGAGTGAGTTCTGTGACAGTCATGACTGTTACACAGAGAAACCCTGTTTTGAAAAACAAACAAACAAACAAACAAACAAGCAAAATCTATCTCCATGTACATTAATACCTAAAGGTTACATGGACTTATATCACTAGTTTAACATATATAATGATATTTAAAAGTATTAAGTTAAATCTTTCTATTTAACTGGTAAAAATTAAAGACCTAAATCCTAAATTTTTAGTGTTGTGAACAATTTTTATTTTTATCATTCTACTAAATTGCTTTTAAAATTAGGATAATTGTTTGAAAATCTAGTAGAGATATTCTGTAGATAGAGGATAGCCAATATAAGGCAATGGATTCTAAAGTGGTCAAATGTATATGTCTAGTGAAATAATTGCAATGTTTTATTTATCTGAAAATACTTTATCATTGAATTATATTTTTATCTCCTTTATGTACAATTTAAACACAGTAAATTCTAGGTACAGTAGCTTGTGACTTTAGGGATGTCAAACAAAATTAATTTATTTGATATTTTGGAGGCTTAGGTTTAGCAAGTTGGTGGACAATATACATAATAAGTGAGACAGAATAAGCAGAAAGTAATTAGACTTGGTTATACTAGTCCTTGAATAAGCTGATAAAACTTTGTTTTGCACTTTCTTTCCAGTACTTTCACTTGAAATATATTGCCTTTCCATATTCTCTCTCACTCATAATTTTAGTGCCTCAAATTACTGTCTAAAATATTCTTAAATTCTCTTTTCCACTGTTAAATTTCAGAATTACTTACAGGTCATATTTCCTTGTCTTACTATGCAATAGCTCTCTAAGCTATGAAATCTTAGTCAATATCGCTTATGTCTTGATTACTGAACTACAAGTTTATTTTGTGTTATACACATGTAAGTTCCTTGTCAAATCACAACCAAAGAAATGAATATGTTTTTCTTGCAAATTTTGCTAATTTAATTAATATCAAACACTCAACACTAGTGCTTATAGTAGCTTAACACTCTGTAGTATAATAGATGTTCGTATGCTAAAATTGCCTGTTATATAAGAAATATTTTAATGTATATCATGCTCAAGAAGCCATTAAGAAGAAGCCTATATTCACTTATAAATACAAAAGTAGAGTATATATCACATAAAATGTTTCACTGGGTGAGATGTATGTGAAACCATATGTGTTCCCTAAAAATTAAGAGAAATTCTACCTGTGAAACATTTAAAAAATATACAACCCATACAGGATAAATCATAAGCAAAAACTGAACATACTGGAAGACAAAGCTAACAATGGTGGATGGGTGGGTGCACATGAGTATGCATATATAAGAAAGTTCAAGATCCAGGTCATTTTTTTTTGGCCTCATGAGGATCCACACTTATTTCTCTCTCTCTCTCTCTCTCTCTCTCTCTCTCTCTCTCTCTCTCTCTCTCTCTCTCTCTCTCTCTCTCTCTCTCACACACACACACACACACACACACACACACACACACACACACACAAATAAATCCTTTTTAACTGAGAGTAGTGACTGTGATTTTTGAGGCCAGCCTGTAGTAGGTAGCTGCTCTAACTCTGACTTGGAAGTACTACCCCTAGTGAGGCTTCTGGTAACGGCTATGTCTACCAATGACATGCCCCTGCTGCGGGGCCGAGATGGGACCCCTTAAGACCCGAGAACTGGATGTGTTGGCCCTCTTGGTTCCTGGTGATCCTGGATGCTGGAAGACAGACTGAATCGGAGTTCTCCAGAGAACACTGCTTGACTGCACCTCACCTCTTCCGGATCCTGTAACCAACCCCTTACTGGCTGTAAGTTACCCCAAAATAAACCTCCTTTTTAACTACGTGGAGTTACCTTGATAAATCCTCACATTACCAGCCTGGTCTACAGAGTTAATTCCAGGATAGCCAGGGCTACACAGAAAAACTCTGTCTTAAAAAACCAAAAGAGAGAGAAAGAAAGAAGTTAATCCATGACTTGTGGGAGTATTAAGGATGCTATAAGTGTGCATTTCTAATCAGATCACAGTTAAAGTACTCAGAGAGAGTTTTTCTAATTATACACACACTCGTCTATGATGCATGTGGCTTTATGACATTAGCCCATTTCTATCAAATCATTATGACAAACTATATTACTTGAGGTAAACTGGGAGGAACAATTATATTTGCTTTTCGATTGCTCCAAGAAAAGAATTAATTTATTTCTGTCACCATTAAAATTTCCAATAGACTACAGCCTGACATCTGTAACAGCGAATTGCCCTTGGAATTAGAATTGAATTATTGTCTTTTACATGTGATACAAAAAGTGTTATCACAAATTTAGAACAGCAGATATGTGTTATACATATACTACAAATCATGTAGTATACACCATGATTTAATTGTGGATATAGCTATTATAAAAACTTCCAAGTATTTACTTACTTTTAAACTATAGTTATTTTATATATTTATTTAATTTTTAAACTGCTTTAGTTTTGGGATTATAGAATAATTACACTTTTTTACATAATTTTCCCTTCTCATTTCTCCCTTCAAATCATTGCCTATATGTCTCCCCTCTACTTTATATCCATGGCCTATTTTCTCATAATTATTGCACATATATGTATTATGTATGTATATATGTATTCCTAAATATAAACTCATCAGTCTATATAATTTATTCATTTTATATTGTCAAATATTAATTATACAGAGTTATGGGATACTGTGACTTTAGAATACAGTAAGGATTATACTAAGTTATTTGAAAAGTGTGATTCTGATGGCAAATGTCAATCTTCTAAACAAATGGTAACAGTGAGGCATTATTGTGTATTAATATGATTGCTGAAGGACTCTTCTGTGGATGATACTATAGTATAATAAATTATATATTTCTTACTACTATCTGAAATAAGTTCTTCAAGATTCCTAGTAAATCCTAATTATAACATTAACATAGAATGTATTTAGAAGACAAAACATTTAATTGATCTTTTAAACTTTTTAAATGAATCTATTATGAATAATTCAACAGAAAAATACTACATTATTTCCAATTATCAATTTGACTAAAACTTGTATCAGTTTTATAGGAATGTTTTGAATGTCATTTAAACATGATAATTATTTGTCTAAGGAGTTACACATAAACAGTACAACAAACTTCATATCTTTATAAAAATATGATTCAGGATCTTTTTTGTTCTGTGATTACAAAGCACTACTGTTCAAAGTTTCTAGTTTTATACATATGACTATGTTTTTCTTATAGATTTTTTTTACAATGTATGTATTTCTTTGCAAAATAATTTACACATTTTATTCAAAATAGATTCTTCTCCAATACAAAACATTCTGATCACAGTTTTCTGTCCGTTCACTCCTTCCATATCCCTCACACCTACCCTCTCCCCAAGGCACATTCCCCATCTGTCTCCTCTTCAAAAAAGTTCAGGCCTCCAATAGGAGACAGATAAACAAGACAAAACAAGGTACAATAAGACAAGGCAAAGACCTTCATATGGAGACTGGATAAGGCAAACGAATAGGAGGAAAAAACACCAAGCTCACCGCCATAACACATGTGCATGTACACACACACACACACACACACACACACACACACACACACACATGTCCTCAGAGCAGAGGACCTGGTGCACACCCATGCAAGCCCCATGACACTGCCCCTTCAATCTGTGTGAGCCCATATTAGCCCTACTTAGTTGATATGGTCAATCATGCTCTTCTAGTGCCTTCTGATGCTTCCAATTTTCCACTCCCTCTTCTGTGAGATCCCCCAAGCACTGAGAGGAGAGAACATATGGAGACCTTCAATTTAGACACTCTCTCTCCATGTAAAGCCTGACTGTGGATCTATGTACCAGCTCCCATCTGATGCCAGAGGAAGTCTCTGTGATAATGACTGGACATGACACTGATCTATGAGTGTAGCAGAATATCATTAGCAATCAATCTATTGATTTTTTTCAGTCATGTTTGGTTTTACTCTAGGACTCTGGGTATTATGTTACTGTATTTTGTTTCTGGCCATCCTGGAAGTGCAGGGCATGGACTACCTCTCTTCACATGGGCTTTAAGTTAAACCAGACATTGGTTGGCCACTTCCACAAATTCTGTACCACCATTGCCCCAGCATATTTTAAAGGCAAGACAGGTTGTAGGTGGAAGATTTGGGGGCTGGTTTGTTCTCCAGATTTCTCTTTCCATAACATGTAGTAGTCTACAGAGTACCTTCCTGTGGGCCAAAGTGACTACAAATAGGAGTGAAGGCTTCATGAGGGCAGCAGCTCTATCTTTCTACCTTCAATGAGCTGTGTTGAAGTTGCCCTCAGCAATGGGGCCCCACTGTCAGTTTTCAGAGAGTGACCCTTGTCCTAACATCAGCCTAGGTTGTTTAGGTATTGTCAGTGGTGGCCATGTCAGAGGAACAGTGGGTAGCAATTGAAGTTCAGGTCAGCCCTCCAGGAAGTAAATCCCTGATGGGTAAATATTGGATAGGCAATATCCCAAGACCACAGACTCCAGAATGTCTTCTGCTCCTGATGTGCCTTTAAATGTTTACCACTGCCATCTTCCTCTGGTATCTGGCATGGTGTGATTTGGTGTGGGGAGAGCCTCACTGCCAATAATGTAGTTTGTTTAATTCATGGAATCATCCCTTTCTACTGGGCATTTTTCTTGTGGATTATTATGAAGATGATTTTTTCCTAAGTTGTACTGTCTACTTGATAATAATAATGTTAGTTTAAATAAAGTTTTGATGATAAAAAATAAAACAAGGAAGTGTCACACAGCTAGAACACTTGAGTTTCTATAGACTATGGCTTTGGTTAGTGACTGAAAAAAAGAAGTGAGTCCCAATAGCTCAGCTAGTTGAAATTCTTATTTTGGGAGATGTATTCACAGGTTTTGGAGTGCATGATAGCTGACACAAAGCTTTGAAAATAACTTAAAGTTAGACTAAGATGTTTTTGTTAAGTAGCTTTGAGGTAGAAAAAACCCAAGAAGACAATCTGTAGTTTTAGAAAGGCACATAGTTGAATGAGGAACTCAAAAAGGTCAGGGAACAAGAATAAAGCAGGCCAATTATCATTGGTTGATGTGCCTTTCTTGTAAGCATTCATTGATGAACAAAGGTGATGATTAATTCCTTGTATTCATTTTTGCCCTCAATCTCCAGATATAAAAAAAATCTAAGTCCCAGTGATCCAGCAGCATCCCCCTGCCAACCATTCCCCACAAGAGCCACAGGCCCCACTTGCAACTGACTGGCAGAAGAGGTGAGCATCTGAGCTCGACAGACCTGTTCCCTAGGTCCTAGCTACCCCCAGGGGCACATCCCATTCCCCTCCCCTCCCCATCTCAGTCCCAGTGATCAGGCACCAGCATCATCCCCCCTCCAAAAAATCCCCTGCCCCATCAGCTACCACCTGAACCACAGGCCCTATCTGAACTAATTGGAGGAAGAGCTACCTCTGGAGCCACAGGTCCCACTTGTCCCAACTGGAGGAACAGAGACCCTGGAGGCACCGGCTCTACCTGCACTGACTGGAGGAAGAGATGGGTAGACAGCAGTGTAAGAATACATTCAAGAACATAAAAAGCAACATGACCATCAGAAACTAGCGGTTCTGCAATAGCAACACCTGAACACCACAATGCAGATGAAGCAGAGGAAAATGACCTTAAGAATAACTTATGAAGATGAAAGAGGCTGTTAAAGAAGAAATGACAAATTCCCTTAAAGAACTGAAGGAACACACACACACACACACACACACACACACTGGAAGCAATCAATAAATCCCTTAAAGAAAGCCAAGTAAAAACAATCAAACAAGTAGAGGAAATAATTCAAGACTTAAAAATTGAAATAGAGACAATAAAGAAAACACAAACTGAGGGAATATTGGAAATGGAAAATCTGGACAAATGAACAGGAAGTACAGATGCAAGCATAACCAACACAATACAATAGATGTATAGAGAATCTCAGGCATTGAAGACTCAATAGAAGAAATAGATCCATTGGTCAAAGAAAATGTTAGATCCAACAAGTTCTTAACACACAACATCCAGAAAACTTTGGACACCATGAAAAGACATAGTAGGGAGAGAAGGAGAAGAATTCCAGATCAAAGGCACATAAAATATATTCAGCAAAATTATAGAAGAAAACTTTCCCAACCTAAAGAAGGACAAACCTATGAATGCATAAGAAGCTTACCTGAATACCAGATAGACTGGAACAACAACAACAAAAGTCCCCTCACCACATAAATAATCAAAACAAGACTATTAGGAGCTGCAAAGGAAAAAGTCCAAGTAACATATAAAGGGAGACCCATAAGAATTATGCCTGAATTCTCAATGGAATCTTTGAAATCCAGAAGGTCCTGGAAAGACATTCTGCAAACACTAACAGACCATGGATGACAGCCCAGACTACTATGCCCAACAAAACTTTCAATCACTATAGGTGGAAAAAAACAGGCTAGTCCATGATAAAACCAGATTTAAACAATACGTATCCACAAATCCAGCCCTACAGTAAGTACTAGAAGAAAAATTCCAACCCAAGAAACTTAGCTGCATGAAAACACAGCAAATAGCTAACCTCACACCAACAAATCCCAAAGAAGGGAAACACACACACACACACACACACTACCACTACTACTAACAAAACCAGAAATAACAGGAATTAACAATTACTGGTCATTAATAGCTCTCAATTTAAATGGATTCAATTCACCTATAAAAAGACAGAGGCTAAAGAGAATGGGTACAAAAACAGGACCCATCCTTTTGCTGCATATAAGAAACACATCTCAAAGACAGACATTACCTGAGAGTAAGAGGTTGGGAAAATTTTCCAATCAAATAGACCTTTGAAACAAGCTGATGTAGCTATCCTAATATCCAACAAAATAGATTTCAAACTAAAATTCATCAAAAAAGATGGAGAAGGATATTTCTTTCATACTCATCACAGGAAAAAAACCCATCATGATGATGTCTCAATTCTGAACATTTATGTCCCAAACAGAAGGGTACCCACATTTGTAAAAGAAACATTACTAATGCTTAAGTCACACATCAAAACCCACACACTAATAGTGGGAGACTTCAACACCCACTCTCACCACAAGACAGGTCTTCCAGACAGAAACTTAACAGAGAAATAAAGGAACTAACAGATGTTATGACACAAATGGACTTAACAGATATCTATAGAACATTCCACTAAAACACAAAAGAATATACCTTCTTCTCAGCACCTCATGGAACCTTCTCTAAAATTGACCACATACTAGGTAACAAAGAAAACCTCAGCAAATACAAAATTTGCAATAACACCCTTTATCTTATTGGATCACAATGGCTTAAAGTTAGACTTCAACAACACAAATTGCAGATTGTCTACAAACTCATGGAACTTGAACAATACTCAACTGAATCACTACTGAGTCATGGAAGAAATAAAGAAAGGAATTGAAGATTTTCTAGAATTCAATAAAAATGAATGCACAACATACCTAAACTTATGGGACACTGTGAAAGTAGTGCTGAGAGGAAAATACATAGCCCTATGAATCTACATAAAGAATGTGGAGAAATCTCATACTAGTGCCTTAACAGCACACCTGAAAGCTCTAGAATAAAAAGAAGCAAACTCACCCAGGAGGAGCAGATGACAGGAAATAATCAAATTGAGGGCTGAAATCAATAAAATAGAAATGAAAATAATACAAAAAAAATCATTGAAACAAGTAGTTGGTTCTTCAAGAAAATCAGCAAGATAGACAAACCCTTATCCAAACCAACCAAAAGACAGGAAGAATATCCAAATTAACAATTAAATCAGAAATGAAAAGGGGATATAACAACAGACACTGAAGAAATCCAGAGAATCACCAGGTCATACTTTAAAACATGCACTCCACAAAAATTGGAAAATGTAAAAGAAATGGACAATTTTCTGGATAGGTAACACATACCAAAATTAACTCAAGATCAGATAAACAATGTAAACACAACTATAACCTCTAAGGAAATAGAAGCAGTCATCAAAAGTCTACCAACGAAAATAAGCCAGGGCCAGATGGTTTCAGTGCAGAATTCTACAAGAATTTCAAAAAAAGTTGCTACCAATACTCCTCAAAATGTTCCACACAATAGAAGCAGAAGGAGCATTGCCAAAATTTTTATACAGTTACCCTGATATTCAAACCACACAAAGACACAACTGAGAAAGAGAATTACAGACCAATCTTCCTCCTAAACATTGATGCAAAAATACTCAATACAATACTGGCAAACTGAATCCAAGAACACATCATAAAAATCATCCAAGATGATCAAGTCTGCTTCACCCCAGAAATGCAGGGATGATTCAACACACAGAAATCTGTCAATGTAATCCACCATATAAATAAACTGAAAGAAAAAAAAAAAAAACGTGATCTTCTCATTAGAGGCTGAAAAAGCCTTCGACAAAATTCAACACCCCTTCATGATAAAGGTCTTGGAGAGATCAGGGATACAAGGAACATAACTAAACATAATAAAGGTAATATATAGAAGCCAACAGCCAACTTCAAACTACATGGAGAGAAACTCAAAGCTATTCCACTAAAATCAGGAACAAGACAAGGCTGTCCACACTCTCCATGTCTATTCGATATAGTACTTGAAGTTCTAGCTAGAGCAATAAGACATCAAAAAGAGTCAAGGGAATACAATTGGAAAGGAAGAAGTCAAAGTTTTGCTATTAGCAATTGACAAGATAGTATACCTAAGTAACCTCAAAAATTCTACCAGGGAACTCCTACAGCTGATAAACAACTTCAGTAATGTAGCAGAATGCAATATTAATACACACACACACACACACACACACACACACACACACACACACACAATCAGTAGTTCTTCTATAAACAAATGATAAATCAAAAATCAGAGAAACATAACCATTTATAATAACCAAAAATAACATTAAATTTAGTAACTCTAAACAAACAAATGAAAGACCAATATGACAAGAACTTTAAGACTTTGAAGAAAGAAATTGAAGAAAATATCAGAAAATGGAAAGATCTCCCATGCTCTTGGATAGGTAGGATCCACATAGTAAAAATAGCAAACCAACCAAAAGTGATCTACAGATTCCGTGCAATCCCCATCAAAATCTCAACACAATTCTTCAAACCTTGAAAGAACAATACTCAACTTCATGTGGAAAAACAGAAAACCCAGGATAGCCAAAACAATCCTGTACAATAAAGGAACTTCCAAAGGCATGACCATCTCTGACCTTAAGCTCTACTATAGAGCTATAGTAATAAAAACAGCTTGCTATTGCCATAAAAACTGACATGTGGATCAATGGAATTGAATTAAAGATACTAACATTAATCCACACACCGATGAACACCTGATTTTTGACAAAGATGCCAAAATTGTACAATGGAAAAAAGAAAGCATCTTCAACAAATGGTACTGGCATAACTGAATGTTGACATGTAAAAGAATGCAAATAGATCCATATCTATTGCCATGCACAAAACTCTAGTCAAAATGGATCAAAGACCTCAGCATAAATCCAGTTACACTGAAGAACCTGATAGAAGAGAAAGTAGGAAGTAGCCTTGAACGCATTGGCACAGGAGACCAATTCCTAAATATAACATCAGTAGCACAGACACTGAGGGCAAAAATTAATAAATGGGACCTCTTGGTCATGGTGTTTTTTTACAGCAATAGAACAGTAATTTAGACAAATATTTAACATCAAGAAAACAAGTAACCCATTTTAAAATGGTGTATTGAATAAAACAGTGAGGTCTATAAAAGTGAAACAAAACTTGGTAAGAAACCCATAAAAAGTTGAAAATCCTTAGCCACTAGGAAAATGCAAATTAAAACTAGTTCAAGATATAATCTTTGCAAGGCAGAATGGCCAGAAAAATTAAAGAAATGACATCAATACTGGTGATGATTGGGTGGGGAAGAGAATACTTGTTCATTACTGATGAGAATGCAAACTGGTACAGCCAACTATGGTACTCAGTGTGGATGATCCTCCCAAAGGAATCATCTTAAGTAATTTAGGTAAAACAGACCCCCAAAGAAAATTACGTTATCTGTTCTCTTATGTGGATGTTAGCTTTTCAGCTTTCAAAGAGTGTGCTTCAATTCAAATAATTTCAGAGATAGGTAGCTAGTAAGAGACCAGGTATAGGATGAGATCTTTCCCAGAAGGAAAGATATCATATAAAATGTTATAGGAGATAGAGGGGAAACAGAAATAAGTTTATTAAATGGGAAGAGAGATTGGAAAGCAGGGTTAATGAAGGAATAATGGAATGAAAAACTAACATTAAAGACCTTTTGAAAAGCCATATGAAATCCTACTAATATAGAAGCTTTCTATAATGTCTACATATGTGAAAGGAATTTAAAAGGGATCACCATGTAATGGGGGAAACAATGTTTTCACTTGATATATTATGATACCATGTAAAATATCCAATACCAGAAATGCGTTATTTCTTGTCCAGTTTTAGGTAGGTTTTCCCTAGACACCCTCAAACATCACAAGCTATTTGTTACTCCACATAACCTCAGGCTAACTCCCTATTGTTGAAGACACAGCTTACTTATATCATTGAGTATGGAAAAATCAGGATAGCTCCCAACTAGAAGTTTTACCCATACTGACTAGCATTCATGTGCTAGAAGATACATAAAAACTACAGGAGGAGAAAAGTAATCATGAATATCATCCAGCCGTACACCCTGCAACATAGAATAATGAGCTGTCTCTAAAACACACTGGTACAAAAGTAACAGAAACATTATGGGAATAACCAACTATTTATTTATTAGATTTAAGACCCACTCCCATGAGAAGGAACTCATACCTGACATTCTTAAATGATACATCATAAGCCTATGGAAAAACCCACTACTAGTATTCTACTAAGGAACATAGCAATAAAGTATCTTCTGATGATATGTTGCTCTATTCACACAGCAGAGCATCTTTTAAGTCTCATCAGAGATGCTTCTCCTTGATGTAGATGTTAATTAACAAAGATACCCATAACTGGACCAAGTATACAGTAAGAGACTTCAGTGCTACTCAGCCATAAATGGAATGTCTTTATCAAAACCCTCTCCTCAAGGCTAAGGGATATATACAGAAGAGGAGGAAGAAAGATTGATAATCCAAAGGAGGCAGAGGGAGGCAGATGACTCCAAGGAAACAGTGTCTTCCAGTTACTACAGGAATGGCAAACATACAAACTTACTGTGACAACATGCATATACATGCACAGTATTAAACCAAACAGAATTCCCAGCACTGAATAGGGGAAATGGATATAAAGTCTCACTCCTAATTAAAAGCTATTTGCTTAATCCAGGCTGGTTTTGAACTCATGAATCTTCTGCCTCTGCCTTTTTCAGCAAATCCTACTGGTGTGTACAACCACAGACCCAGATGTAATTCCACACATTTATGGAAACCTGATTTTTGATAAAGAAGCCAGAAATATACAATGAAAAAAAAGCATCTTCAACAAATGAGGCTGTTCTAGCTGGATGTAGACTTGTAGAAGAATCAAAATAGATCTATATCTATCACCCTGCACAAAACTGAAGTCCAAGTGGATCAAAGATCTCACCATGAAACCAGATATACTGAACTTTATAAAAGAGAAAGTAGGGAATAGCCTTAAACAAATTGGCACAGAAGAAAACTTCTTCAACAGAACACTGAGGACAGGCAGTAAGATTGATAATAAATTTTCAATTGCTCTTGACATGAAAATCGTCTGGAAGGCAAAGGACCTTGTCAATAGGACAAAATGACAGCCTTCAGAATGGGAAAAGATTTTCACCAACTCCATATCTGATAGAAAGCTGACCTCCAAAATATATAAAGAACTCAAGAAACTAGATATCAAAAAATAAAATGATCCAATTAAAATATTAGGAACAGATCTAAACAGAGAATTTTCCATAGAGGAATGTCAAATGTCTTAGAAACACTTAAAGAAATGTTCAACAACCTTGGTCATCAGGGAAATGCAAATCTAAATGACTTTGAGAATACATCTCACACCTGTCAAAATGGCTAAGATCAAAAACACAAGTGACAGCGTATGCTGGCAAGGATGTGGAGCTAGGAAACACCCCTCTTTTGATGGTGGGAGTGCAAACTTGCACATCCACTTTGGAAATATGGTGGTTTCTTAGAAAACTGGGAATCACTCTACCTCAAAATTCAGCTTTATTACTCTTGGGCATATACCCAAAAGATACTCTATCTTGCCACAAGGACACTTGCTCAACTATGTTCATTGCAGCTTTAATTGTAATAGCAAGAAACTGGAAATAATCTAGATTATTTAAATATCCCTCAACTGAAGAATGGATTAAAGAAAATGTGGTACATTTACACAATGAAGTATTACTCAGCTCTTACAAAAAAAAATGTCATCATAAAATTTTGTGGGGCGTTTACCCACCACCCCCACAGTTCCCCAGAGTTTTCTTGACTGTGAGCAGCAGGAAATATTAGATAGAAGGATTTATTGCGGAGAATATTGCGGAGATAAACAGATAGAAAATAAAGGATAGCCTCGAGAGGGCCTGGAACCTATTCCAACGGGCCCCGACTGTCTCTGCCCCAGGGTTTTTATAGAGATGCCAAGGGGTGGAGCAAAAGACCTCCCCCCCAGCACAGCCAAGTTCAGACCATCTCAGACACCTGCACTCAGGCCTGTGGTCCTAATCATCCTCTATGCGGACCTGCTGGGTAAAGCCACGAGGAACCTGAGAATGGACTCCCACAAAATTTACAGGCTGTTGAATGGAAAAAAAAAAATCTTTCTGAGTGAGGTAACCCAGAAACTGAAAGACAAACATGATATGTACTTACTTATAAGTGGATATTATCTTTAAAGTAAAGGATAACCAGGCTACAATCCACAGACCCAGAGAGACTAAGTAACCAGGGATACTCAAGGTAGGACACATAGCCCTTCCTGGAATGGGGAAATAAAAGAGATTTCACAGGGGACTGTGGGCAGGTGGATGGGAACAAGAGGGATCAAGTGTGTGTGGTGGGGTTGGTAGTAGAGGAAGACAGTACCGGGAGAAATGACCGGCATTTGGAGGTATTAGGGGTGAGGTAGAAACCTAGTACAATGTAAACTCCCTGGAATCTGCGAGAGTGACTCTAGCAAAGACTCCTAGTAATGCCGGATAATATAGGGAGCTTGAACTGGCATGTTCAGTAACCAGGCAAGGCCTCCAGTGGATAGCAGAAGTATAGGATAGAACCAAGCATGACAGGTGGAAAGAAAAGGCAATGAGATGATTCCTAATGATATTCTGCTATGCTTTAAACCAGAGTCCAGCACAATCCTCATCAGAGTGTCTTCATTCAGCCACCTATGACAGGAGCAGATGCAGAGACCCACAGCCAAAAAAAAAAAAAAAAAAGACAATGCCCAGGAAACCTATAGAAGAGGAGGATGAAGGATTGTAGGATCCAGAGAGGTCAAGGACACCAGAAGAACATGACCCACAATGTCAACTAACCTTATCTCATATGGGGCTGAAAAAGACGGAAGCAGCAATCTGGGACCCTCATGAGTTTGACATAAGCCATCTGCATATATGCTACAGTTGCAAAGCTTGGTCTTCTTGTGGGCTCCTAACAGTAGAAGCATGGTCTGATTCTGACTCTTTTGCCTGCTTTTGGGACTCTTTTTCTCCTACTAAGTTGCCTCATCCAGCCTTAATAGGAGAGGTGGTACCTAGTCTTATTGCAACTTGATATGCTCTGATTGGTTGATATTCCTCAGAGGTCTGCCCTTTTCTGAAGGGAAATTGAGTGGATCTTGGGGAGAGGAGAGGTAGGGGGAAGAACAGGGAGGAGAGGAGGGAGGGGAAACTGTGGTCGGGATGTAATATATGAGAAGAGAATAAATAATAAATAAATACATTTTTAAAATGAGAAAAAAAGAAAAAAGGTATTTGCAATTGGCAGTTACTGAGAAGGCAAAAATCATCTTTTGACAATGGAGTGTCACTGTTTATATCAATCACATTTGAAGGTAGGTACTGTCTCCAAGAGTTGTTGACCAACACAAAATAGACTCCATAAGTTCTTGTTTGTTTGTTTGTTTGTTGTGTATATATTTTGTCATTTTTTGTTTCACTGATTTAGCTTGTGTCTGTCTTACTTTTCTTTTACTTTAAGAGACAGACAGGAATTTGGCTGGGTTAGGAGGTGGATGATCTGGGAGAAGTGGCAGGAGGAGAAAGAATATGATAAAAATATTGCATGAAAAAATTAAAAAAAACAAAAATAATCAATAAGGGGATCATTATGTGGGTGATACTTTATTTGTGCTGAAATGTGATGATACGTTATTTGTGCTTTAATAAATAAAGCTTGGGGTTGGGGATTTAGCTCAGTGGTAGAGTGCTTGCCTAGCAAGCACAATGCCCTGGGTTCGGTCCTCAGCTCTGAGGAAAAAAAAAAAAGAAAAAAAAAAGGAATAATTGAAGCATGCCTGGAGATCAGAGGAAATAGCAAGCCATTATAAGTAAACAAAGAAGCACATGCCCTTAATCCTATCACTTAGCAGGCAGGATCTCTGAGTGCTCAAGGCCACACTGGAAACAGAGCTAGGTGTGGTAGCACATGCCTTAATTACAACCCTAGTTAACCATGGAGGTCTGGAAAATGACAGAGCTGTGTAGGAAGAGGAAGTGTTGTAGCTGGGTTAAAGAGAGCCAATAAGAGAGCAGAACAGAAAAGGCATATAAACATGAGTATACAGGAAGAAGCTCCTTTTGGAAGATGTGGAGTTGGTGAGGTGAGGTTGGCTGGTGGCTTTCCCTGTTTCTCTGATCTCTTTAAGGCTTTCACCCCTATATTTGGCTCCATGTTTTTTATTTAATAAGACCATTTAAAAGTTCATCTACAATTATGCTTGTTTGATTAAAATATTAATAAGATTTAAAAATTCCAACAACAAAATATCATAGCTTAAGTGACAAAATAATACAAATTACATATATTAAGATATATTCTATATCCCTTTTTCTATGACTACATTCTAGAAAATATGTACACATTCTTATAATCATGAACTTATTGATAAATTTAATTATTTGTTATCTCTCTATAGGTACAACCAGAACCTGAGTAGATGCATAATTCTTTTGAAATTTTTAAGTTACCCTCTCTCTAGGTTGGGTCAAAATCACATCAAATTTAATTCTAAGCTTTGCTTTTTTAAAAGCATAAGAAGTAGAATACCATAAAATGATATAATGAGCACATTTGAAATTCCAATAAGGTTACTGGAAAAGTTTTGGGTCAAAACATGTTTTATCTACAGCTGTGTCATTCATCTTTATGACTCTTTTAAAGGTACTTGTGCAGTCTCGGCAGGAGACAGTATTGTGTTTGGTGCCATTCTTAAAGAGAAATTCTAGCTCTGTTCTTTCACAGCTACACCATATTTGAGTTTTACAAAATTTGTTACGAAAAGACTTCTGTGGAAACTTCACTGCTTAAATTGATCTATCCAAAAATAGTACTCTTAGTTATCATGATAAAGTTGAATTAATAATACTATCATTTTATTAAAGAAATATGATAGAGCACACTAGTTATTTAGTCTTCAAGCCAGTTGCACTTTTAACCACCTCCATATTAGACACAGAGCCTGGAGGAGTCCTTGTTTTCTTCATCTCACCCCTTTTAAATCCTTACCTTGGTTTATATGAGGGTCAATTTCCTAGGAAATTCTTTTTATATTTCAGATTGGAATACAGGATACACCTGCTTTAGAACGAAGATTTCTGATCATATGCCTTGAAATCTTTACATATCTAAACAGTTGTGTATTTCTCTCAATGGTTAAATCACAACTAATATACAACATATATGTACTCTACAGATATGACA
The DNA here is from genome assembly GCF_007827085.1 of Peromyscus californicus insignis. NCBI lineage: Eukaryota > Metazoa > Chordata > Mammalia > Rodentia > Cricetidae > Peromyscus > Peromyscus californicus. The sequence continues at coordinate 31,687,249 of NW_026294447.1, read as the reverse complement.
GCCATGGTGCACCATTTCCTCATAGACTCATTTCCAACATTGTTATTCTTTATCCCAATTTCCTTACATCTCCTTCATTTTCCAGTAGTAAAGAATGTAAAGGATTAGATTCATACAAAGGGAACAGAACTTTAAGCCTATTCCTTATTGATATTCAATGGAGCTATTTGCAATGGTCTATATTTATATATAGCAAGGTTAGATGAATGGATTCTTTCAATTTTAGGAAACAGGATAAAAAAGTAAGCTGTAACTCTATATTCCAAACAGAACTGCCACATGATCCACCTGTGCCACTCTTGTATATGCATCTAAATAACTCTAAATCAACCCACCAGAGAGACTCTGACATGTGTGTATTCCTATATTGTGAACTGTAACCAAGTTACAGCATCAACAACCTATTTGGCTCTAAAGTAGATAACTGGATTAAGAGAGATTGTATATGCACACAATGTAGTTTACCAAACTATAAGGAATAGTGAAATTTTGTTTATTAGAAAATGGATATGAAGGATATTATCAAATAAATCAAAATAGACTCAGAAACACATGCATCACATGTTTTGTATGACTGTTGAACATACATTTGATATAGATACATAAAACATGTATAAAAGTGGAAATGAGACAGTGTTGAGGAGTTAATGGGAATTGTGTGAAAGAGAAAAATATAAAGCAAAGTTCATGGGTATTAAAGAACACACATGATATACTTTTATATAAATATCCTTATTAAATTTTTTTAGCTGGAATTTAAAAAAAGATAGATGCTGCTAATGAGAACATAATATAGAGTATTATTTGATTAGAGAACAATGTTAAACCAGAAGGCAGCTAATAAAAGACTTAGGAAAACCAAAATTTCAGTGAGTCAGTTGCTTGAGTTCACATGTAGACTAACATGAAAGTTTATAATTCTAGATTCACTAACCAAAAAAGATACCTCATTGATCTTTTGCAGAAGTCTTGGCATTTGGCTCGTTAAAAATAACAAAAGGAGAACACACATGCTGTGCTCAGTGGATAGGTTGATGAAGATTTCAGTTCAGCTCTGGGGCAGTTAGATGAAGAGCAGAGCTGGAATTCTAAAAATCAGACCAGGGATAACTTCACAGCCCTTGGCAGAACAATTCTCTGGGCAATTTTATATTGATGTTCTCCCTGCTGCCTGCCTCAGTAGATTTTTGTCTGGTGATCTCTAGTTTGATTTAAGAATATTCAATGGTGCATTATTCTGATTGAGAGAGAGAGAGAGAGAGAGAGAGAGAGAGAGAGAGAGAGAGAGAGAGAGAGAAAGAGAGAGAGAGAGAGACTGAGATAGAATCGGCTTTGTACTAGTGTCTTCTAGGATATGGACTCCACCCAGGTCATTGGTGATATGCAGAGGTCAGTCAAGGTTTTCCCAGTGAACACCTGGGCCTCTGAAGTAGAAACTTTGGTTCTGGTCACATATGGGGATTCCTGAACTGCAGTGCAAGAGACCCACATGCTATCAAGATGCTAACTAGTACAACCAATTTTCTTGAATCTTATAAATGTTATTCACTACTGGTGAATAACATTTTTATATAAGTATATATGTTATATGTATCTTTGTATGTATGTATGTATACAAATTAAAAAGAAAAATCAAGATTGGAAAGATGGCTTAATTGTTAAGGGCATGAACTGCTCTTTGGAGGACTCTAGTATGGTTCCACGAGCCCATCATTGATGACTCACAACTTCCTACAGCTCCAAATTTGGTACCATCCAATGCATGTGTTTTCTGAAGATACTTTCACTCTTGTGTATGTTTCCACATACACATAATTAAAAATAAATATTTGGAGGAATATGGGAGAATTTGAAGGGAGGAACTTTGTAACTAAGTCACAATATTAAAAATCAACAACAAAAGAAAAAAAAAAACTAAAAAAATTCTTGAATGACATTCAAAATCAATGTTTAAATTTAACAGTGGTTTTTAAATTTTAGTACCATGTAGAATAGGATGACCCTTTGGAATTGACTCTACGTTTAAGAATATTAACTGTTACATGCAAATATGATCTTATGAGATGTCAAAGAGAATATAGTATTCTTCCCATATATTGAAAGCAAATATTTCATAAAAATATCCAAACTTACCATAATAGAGGTATAATAGTTTTCCTCAATTAGAAAATGTCTAAATAAACGGAGTGTCTTGGCTCATGCCTGCAATTCTAAGATGCAGAAGGCTGAGACAGAAGGTTTGCTCTCACTTCTAAGCTATCCTAGACTGCAGACTGGCTTTCAGACTAGAGAGGGTGACATAGTGAAACCCTTTCAGAAAATTAAAACAAAACCAAAGCAACACAATGTAAACAACCTTCAGTGTCTCTTTGTCATATAAAGATAATGATATAAAGGTGAAAACTAGTAGCTTTCTAATAACTACCACATGTCCTATATTATCAAACTCAATAGGCTATGTGTTTCAAAAGGTTAAAAGCATAATTGCAGAGAAGGGCAGCATTAGATGGCACACGTTTAAATATCAACATTTCCCCTGTAATATTCCAAATATTCCAACCATGAATGAACAAGGTAAAAATAATACCCTAATGGGGTGTGGGCTGGGGGGAAGGTGAGGGGGGCCAAATGGGGGAGAACAAGGGAATCCGTGGTTGATATGTAGAACTGAATTGTATTGCAAAATAAAAAAAATAAAAATAAAAATAAAAAAATACCCTTTTAGAGATGCTAAAATATGAATGTATCCACGCAGCTCACATTTTTATGCTGCATTTCTTCTGGTATCAGGTTGAAATAAGTATGTATTTCACTTTAAGTGCTGTTACTTATTCATTATAATACAATATCTATAATCAATTGTCAACAGTATTCTTTTTAGCAGCCCAAATGTAGTAGCTCAGGTAGTTAATGTTTTACAAAGAGGTTACCTTCTTTGTTTACATTTTCCTTATATACTATGTTCTGGATTTGATGTTAGTGTAGCACTGAGCTCAGGAATTGACAAGTAGCCCTTCTTACACTATTTCCTGAAAATCAATTCCATTGTCCATTGATATTTCTTATCTAAATAATTGTCAGAATTGAACTGCGGAACAATCTTCATCTAACCTTGTCTTTGGACGAGTTTTTAATTTCAGACTCATTCTTTGACAATGAAGTAAGGTTATTAAAATTTCAGATATTTTCTAGGGCCTGCTTGGGTGATTGTGATAATCAAAGAATTTATGTTTCATCACACTCTTAAGAGTAGTGTCATAGGGAAGTTCATTGTGTGTCCTTATTTTTACTTAATGCCTAGAGATACATAGTGATGACTCTTTTTGGAAACTTATTGATAGATAGTATGTTTATTTCCATTTGTTATTTTATTAGACTTGATGTCCTTTATCAATGTTATTGAAAACTTTGGTGAAAAGGCTTTGTTTGTGTGGACCGTATAGTTTTTCTGCTTCAAGTGCCATTGATTTCCACTAGTAATTTTCTTCTTGATACTTGTTCAGACTTAATCTGCTGGTTAAATTTTCTGTCATATTAAAGTGAATATTTACAAAATTATTGTTTTATAAGTTTCTGCTGCAGCTAATATCTATTTTTAAAGCTGTTTGTTTTCATCTAATTGCTATTTTAACACAATTTTGCCAAATATATGTGGAATCGTCATTATCTCCCACCTTGAAGGGATTTTAAAATTTATTTTGAAGTTTTATTTGAGTGAAGAATTATTTATAGATGTGTTTTAGGTGCAGAAAGTCTAGATTCTTAAAAGTTTTTTAAAAATCAGTGATCACTAAATTAATTTAAATGCAAGCAAACAATATACTCAGTTTAACTGTTAAGCTTAATACTTTAAGATCTAAAGAAATTTTATTTTTGATAGTACTAGATTTAATATTTATTTGTTTTCTACTTGTCTTTTTCAGTTTGAATATTATATATTATCACTTATTTCCCATGGGTTACTCAAATGTCTCCACATTGCTTTTTTGTTTCAATTCTCAGCTTTATGGTCAAGATTAAGTGTAGTACCTGAGTACTCTTATCAGAATATCCCCTTAAATTTGTTATTTTTAGGTTAGATAAAAGATAAAGTATAAACATTGCTTCTGTGGAATACTCCTTCAGGACACTGTGTGGATATATGTTAGTATGATTGGTTTAATAAAAAAGCTGACTGACCAATAGATAAACAGGATAAAGTTAGGTGGGAAAGCCAAACTGAGAATGATGGGATGAGGAAGGGCAGAGTCAGAGGAGTTGCCAGCCAAATGGAGAAGAAAGACACACAAAATGGTATAGAGATAAAATCCATGAGCCTCAAGCACCACATAGATTAATATTAAGTTGTAAGAACCAGTTAGTGACAAGCCTGAGCTATTGGCTGAGCATTTGTAATTAATGTGTGGTAATTTGGAAGAGGCTGGCAGCACAGGAGAAGTCTGCCTACCTAGCATGTTCTCTCAAATGTATTTTCATATCTTTAAATGTAAATAAAATAATATTTTCTCTAATTTTAAATTAAAATTTCATTTTAAAAACGTATAAGTACTATTGACTATTATGAACTTCAAATATAAAATTTTTGAAGGCTGTATAATGGAGAAAGTCACTCTTCCTGTCATACTTTTGCACACTTTCAAAACACTTTATTTAAGTCTTTCCTTCTGTTTCCAGCAAACTTTTGCATAACCTATGGTATTTGATTTCATCCCAGACAAACTTACTTTGTAACTCAAATTTCAGCATTCCAGTTTGTGTAATCCTTATTGTGATACCTTTGGTTTATATTATCAAACAAAGAAGACTCAAACATCAAAAATCAATAACCACTTATAAAAAAATTACTATGTTGAAATTTTCTGCATTTACCAATTTTGTAAACATATTTTATAAATACAGAATCATCATTAGTATATCTGAAGTATAATTTTGAATGTGATTTCACTACACATATTTAAGTTAATGCATAATTGTAATTACTCTTCTAAAAGTAAAGATTAAGATCTTTTTCCATACAATTTTATTCCACCTAATCTAATTATGATTGTTTTCTTTTGTTGAATATTCGAAGTGATGACTCCAAACCTGAAATTCCATATTTATTTTCTTAGACTTTTTATATTATCTCTTTAGTTTTTCAGATTATAATTATATCATTTCTTTCCTCTATTTCCTCCCTCCAAACTCTCCCATATAACCACCCCTACTCTCTATGAAATTAATGAACTTTTTTTTCATCAATTTTCATGACATACACATATGTAATACATATATATTCCTAAATTCAGAAGAACACCCTTTTCAGTCTATATCTTGTTACTTCTTCATTTGCTTTCAAGACTTTTGACATGGTATTAGATAACTAATTGGTGTGCTCTTCCCTGGAAAAAGATTATTCTTCCCACTCTCAGCATTCCTAATTTGTCTATAGTTCTTTGTGTTGGTTTGAGGCTTCATTCTCTTTCCCATTCACTTCACCCCATCCATTGTTGTCACCCCTGTGCAGCCCAGGTTTGAGCAGTCCTGTTGATTAGACTTTATGGGTATAGTTCCTGTCATTACTAGAAGACAGAGTCTCCAAGAAAATTGCCTAATCAATTGGATCTTAACGTTTTTCTGATCCCTCTTCTTCAATCTTCTTTGAGCCTTAGATGTGGGAATGGTTTTGTATCTATATCCATGGTGGCTAAGATCCACAATTATGCATTTTGATTGATTGCAGTTTTCTGTTTCAAAGAGAAGTTTCTTGATGAGGGACAAGGACTAGATTTATCTGTGAATATAAGAACAAATATTTAGAATGTGGTTAGGGGTTATGCTGGTTTAGTAAAATTGATAGTTGTAGGTTTTCCTTCAAGGAGCTTGGTTTCTGTTGTGTGACAAGACTTTTTCTGAGGAGTTAACACTCATGTCTACTCATCCCAGATAGGTAACCCACAACAAATCAAAGTGCAGATGCCACCAAAATCTCACTTGGTGAACCATGAGTTTTATTGGGGGTAGTGACAGAAATATAGGTGATGTGTTACAGAAGCAGAAACGACTCAAAGATAGCTGTATTATCAAAACCAACCTCATGGGTAACAGCTCACTTAAACTTAGAGACTGGAGCATTCTGTACAACCTGCAGTCAGCTCAACTGGTTAGAGAGTGTCCTTTCTAAGTGGCTCTGGTCTAAACCTCTTTCATGTATCTCAGCTGGCTTCTGCTTCTTCGAGGCAGCTGGTCTGATCTCAGTCTTCTTTGCAGATTCCCTTGTCTGAAAACACTCAGTAGCTTAATTGCTTACTTTTGGGGGGTATTAAATCTGATCAATTTTAGGGACTTCCTGGAGCTCTTTTGAGTTGGTTTACCTTCCTGATTATAGGGTTTCTTTGGAAGATGTAATGCTTAGATCTGGGAGGAAACTGTTGCATAACAGTATCCAGTACTGGTCATGACATCTCTCTTGTTCAGAAGGTCTTAAATCCAGCTAAGGATTGGCTTTTTCCTCTAGGGCATTTGTGACACTGCTGCACCCATGGGGTTGTTGTATCATTATGGTCATTGTTGTGGTTCATAGGCATCACAAATAGACGGAACTATTGGCTGCTTTCTTCATTTGGTAGTTTGTGTGGCCCCTCCTGGAATGATGAAAGGCATTTTTCAGGGAAGTGATTTCAGGTCAGTTCCAGCTCAAGGGCCTCTAGACTTACTGTTTGAAGTGTGTGGAGACTTCTACCACAGAGTTTTACTTTCCATCTCTGAGTGGCAACAAATAGCAATAACAATAGCTTGTAATGTTCGAGAGATTTTTTAACGACCCAGACCAATAATTCAAAACAGGGCTTCTTATGCCTGCTGCTGGGGATTTGCTAGATATTCTTTGGCTTTGGGAGCAGCGTTGCCAGTCCAGATGGGAAACTTTCATTTAAACTATGTATGCAAAATGTATATACAAATTTACATTTATTATAGCTTTTTATGGTAGAGCAATGCTAGTATGATTTTGGCTTTCCAGGACATCTTTATTGTTATTTTATACTCCTTATTATATTAATCTATCTCCTTCCACTGTAACATAATTCAGAATCCAGAAAGACAAACATGGCATGTTCTCTCTAATCTAAGAGTCCTAGCTCTAAGTCTTCAAATCTTTTCTAGATCCATCCATTTATATGCAACGTTGATGATTTCATTTCTTTTACAGCTGAATACTATACCATAGTGCATATGTACCACACTTTCATTATCCATTCATCTGTTGAAGGATAATTAGGTTGTTTCCATTTCTGAGTTATTGTAAATAGAGCCTTAATGAGCATGGCTGAGTAAGTAACTGTGGAGTAGGATGCCAAGATTCATGTAACATGGTCATATGATAGATCTATTTTTTTTAGATTTTTGAGAATTCACCAAACTGATTTCAAAGGTAGCTAGAAAGTTTAAAATCCAGGCAATGGTGAAGAAACTTTCCCATTTCCTCATATTTCATCTAGAATTTGTGTCCATTGCTTTATTAATTTTGGACATCTGACCAAGGTAAGGTGAAATCTCAACATTTTGTTGGTTTGTTTAGATGTTTGCAACTCCCTAGAAATTAGCTACAGATGATAAACATATTTTGAGATATTTCTCAGTTCATTTCTTTCCTCTTTTGAGAACTTTCTCTGCATATTCAAGAAACATTTTTTGAAAGCATGTTTGGGCTTTTTGTTGTTGTTTGTTTGTTTTTACTCTTTGTCTGTTGAGTTCTTCATATATTCAAGATGTTCTTTGGGCTTCATCTTTACCTGGTTGTCTCCTTAGCCATACAGAAGATTTTTAATTTTATAAAGTCTAGTTATCAATTGATAGCATTAATTGGGGGTCAAATGGAGTCCAATTCAGAAAGCCCGATACCCATATACTGTTGATACTTTCTTCTAACAGTTTCAGTTTTTCAGGTTTCACATTTAGGTCTTTGGTCCTTTTTAGATTCAATTTTTGTGGATGGTGACAGATGCAAGTCTACTTCTATTCTTCTGCATGTGGACATCCAGTTTTCGCAGCCCCATTTTGTGAAGATGCTTTCTTTTCTCTACCTTACACTGTTGACATCCTTGTCAAATAATGAATGGTCAAGGTTTTGTGTACCCATGTTTTGGTCTTTGATTTTTGTTCTATTGGTCTGCATGGATATTTTGGGCCAGAGCCATATTGTTTTAATTCACTGTTTAATTTAATGTTGGTTGGCAATTCTTTTCTTACTAAATGAGTGTATTTTATCCACCAAATTATCCCACAAAAATTACAAAAAGCACTACTATTCTGGGAATTTCAGTTCATCAAAATTTCTGGTTTTAAAAAATCCATTTCAGTATGCATTATTAAAACTACTGTAACATAATGATTATTAAAATCCAAATGAGTGAACATAAATAAAAAGTAAGAGCTTGAATCTGAAATTTTTTCAGTTCTTTATTGGATTATATCTATGTTTTTTCAGCCAATAATATGAAATTATTTAAGATGTACAAGGGACTATTATTGGCATGTATTTTACATTCTCATGTTCATTGTGTTAGCAATAAGTTAAATACCTTAAATGTATTGAGCATAATTACAATGGTGAAATTGTAGTTTTATATCCTGGTTTCTAAATTTTTAATAACTTCTATTTTTCTTATGACTAAAACAGTTCCTGAAATATAGTGTAAATGTGTATTTGCATGTGTTAAATGAGAAAATTAATAAATATATATGAATCTACTTAAGGTTCATAGACTTTTACCTGACTTTTGGTATGTGTACTTATCTATGATTTAGATATACCTTGGGTTTTCTTTTCTTTCTTTTTTTTTAACAAAATAATATGTGCTGATAAAAAATTGATTTCCCTAACCATTACCAGCTATTAAATATTGTAATCAATTCTTTTGCCTGAAATATTTTCTAAAGATACATAAATCTTTTAAGGCTGTAAATTAATATAGAATTAATTTTTCCCCTTAAAATATTGTGGCTTTTCTGCATTGTAGCAAAGACAAAGTGTACAACACTAGCTTAACTTATTTTTATACATGAGTAGATTGTGCATCAACCTATGGGTTAACAAGCTCTTGGGAAGGGGTTGGGGATTCAGCTCAGTGGTAGAGCACTTGCCTAGCAAGCGCAAGGCCCTGGGTTTGGTCCTCAGCTCCAGAAAAAGGAAAAAAAAAAAAAAACAAACAAACAAAAATACTCTTGGGAAAAACCACATACTCCCAAACTTGTTTCAAAGAAATAAAAATAATCTTGGAAGTTTTTTAAATTGGAGGAATTCAAATAAATGTATGAAGTGTAGCATCTTTATGTATGGAAGAGAATTATCCATGGAATCAATGTAACAATGTAAAGAGAACAAGGGAAGGGACATGTATGTTTTAGCCTAATTGCCTCTTATTGCCATCTGCTTTAAAACTAGCTTTATAATTGACTTGTGAGAATTAAGTTACAAATTGCAACACAAGCGGTTTACATTTATATTTTAATTATTTATTTTTAAAACAAAATTCTTCCTATCAAAAATCACCTCCTACATATCATCATTTAGAATTCTGAAGTATAAATTCATTTGTTTAATTTTATTCTAACTCACTTTCATGTAAGCCTGGTTTCCTCAATATTTGGGAGATCTAGAAACTTGACCTACTTTCTGGACTGAATATTGGATCACAAAGCTTATTGGTTTAAGGAGATAAAAATAATGAGAACATAATGTTTCTTTTATTCCTTTAATCACATTTTCAGCTTGTCCAATCACATTTCCATTTCTCTGCAACCTATGATAATTTTGACACTATATTTTTGCTCCTTTCTTTTCATTCCAAAATAATAAACAATCATATACATGAGTTTAGTATATAGATGTTTGAGCCATTTGCAGTATTGAATCTGGTTAAACTAAAATAAATAAACATTGACCTTTTCTGATGTCACAACAATGGGCAAATTATTCAAAATAATTTCCATACACATTAGAGCTATAACAGTACTGTGGGGAAGGAAGATGAGATTAAAAAAAATAACAGACTCCATAGAGACAGGACAAATAGTCTTCTACTGTAGCTAGAGGTTTTCTGGTCCTGCCTGGCCTATGGTCAGGACAAATCTCTCTCACCAGTCAATCCTGTAGCCGCTCAGACCCAACCACGTAAACACACAGAGACTTATATTTCTTATAAACTGTATGTTCGTGGCAGGCTTCTTGCTAACTGTTCTTATATCTTAAATCAACCCATTTCTATTAATCTATAAGTTACCACATGGCTCATAGCTTACTGGTATCTTTTTTTTTTTTTTTTTTTTTTTCCTTTTTTTTAAAATTTATTTTAATTTATTTTGCAATACAATTCAGTTCTACATATCGGTCACGGATTCCCTTGTTCTCCCCCCTCCCGTCCCCCTCACCTTCCCCCCAACGCCCCCCCCCCCATTCCCATCTCCTCCAGGGCAAAGCCTTCCCCACAGACTGAGGTCAACCTGGTAGACTCAGTCCAGGTAGGTCTAGTCCCCTCCTCCCAGGCCAAGCCAAACAATCCTGCATAGGCCCCAGGTTTCAAACAGCCAACTCATGCAATGAGCACAAGATCTGGTCCCACTGCCTGGATGCCTCCCAAACAGATCAAGACAATCAACTGTCTCACCCATTCGAAGGGCCTGATCCAGTGGGGACCCCTCAGCCATTGGTTCATAGTTCATGTGTTTCCATTCATTTGGCTATTTGTCCCTGTGCTTTATCCAACCTTGGTCTCAACAATTCTCGCTCATATAAACCCTTCTCATTCTCGTTGATTGGACTCCCAGAGATCCACCCAGGGCCTAGTCATGGATCTCTGCATCCAGATCCCTCAGTAGTTGGATGAGGTTTCTAGCACAACAATTAGGGTGTTTGGCCATCCCATCACCAGAGTAGGTCAGTTCGGGCTGTCTCTCGACCATTGCCAGCAGTCTGTTGTGTGGGTATCTTTGTGGATTTCTGTGGGCCTCTCTAGCACTTTGCTTCTTCCTGTTCTCATGTGGTCTTCATTTACCATGGTCTCCTATTCCTTGTTCTCCCTCTCTGTTGTTGATCCAGCTGGGATCTCCCGCTCCCCCAAGCTCTCTTTCCCTCGACCCTCGCCTTTCATTACCCCCACTCATGTCCAGGCTGTTCATGTAGATCTCATTCCATTTCTCTGTCATTGGGCGATCCCTGTGTCTTTCTTGGGGTCCTGTTTTCCGGGTAGCCTCCCTGGTGATGTGAGTAGCAGACAAGTCATCCTTGTTTCATGTCTAGTATCCTGCTATGAGTGAGTACATACCATGTTTGTCTTTCTGAGTCTGGGTTACCTCACTCAGGATGATTTTTTCTAGATCCATCCATTTGTCTGCAAACCTCATGATGCCATTGTTTTTTTCTGCTGAGTAGTATTCCATTGTGTATATGTACCACATTTTGTTTATCCATTCTTCAGTTGAAGGGCATCTGGGTTGTTTCCATGTTCTGGCTATTACAAACAATGCTGATATGAACATAGCTGAACAAGTGCTCTTATGGTGTGGTTGAGCATTTCTTGGGTATATGCCCAAGAGTGGTATAGCTGGATCTTGGGGGAGATTGATTCCCAATTTTCTAAGAAAGCGCCATATTGATTTCCAAAGTGGTTGTACAAGCTTGCATTCCCACCAGCAATGGAGGAGAGTTCCCCTAGCTCCACATCCTCTCCAGCATAAGGTGTCTTCAGTGTTTTTGATCTTAGCCATTCTGACAGGCATAAGGTGGTATCTCAGAGTTGTTTTGATTTGCATTTCCCTGATGATTAGGGATGATGAGCAATTCCTTAAATGTCTTTCGGCCATTTGAGTTTCCTCTGTTGAGAATTCTCTGTTTAGTTCTATAGCCCATTTCTTAATTGGACTGTTGGGCATTTTGATGTCTAATTTCTTGAGTTCCTTATATATTCTGGATATCAGTCCTCTGTCAGATGTGGGGTTGGTGAAGATCTTTTCCCATTCTGTAGGCTGTCGCTTTGCCTTGTTGACCGTATCCTTTGCTCTACAAAAGCTTCTCAGTTTCAAAAGGTCCCATTGATTGATTGTTTCTCTCAGAGTCTGTGCTACTGGTGTTCTATTTAGGAAGTAGTCTCCAATGCCAATGCGTTCAAGACTACTTCCTACTTTCTCTTCTAGCAGGTTCAGAGTAGCTGGATTTATGTTGAGGTCCTTGATCCACTTGGACTTAAGTTTTGTGCACGGTGATTGATATGGATCTATTTGCAGCCTTCTACATGTTGATATCCAGTTTTGCCAGCACCATTTGTTGAAGATGCTTTCTTTTTTCCATTGTGCACTTTTGGCTTCTTTGTCAAAAATTATATGTTCATAGGTGTGCGGATTAATGTCAGGGTCTTCAATTCGATTCCATTGGTCCACATGTCGGTTTCTATGCCAGTACCAAGCTGTTTTTATTACTGTAGCTCTATAGTAGAGCTTGAAGTCAGGGATCGTGATGCCTCCAGAAGTTGTGTTATTGTACAGGATTCCTTTGGCTATCCTGGGTTTTTTGTTTTTCCATATGAATTTGAGTATTATTCTTTCCAGGTCTGTGAAGAATTGTGTTGGTATTTTGATGGGGATTGCATTGAATCTGTAGATTGCTTTTGGTAAGATTGCCATTTTTACTATGTTAGTCCTGCCTATCCATGAGCATGGGAGATCTTTCCATTTTCTGACATCTTCTTCAATTTCTTTTTTCAGGGACTTAAAGTTCTTGTCATATAGGTCCTTCACTTGCTTGGTTAGTGTTACCCCAAGGTATTTTATGTCATTTGTGGCTATAGTAAAGGGTGATGTATCTCTGATTTCCTTCTCCACTTCTTTGTCCATTGTATATAGGAGGGCTATTGATTTTTTTGAGTTGATCTTGTATCCTGCTATGTTGCTGAAGGTGTTTATAAGCTGTATCAGTTCCTTGGTGGAATCTTTGGGGTCGCTCAAGTATACTATCATGTCATCTGCAAATAGGGAAAGCTTGACTTCTTTCTTTCCAATTTGTATCCCCTTAATCTCCTTATGTTGTCTTATTGCTCTGGCTAGAACTTCAAGTACTATATTGAATAAGTATGGGGAGAGTGGACAGCCTTGCCTCGTTCCTGATTTTAGTGGAATTGCTTTGAGTTTCTCTCCATTTAATTTGATGTTGGCTGTTGGCTTGCTGTAAATTGCCTTTATTATGTTTAGGTATGTTCCCTGTATTCCTGATCGCTCTAATACCTTTATCATGAAGGGGTGTTGGATTTTGTCAAATGCCTTTTCTGCATCCAGTGAGATGATCATATGGTTTTTTTCTTTGAGTTTGTTTATATGGTGTATTATATTGACGGACTTTCGTATGTTGAACCACCCTTGCATCCCTGGAATGAATCCTACTTGATCATGGTGGATAATTGTTTTGATGTGTTCTTGGAGTCTGTTTGCCAGTATTTTATTGAGTATTTTTGCATCAATGTTCATGAGGGAGATCGGTCTGTAGTTCTCTTTCTTCGTTGTATCCTTGTTTGGTTTAGGAATTAGGGTAATTGTAGCCTCGTAGAAGGAGTTTGGTAATGTTCCTTCTGTTTCTATTGTGTGGAACAATTTAGAGAGTATTGGTATTAACTCTTCTTTGAAGATCTGGTAGAATTCTGCGCTGAAACCATCTGGTCCTGGGCTTTTTTTGGTTGGGAGACTTTTAATGACTGTTTCTATTTCGTTAGGGGTTATTGGACTATTTAAATAGTTTATCTGGTCTTGATTTAACTTAGGTATGTGGTACCTATCCAGAAAGTTATCCATTTCTTTTAGGTTTTCCAGTTTTGTCGAATAGAGGTTTTTGAAGTATGACCTGATGATTCTCTGGATTTCCTCAATGTCTGTTGTTATGTCCCCCTTTTCATTTCTGATTTTGTTGATTTGGATGCTCTCTCTCTGTCTTTTGGTTAGTTTGGATAAGGGCTTGTCTATCTTGTTGATTTTCTCAAAGAACCAACTCTTTGTTTCATTAATTTTTTGTATTGTTCTCTTTGTTTCTATTTTATTGATTTCAGCTCTCACTTTGATAATTTCCTGGCGTCTATTTTTCCTGGGAGACTGTGCTTCTTCTTGTTCTAGAGCTTTCAGGTATGCTGTTAAGTCTCTAGTGTGAGATTTCTCCAACTTATTTATGTGGGCATTTAGTGCTATGAATTTCCCTCTTAGTACTGCTTTCATAGTGTCCCATAAATTTGGATATGTGGTGTCTTCATTTTCATTGATCTCTAGGAAGTCTTTAATTTCTTTCTTTATTTCTTCCTTAACCCATTGGTGATTCAGTTGGGTATTATTCAGTTTCCATGAGATTGCAGGTTTTCTGTAGTTTTTGTTGTTGTTGAAATCCAACTTTAGACCATGGTGGTCTGATAGAACACAGGAGGTTATTCCAATTGTTTTGTATCTGTTTAGATTTGTTTTGTGGCCAAGTATGTGGTCAATTTTAGAGAAGGTTCCATGGGGTGCTGAGAAGAAGGTATATTCTTTTTTGTTAGGATGGAATGTTCTGTAGATATCGATTAAGTCCATTTGAGTCATGACATCAGTTAAGTCCTTTATTTCTCTGTTAAGTTTCAATTTGGGAGATCTGTCCAGTGGTGAAAGTGGGGTGTTGAGGTCTCCCACTATTAATGTGTGGGGTTTTATATGTGATTTAAGCTTTAGTAATGTTTCTTTTACATATGTGGGTGCCCTTGTGTTTGGGGCATAAATATTCAGAATTGAGACTTCATCTTGGTGGATCTTTCCTGTGATGAGTATGTAATGCCCTTCTTGATCTCTTTTGATTGATTTTAGTTTGAAGTCTATTTTGCTGGATATCAGGATGGCTACACCCGCTTGTTTCTTAAGACCGTTTGATTGGAAAGTCTTTTCCCAGCCTTTTATTTTTAGGTAGTGTCTATCTTTGAATTTGAGATGTGTTTCTTGTATGCAGCAGAAAGATGGGTCCTGCTTTCGTATCCATTCTGTAAGCCTATGTCTTTTTATAGGTGAATTAAGTCCATTGATATTGAGGTAAATTAATGACCAGTGATTGTTCATTCCTGTTATTTTTTGGTGGTGATGTGTGGGTACTTCTATACGTTGGGGTTTACTGCTGTGGCTTTATCTGTTGCCTGTGTTTTCGAGGGTGTATCTGACTTCCTTAGATTGGAATTTTCCTTCTAGTGCTTTCTGTAGGGCTGGGTTTGTGGATAAGTATTGTTTAAATCTGGCTTTGTCATGGAATGTCTTGTTCACTCCATCTATGGTGATTGAAAGTTTTGCTGGGTATATTAGTCTAGGTTGACATCCATGGTCTCTTAGTGTCTGCATTACATCTGTCCAGGTTCTTCTGGCTTTCAAAGTCTCCATTGAGAAATCGGGTGTTATTCTGATGGGTTTGCCTTTATATGTCACTTGGCCTTTTTCCTTTGCTGCTCTTAATATTCTTTCTTTATTCTGTACGTTTAGTTGTTTAACTATTATGTGGCGAGGGGACTTTTTTTGGGGGTCTAGTCTGTTTGGTGTTCTATAAGCTTCTTGTATCTTCATAGGCATTTCCTTCTTTAAGTTGGGAAAGTTTTCTTCTATGATCTTGTTGAATATATTTTCTGTGCCCTTGAGTTGGTATTCTTCTCCTTCTTCGACCCCTATTATTCTTAGGTTTGGTCTTTTCATGGTGTCCCAAATTTCTTGGACATTTTGGTTCATGACTTTGTTGGCTTTAGTGTTTTCTTTGACTGATGAATGTATTTCTTCTACTGTATCTTCAACGCTAGAGATCCTCTCTTCCATCTCTTGCATTCTGTTGATTATACTTGCATCTGAAGTTCCCAATCGTTTTCTCAGATTTTCTATTTCCAGCATTCCCTCTGTTTGTGTCTTCTTCATTTTTTCTATTTCCCTTTTCAGGTCTTGGACTGTTTCCTTCATTTGTTTCATTGATTTTTCTTGATTTTCTCTCAGTATTTTATTGTTTTCTTCCAGGACTTTATTGATTTCTTCTAATTTGTTTGCCCTTTCCTCTAGTTGTTTACAGCGTTCTTCACATTTTTTTGTCTTTTCCTCTACACAAGCCTCTAGCTTCTTCATGATGTCATTCATAAGGCTGTTTTCTTCTGCTTCTTCCAATTTCTGATGTTCAGGTCTAGGTGTTGGAGGAGGGCTAGGGCCTGGTGATGCTGTATTGCTATTCATTTTGTTGTATATGTTTCTGCTTTGACGTCTGCCCATCTCCTTGTGGTTCGTTCTTGGCCTTATCCGCACACTTGGTTCAGACAGACCAGTGTTCCAAAAGGGAAGTCCGGAGCAAGATGGGAGCTGGGGGCCGGCCTCTAAGTCTCAGGAAGAGGCTTGGGGCTCAGGCGGATGGGCGTGGGGGCAGGGCGTGGAGACTGCAGGGCCTGCCAGGGGTCTTGGAGAAGGGGATCCTTCCCGGTGGGGCTAGCAGGGAACCTGCCCGGTGGCCAGAACCTGGGGCCAAGTTGGGCAGGTCTTCCCTGGAGTGGCTGGTGCCCAGGGATGGGGTCTGGGGCAAGGAAGGGTACTCACCAGTTTTCCAAAAGGGAAGTCCGGAGCAAGATGGGAGCTGGGGGCCGGCCTCTAAGTCTCAGGAAGAGGCTTGGGGCTCAGGCGGATGGGCGTGGGGGCAGGGCGTGGAGACTGCAGGGCCTGCCAGGGGTCTTGGAGAAGGGGATCCTTCCCGGTGGGGCTAGCAGGGAACCTGCTGGGTGGCCAGAACCTGGGGCCAAGTTGGGCAGGTCTTCCCTGGAGTGGCTGGTGCCCAGGGATGGGGTCCGGGGCAAGGAAGGGCACTCACCAGTTTTCCAAAAGGGAAGTCCGGAGCCCTTACTGGTATCTTAACATCTGCTTCTCATCATGGCGGCTGGCAGTGTCTCCTGACTCAACCTTCCTGTTCCCAGAATTCTCTTCTCTGCTTGTCCTACCTATACTTCCTGCCTAGCTACTGGCCAATTTATTTATACAGAGCAATATCCACAGCATTCTACAACATGATTGACATAGGGAAAGATAATGATTATAATTCAGGACAGAGGAGAGAGAAGTGTTGGGCAGACATTTTGAGAAAATAATGCTAAGAGAGAGGAGGAAAATCTGAATTCAATAAAATATGGAGAAAAATAAAGATTATCAATAAAAGTGTAAGAAGAACTGCTTTGTGCTTTATTTTACTTTTTAAAGAGTTATCTAAAATGCTATTAGTGGTGAGATAAAACCAGTATATTAGTGAAGCAACCCAGATCATAATTAACGTCCAATGAGACATAGAAACTCAAGGAGATATTCAAACTGTAGGGGTAGATACAACACAAAGCAGTAAAACAGATTAAGGTGAAGACACAGGGATAAAACAACTTCATATCAATATTAGTATGTGATTAGAGGACACGCTGAGAGAAGAGAAACCATATAGAACACCATGTTTATCTTCCTATTGCATGTGATATGAATATAAAAGACCATCATAAGATCTATGGTTTATTTAGAGTTCTGATATTTTTTATATCATATCATCCCTACCTAACATACAATGTTGCTATGTACATGTAGGGCATTTATTATTCACTGTTATTAACAGACCATCTACAGTTATATTTCAAATAATATATTGATAAAATATAATGATTTATTTCCATATTAAAACATTTTTTTTGAGACAGGGTTTCTCTGTGTAAGTTTTGGTGCCTCTCCTCGATCTCGCTCTGTAGACCAGGCTGGCCTCGAACTCCCAGAGATCTGCCTGACTTTGCCTCCCAAGTGCTTGGATTAAAGGCATGTCCCATCACTGCCCGGCTCCATTTTAGAACTTTCATCATTAGCAAATACTTATTGTATTTGTATTACCATTATTCATATAACATTCTCATATTTAGATACATGCTTTATTTCATGCTTACTTTTGAATTATATTTCATACAGTCATTACTTTTCTCCAGTATTGGATTTAGAAAAAAATGTTAAATGAGAACAATATCATCCTTTTCTTCTCATGCAAGTCTAATCATATCATGTGGGTTTTAGCTTTGAAACTGCAAATAAACGTTCAAAACTATATTACCAACTAAAGAAGAGCAAATTGGAAGGTGGTGATATTTTATGTGTGCTGAAATGTGATATTTTATTTGTATGTTAATAAAGTTTGACTGGAGATCAGAGGTCATAGTCAGCCATAAACAGAAGTCAGATGGTGGTAGCACACGCCCTTATTCTGATCCCATGGCAGGCAGAGTCTCTGTATGGTCAAGGACACAGCCAAGAGTGGTGACACACTCCTTTAATCCCAGTACCAACCATAGAGACCTAGATGTCTGCAAGATGTCTGCATAGACAGGCAGTGATGAAGAAGTGATGTGGCTGGACTTAGAGCCAATGAGAAGGCAGAACAGGAAGGAAATAAAGGCACAGATTAGACAGGAAGAGGCATTCTATAATTAATTATGTGAAATTGATAAGACATAAAAATCATAAAACATAATTGTCTTAAATGGATAGAAGTTTATTTCTCAGCCTTAAAGAATCTGTCATTTTTTTGTGTGTGTTTGACCATGGCTTATGACTGGTTATATGAACTGTTTGCCCCTAGCAGGCAGTGTCCCAGCAGAAAGAACTTAAGGTGACACATGCTCTCATAATTCACTTCAACTCAGACCACTGACATCAAGTAGTAATAGAACCGCAGAAAACTTACAAGAAAAATCTGTCAGTTAAGAGCATATTGGTTTTCAGCTTAGATTGTCATTGGCATATATGAATTTGGTCTAATGATGAAAAATATCTATGAATTATATAACTTAGGGTTGATTCTAGGAGTCAACCAGAAAAGTCTTACATTGAGGGAATTACTTGTCTGTATATATTTCTTCATATGTGTAAAGCAAGACATATTAATGTCCTACATCTCAAAGTTCTTTGTGATTCAGCTTTTTCTAACTCCCTGGACAACATCTGTATCACCAAGTCTAACCTCAGCTTTCAACCTGCTATGATTTGCAAATGGAACACTTCTAAGTGTGCTATTTTGGCATCTACATTGTTCCTATCTCGATGTTGTGAAACACTGAGGAGAGGTGGTATAGTGGGAAATTTAGCTTCTTGGGAGAAGCACTAGAAAGGAAGAGTGAGGATCTGAACCATTCTCCTCTGCTTTTCATTTCTGGCCATGTTGTAGAGGCCTCACTCACCACGTGCATCTGAAGATCAATCCACTTGACCTTGGACAGAACCCTCTAAATTTGAGTCAAAACAAACCATGTTCTTCTTTTTCTAAGATTATTTTTCTCCAATATATGTTAGTTAACTGGTGAAAACCTAAATCAAGGAAAGAAGTAGCAAAGTAATATAGAGAAAGCCTAGTGCCAAGTCTCGCATGAGCTTATCTTGCTGCAAATTTTCATAGCCACATTCTCTGTTAATTCTTAGTACTATGCCATGGTAGAAAGAGACTCAAGGGCTAAAGAGATGTCTCAGTAGTTAAGGGTACTTCCTGATCTTAGAAAGGACCCCTTTGGTTCCCTGCAGGAGGTTCACAATCACAATCACATGTAAATCATGCTCCAGGGGTCCACAGGCAGTGCTTTTTAAAGTAGCTGGTTATATTTCTGTAATATTCAGTATGCTATCTGAGTTTTCCACTGGTCAAATTTCATTTGGTTCTATATTTTCATTTTGTCTTTATTCTGTGAGATATGTAAGTATTATACTGTAGCCATGCTTCTGTCCATATATTTGTGAAAATCTAGGATTCAAAAGTACTTTGTGCATGATAACATCTTTATGCAAAAACAGTTGTATATTAAATCCTTCTTTTAAATAATGAATGTAAGTAATTTCTGTTGTTTTTAAATAGGTCACACTTCTGCTAGAACACAAATAAGCTTGATCATTGTTACTTTATCTGTTTTGTCAACATTAGTCATGTTGATTGTCAAGAATTTATACAGGAGAGATGCTGTCTTATGATAATAGCTGAAATTATGAGAATATTTGTGTTTCATTGCTTTATTTTCAAAGGACAGTAAGTATGAAGAGTTTCATAAATTTTCATGTTTCTGAATAAGATATTAATAATGAAAAAAGGTTTTCATTATTTAGCAGTTATTTGAATACCAAAAGATTTATAAGTCTAAAATCAATAAAGAAAATATAAAAATACAGATAACAACTATTTTATCCATTTCATACAGCCCCTACATTCTGCCAGGCACTGTGTAAATTGTTTTATATGTATCAATTCAATTAGTGTATTTCATATGTTAGGAAAATTAATAGCTCTCCTTCACTTATGATAATTAAGGCATATGTTATTTTGTTCAGTCCCATGGTTAATAATAAATTATATGTTTGAGAGTATAATGGTATTTTCTTAGACAAAAAGTTATTGGAATGAAATTGAAATTCATGTAATGAATTTTATTCCAGGTTTTTCACATAAAAAAGTTTGTGTGTATATGTTAGATATTTTCTCTTTTAAATTATAATATTAATATTAAGAACTACATAAACACTAAATGCCCAAAATGATATTAGTGAGTATACAAATAGAACTCTATCCTAACAACTAATTTTTGAAAAGTTAATATGTTTTTCATTATTCTTGATGGCATGTGAAAATTTTCTGAACATAGAAATGTGAAGAAGAAAAATACACACCTAGACATGCTTTGATAGTATATTCTTGTAATCCCAGTGATTGATATACTGAAGAGAGATGTAGCATTTGAGTCAGCCTAGATGATGTAGTGAGTCTCTTAACTAAACAAATAAACAAGCTTTACAAAGACTTTAAAGTTTGGTCTCAAATAGCAAGGGAAGTAGGTTTGATTCACTACCTACTACTTCATTCTCATTGATAAGTGACCCTAGGTAAAGATAGATAGTAGATTGAAAAGTAGTTTTCTTTTAATCTTGAATTCAGACAATCTATAATGAATATAAATTATGGCTTAACCACTTATTACACACATTACAAAAGTCCACAATGAATGTGAAGAAGAGTCTTCTCTTCATGAGAGACACGATGTTTTAGGCAAATAAGGAGATACCACCGGATCATCAGCAATTCAGGAACAGTTCAGTGGGTAAAATGCTTGCATTGTGAACATGGAGGCCTTAGTTCTATTCCCAGAATACATGTGGAAAAATCTGGAATGAAATCCCAGCTTATACAGACAGAAGACTTGGTGGATCTCTGGAGCTAGCTCCCAGCAATCTACTTGAGTGGTAAACCCTAATCTGATGAGGGTCTGTCTCAAACAAATAAACAAAATAGAACAGAGATGGCACCTGAGGTGAATGTTCTGTGATTTACAAACACACACACACACACACACACACACACACACACACACACACACACACGCAGCATACCCACTAAAAATACAGAACTCCAGAAATTAATGTGCAGGGAATTTGAAGACCTATATTTTTATCATATAAGAACATCTGTAACTGAAAATTAATGACACAAATACGTTGTCATTTTTTTGTGAATGTATTTATTTATTTATTTAAATCTGTATTTTCCAGTATTATATAATGTGTAAAATTATTAAGTTTGTGTGGGTATGTGTGTAATTATGTGTGATACTTTATTTTGACACTTTGTAATTTCTGAATATGGATTTTGTCACAATACTCTTTCTACATAATTTGATATAATATGTAATGTTATCTTCTTTTTCAAATACTCTGAAAGCGTATTTATATTTAATTATTTTAAACACAATAATGGATGATCAAACTCTGTCAAAACTATCCTTGCAAAATTCCTCATATTACCCTTCATTGTATCACCCTAGATGTTGACAATACTATTGGAAATATCACTTTCTTTCTCTTAGCCTTATGGTTAACTCTTCAAGCAAACTGTTATCAAAATAAGATTTTTAGGCACTGATGTTAAATAATTTTAATAATCCATAAGATTTTTGATTCTTTGTTAATTAGAGTATACATCCAAATTCTTCAGGATTCCTCAGCTTGTTAGTTTGTCTCCAGTTTCATTTCCACTCCTGTAAAATTTATCTCCCTGCATGTTCAGCCATCGTGGTCTTTCTCAACTACACCGAGCTAATTTGTGTTCCCTGAAATTTCTCCACAGAAATAGAGCTCCAAACCATGCCAGACTTAGAATGTTCTTTTTTTTTCCTGGATTAACTTGTTACAATTCAGCCGGGCGGTGGTGGCGCACGCCTTTAATCCCAGCACTCGGGAGGCAGAGCCAGGCGGATCTCTGTGAGTTCGAGGCCAGCCTGGACTACCAAGTGAGTTCCAGGAAAGGCGCAAAGCTACACAGAGAAACCCTGTCTCGAAAAACCAAAAAAAAAAAAAAAAAAAAAACTTGTTACAATTCACATTCATCTTTTCTGTTGACTTTCTAAGGTTAGGACTTCATTCCCAAAACTAGTTCAAAAACTGTCCTTAACTTGGGCTGGAGATACAGCTTAGCTTGTAAGACGCATCCCACCAACCCCAAAGAACTGATTTCTATCCACACAGTTCACTCGGTGAAAAGAGAGAACTAATTCCCAAAGGCTTCTTGTGTCTTCCATATCTGTTCCATGGTGTGTTCAAGTTCCATCTCCACCCCATTCAACCCCATCCAAGTGAAGGAAACACTAATAAAACTCAGATTGTTATCATGAAAAAATGAGATTTATGATATGGACAATATTTTATATAGACTTCTAATATTTTAATTAAAAAGTAAGTGAAATATTGAAAAATAATCTATAACTATTAGATCTCTCTTGAGACATATTTAGCAAGAAAAAATGCCTTGTATACGATAAATTACTGTGAAAGAACAATGTGCCTTTCGGGTTATGAGGAACTTGTGTTGAAAGCTAATGGTTTAAGAGAAGCTGAGAGTTTCACTGGTTTAAAATCTATTACTTCTGCTCTTGTTGTCCTGTGTCACTGCCGTACTAAGGGAAGTAGAGTGGTACATAAAAGAATAAGGCTACGATAATCAATAATATTGTTATAATTCGCAGTTCAACAGCTTTTCTTCTTTGCTTTCTTTGAGGAAATGTTTACTACTATTTATTCTGCAGATTAGAATCTAGTTATATCATTTCTCCTACCATGCTTTCCCTCCAAATTCTTCCATATAGCACTCCTTGCTCTCTTTCAGATTCACGGCTTCTTTTTTTCATTAATTTCTCTTATGCACATTTCTATATGTGTATACATTTATACTGTGTATATACATATATATTTCGAAATAAAGAAATACAGCTTGAACAGTCTGTATAATGTTACTTACATATATGATTTAGGACTGATCATTTGGTATTTGTGCACTTTTCCCTGAGGAAGATTATTTCTTCTGCACTCATCATTCCTGAGTTACCCGTAGTTCTTTATGAAGGGCTGTGGCCTCATTTTCTTTTCTTCCTCTACTTTGACATATCTATTGTTGTCATCCTTGTTCACCATATGTTTAGCCAGTCATGTTGGTGAGACTTTATAGGTGTAGCTTGTGACATTACTAGGAGACACCATTTCACACCAAACTGGCTCTTGAAGTCTTTCAGCCACCACTTCCATAGTGTTCCTTACCGTTCCCCCCAGGAATTGTGTTATAGGCTGCCAGCATAACTCTGTGTTTTGACTGGATGTGTTTTTCTGTAATGGCCATTTGTTAGAAAGAGAAGTTTCATTGATGAACGGTGAGAAATCTGACAACCAAGTGTCTATACTTAATAATTAGCTTGGAATTTTTTTTCTTTTAAAGCAACATAGTTTACACTGAGAAGTCTCATGACTATCAACCCACTACAAGCAGCTCCACCTGTGGGACTCGGCCTCAGGTTGTCCCCTATCATAAATTCTCACTACCTTCATAATACATTCAAGGAAAAATGGTGGGACACACGTTAAAGAAAATTCTTATTCACAAAAATGTAGGTGATTTATTTTTAATGATGAGAAAAACACGACAAATGACCTGTTTTCAAATTTGTGTATTTTGTAGGATTATGTTGTAAGAAAAAAAAAAAAGAACGGAAAATATAAATGCTTTGATTTTCTCCAATAAAGGGAAAAAATACAACTGAAAAATTTCCAAAGTAGAAAGCATGCAAACAGCTTATGTAGCTGAAATTCTCAAAAAGATTTTATACTCCCTTTGCTAAAATGTTTGGATGTTGTTGAAAATGAGTTATTTGTTGAGAAATATGTCTTGTTACAATGGAGATTGCCTCAGCGAAATAGGTGAAAATAATCATAAAGTATCAATGAACATAACTTCCATTCTGAACCACAAAAATTATATAACAAGGAAGAATTTTAGCTTATTCAACAAATTAAAAATAAAAGAGAAATTGAATAGAACTGCTGACCCTTGAATAGTGGCTCCCTCCATTTATTTCACCTATCTTAAATAATATGAACAAAGTATCTCCCTGGTATGCAATGTACTGGAACAAGGACCAGTGCATTAGAATTTAAACAAATATGAAAAGAGCACACACCATTAAATTAATATGTAGAAAATGAGATACTAAAGAAAGTAAGATGATCCTGAATAATGCATGGATATTTAATGACTCTGTTAGTAATTCAATGTAGAAACAGAGATTGTATAGTTTATTTCAACACAGATACTTCTAGTAATTTAATTCCATTATTGCAATATATAAATGTTCATTCTTATTTGAAGATAATAGTATCTATTATTTCTATAAGCACAGCCTTATTCTTAATGAGAATTGGGAAATACCAAACTTAATGTAGAGCTTTCAATATGGACTGGGTTTGTATGCTCCTTTGTGAAACTACTTGCTACACCAGGCTTTAGTAAGATTGAAGGGCCTTGGTGTGTTATTCAAGTTTTTAATGATAGACTACCACTTCATTTTTTACTTTAATTTCTATGATTTATGATAACTTTATACAGCCTATTGCGTTAATTCCTCCTGCTACAATCCAAACTCTCAGAGAGTATCTGAAATTCTAAATAATTCACAATATTATGTCCACTGACTTTGTCTTCTACATGCACACCTATGGTAAGCTTTAGTTTATATCTCAGAACAGCCAGACATCAGAACTAAATAATTCTGAAACGGGGTAATTACAACAATATGTGACAATGAACACTCTTAAGT
This sequence comes from Peromyscus californicus insignis, assembly GCF_007827085.1. Taxonomy (NCBI): domain Eukaryota; kingdom Metazoa; phylum Chordata; class Mammalia; order Rodentia; family Cricetidae; genus Peromyscus; species Peromyscus californicus. The sequence continues at coordinate 31,662,086 of NW_026294447.1, read as the reverse complement.
TTTTATCTTGGTAATTTAAAAATTGAATATATTTGAAACACAGATGACTGTAGGCAACTGAAACAATGAAATTTTAAATACAGGGAGAGTACTCTACTCAACAGAGAATATATATATATATAAATTGTGTGTGTGTGTGTGTGTGTGTGTGTGTGTGTGTGTGTGTGTGTGTGTGAGAGAGAGAGAGAGAGAGAGAGAGAGAGAGAGAGAGAGAGAGAGAGAGAGAACCCATACACAAAATTATAACCAAAAGATCAATAAGATTTTAAAGAAAATGTCCAGACTCCCCCAAGAAAAAGAACCTCACAAAGTAACATTGGATTTGTTTTGTGCTGGCCATCTACTGGTGGACATGCCCTTAAGTGTGTTTTGTAAACCCCATGAGACTCTGTTTGAGAAAACTAAATTTTCCTTTGCAAGGGGTTGGGTTGTCAATTTGGAGATTGCCTCTCGCTTAAAAAAGAGACTTGTGTCTACTTTCCCATTCAGGTTTGGAACCCCATCTGGTTAACCCTGTATAAACCCTGTGGATGCTGCCGTAGTCTCTTTGAGTTCTTACGTGTGCCAGTCGGTCCTGTTTTGTCTGGAAGGCACTGTATCCTTTGTGTCTTCCAACCCTACTGGCTCTTACAATTGTTCTTCCTCCTCTTCTGCACACTTCCCTGATCCCTGAGGGGAGAGGTTTGATGGAAACATCTCATGCCTCAGTTCTTGTTAACCCCAGCTGTGTCAGATATCAGTCCCATCTCATGAATACTTCTTAAATCCATTTTTAATGTGATGGTTTCTCCCACACCTTTTTGCCACTATTTATATATTTTTAATTTTCCATTTCCATGACACAGCATAAAATGTTTACATCTTGCTTACTCTCTATTTTTTTTTTTTTTTTTGGTTTTTTGTACCTTTCCTGGAACTCACTGTGTAGACCAGGCTGGCCTCGAACTCACGGAGATCTGCCTGGCTCTGCCTCCCGAGTGCTGGGATTAAAGGCGTGTGCCACCACCACCCAGCTATATCTTGCTTACTCTTTTCAATGCAGTGTTCCCCACTTCATTTTCCTACAAATGTATGACCTGCTAATAGGTTTGTTGGATGATTTTATAGCCTGGGACCATATCTATTTGCCACAGTACACAATGTATAGTTATTATAAATATTCAAAGATCTCTTTTATATTACTTCCATTTCTTAGGCTCTGCATTCATCTGTAGAGTAGGTGAATTGTGTGATAGTTGCAGTTTTAGTATTGTGTTGAGAAATATTTATACTAATCTCCATTATATTAATTCTAATTTATATTCCCACCACTAGTTTATGAATCTGATTTCTTCTCATCCCTGCCAGTATTTACTTGGTTTACTAATTTGGTGTCCAGTATTGTTTATGGATAAGATGATATCACATTGTATGCTTGATTTATATTTCTTTCATGGCTAATGGTGATGATTCTTTTTAGAAATATATTTATTGACCATTTATATTTATTCTTTGCACTAATGCTGATAATCATAATTGTTTTAAACTTGATCATTGATTTTTTGTTTTTTTTTCATTTATTTTTGTTTTTGTTTATTTCCTATGGACTAAGCAAGGACATTATTCTTGCTAAACACATATTTGGATATAAATATTCAGTCTCCTTTGTGATGTTTTGTGAGTTTCTTAGAGATACAATTTTAATGAGATTTAAAATACAAATGAAAATTCATGAAGACAATAAAATACTCGTACATTAACAAAGGTTGTTTAAAAATGAGTAGACACACAAGTACTAGACTGATGTTATCAGTACAATTCCCTTGTTCTAAATTTGATGGGAAAAGCTGCATTTAATTTCTCTTTAAAGATTAGGCAGAACAGCTACACTCAAAGAGAGTTCAATGTTTTTTACCCAGTTAAAATTTGTACTCATGGAGACTACTGATTATGTTCTCTATTATTCATATTAACCTACCGAACTATCCCTAAAGAGATTGAAATCTATTCCCACTTTCTGTTTTTTGATTTTCAATGTACATGCTGCTCATAGCTCAATAGACATCATTGCCAATGACTATGCTGTCTCCTGTAAACAATTGCTCACAATCCATCGTTTGTAACTTCTGAACAGTGTGGAAACAGTGAACTTAGTCACTGATTTTTAACTTTGTATTTTCTTTAAAACACAGCATATAGTTTTATCTAGCAATAATATGTGAGTGGTCTACTTATTTTTTTCACAATTTTTTAAATACACATTATTAAATGTTTTTCATTTATTTTTAACAAAATTAAATCAATTATTTCAGTTGATTTTTTATGTTCATTTTATTAGTTTTTGAGAATTTCATATATAAATACTGTAGTTAAATTATTTGTCTAACCTTGTCTTTTTTCCAACACCGCCTATGCCCCTAACAACTCCCTCTGAAATTTATAGGTTCTTCTTCTTTAGCTATCATTGCTATTCATTTATATGTAATAGAAATGAATATATATATATATATATATATATATATATATATATATATGCATCCTGCTGAGTCCATTTACTATTGCTTTTATGTATAGTTGTGTTAATTCTTGACCACTTTAGACTTAATGTCTTATTAAAGGGCTCATATCTGGAGAAGATGGATTCTTCCTCTCTTAGCATTCATTAATGGTCTATACTTCTCCATTCAGGAGATGGGCTTTGGGTAATTTCCCCATTCATATGAGATGTCAGCTGTTGCTGTCATTGGACATGTCTTGTTCAGGTGACCATGTTTTCAGTATTCATTAGTGTAGTTTCCTTCCATATACAGAAGCCATTATCTCTCAACAGACATCCTGGTCCTCCATCTCTGAACAGTCTTCAAACTGTCTTCTGCAATGATTCCTGAGCCTTGAGTATAGATGTTTCTGCTGGGTTGGATACCGCACATTCAGTTACTTTATGCATTTTAGGCAATTTTGTGATGGGCTCAGCTGAAAAAAATGAGGTTTATTGGATGAGAGATTTGGAGCTACATGTATTTTTGGTTATTACAGTAAGTATTTAAAATGCAATTTGAGATTGTACTGACTACCCCAGTACCCATGGCAGATAAATTTTCATATTTGTATGTCTGATAGAATATTACTAAACTGAATGTATGGTGAATTAAAAAAAAATAGAGTCCAGAAAACAAATGACCTAACTAAAAAGTGGGCCGTGAATATGAATAAAGATTCCCCAAAGAAGAACTAAAATTACCTAGGATATATCTTTAGGAGTATTCATTTTAATTGACAATTAAGGGGATGCAAATTAAAAGTGTCTGAAGAAGGTATTAGGCCTCCACCTTACACAAAGAACTACAGACAACTAAAGGATGCAGGAGAATTTTTTTTTCAGAAAGAGGCACAGCAATTGGTTATCAAGTACCAAATAGTCAACCCTGAGAACACACATACAAATAGTATTATACAGACTAAACAGGTTGTATTTAGAAATGTATGTAATAACAATGATGAAAGATATCATGGATTTGGAGGAGAGTAAAGAGAGGTAATGGGAGAACTTGAGAGGGAAGAAAGTAAAGGAGAAATAATATAGATATATATTATAAATATATATAAACAGATGTTATCCTGTCCTGACTGCCAAGTCCCAAACAAATACACAGAGGCTTATATACAAATATAAATGCTTGGCTATTAGCTCAGGCTTATTACTAATTAGCTCTTACATTTAAATTAAGCCATTCCTATTAATCTATGTATTGTCATGTGACTCATAGCTTTATCTGTCCTCTAGAATCTTGCTTCCCGGGCAGCAATCTCTCTTAGTTCTGCCCTTCTTCATCTGTGTCCTCAGTTTGATTGTTCCATCTAACTTTAATCCTGCCTTGCTATAGGCCAATCAGCTTTATTATTCACCAATGAGAGTAATACACAGTGTACAGAAGGATTATCCCACAGCATTTCCCCCTGTCTATCAAAAAGGAAGGTTTCAACTTTAACATAGTGAAATGATATACAACCAAACAGTTATCAAGCAAGAATTATAATTACAATATCCAGTCTATTTGTGTTTGACAAAATCAGAGAAAACACTCAATTTCCCATCCTATCTTGGTGAATCTAAAGTTTTATATCTAATTTACCCTTTCATCATAACTAAGAAAATTTATAACTATGAATATTTAGTCTTCAGCTCCATCAAAGACTACAGATGGATGAAATGTTACCTAATGACAGGGACATCAGGCTGCCTGGACAGTCACCCAGTTTCTCTGCAATGTTGGAGCATACATCTTTGGCCTACAGGCCTAGCATATCTAACAGATTTTCCTGTGAAAGAGGGAATGTTGATGGACTGTCCTAACTTGTCTTGGTAAAGTTCAACAATAGTCGCCTTTCTTGTGTCCTGCTGGTCCATTTTGCATCATAACTGTCAGTAATTGAGGCAAGGGCAATTTCTTCATCCATATGACTAGCTTTTGCCATAAAGTAAACAAACTCCATATGGACTTTCTTTGATGTCCATCACCTTCTCTGGAGTACATTGGTGCTGCCAGGATCAGATGTGTCTCACTGTCATGAATTCTAAATTATTAAAACATTTTAAATGCCATATTCTGTAGGTCTATGAAGTGTTTGAATATTACCTACCTAACTGAAATATATCTATTATACCTAAGAAATTTAACATGACTATATGTGTGATTATCATGGATGACTAATTATTAATCTGTATTTCTTAATTATACATGATAATTTCAAATGAGTTGCACAAGCATAATACCTTAAACAAGAGTAGAAATGTATATACAGTGTAACAAAATTAAATTGTATCAATCAACTAAAATCTATAGCAATGTAAAACATTTCAAACAAGTTGTTGCTCTTTAAAAGTAGATTCAATAATCTACCCTTTTATTCTATCATATTTCTATCCTATATTTGTATATCATATCCCCCTTTCTTCTTTTAGAAAGAGTTTGACTATGACCAATAACAATTTGTAACCAGCAACCTAAACAAAGACATTTTAAGCTCTCTCAGGTCTTATGTGGATCCACACTCTATGTTGGATGCCATATGAAAATGGACGTTATACTATCCTGACTGTTTGTTCCCAAATAAATACACAGAGGCTTATATATGAATCTAACTCTTACATTTAAATTAGCCTATTTCTATTTTTGTCCTTTTTCTTTATTAAGAAATTTTCTACTCATTCTACATAGCACCAACAGATCCCCCCTCCTCCCTCTTTCCACCCTCCATCCCTCCCTCCCTAGCCATTCCTCATCCCCACATCCCCCAAGTTAAGGTCTCCCATGAGGAGTCATCGTAACCCGGCACACTGAGCCTAGGCAGGTACAAGCCCCTCCCTACTGCCACCAAGGCTGTGCAAGGTGTCACACCATAATCACTGGGCCCCCAAAAGCCTGCCCAAGCACTAGGTACAGATGCTGATTCTCCTGCCTGGGTGCCCCACAATTAGTTGTAGCCAAACAACCATCTTCCATATCTAGAGGGCCTCGTCCAGTCGCATGCTGGCTCCACAGCCACTAGTCTACAGTTCATGAGTTTCCACTAGCGTGGCCGATCATCTCTGCACATCTTCCCATCATGATCTCAACGTCCCTTGCCTACAGAATCCGTCCTCTCTCTCATTGATTGGATTCCCGGAGCTCAGCCTGATGCCTGGCCATGGATCTCTGCATCTGCCTCCATCAGTCACTGGACAAATAGCCCATTTCTATTAATCTGTGTATTGCCACGTGGCTCATGGCTTTACCTATCCTCTAGTATCTTGTATCCCCAGTGGATGTCTTGCTTCTCTCCCAACTCCACCCTTCTTCATCCATGTCATCAGTTTGATTGTCCCACCTAACTTTAATCCTGCCTTACTATAGGCCAATCAGCTTTATTATTAACCAAATGAGAGTAATACATATTCACAGCATACAGAAGGATTATTCCACAGCAAAAATGTGAATAGTATCAAAAATAAAAGTAATTAAAATGCATTTGATATTATATAAGTCAGAATGGCTAAGATCAACAAAACAATGGATAAATAGCTAAATCCTAAGTGCTAGCAAAATCATGTTCCTTACTGTTCTATTAACAGTAGCTAGATAATAGAAACAATCTAAATGTTGACTGGAAAATGGGTAATGAAAATATGGTCTGTATACACAACTGAATTCTATTCAGCTGAAAAGAAAACATGAAATTATGAAATTTGAAGTTAAGTGGATAGAAGTAAGAAATGTAATGAGTTTGGCAACTTGAATCTATTTTAAACAAAGAAGTAAAAACTAAGACCACAAGTTCTCTTATTTATGGATCCAAGCTTATAATCTTTAGGTATTAAATATATAACCTGGAATAACAACAGAAACCATGAGTGCTGACTGTTTTTTCTTTTTTCTTTTTTTGGCAAACATATAAAAGTTAGGGTCATCTGGGAAGAGGGACCCTCAATTGAGGATGTGTCTCTATCAGATTAGTTTGCAGACAAGTCTATGAGTATTTGCTTTATTAATGACTGATATGGGAGAGCCCAGGCCAGTTTGCAATCCCTGGGTAGGTGGCCCTCTGTTGTATAAGAAAGCAAGCTGGGCAAAGTCATGTCAAGTGTTCCTGTAAAGCATCATTCATCCGTGATCTCTGCTTCAGCTTCTGCCCCAGGTTTCTGTCTTGAGCGCCTGTCTTGATATTTTCTTGGGATGAATTGTATTTGGGATATATAAGTCAAATAAATACTTTCATCCAAAATTACTTTTGGTTAAGATTTCTAATCACAGCATTAGAAAGGACACCAGAGAAGTTTTAAAAAGAGTGGGGAGACAGGAAAGGTAGAAATAGAAATAGGAGTAGAAGAAGCTCTAGAGAAGGAGATAATATAATAAAGGATCATGAAGGAGAGAGTGGCAAAAATGAAGAGGGATTTACATGGGAATGGGTGAGGGAGGGAAATACAGAAGATTGGGAGAAGAGATAGAAAACATTAAGATTAAAATGAACAAGGACAAAGGGAAGCAGTTTAAGTATAAGTACAGTGTGTATGTGTGTGTGTGTGTGTGTGTGTGTGTGTGTGTGTAAATAATTGAAATGAAATTATACTACTTAGGGTGATAATGTTCCTCGAAAGAGACAGACTAACAAGAACTCCACTTATTTTCATGGGACATTCCTTTTAAGTTGCTGGTCATTGGAGTCCAAGAGATCCACAAAGCAATCTAGGTTATTGCCACTGCCCTTGACTGCTTCCCAGAACTTGAAGACTGTATTGTTAAAGCCACCACAGACTTAGCACACAGAACTTGGAAGAATGAAGATGGACCCAAGGAGGAAATTTATCCCTGAATATCAGCTCTGGTAGTATTGAAAGTTGTTATGCAAGCTGCCAAGAGAGGAAAATAATTAACACACCTACCTAGTTTGACACACATAAATCACAACAATGAACAACAACATGACAAGATCATCACTCTGCAGAACAGTAATGGCACTTACATCTCATAAGTAATGACCAGCTGTCTAATTATGCTTAAGTTCTACTAAATTGAATGGAATTCTTGCTTGGTACTGTAAACCTAGTCAACTGAATTTCTAAGGAGAGTATAAAAACCCAAGTTTCTTGACCTTATATAAATTATTTAAATACTGGAATGATTCCAGTTTCTGTTTTCAAAACTTTTCAGGTCATAAAACAGCATAATGACTCAATTAGTGAGTTTTAATGCTATCATTTGTGTGCCAGGTTCATCATTAAGTTTACCATTGAATAGTAGATTACAGAATAGAATAGATTTTTAAAAATGTATATCATTTGATAAGTATCAATATAATGTAAGAAATAAAACTTTAACATGCTTTAAAGTGAATTGTTTTTTAAAAAGGCAGTCATGGTGCCTAGGAGACTGAGAATATGATAAATTCTAGAACTAGAGAAGTTAACATGGTTATTTGGTCAGTTTGTACATGGGTATTGTGATACAGCAGAGCCAGCCTTAGCTCACCTTGGAAATGCATAACCCTGATCAGTCTAGGATAGCCCACATTCCCACACACATTTGCTAATGGTACAAATTTATGCAAATTTATAATTTTAACAAGAAGTGGGCATGCGGAGAAAGCCTTTAGGGGCTGTATTGTTTGACCCAGTAGTTTCATTACAGGAATGTAACCTAAAGCAAAAATTAAGCTACAAGGAAAATTCTGCCAAGGAAATAACATGCCATGGGTTATATCAACAAAGTAATAAAAACCTGCTATTACCTATCTACTGAGAATTCATTAAATACCTTACAATGTATTCATAAAAAGTAAAGTTTTCAATAAGCATGTTGATATTTTTATTTTATGATATGTTACTAGTCTCGTATGAAAGTATTCATACATAAAATCATAATCAGGCAACTGAGATTCAGAATTAAAATATGTCATCTTCCTTGTGTTGCTTTAAAGATTAATATTGCAGGAATACTTAATTTCATACATGCCCTATCTTTCTTTTGTGAACATATGTGTTAATTTGAAATATCTCAATATTTTATTTATTTATGTAAGACATATATATTAAATATTCTCAGTAATGGGATCAAAATTAGGCTAGGAACATTTTTCTGTAAAAATTCATGATACCGTTTTCTGATTAAAGGTATAAAACGTCACCACACTTGTTCCAGTGTGGTAGAGTTAGGTGATGAAATAAATTCAGTGTTAATAGATAAAAATGCCATTAAAAGTGTGAGAATAGATTTAAACAAGTATGCTTTGTAATACTAGACAAGGCATAGGAGACTTGTGAATTTAACATTCTGTGGATGTAATTTAACTAGAATCATGCAAACACTACTTTCAAACAGAATGTAGGCAAATATATGTGTTTTAGTGATAAATAAATCTCATGGTCCTAGTCTTGTAATGAAAAGAATTCTTTCTTTTTCTTTTTCTTTGTCTTTTCTTTCTTTCTTTTTTTTTTTTTTTTTTTTTGCCTGTTTTCCTGTAGTTGAGATAGCCTCATTCTTTTTTTTTTTTTTTTTTTTTTTTTTTTTTTTTTTTTTTTTTTTTGGTTTTTCGAGACAGGGTTTCTCTGTGTAGCTTTGCGCCTTTCCTGGGACTCACTTGGTAGCCCAGGCTGGCCTCGAACTCACAGAGATCCGCCTGGCTCTGCCTCCCGAGTGCTGGGATTATAGGCGTGCGCCACCACCGCCCGGCGCCTCATTCTTTGTAACTCAGGTTATCCTTGAATTTGGAATGTCACCCAGGCTTACCTCTAACTCAGGATCCTGTTGCTGCAACCTATATTTTCTTCCATTTTTGCTTCTTAAGGATTCCTTTGTAAAAACCAAAGCAAAACAGAAAAACAGAATTCCATTGCATAGTTTTCTGTTGTAGAAACACTAATGAAAGCAATCAACTGTACTGCTTTAATGTCTTCATTCAAGTTTTCTTCATCACTCTTCACATATCACAAATAAAGTCATGTTTCAGCACCACCTTTTGAATGTGCTATCTGTGAATGTACTTGCAAAGAAACAATGGGTTATGAGAAGGACAGTATTTACCAAGGTAGCCTTATTATAGCATTTCCATGAATAGATTAATTGGGCCCTGTATTGGCTGAATTTGTGATAATAATCATATGACTTCTCTATAGAAAGAGTATTTGATTTAGACAAATATAAAAATGATTAAGAAGTATACTGTTTGGCCCAGCCTGCCTGAAGCATCCACAGGACAGCATGATGTGTTATGGAGCCAGGCCGATGAGTGCCATTATGAGCAAGTATATGTCGAAGAAATGGGAGAGAAAGAGAAGAAGAACAATTCATGTGTTATGGTAAGAGGAAGTTCCAAAGAAACAAGGGTGGTGAGGAATGGGCTGATGTTGTCAACCTGCTTGCCACCCAGGACCAGGATGATGTCCAGGCCTGAGCTGCTGCCTTGGGCCATGTCTTGCTTTGTGTTGTCCATGACCCATGTTGCCACCAAGGCCACAGGGATGACTGGGTTCTGGGCTGCCCCCTCTGGCCATTTTGGTGTCTGAGGGCTATGCTGCTGCCACTGGGAGACATGATAACATCTGGGCCCCGGCAGCTGCCAATGGCCACGTCTGGGTCCATGGCCCTGTAGCAGCCAGGATCCATGTTGACATCGTGGTTTCAGTAAGCACTGAAGTCCATACAGATGACAGGGGCCTGGTTGGAAAACCTGAGTCCATGTTGGTGCCAAAGGGCCATGCTGCCACTGGGAACATGCTAATCTGGAAGGTCGGTGCTTCCCACTGCCCACCCCTACCTCCCCACCCCTTGGCCATGGTGATATTCAAGCCCAGATTGCTACTGAGGTACTGAAGATCATGTTTGATTCCATGATCCTACCACAGCCAGGCTCTGGGTTGATGTCCGTGGTTCATGGAACCACCAAAGGCCATACATATACCTGTGGTCTGGGTCACAAACTGTGGCCATGTTGGTGTCTGAGGGCTGTGCTATGACCGAGGTCATGCTGATTTGAGTGGTCTGCACTGCCACAAAGACCATGGAAGGACTGGGAGGTGAATGGGATTGGGGTGTGTATGATGTGCAACTCTCAAAGAACCAATAAAGAATTATGTTGAAAAAATTAGATGGTACAGCAAAGCATGCCCAACAATCTTCACAAGACTTTAAAAAAAAGGTGTTTCTTATAAGTAGTTGTGAAACTAGTTAGATGATTCTATTCCTCCTAATTTCCTGTTTACTGAGTATCATTATAACAAGAACAAACAATTATTAAATGATGAATATTGTGGCTTTAAATTTTAGATTTCATTTTTTCTGACATTTTCCATAATCAATGTAATGTAGTAATGTTGTACAATAGGTGCTATTTTCTTATTATATATATGAGATAACTGAGGAACAGGAATTATGTAACATCCAAATCTCAAAATGAACAATTGGTCACAACTTAACTATGCATCACACCTGAGCTAATTAAGGGACTATCATAAAGGTACAATAAGCATAATTATTTCTTAAATGATTAAAAAAACTTTTGTACTTTTAAGGGCAGGATTGCTGTGTGTCCTAAATTGTGTTTGAACTATGTTTGATCACAGAGAATTAAGAACCAAAGATGAGGGCATAGGTAATTGATGGTTAAAAACATGACTATTTCATTTTCATTTTATGATTGTGAAAGTTTTCACTGTAGCTAGGACACAAGGAACACGTGTAAAAATATGAAAATATTCATCAAATTGTTATTATTCTAATAGAATGCAGTGGAAGCTGATCAAACTTACTTTTAGTCAGTCTTTGAAATGATCATGCCAAATTTGTCTCAAGCAAAAGAGTAAATGATGTCAATATGAAAAGGCAATAATATAGTCCAAAAAAAAAAAAAACCAACATAGTTTATATTGATTTCAAAAAACTGTAACACAAACAATAGACTGTAGCTAAAGTTTTCCTGCCTGGCCCACAGTCAGGACAAATTTCTATCACCCGCCAGTCCCACAGCCACTCAGACCCAACCAAGTAAACACAGAGACTTATATTGGTTACAAACTGTATGGCCGTGGCAGGCTTCTTGCTAACTGTTCTTACAGCTTAAATTAATCCATTTCCATTAATCTATACCTTGCCACATGGCTCGTGGCTTACTGGCATCTTCACATGCTGTTTCTCATCATGGCGGCTGGCAATGTCTCTCTCACCCAGCTTCCTGTTCTCTCCATTCTCCTCTCTGTTAGTCCCGCCTATACTTCCTGCCTGGCCACTGGCCAATCAGTGATTTATTTATTGACCAATCAGCAACACATTTGACATACAGACCATCCCACAGCAATAGACAGCTTGCACCTGTTTCTCAATATTGAAATGATAGAAACTCCCAAATTATTCATGACTATATTAAAAGACAGTAAACAGAGAAAGTGATATATTTACACCTTTGTAGCTAGAGTTTTCCTGCCTGGCCCACAGTCAGGACAAATCTCTGTCACCTGCCAGTCCCACAGCCACTCAGACACAACCAAGTAAACACAGAGACTTACATTGCTTACAAACTGTATGGCCGTGGCAGGCTTCTTGCTAACTGTTCTTATAGCTTAAATTAATCCATTTCCATAAATCTATACCTTGCCACGTGGCTCGTGGCTTACCGGCATCTTCACATGCTGCTTGTCATGGCAGTGGCTGGCAGTGACTCCTCCCACCTTCCTGTTCTCTCAATTCTTGTCTCTGTTAGTCCTGCCTATACTTCCTGCCTGGCCACTGGCCAATCAGTGTTTTATTTATTGACCATTTGACATACAGACCATCCCACAGCACACCTTTACAATTCTATAGTCAGCATTATGTACCGAATAATAAGCAGATTAGATATGACAATGTTGACTTCTCCTTATTTTAGAGGAGACAGTATTTTTCTTCACCATAGCTTTGGACTGGTTCTTGAATTCCTTTTCATTAGCAGTTTTCTAGCTACCATTAAAAGTTCAAGTATAATATTGGACACATAAGTAGTAGAAGCAATTTTTATCCTCATGGACTCTATATATTTTGATAAAATATGTTATTTGAATGTAAGAGAAGACCCAAACTTGCACACTTAACTCAGATCAGGGGCTTTAAGTAAAGCATTCTTAGAAAAACACATATAAACTCAAAATGAAGGGACCTTTGTTGCCACGTAAAGTTGTAGCTTGAGAAAACATGTGTTTGGTAGAGGGAATTATCTGCCCATGAGAAATATAGGTACTAATTATAAATAATTTAGACTGAATCATATAGCAAAGGAATAGAGGATATGACAGATGGTGTGATAGGAAAAACCTCTTTCATGCCTATATTTATAACACTTACTAAATAAGTAAGTTTGATATTAAGTTAAGCAAATATATTAAATAATTTTCACACATTTCAAAGAAAAATATATTTATAGTTTTTCTAGATACACAGCCAACATGAAAGTCAGTCCATTTTGAAGGAGTATTCAGAAGGATATATTAACATCTGTAGTGTTATTATAGCTCCCAGACTTCCTATAAGTAACAAATGCATAAAGAATTTGGAAAAAAAATGCATTGAAAAAATTCCTGATGACCTAACTTTTAGTCTTAGTACATCATTCTTTTCTGGGGAAAAGAAAAAGAGGGTTGCCTGTCATTTCCCTATTATATGCTGTCACTGTTTTTCACAATGATGAATTTATCTTGTGTTGATTCTACTCAGTAGGGATCTCAAGGCTTCTATCACACACAAACCAGTCTTACCAACTTCCCGTTGCTCAATATGTCACCCAACTCTGAGATAAAGACAACTCCATCTGATGCAAATTTGCCTATTAAAATTTTTTTGTAACCTAGTGTCTTAGTGTTCTGCTGTGAAAAGACACCATCACCAATGGCGATTTTTATAAAGGAAAGCATTTAATTGGGCCTTGCTTATAATTTCAGAGAGGTTTAGTCCACTGTCATCATGATGGGAAGTATGGTGGCAAGCAGGCAAACATGGTAGCTGAACTTTCTACATCTGGATCCACAGACAGTAGAAAGAGAGAGCCAATGCTCCTGGCTTGCAATTCTGAAACCTCAAAGCCCATCCACAGTGACATACTTCTCCAACAAGGTCACATCTAATCCTTTCACATAGTGCCACTCTCTATGAGCCTTATGGGGGCCATTTTCATTGAAACCCCCACACCCACCACCTATGTATGGCTCCTGCAGTCTCTCCACTCTACTTTCACCAATGATCCCCAAGCCTTGGCAGCAGGAAATGTGATACATAAATCCCATTTATGGCTGAGTAGTCTATAATCTTTCATTGTCTGCAACTTGACCAGTTTTAGGTTTCTGTGTTAATTGCCATTGGCTGCAAAAAAGAAGTTTCTCTTATGAAAGTTGAGCAAACCCCTAATCTATGCATACACTTACAAGACATAGGAGTTGGTTTAATACTGTGTCCACTAGATGAGAAACTGTAGTAGTTTCTCCACTGGGTCCTAGGTCCTAACAGTAGATTCTTGGCCTTGATAACAGTAGTTGAAATAGCCTATCTTAGACTGCCTCAGGCATAGGCAGGACACAGTTCTTTCATAGACAGGTCAGGGGACAAGAAGTCCGTTCCTAGATATGAACCTATTGGCAGGTGATAGGTGCTGGGAGAAAAGAATCAGTTTTCCTTATGGGTGTGGTCACTGATGGGTTGACAACCTCAGTGAGATCCATACATTAAAGTGTATATGAACAGCACAAAGTGTATCTGATAGATTATAAAAATATAAAAAGCATACATAAAATTTGCTGCAAAATTAAGTGAGGATGAACTAGGAAAGAGTAGGAGCATGAATGCGATCAAAATTCATTTTATGAAATTTTCAAATAATTAATAAAAATGAGAAAAAATTGCTTTTAAATTATGCATATGTTCTTTTATCATCTGTTTCAGTTGGTTAATTTTTTTTTCTCTGTTTTAAATTTTTAAGCTCTCAAAATATTCTGGTTTGGTATTTATTCCATCAGATATAATAGTTATCATTGTTTGTATTTGCATATTTAATTATTCTTTAGTACCTCATTAAGTTTGGAACACAGGGAAACTTAATTAAAGACTGTCACTTATTCATGCTATGATGTAAGGAATGTAGACTTTTCATCCTTCTTATTCCTCTACTTTTTCATTATGTAGTATCTTAATTATCTTTTATAATTTTGCTCTGCCATGGCAAACATATTGAGGATATTATCGGGTTTGTTTTCTCATTATGAATTTAATTTTCATGGTAGGTCCTGTTTTACTTACTCTTTTGTGTCATTAAGGTGGCTTCCATCATTTCTCCTTCTTTACTCCTACTGATATGCATTTCATATCAATTTTATGCCACGTTTAATACAAGAATACCAAAATAAGTGTATTTATTTATGGACTATCAAAAAAATCTCAAATTTAAGTTGTTATTAATATTTGAGCAAGAAACAAACAATCCTATTACATTTCTTTTCAAAGTAGTTAGTTCTTGCAGTTCATTCTGGGAGTAGGGAGGGAGCCAAAACCAGTGAGCAAGGTCCAGCAGCTTGGGAGTCAGCAGAGACAGCTTTCCAGGGAGATGATGAAGTGTTACCATTCCCCTTTATTTCAGGAACAAAGGGGAATATAAAGGCTGGGGACAGTGGCTGAAGCATCACCTAATTTGCATTAAGAGGATGCTCTTGTTATAAAGTTCCTAGTATGTGCAGCAAAGAAGGCTACCAGCAGAAATCTGTGCCAGGGTTCAAGCTACAGACACATCAGACATCTGATTTAGAGATAGCTTTCAGATAAGATCAGTCATCCAGGATCAGGGACATTCTCCAGATAAAAACAGAGGCAGGAAGTTCTGCTGGAGGGAGGGAGCCCCATGTTGCCCAGACATTGAAATAAGCTGCCAGGCCATAGGGAGACTTCGACCTCTACCAGTGAGCAAAAATATTCCAACAATTTCTCATGTAATAGTTTTTACCTAAATTTCATTTTTCATGTTATAATTATCATCCACTGCACTACACTGTAGAAGTAACCATCTTATTAAATAAGAAACACAGAGCCAATGAAGAGATGAAAGCCCAAGAGGTCAGAGCTAAGAGCCTTACCCTTCACTGCTGAAGCTGTCCTCTTCAGCCAAGAGACCTACTTCCTGTGTGTTTGTCTTTATATAGACTTTCTGTTCTTCCTTCTCATTGGTTGTAAACCCAACCACATAACCTCCTAGTCACTGCCTGTCTGTACAGACCTCCAGGTCTTCTATGGTTGGTATTGAAATTAAAGGAATGTGTCTCCATGCTGGCTGTATCCTTGAACACACAGAGATCCACCTAGCTCTTCCTCCCAAGAGCTGAGATTAAAGGCGTGTGCCACCAACGCCCAGCTTCTGCTATGACTCTAATAGCTTTGACCCCCGAGCAACTTTATTTATTAACATACAAATCACATTTTAGTACAAATAAAATATCACCATACTACACAAATATACATGCTCACCAAGTGTTCTGAACCAGAGTTAGACAATCTTTCATTAGTGAATAGAAGCCTAGTACACAACAATTCCTCAATTATCTCACCCTCACACCCATGCTATGCTAACCAAAGAATGCAATACAGTTCTCTGTATTTTGAGCAGTCACAGCTTCCTCTAATGATCTTCATCTGCTGCAAAAAGAAGTGCCTTTGAGCAGGGAGGACAGAAACATTATCTGTGGCATAAGGGTAAATATATAGAACACAGTTAAGAGTTATACTAGATTAGAAGAGTGGCAGTGGTAGACTCACCTCTAAGACATAGGACCTCACCAGTCATAGGTAGTTGGCCAGTTTTACAGTGTCAAATTCCCCTTTATTGGGTAGACCTTCAGTCCAATTAGACAGCTGTTGGTTATGACCAAGATGTAAGTTCTACTGTTGCACCTTTGAGGATATATTGCCATAATAATTATTAATGTGTTCTGTAGCTGTCACAGCTGGATAGACTACTGATTGTTTCTCTCCCTTTGCAGCATTTATAGCACACACTGGTTCAGTCAGAGGTACTTCTCAGAGCGGAGGGAGGGTTGTGTGTCACTTCCAGCTCAGTTCCCCCAAGTCTTTTACTTGAAGTGCGTGTGCCTTCAGCAAACGCTACTTACTTTCAAGTTCTGGAATGCAACCCAGGGCAACATCAAAGCCTATATTGTTTTGGGAATCTCTTGGACATCGCTAACTAAAACCTTGAAAAGAAGTTAACTACTGGAGTTTTTGCTAGATATATTATGACCCTTGAGGAAAGTGTTATCACCCCTAGTGGCCTATCATCTAACAAACTAACTAACTAAACTAAATATGTGTTTGTGTAACATACATACATACATACATGCATATGCAAACAAACATACACATATACAATACACACACACACACATAAACACACACACACACACACACACACACACACACACACACACACACACACACATACTGCAATTGTCTTAAGGTTTCTATTGATGAAACACCATGACAAAAAAAATCAAGTTGAAGAGGAAAGGGTTTATTTGGCTTATAATTCCATAATGCTATTCAACGTCAAAGGAAGTCAGGACAGGGACTCAAACAGGTCTGGAACCTGGAGGCAGGAACTGATACAGAGGCCATGGTAGAATGCTACTTACTAGCTTTCTCAGCCTGCTTTCTTATAGAACCCAAGACCACCAACCCAAGGGTGCCTCCCCCATCACACACACAAAGGCCTGAAACCTCCCACACCAATCACTAGTTAAGAAAATGCCCATAGACCTGCCTATAGCCCATCTATGGAGGCATTCCTCAACTGAGGTTCCCTACTCTCAGATGACTCTAGCTTGTGTCAAGTTGGCACAAAACTAGATAGGACAGTGACATTAGATAAATGGAAAGTCATGAGCCCTGTCACTTTTCAAATAGTCTTAATGTTATTTCTCCTCCCTCTCTGTCCCTCCATATTGCTCTCCCTCTCCCCCAACTAGAACCCCCTTTCGTTTGGCCATTCCTCCCCTCCTAGCACATGTGTCCTACTAGACTAGAACTCCTTGCAATAGTCCCATCTTACTTCCCTGGTTTCTGGGGTTAATCAATGTAATATGCTACCATCTCAAGTTTCAGAGTTAATGACCATAAATAAGAGAGTCTGAGTTTCCTTACTCAACATGATATTTCTGCTTCAATTGATTTATTTGCATGTTTGCATGTTTCATTTATCTTTATAGGTGAATATAATTTCACTGTGTCCATGTATCATATTTTTATTACCCATCCAATAGTAGAATGGCATTGAAATGACAGCACCCTTTGACCTCCTAATGTAAAAGGGGGTTAGGGAAAAATCTCACCAAGTCCCAATTGGAAATGAAAAGCTAAATGCAATTAGTGACTGCAGAGAGAGCAAGACACAATCTTCTCCAGGGAAAACACTTCAATTGGTTATTCAATATCACTGGTCTGCATTAAAAACATGTAAACATAAGCAACAGTAATGGAATTAAGCAGGTTATATTTATGTATTTACATACATGTATATCTGAAACAATAATTAAAAGAAAACAAGAAATTCATTTTAACATTGAAAGGAATAAGAGGGGCCAGTTGAATGAACAAATGAATGAAAAATATTAAAGTGAATTATTAAAACATGGTAAACAAAAAAGTATAAGGTAAAATTTAAACCACTTTATATATGACAACTGCTGTTTCTCACAAAAATAGAGACCAACAGAGCCTTGACCTTCATAAACATGTCCAGATGGATTCAGATAATTGATTATAGCTTACAGAAAAATGCCACCATTCAAGTAAAAAGTGAGAATAGGATATAATGATGTGAGCGGACATATGAAATTGTAGATTGTTGTTAATTCCTACATGTACTACTATTATTTCTGTGCGTGTATATCTGTAATAAACTTTATGTTATAAATTAGACAAATGAGAGATGAAAATGAATACAAATTAGAGTAATAGCAACATTTTTCCAATTGAAGTTATGTGACTGTGCTGTGTTTCTAAAATTCTTATTGTTGGGCATGTACTCTTTGTGGCAATGCTGGCTGATACAGTGTCTCATAAGGAGGCCAAGTAGGATGAATAGCATCCACATTGTGAAGGAACACTGTATTCTGTCAATCTTACTTGAACACAAAGAGTAAAGTACATTAGCCACTGAAAACAGCTATGGCTACTTGATGACTGGCAGGGTATACAACTGAGTCACTGTGGCCTGAGAGATGATTTTATCCTGCTATTTATAATGGCACAAAACAAAAAGAAATTATGACTTGCATATATCCATTCTTCTACATTCAAAAACTGTGAACCATAGATGACTAGTAAACTGAGTTTAGAGGGAATGAAACTACAAGTCAGAGGTTTATCTGGACTGTGTCTATTCATCTCCTATGTGCTCACAGAGAGCGCTGAAGGAATTCAACAGTATCATACAAGTGGAAATCACTGTAAATGTCTCCCAGAGCCTGAAATATCGGGTGGAAGAGCTGCACCATAATTCCATCCATTCACTTGGCAAATATTTATTGAACACCTAGTATGTGGCAGGTCATTTTTCTGCAATTGAGAGAGTGATAGATTGCCATAGGTGCTACCCCTGGTGATCTTTCATTCCTGGTGTGACAGAAGCCACAAATGCACATAAAATTGTGCCTCTGATATGTTGTCCTGTGTTGAGAAAGGAGAAAACTGCACAAGGACTAATATCAGGCTAGATTTTCCCAAAGCGTAGAAATTAGAATGACACATCTGTCTTTACCAGGGACTTCCGGTTCTGTGCCTTTGCCATGTGTTAATTCAACGGGCATAATACTTTTGTAAGGACTATTTAATACATGCCATGTTATCTATAAAGAATTAGAGAAGAGGTAAGGAATTTGCCAAAGACTCACGGGGATTATCTGAGAGCCTGGACTTTGCACTGATCAATCTGTCCCAGAGATTTTGTTCAATGTCTCCACACTAACATCACAAAACAAATCTTGATTGGTATTATCATTGAAAGAAAAATAGGTTTTAATTAAGGCTAATGAAAGAGAAACTTGGTGACAATTGTCTTTTTGTCGTGATGAGGATAAAATCCACACCCTTACACCTACTAGCCATGTTCTCCACCTCTGGGTACATCCCTAGTCATTGGTACCGGTGTCCATGCAATGAACACTACCTTTCACATAAGGCTGAAAGAAAGTGAATTAAGTGGGAATTTTTTGAGGTTCATTCCTTGTTTAAACCGTGACTTAAAACCTTTGCAGCTCCAACCCATCAGTGATCAGAGATAAATATTCCCCGTGTAGGGGTAATGGTTCCTGAAGGGAATCTGTAATCTCCCATGTCCTGCTTTCTTAATTTCCTTTTTGTTTATTTTCTATTAAATTACAGCTTCTCCCTGTCAACCATCTCAAAACATAACTGCATTATAACTAACCCCAGTTAATTCCTGGAAAATCCCAGTACTTGGAATGTGGTTTTTGTTGTTGTTGTTGTTTGCAATTGCCCTCCTTCCCATAGTAATATCCCAATACAAAGTTGTTTTTATTTTATTTAATTTTTAAATAATGTAATATACGAATACATTATACATGTCATTTTACCACTCCATCTTTCCTCTCCAATGCTTACTATTCCCAATTCTTCTTAAACTAATTGCAGTAGTAGGTTCTCTTACAAGATCCATGAACTGAACCCGGGCAGTGGTGGCACATGCCTTTAATCCCAGCTCTTGGGAGGCAGAGCCAGGTAGATCTCTGTGAGTTCAAGGCCAGCCTGGTCTACAGAGAGAGATTCAGGACAGGGACCAAAAACTACTCAGAGAAACCCTGTTTAGAAAACTAAAAGAAAAAAAAAAAGCTAAAGAAAAAGGAAGATCCATGAACTGACTAGCCCTGGATAGCTGTCTTGCTTTCTGGTACCAGACACAATTTTCTTCCTTTAGAATGAGTCTTATGTTCAATTAGCAGCTGTTATCTACCATCTAGATATGAGTACATTATTGTACTGTTAGGGATATGTTGCCATGCTGGTTAATTGTTTTGGTTCATAAGCATCACAGCTTGGAAGGACTAGTGATTGCTTCCCTCCTTTGCCAGCTTGCATAATACTTTGTGCTATTATGTCTACTTTTATACCAAAAGAAGGAGGCTTTAAGTTTAGATCCAGCTGGAATCTTCTGAGTCCTGAGTCTTAAGTGTGTGGTGTCTTCAGCAACAGTGACTCACCTTCAACCTTTGTAAGCAACCAAGAACAACAGATTAATAGCCTACATTATTTCAGTAGTTACATGGATTACTTGACTTATCACTTCAAATGGAGGTTTCTCATGCACAGGTCTACATCTCTTGTAACTATTTTTTAGATCATCTATGACTATTCTGGGGAGCGTTGTCAGTAAAAGTGGCATAGTTTCATTTAAGATACACACGCACATATATTATAATTTTAGGCAAATATCAATTGTGAGGTTTTATCAAACATCCTTGATATTCTTTGTCCCTGGTCTCTCCCTCTACTTATGTGTTGACCTTGCTCCCTACCTCCAGTAAGAGCCTCCTCTAAAGAATTTTTTCTGATTTACTCCTTCATTTGAAGGAGGATACAGAGGGAAATAGCACTACAAAATTCTTGATGGACAAGAGTAAGCTAACAAAGTAACTTTATTATTTTGTTTATTATTAACTTGGTCATATAGAGAAATTAGGATGATTCAAGAATATGCTGAAAGCATTGAAGTTCTGTGTGCATATCATTTTTAGAAATAATTTTTAAAGTGTGTGTGTGTGTGTGTGTGTGTGTGTGTGTGTGTGTGTGTGTGCGCATTGGTGAAGGCAGAAACCAAAGGCATCAGATCTGTTGGAGCTTGTGTTGCAGGTGGTTGTTAGCTGCCCTGTGTGGGTATTGAGAATAGAACTTGGATCCTCTGAAAGAGCAGTACATAATCTTTAACCAATGAGTTATCTATTCAGAGTTGTGTGCATGGCTTAAATTTTTAGTTTTACTTTATATTTTTCTTAATATACTTTAAATATTACATAGTTATTATATTATTAAATGAAAGATATTTTAAATAATAGCTGGCATGACATGTAGTCTAACATTTTAAATTATGTATTGAAATAAGCACTCTACAACCTAAAAAATGTAGAAACATAAATAATTGTTTAATCATTTCCATATACAGAATATAATAATGTATTTTGAGAATGTTAAAAAAATGTTTAAAGTCTCAAAGCTATTCTAGGTGCTGAGTTCTAAGCCCTAAACAGGATATTTATTTCACCTCCCTATAAGTCAGGGAAGATCACAGAAGTAGAGAAATAAACAATGTAAGAGCCAAAAGACAGGGCAAAGGGCTGCAGAATTCTGTCTTCTGGACATGACACAGCCATTGTAATCATGACTCCTACACAACTGAGGTGGTTTCCAAGGGACCTGCACAAAACTGGCCCTGTCAATGCTCAGTCATAGATGTGGGAGGGGCTTATGTGGACCTGTCCGTGCTGGGTGAACTAGTAGATACCTGTATTTTCAGCTGACTATTCACTTGTGAGCCCACCAGGTTCTGGTGATTCAGTAGCAAACCATGAATCCACAGATGACCCTGGTTAAACTCAGTCACAACATAAAATAAAGACATGCATACACTTGAGAAAGGGACACATAGGAAGCTGGAGAGGAGAATGATGAGTGGGAGAGAGGTAAGAGAGGGTAGAGGGTGAGTGTAATTAAAATGAATTTTACACATGTATGAAGCTGTCAGAGAGCAAACAACTAAAAATATGTACAAATGTTCAAAATTTGTGTTTACTTTAGAATGTTTATCGAGGCCTTTAGAGATTATTGAAAGGGCATTAATGAAAACACCAATGTAATCCTCTTAGTGTATGAAACATGGTACAAATAAAGAAGAAAAATCATTTTGAATACTTCAATAGGGATATTTAATTTAAAAAATAATTAAATGATTCAACTTTTATTTTTTATTTTACGGAATATATAAGCAAAGCTTTTTGAATTTTTTATTAAGTGCTAAACATTCCAGATTTATATATATATATATATATATATATATATACACATACATACACATATATATATATATATATATATATCCTTACTATCTTCCAAATCTTTAATTTAAACGTATGAATTGTATTAGTTAAAATTTAAAAATAAATAAGTACCACTAAGTTATATTTCAGTCAGCAGGAAACCTATTATATAACAAATGTGTCTGAGCAATTATCTAACAGAGGCAGCAAGGAAAGAACATTATATGAACTCTAGTTTAGTGATGCTGTAAAACAGGCCACAAAAGCAGCTTCAAAAGTCATCATCATTTATACCCTGTATGGGTCCATAAGTGTTCGGCTCTGTCCCAGGCTGGCTTCTTCAATACTGGGACTACATACTTTAAAATGGTAAAACTGTTTAAAATAAGAATTGTTGATAAGATATGGAAACGAAGCCTGGAGAAAATGTGTCTCAGGGCAAATATTTGCATGCCCTTGTAGTTCCTTCAGTGTTTTTGTCTCAAACTCCAAAGCTTCTAGGCTGCAGAGACCCAGAAACTCTCTCTCTCTCTCTCAGGAGCATGTTTTTCTCTGGTTTATTTATGCAAACAAGCATGTTTGTCCTCTACTTCATTACTCTTCATTTCTGTTTCCTATCAATGTGCTGAGAAATGTACTCTTTAGGCTACAAATAATTAATGCCTTGATAGCTCCTACATATGGTCATGATAACAAACACATGGTAAATAAATGGATGAACCTTTTTTGCCATCATACAAAGAATGAGAAGCATATTAATAATACAAAAAAT
Organism: Peromyscus californicus insignis; assembly: GCF_007827085.1. Taxonomy (NCBI): domain Eukaryota; kingdom Metazoa; phylum Chordata; class Mammalia; order Rodentia; family Cricetidae; genus Peromyscus; species Peromyscus californicus. Next base: position 31,638,756 of record NW_026294447.1, on the reverse strand, counting down.
GTACAATTCATCATTCTAATTATTTTTGTAGATATTTTTCATGTACTTGAAATTATTCATGTTTAGAAAATTTGTAATATTTTCTAACAATTATACTCTAAGCTCTAGATTAGTTAATAAATCTACATAAGGAAGTCCTCTGTGTATAGTACTTAATTTTATGATTTACTTGTATTAAACTATTTTTATAGTTTACCTGAAATATATATTATTTGAAGATAGATTTTTGGTTATATATTTAATTGACATATACTAGATGTGTTTATGGCATGCACATATGATGCCTACAGTCATATACACATCCTGAAGTTATAAAATCAGGACTAAGGTATCACTGACTTCAAATACTTTCTTTGTGGGAAGAACATGTAAATTTTCTTTGTCGAAGGTTTTGAAATATTTAATGCATTGTTACTAGCTACAGTCATGTTGCTGTGCAAAGATAACCAAAGCCAACTCCTTAGAGGTATCACAATCCCTGTCCATTAAACCAACATCTCTCTTTTCTCTGCCCATTTTCTCCATTGCAGTCTGGACTGTTGTAAGGATATGCGGAAAGGGGAATATGTGTATTGAGGGTGGGGCTGCCAATCCATACTCATTTTAGAAAATAGTATGGCACTTCCTTATATAACCTTAAAACGAGGGGGGAAAAGACATTCTGTATGAACAACCAATTCCATTTTGGGTTCTTTTCCTTAGGCACCTACATAGCATTAGTCCTAGCATTATTCAAAACAACCCAGAAATAAAAACAAAGAGTGAATATGTAGGGTGATGAATGTTATAATCACAAACAAATGTCATTTAGCCTCATGAAGCAAGGCATCATTTCACTTGTGAAAGCATGGGTGAACTCAGAGGTCATATGTTAGGAGAAATAATCTAGGCCCAGGAAGACTAATATGCATGACCTCTCTTACATGTTTTCTTGAAACAGGTAAACTCAGAAAGAGGAAGTGAGTGGAGAGATATTTTTTATGTGAACATTTTTCATGGTGTGTTCCAGCAGCCTTAATTTTGTAAATGTTTGAAATCACATGCACAAGGGAAATAAAAAATTGTAAGTAAAACATTCTTACATGTGAAATGTGATTTTATCAGATGCAAGCAGATTTTTTGTTTCCTCTATAGTTGAAATTATGTTCCTTAATTTTCTTACATGGGGACATTCAAATTGAAGAACGAACACAGTTTTTAAAAGTTTTTAGGTAACTAGAGGATTCATGTAGTAATAAGTGCTATTTTAAATGTGCAATGATAAGCTGGGGATAAAATGAAACCACAAGCAAACAGCATTTTTTTTTCTGAAATGTGCAATGTGCAAGGGGCACATTTGATGCCTCAGTTCCAATTTGGCTAATAATGTGTCTTCCAAAGGCAAAGTTGTCATTTTTTTAATGACAGTTTAAGTTGATTATTCTTTATTTAAACATTTTATATATTTTCAAACATAGTATAACATGAGTACATCGTTTCCTTCCTAAACTGATTCATAATTTTTTCTTTGCTTTAAAATTAAGGATAGGACCATAACTGTTTTCATTGATATATTATTTCAATTTTATTAATTAAATTTGTTATTTGACAATCCTACTATACATAATGCATACTGTTCACTCTTACCCCATATTTTCCTCTCTACTACTCATCTTTACACTCCACTTGTGTTTTGTTTGGGAACCACTGAGTTTAACCAGGTCAATCTGCATGACATGTATTTTGCAGATTATGCATTGGATCTTGGTGGGTTCCTCAGTGGAGAAACAACTCCAAACAATGATTCCCTCAGATGCCCAGAATTGTCAGTGGCCAATAGTTCAGCAGTGAATGCTATAGTGTCACTAACCCTTTTCTCTTCCATGACTGTAGTTGACAGGATCTGTCTTGTGCAGACCCAGTGACAGGAATCAACTTTTCATCTCATGATTACAATAAATGTACAGAGTGTAGAGAATGATAATGCCCATCACCCCATTCTCTGGCTATTACATGTATTGTGTTCCCTCTTATGAGCCTTAGAGTGGATTGAATAATGATTTCTTTAGAGCTAAGACCTCAGCAGCCACTTATTCTCAGTATCTTGTCCCTGATTGCTTGAAGGATTTCTATGTCCATTTAATAGGTTAAGATTTTGTTAATTGACATCCATGGAACCTGCCGTGGATGCACATTCTACATATGCTCAATCCTTTAAAAACAATGGGAGAATATTTTAATATAACAACATACATCATCCCATATGTCTTTTTTATTCTTTGACATTTTCCTCAATATCTTTATTTCTAGATAATTTATAATACTTATATTTGGTAGACACAAAATAATATATAAATACTTGTTGTATTTTACTGACTACAAAATAATGACCATGTAAAACAGTCAATATATGGGCAATATGGTTCCAGTTCACTTTGCAGTTATTTTTTTCTATGATTTATTGACTCTGTGACTGCAAAGAATAACACACAGAACAGACTGAAGACTGGTGTGTGGAGAATGTAGTGGGAGTGCCAAATGTAGGTACTACTCAAGAAAGAGAGTAAAGGGAATTTTACATTTATTGAGACCAAAGACCAATTGTATTTAACATTGCACTGAATAGGTGGCATTTTATTTGAAATCTTCCATGTCATGTTTTTCTATATAAAAATTAGCAGTGTCATGTGGCCCAGTTTTGAAAGATGACCTGGTTTCCTGGAAGAACTTAGTATGAGTCTAGAAAACAATAATGATAAGAACATTCCAATGAAAACTTATTGTTAGAATACAACAATATGTGTAACACCAGATGATAAGCATTGCCTTTAATAAAGTGACAATCTGCAAATCTGGCACTGATTTGAGGAACCACAGCAAGAAGATGCTGTGAAGAAAGGGAGAGAGCTATTGGTATAGATAGCCATTTCAGTGAAATTGCTTGTTGAGAAAAGGCTATATTGCTTTTAGCAGAGGAAGTATCCAAGTTACACTGGTGTATATATCAGAAACTTAGGAAGTCCTAACAAATATTGGTGGAGTATCCTTGGTCATTTTGTGTTTCAACTTGACACAAACTAGAGTCATCAGAGAGGAAGGAAACTTAGCTGAGGAAATGCTTTCTTGAGATCCAGCTTTTAGTCATTTTCTCATTTAGTGATCAATGGGGGAGGGCCCAGCCCAGGGTGGGTGGTGCCATTGCTGGGTTGCTTGATGGTCCTGGCTTCTATAAGAAGGTGGGCTGAGCAAGCCGTGGAAAGCAGGCCACTAAGTAGCTCCCCTCCATGGCCTGTGCACCAGCTCCTGCTTCTGGGATCCTGCCTTGTTTGAGTTCCTGTCCTGACTTCCTATACTGATAAACAGCAATGCTGAAGTGTAAACCTAATAAACCCTTTCCTCCCTAATTGTTTGATATTAATCAAGCAGTATACGATGTGGCTGACCAGAAAGTTCAGGGCAGATATCCCACATCTGAAATGGTTCAGAGCAACAGAAAGAGACTGCCTTTTTATTGTGATTAGATTATTTGGCCAGTGATGGTTCTGTTAGAAGGGCTATGGCTAAGGTTTAAATGTTTCACATCAGTATAAGGAGAAAGCAGCTTGCTTTCTTATCAGCTGTCTCAGATATGATTACTATTGCTGTGATAAAACACCAAGACCAGGGAGAAAATAAAGATGGTGGCAGCTGCTAATACCCACCTAGTAGCTTTAAGGAGTCTGAGAGACCCATACAGGCTCCTTAGTGTGACAGAGGCAGTGGGAAAGAAATTTGCCAGGTCTGCTATAGCTCCAGAACAACTAAGAAAACAACAACAAAAACAAATCTTATGGGAAGATTCTTTTAAAAAGTGAACTTACAAAATTGGAAAGAAAGATATCATAAGAGAGCCACATGAGGCAGTGAGAGCCCAGTGAGCTTCAGGGCAGCAGACATCATGAACAGAGAGGTGTGTGGCAGTCAGTAGCTTGCACTGAACCAGCCGCAGATGCTGTACCGAGTAGCAACATCACCCTGACTCTGGTTAACAATAGGATCTCTGACAATGGTCCAGTATTTATGGTGCTTCAGAGACCAGAAATCTTGAATCAGATCGAAGACTCTACAATGAGTATGTGCATGTAAAGCTATTTCTGCAAAGAAATACATACTGCAGTTTCCAATGCCACTAAAATGAACACATATGCTATGGAGGAGGTGGGAAAGATGGAGGAACTGAGTAATGAGCGAAAAGTGGAGAGCCAGGAACTAGAGACTCAACAGCAGTGACAGGTGTGAGAGACGGCTGTGGTGGACTGGAGAACACGTCCTTGCTAAGTAGGGCTGAAGGGGTGGTATGCAGCAGCCTGGACTTTGTGCAATCTCAGTCATCAAACATACTGCCTAGCTCCATTATCACCCTGGTTCTGAGCAATGTCAGAATGTCTGAGATGAAGAATGATTCATTTTCTGGATTGGACCACCTCAACAGTATTTCTATGGACTGTGCTGCCTCTGGAGGCCATGACAGTATCTGTGGTCTGCTGTCCCAGGCTATGCTGAAGCCTGAAGTTTATGTGGATATCCCTGGTCCTACAGCAGCTGGGGGCTCTGTTGATGGAGGTGGCCTGTGTAGCCACTAGAAGTCATGTTGATGTCTGTGATCCATGCTGCCACGAGGAGGGTCATGTTTGGGTCATGCTTCTACTACAGCTGGCGGCCATGTTGATGTCTTTGGCTGATGTTACTACCAAAGACGATGTGGATGTCTGTGCTCTGTACTGCAGCCTGAAATGATGTTGATGCTCTGTGGGTCTTGCTGCTGCTGGGGGCAATGTTGATGTGAATGGCCTCTATGGCCACCTAAGGCCATGTTGATGTCTTTGCTCTGTGGTACTACCTGGGGCTATGATGGTGTCTGGTCTGTGCTGTGGCAGAGAGCTATGTTGAAATCTGTGGTCTGTACTGTCACAGGAAACCATGTTAAATCTGTGGCACAGGCTGTCACCAGAAACCATGTGGAAGTTCATGATCCATGCTCCCACTGACTGTAAAGGGCAAGGAAACTATTTTTGCAGTGTTCTGATGACTGCAGACTCATAGTTGAGAAAGAGGAATACAGAAGGCTTCTATGACAATCCCTACACCGACATGTCCCCTCCCCAGAAATGTAACAGCCTTGACAAAAAGCCATTATAGAGAACTCTTAAAAATTGTGGCCAGGAGGCCGGGTGGTGGTGGCGCATGCCTTTAATCCCAGCACTGGAGGGGCAGAGGCAGACGGATCTCTGCAAGTTTGAGGCCAGCCTGGGCTAGAGAGTGAGTTCCAGGAAAGGCGCAAAGCTACACAGAGAAACCCTGTCTCGAAAAAAAAATGTGGCAAGAATATTTAAGTGTATCTCTCCTCAATTGATGGCTTCTGGCAGGGTGCAGGTAGGGAAGGATTCGGTTTTCTTTAAGGGCCTGGGTATTTGGAGTTTGACCATGCTACCATAAATATATGTGCAATACAAAGGGGACTTCTTCTGTTTTTTTCGGGGGAAGGGGGTCACAATGTTGGGGGCTGGACCTGGAAGGACTGGGAAGTGATTGTGATAGAGGTTCATGATGTGAATTTCCAAAACAATCAATAAAAATATTGAAAAAATACCTACCATGACCCAAGGCAACTTGAGGAGGATAGGTTTTTTTTTGTTTGTTTGTTTGTTTTTTGTTTTTTTCCCACTCACAGTTCCATATCACTGTTCCTCACCAAGCAGTGAGGGCAAGAACCCAAACAGGGCAGGAACCTAGAGACATGAGCTGATGCAGAGGCCATGGAAGAGTGCTGCTTGCAAGCTTGCTCCTCATGGATGACTCAGACTGCTTTCTTATGGAACCCAGGACCACCTGCCCAGGGTTGGCAGTGCCCACATTTGTCTGGACCCTCCCACATCAATCACTAATTAAGAAAATGCCCTATAGGCTTGCTTACAGTCTAATCTTAGGGACACATTTTCTCAGCTGGGTTTCCCTCTTCTCAAATGACTCTGGCCTGTGTCATGCTGGCATAAAATTAGCCAACACAATGGCTTCTTCAGAACTACAAGACGAAGAGAAACACCAGAGCAGAGATTCTCAATCTTCCTAGTGTTATAACTCTTTAATACAGTTCCTCATGTTGTAGTGACCTCCAACCATAAAATTATTTCATTGCTACTCCATTACTGTAATTTTGCTACTGTCATGAATCATAATGTAAATATTTTTGGAGATAGAGGTTTGCCAAAATAGGTCTCCACCCACAGGTTGAGAACTATCACACTAGATAGTAAGATGGAGATGAGGGTGGGTATGATATTTCACCATTAACTGAAGAAAAAAGTTTTCTTTAGGGGTGTGTCTCCTGGTGTGTTGAACATGCTGCAGAGGATGACCACACACCATAGAATATCTATGTAGTAAATACATAAATTTCTTAAAGAATTAATAACATATTCTTTTTAAAATATCCTTATCAGATACCAGAGAAAAAAAACTACAAGGAATGCACAGGCATATACTGTTATAAATAAAAGACAATACCAAAATAAGCAACTAAAGAGAAGTAGGCCTATATTTTGTACAAAAAATAATTAACACATTTTGTGTATGACTTCAAGGTCAAGAACAATAAAGTGGAAAGAAGCATTTCATTTCTTTCTTGTTCAAACTTTGAGTATCCACACTTTGGGTCCAGTGTTTCCCCACCTTATATAATGTCTTGGTCTCTAATTTTTGTGGTTGTTGGAAATACTTACATCTAGATTTTTCTTTTAGAAGTGTTGAAAATCAATCCTGTGGGGTTTTTTTTAATACGTAAAGGGATGTTCAGTACAACAATCTACCAACACTCCTTTTGAAGTTCAATGGCTGATATTCATGCCAGCTTAGTGTGCTTAGCTTCATCTTTGAGCTGTTGAACCTCTAGTGAAATTATCCTGTGCAAAGTGCCATGTCACACATCCTTCATTACCATTCAAAGGCATCCTTTACCAGAGGCCTGTTTTATGCCTGCATCTGCAGCCTTGATCAACTGTCCTAGTTGAGGACCAGCAGTACCCTACCTGCCTCAGCACCCCTTTCTCCTGCATTGAGAGTTGTGTATGCACTACACTTTGAATGTAGCACCATCCAATTTTACTTTTTTCTCTTCCAGTGTAGGGATTAATTCCAGGGAAACTCCTCAGAGAAGGTTCAACTACTAATATCATTTCAAAGCCTCATTCTTGAAAAAAAAAAAGAGTCAAAGTCTGCATGTCAGTACCTGAGTGGTCTGAGAAGTAGACACTGAGAAAACTGTTAACTACACTCTTCATCATCTACCCTTTGCTGGGGCAAGGACTGTATTCTCTGGTAGCAGATGAATCATAGGTAGCCTCTGGCACAAAATAAAAGAGCAATTGTTAAAGTTCTTGAGGTACCAAAATAGATTGTTATATTAATGGAAAGAAGTATACTAGTTACTGTTCTTATTGGAGGGTTTAGAAAAATGAAGGCAATTTTAATTACAAGCAAGTAGAATGCTAGGGAAGTTGCCTGGGGCAATTGATGCTCTAGGGGAAAAAAAGTCAAAGCCTGATGTTGATTAATCATCATTCAAAACTAAATATGAAATCCAGTGGACCCCCTTGGCAGCTCATGAAAAATATCTCATTTCCTACAGTCTCACAAAGCTCAGGACCCACACTAGGACTTAATCATAAAAGTAGCCATACTATAGAGAAGTTTAGCAATTGATACTAGACAGGTCACCCTGGTTAAATGCAAGGCACATCTTCCTCAAAGAAACAAGCTACAAGCAAGATGAAAAAATGGGATATCATACAATTAAAATATTAAATACTAGTAATTTTGAAAAGCATTTCTCACCAAAGAAATCTCATTCTGCCTAGGATAAATACAAAAAGCATGCTTCTATTTAGGATAATTCCAAGTATATCTGTTGCTAGAGAAACCTAAATATTTGCCAATAAGTAAGGGATAAGTCATAACATAATTTAGTCAGATGCCATTCAAATACAGGAATGCAATCTGAAAGACCGTATTAGACAAGACCAGGTCTATGGCTCTCAAGAGTAGGAATAGGTGACAATCACTCTTCCCCATCCTTAAATTACAATTCCAGGTTGTGTTCTGAGCTTGTTGCAGACCACCTGCTGTAGGCTCCCCCTTTCTCTCTGTCACCATTCTCAGTAGATCTCACAGATCTTTTACAGTCTTCCTCCATTACCCTACCCCTTTGTCTCAAATTCCAATTCTAGGAGACATTCCTTGGAAACCTACAAGCCACACCTGCCAGGGACTCAAGTATATGATCTTCACTCTACCTCTTGTCTTTCAATTCCAATCCCCAGTCTTATCCCCAGCATTGTAGCAGATCAACAACTGTGACCTCTCCTCTTTCTCTGCCCCCTTCTCAGGGGTCTACTTACATCCTGGTGGCACACCCAGTTTTCTTTCATTCTGTGGACCCTCTCAGCTTACCTACATCTACCCCAATCTCACTTCTTAATGCCAGGTCCCAATGTATGGAAGCAAATCATACCAAGGCCACCACTTGTAGCTACCTCTGGCAGGATCTCAGGAGCATTCACTACCAAGAAGCCCACAGCCACTATACTCTCCAAAGAATCATAGAGGGCAACAGAAAACAAGGAATTCAATATACACCCAACAAAGACAAAACCAGGTATCAATAACTAAAATTACAATTATCCCCCAAATAGATGCCTAGATACCAGCATAAAAACAAAATCCAGAATGGCCAGAATAATATGTCTCCACTAGAACCAAGCAATCCTAATATTGTAAGCACAGCAAACAGTTTCAAAATAGCTATTAAGAATGTGATATAGGACCTTCAAGATGAGATGGATAAAAACATTGATGAAAACAAACAAATAATGGAATGAAAGGAAGAAAAGAGTTCAAGACATGGAAATAGAAATAGAGTCACTGAAGAAAACTCAAACTGAGAGAAAACTGAAAATGGAAAGTTTAGGAACTCAAATGAGAACCTTAGAGGTAAGTTTCACCAATAAAATGCAAGAGATGAAAGAGATAATCTCAGGCAGTGAGGACAAGACAGAAAAAATAAATAGCTTGATCAAAGAAAAAATTCTTTTTTTTTCTGTGTTTCTTATTTAACAAGTCCATTCATCTACAGGAGTAGATGGTAACAAATAATCAAAATAAAAATGAAATCAATAAAATATGAACATAAATAATAAACAAGCACAAAGAATCGAAACTTGGTTTTGGAGAAAATCAATAACATTGGCAAACCCTTAGCCAAATTAACTAAAAGATGGAGATAAAAGATCCAAATTAAAAAAATTGTAAAGGAATTGGAACACATTGCAATAAATAGAGAGTCCAAAGAATTATAAGGACATAATTAAAATCTGTATACCAAATTAGAAAATATGAAAGATATGGATAATATTCTCCATATGTAACAGCAACCAAAGTTAAATCATGATGCATAAGCACCTTAAATAGACCTCAGTAAGCACCTTAAATAGACCCTCCATAAGCACCTTAAATAGACCCCCAGTAAAATAGAAACAGTATTTAAAAGTCTTCCAACCAACAAAAGCCTAGGATCAGATGTTTTTAGTGTAGAATACTTCCACAATTTCAAAGAAGAGTTAGTATTATTACTCCCAAAATTATTCCACAAAATAGAGACAGAAAGACCAATGCCCAATTCTTATTATGAGGCCATAGTTTATCTGATACACAAACTACATAAAGACTAAAGAAGGAGCTGGGCAGTGGTGGCACATGCCTTTGATCCCAGCACTTGGGAGGCAGAGCCAGACGAATCTTTGTGAGTTCGGGTCCAGCCTGGCCTACAAAGTGAGATCCAGGAGAGGCTCCAAAGCTACACAGAGAAACCCTGTCCCCCAAAAAAAATAAAGAAGGAAAGATAATTACATATCAATTTCCATTATGGACATAGATACAAAATTTTTCAATAAATACTTCCAAAGCAAATTCATGAACATACTTGATCCACTGTGATTAAGGTTTCATCCCAAAGATGGGTCAACATATGCAACATATGAAAATTGATCAATACAATCCACTATATAAACATACTGAAAGAAAAAAAAACTCATAATCAATCATCTCATTAGATATAGAAAAGGGCTGGGGGGTGGTGGTGCACGCCTTTAATCCCAGCACTCGGGAGGCAGAGCCAAGTGGATCTCTGTGAGTTCGAGGTCAGCCTGGGCTACAGAGTGAGTTCCAGGAAAGGTGCAAAGCTACATAGAGAAACCCTGTCTCGAAAAACAACAACAACAACAACAACAAAAAAACAAAAAACAAAAACAAAATGTAGAAAAGGTCTTTGACAAAACCCAAAATCTTTAATGATAAAAGTCCTGAAGATATTAGAGATAAAACAGATTTACCCCAACATAATGAAGATAGAGTATAGAAAGCCTATTCCCAACATCAACATAAATGGAAAAAAACTCAAAATATTTCCACTAAAATCAGGAACAAGACAAAATTTTCCACTCTCTTCATGCGTATTCAGCACGGTATTTGAAGTCTTAGCTAGAGCAAAAAGAAAACAGGAGATAATAGAATACAAAAAGGAAAGGAAGAAGTCAAACTGCCTTTATTTGCAGATGATATGGTTGTATACATAAGTGACCCTAACATTTCTACTAAAGAACTCCTGCAGCTAATGAACAATTTCAGCATTGTAGAAGGATACAAATTTTACACATAAAATTCAGTAGCCACTCTATATACAAATGACAAACAGACTGAGAAAAAAATCAGGGAAATACCATCTTTCATAATAGCCTCAATACAAATATACTTTTTAGGTTGCTGAAACCTCAATCATATAAAATATATTGGGGTAACTCTAACCAAGCAAGTAAAAGACTTGTATGAAACAAAACAAAACAAAAAAAAAAAACAAAAATCTTCCAGTCTTTGCAGGAAGAAATTTAAGAAAGTATCAGAAAATGGAAAGATCATCTATGTGCATAGATATTTAGAATTAATAAGACAAAAATTACAATCCTACCAGAATCAATCTACAGATTCAATACAATGCCCACCAAAATTCTTCACCAAACTTGAAAAGCTAATTTTCAGCCTCATGTGGAAACATGAAAAATTCAAAATAGATAAAACAATCTTGAATAATAAAAGAACCGTGGGAGGTATCTATAGTTTTTATTTCACATTGTACTACAGAGAATTAATAATAAAAATAGGATGGCATTAACACAAAATAGACACATTGATTAATGGAATCAAACAGAAGATTTAGACATAAATCCAAACACTAATGGACACCTGAAGTTTGATAAAGACATTAAAAATATACAATGAAAATAAGACAGAATCTTCAACAAATGGTGCTTGTTAAACTGGATGACTGCCTGTAGAAGAATGCACAAAGATCCATACTTATTACACTGCATGACACTAACCTCCAAATGAATCAAAGACCTTAATATCAAACTAAGTGTTCTGAGCCTGACAGAAGAGAAAGAGGGGAATAGTCTCAAACTCATTGGCACAGAAAAAGACTGTATGAACAGGGCACAATTAGCACAGGCACTAAGATCAATAATTAATAAGTGGGACCTCATGAAAGCGAAAAGCTTCTGCATAGCAAAGATTAGTATCATTAGGACAAGGCAGCAACCTACAGAATGGGTAAAGATTTTTAAAAAATTACCCCTTTGATATACAGCCAATATCAAAATATATAAAAAAATTTAAAAATTCATATCAACTCAGGTGCCCTCTCAACTACTGCTAGTAGCCTATGTTGGAGTCATCTTTGTGGATTCCTGGGAACCTCCCTAACACTCTGCTTCTCCCTATTCCTATGGTGTCTTCATTTATTATAGTATCTCTTTCCTTGCTCTCCCACCCTGTTCCAGTTCCAGCTCGAACCTCCCATTCCTCTAAGCTCTCATCCCCTGTCTCTTGCCCTCCATTACTCCCCCTCACCCCCAGTTCGCTCATATAGATCTCATCCATTTCTCCATCGTTGAGTGATCCATGTGTCCTTCCTAGGGTCCCCCTTGCTAGCTAGCCTTCCTGGAGCTGCGGGTGGCAGTCTAGTTATCCTTTGCTTTATATCTAGTATCTACTTATGAGTGAGTACATACCTTGTTTGTCCTTCTGAGTCTGTGTTACCTCACTCATGGTGATATTTTCTATTTTCACCCATTTGCCTGCAAACCTCATAATGTCACTGTTTTTCTCTGCTGAGTAGTACTCCATTGTATACATGTACCCCATTTTATTTATCCATTCTTCAGTTGACAGGCATCTAGGTTGTTTCCAGGTTCTGACTATTACAAATAATGCTGCTATGAACATAGTTGAGCATTTGTCCTTGTGGTGTAATTGAGCATTCCTTGGGTATTTGCCCAAGGGTGGTATAGCTTGGCCTTGTGGAAGATTGATTTCCAATTTTCTGAGAAACTGCCATAGTGATTTCCAAAGTGTTTGTATAAGTTTGCATTCCCACCAACAGTGTAGAAGTGCTCCCCTTGCTCCACATCCTCTCCAACATAAGCTGTCTTCAGTGTTTTTTGATCTTAGCCATTCTGACAGTTGTAAGATTGGTATCTCAGAGTCATTTTGATTTGCATTTCCCTGATGACTAAGGATGCTGAGCAATTCCTTAAATGTCTTTCAGCAATTTGAAATTCTTCTGTTGAGAATTTTCTGTTTAGCTCTATAGCCCATTTTTTAATTGGATTGTTAGGTATTTTCTATTCTGGTGATCAGATGGCTGAATACCCTAACTGTCGTCATAGAACCCTCATCCAGTGACTGATGGAAGCAGATGCAGAGATCTACAGGCCAGTCCCAGGCAGAGCTCCAGGAGTCCAATCGATGAGAGAGAGGAGGGATTCTATGAGCAAAAGATATAGATACCATGATTGGAAAAAGTACAGCCAAATTAGTGGAAACACATGAGCTGAGGAGCCCCCATGGTACTGGACTAGTCCCTCTGGATAAGTGAGACAATTGTTTAGCTTGAACTGTCTAAACAGGGGCCCCCAGGCAGTGGGATTAGGACCTGTCCCTAGTGCATGAGCTGTCTTTTTGGAGCCTAGTGTCTATGGTGAGACACTTTGTGCAGCCTTGATGCATGGAGAGGGGGCTTGGACCGGCCTGAACTGAATGTACCAGGCTTTGCTGACTCCTCATGGGAGACCTTGCCTTGGAGGAGATGGGAATGGGGGGTGGGTTGTGGGCGAAGGCTGGGGGTGGGAGGAGGGAGGACAGGGGAATCTGTGGTTGATTTGTAAAATGAATAGAAAACCTCTCAATAAACAAATTCATATCAAGAAATCAAATAATCCAACTAAAAATGGAATAAAGATGCAAACAGATAATTCTTAAAAGAGGAAACTGAACTGGTTGAGAAGCATTCAAAAGAAATGTTCAACATCCTTAGTCATCAGGAAATGCATATCAAAACTACTTTGAGATTTCATCTTACACCTGTCTGAATGGCCAAGTTCAATAAAACAAATGGCAGCTCATGTTAGCAAAGATACAGAATATGGGAAATACTCATCTATTACTGGTTGGAGTGCATACTGTACAAATACTATGCTTTTCAGTGTGGTGATTGCTTAGGTGCCGGGGACAGCATATAAAATGGCTGACATGCTGCCAGCAGAGATTGGAGAAAAGGGGACCCGAGATTGTGGACCATCAACCCTCTGTGTTCCCCTCTGGATCTTCTGCTTAGCATGCCTCTAGAGGGCCAAGACAGAAATGCCTATGTGTCCCAAGGTCATGCTTTGTGGTGTGCACATTTCATGTCATCCTCCACATAAATAATTTCTTGTAATACTAGTCTTTTTCTTCTATTTGATCTTCATGTTCTATGTTCCTAGATCAATGGTGATTTCTGTGATGCAGGAAAGGAGTGAAGTAAATTTCACAGGAGATTATACAGAGATGATCACCCAGGCTGGGGTTAAGGAAGTTATGTAGTTCAATGAAAAGAACCTGCAGCCTAGGGAAGATTTTTAGGCTTGGATAAACTGTACCGAATGTGTGGTCAACTATAATACATGGTATGATGTGTATCAACACTCTGGACTCAAATTGGCCATGATGAATAATTCAGTTTCTGAGGATATTCCAAGGGCATTGTGTAAAACTTGAGACCCTAATGGGTATTGGCTGAAGACTATGGCTGGAGTAACATATAGATGAGATGACAAACTAGAAGTGTGGGAACCGAGAACAGGAGGAAAATAGTGGCCTCCACCAAGAAAGGGAGATAGCAACTTTAATTCAGATTTTTTTACTCCTCCTGAAGGAGTGTAGAGATAATGTGACAATTGATGAAGTGATTGCTACAAGTTTTATTGGGTTCCTAGATTGAAAAGAGCTGCCAAGAAAGTTGAGCTTCCTTTCACAGAAGCTCTAAAAATTAGATTAGGTCTTCCTTGGAATTGTTGGATATAGAAGGACAGAAGTTGCTGACTTGCAGGGACAGATTTCTTGTCTGAGGTCATTGTAGCCCACCAGTCATGGGGCTTAGTGTTTGCAGAGGGCTGACGGGGAACTTAGGCAGCTACAGGGGTCTTGAGGTCGGAGCAGGCTGTGTGAGAAGGAAATGACTGTCTGGTACATTGACCACTGTTCTTATTTTTATCTTTTTTTGTGAAATTGCATGTTGCTAGCCTTTGGGTCAAGTGCTCAAAAGATTGTATAATCATTAATAATAAAAATAGATTATGCTTGCTTTGATGTTAAGTCTGGGATAATTCCTGTATTTAGTAAAAGATGATAAAGAATATATTGGTGATTTTCTAAGAATAATCTTCGAAATCATGAGAACATTTTGTTTGGGGTGATTTCCCCTTTTCTTTCTGTTCCCCCTTTACTTATGATAATAAAAGACTGAGGTCACCAGGACAAAAGCAAAAACTAAAAAAGAAGCTAAAAACAATAACAACAACAACAAAACTAAAAAATCTAAAAAAAACCTAAGAGAAGCTAAGAAAAGCTAAGAAAAGTAAAAGAAAAAGCTAAAAAAAGTTTAAAAAGCTAAGAGAAGCTAAAAGGAACTAAAAAAATAAAAAAAGCTAAGAAAATCTTTAAAAAGTTAAGAAAAAAATAAACAAAAAACTTAACAACTACAAAAGCTCAAAGTGACCTGTCAGCTTCCACAAACATTGTCTCTAATTCGTTATTGCGCCTTCCAGGTATCCCATCCTTCAAACCCCTGAAACTGCTGAGGCTGGTCCCCAGCACTTAGGTGTAGTGGGTAGCTATTCCAGCTTTGATCTGGAAGTTCCAACCCCCATTGAGACTTCGGCAACTGTCACGCCTACCAGGCAGGGCCAAAGGAGGCGCCTGGAGACCCTATATCTGGATGGGCCAGCGCTCTCTCTGTTCCAGGACCCTGGACGGTGGAGGTGGGCCAAGCAGAGCTCCAGAGAACACCGCTGGACTGCAATACACCTTCCCCAGACCCCGCACCTACCTATCCCTTAATTTGTAAGTTACACCATTAAATAAATCTCCTTTTATCTACGTGGAGTAGCCTTAATAATTTCACCAATACTTAGGAATCTGGGAATTGGTCTATTTAATGATGCAGCTATACTACTTTTGTGCCTATTCCCAAAAGTTAATTCACCCTACCACAGAGACACTTGATTAACCATGTTCATTGCTGCTCTATTCCTAGTAGTCAGAAATTGGAAAAAGCTTAAAATTCTGTCAATGGAAGAGAGGATAGAGAATGTGGATTAACACAAAGGATTATTACTCAGCTGTTAACAAATGAAATATGCTGGTAGGTAGATGAAGGTAAAAAAATCATCTTGAGGTCATTCAGACCCAGAAAGATGATTAACTTATGTGTTCACGTACATGTGGATATATTGCAACCTGCCATACCAGCTTCTAGGCTGCAGGCAAGGCTCAAAGGAAAAGTCCACAGCATTGTGAAACTTGGACTCTTTCTATCTGAGGGCTTTTTAAGGAAGGGAAAAAGTCACAGTCTCTAGATGGTTACTTTTCTCTTTATTCTCTCATGTTGGCTGCTCATCTCTTTGTTCTTTACAGCTATGTATACCCAACAGAATCATTCATGTTGAATGTAAGAGTTACATTTGAAGGTCAGATTCCAGTAAATGATAAGAAACAGAGTCATTCTTACAATGTACATGAAATAAATCACAACTCCTTAATTGCTGGGGTGTAGCTGCAAAGTCATTGTTATCTAACTAGAGAGAAAGTCTTTTTTTTTTTAGTATACTATTCAAAGCAGTCATTGTTATCTAACTACAGAGATAGTCTTTTTTTAGTATACTATTCAAAGCAGGTTTGTTTTGTTCATCACATATCAAAATCAAATATTTTCCTTTTTCCTTTTTTCTATTAAGAGATTTTCTATTCATTTTACATATCAACCACAGATTCCCCTGTCCTCCCTCCTCCCACCCCCCATTCTTCTCCCCCAACCCAGTCCCCATTTCCACCTCCTCCAAGGCAAGGTCTCCCATGGGGAGTCAGCAAATCCTGGTACATTTAGTTGACGCAGGTCCAAGCACCTCCTCCCTGAACCAAGGCTGTACAAAAAGAAAACATCTTCCACAAATGGTGCTGGCATAACTGAATGTCAACACGCAGAAGACTGCAAATACATCCATATCTGTCACTATGCACAAAACTTATATGCAAATGGATCAAAGACATTAACATAAATCCAGTTATTCTGAACCTGATAGAAGAGAAAGAAGGAAGTAATCTTGAATGCATTGGTACCAGTGAGCACTTCCTAAATATAACAACAGTAGCACAGACACCGAGAACAACAATTAATAAATGGGACCTCTTGAAACTGAGAAGCTTTTGTAGAGAAAAGGATACGGTCAACAAGGCAAAGTGACAGCCTACAGAATGGGAAAAGGTCTTCACCAACCCCACATCTGACAGAGGACTGGTATCCAGAATATATAAGGAATGCAAGAAATTAGACATCAAAATGCCCAACAGTCCAATTAAGAAATGGGCTATAGAGCTAAACAGAGAAATCTCAACAGAAGAATTTCAAATGACTGAAAGACATTTAAGGAATTGCTCAACATTTTTAGTCATCAGGGAAATGCAAATCAAAACAACTCTGAGATACCACCTTACGCCTGTCAGAATGGCTAAGATCAAAAACACTGAAGACACCTTATGCTGGAGAGGATGTGGAGCTAGGGGAACACACCTCCACTGCTGGTGGGAATGCAAGCTTGTACATCCACTTTGGAAATCACTATGGCAGTTTCTCAGAAAATTGGAAATCAATCTTCCTCAGGACCAAGCTATACCACCCTTGGGCAGATACCCAAGGAATGCTCAATCATACCACAAGGACAAATGCTCAACTATGTTCATAGCAGCATTATTTGTAATAGTCAGAACCTGGAAACAACCTAGATGACCCTCAACTGAAGAATGGATAAATAAAATGTGGTACATGTATACAAAGGAGTACTACTCAGCAGAGAAAAACAGTGACATCATAAGGTTTGCAGGCAAATGGATGGAACTAGAAAATATCCTGAGTGAGGTAACCCAGACTCAGAAGTACAAACATGGTATGTATTCACTCATAAGTGGATAGTAGGTATAAAAGCAAAAGATAACCAGCCTACAACCCACAGCTCCAGGGAGGCTAGCTAGTAAGGAGGATCCTAGGAAAGACACAGGGATCTTTGAGGGATGGAAAAATGGATGAGATCTACATGAGCAAACTGGGAGTGAGGGGGGGTAATGGAGGGCAAGGGATGGAGGAATGGAAGCTTAGAGGAGTGGCAGGTTTGAGCTGGAACTGGAACAGAGTGGGAGAACAAGGAAAGAGATACCATGATAAATGAAGGCACCATGGGAATAGGGAGAAGTAGAGTGCTAGGGAGGTTACCAGGAATCCACAAAGATGACTCAATCATAGACTACTGGCAATGGTTGAGAGGGTGCCTGAGCTGACCTACTCTGGTAATTGGATGGCTGAATACCCTAACTGTTATCATAGAACCCTCATACAGTGACTGATGGAAACAGATGCAGAGATCTACAGCCCAGTCCCAGGTGGAGCTCCAGGAGTCCTATCGATGAGAGAGAGAGGAGGGATTCTATGAGCAAGAGATATTGATACCATGATTGGAAAAAAGTACAGAGACAACTAGCCAAACTAGTGGAAACATATGAACTGTGGACCAATAGCTGAGGAGCTCCCATGGTACTGGACTGGGCCCTCTGGACAAGCAGGACATTTGTTTAGCTTGAACTGTTTAGGGGGCCCCCAGACAGTGGAATCAGGACCTGTCCGCAGTGCATGAGCTGGCTTTTGGGAGCTTAGTGCCTATGGTGAGAGATAATCTTATAAAGCATTTTAAAGAAGTTATAAGAGGAAACTATTGAGGAGTCTAAGAAAAATATGGAAATTGTGTACTATATCCTTTTGTACTATATACACTTTTGAGTATAAAAACATTGAAAATTAACATTTTGTGATTAACAATCATAAAAATATCAGGCACTGTTGAACTTAAATTGATTACATCAAGAGAGATTTATTGTCAGGGAGAGTGCAGCCATGAGTAGCATTGCAGCTGGAAGCACCCCACCACCCCCATGAGCTTCGGGAACAGGGATGAGTGCAGATGAGCTCACTCAGCACTCTCCAAAGCACAGTGACACTAAAATCACTATTTTTTTAATTTTTATTTTTATTTTGCAATACAATTCAGTTCTACATATCAGCCACGGATTCCCTTGTTCTCCCCCCTATGGTCCCCCTCACCTTCCCCCCAGCCCACCCCCCATTTCCACCTCCTCCAGGGCAAAGCCTCCCCCACAGACTGAGATCAACCTGGTAGACTCAGTCCAGGTAGGTCCAGTCCCCTCATCCCAGGCTGAGCCAAGTGACCCTGCATAGGCCCCAGGATTCAAACAGCCAACTCATGCAATGAGCACATGACCTGGTCCCACTGCCTGGATGCCTCCCAAACAGATCAAGCCAATCAACTAACTGTCTCACCCATTCAGAGGGCCTGATCCAGTTGGGGACCCCTCAGCCATTGGTTCATAGTTCATGTGTTTCCATTCGCTTGGCTATTTGTCCCTGTGCTTTATCCAATCTTGGTCTCAACAATTCTCGCTCATATAAACCCTCCTCATTCTCACTAATTGGACTCCCAGAGATCCACCCGGGGCCAAGCCATGGATCTCTGCATCCAGATCCCTCAGTAGTTGGATGAGGTTTCTAGCTTGACATTTAGGGTGTTTGGCCATCCCATTACCAGAGTAGGTCAGTTCGGGCTGTCTCTCGACCATTGCCAGCAGTCTATTGTGGGGGTATCTTTGTGGATTTCTGTGGGCCTCTCTAGCACTTTGCTTCTTCCTATTCTCATGTGGTCTTCATTTACCATGGTCTCCTATTCCTTGTTCTCCCTCTCTGTTGTTGACACTAAAAGCACTTTAAATCTTAAAATTAATTTTTCTGTCCTGTGTTTAACTTTAGGCTATATAAAAGAAAACTTGAAACTCTTTCTCAGGGCTATGAAGTCATATTATTCTCTGTAGCCCTGGCCAGTTGAAAAATTTTCCCCTGCAGTGTCTCTAAGCAAAAGTTGTGTTTATCTCTAGACCTCGATTAATTATTCTCTGTTACATATTTTCAGGATACTACATAAAGAACAGTTAGTAATTTGAACTTTGAGTCTTCATATTAGATGCTTGTATCATAAAATTGAGATTAGGAATTTGTGCAGAACATTTATTGCTGTCCTAGGTTATCACCAGACCTACCAAGAGAAACTGGTATAGCAATTAAGTTGCTTTGCACCTTTAATCTTGGTTCCACAAATCAGACACCTGGCTCTATATCCTTGTGAAATGGACTTCTTTTCCTGGGAACAGTATCTTAAAAACCATTATCAAGGCACCTGGTCTAATCTAAAGTTACTTTGAAGCTTTAAATCAAATAATGGTGTACACATGTCTTGACAGCTATGGAAAATCAACTATTTTCCTATATCAACCTGATCTGTGATGTATAATAGCTTTTTAATGAAAGTCAATAGGCCCTGACTGTATCAAAATTATATAGCATTTTCCTGATAATCCACAGATAAATGCCCATTAGATTGAGATGCAATCATGAGATAACCATAATACAAAGCAAGGAGTGGGGGACTTGCCATATATAAATATATCATATAAAATACCAGAGGAAAGCATGTAGCATCAACAATGTGAAATCACAGCATAAAAAAAAGGTATTCTAGAGTCTATATTCTTGTAAGCCTTGCTTGAGTAAGATATTTCCATCAGAGAGTTGAACTTCTGGTGAGCTGACATCTGAATATTAATTGTCATCTGCTGCACTTATGTCATGACTCTTGGCATGGATATTATTTGCTGAGTAAATTAAAGCAAGTTGCAATCTTTATAACTAAAGAGGATAGATAGGGAATAGAGGGCAGAGATGTATCTCCTAATAATGGAGAAATAGAATGGATAGTTATAGATGAACAAGCAGCACAGGGATGGGAGTTTAAAGGGAAGAGAGAAAAAAGAAGGGAAAGGGAGGTAGTACATGGGATGGTGAAGCTATACCTAAAGCCCATTTCAGGGGTCACATGGAAAATTAACACACTAGAAGCTTCCTAACATATATACTTGTACGATGTCATACTAAACGAGATTGCCCAACAGTGGGGTGGGTGTCAGAGCCCCAACTGTGCATCTATTGTCACATAATGAAGCCTCAATGTCCCAGAATGTGTTACATCTAATTAAGCTTTGGCCAAAGGGGCCTCATGGGGACATCCAAAAAACCCTGACTATTGCCAAGGGTGTTTGTTGCTCTTCATACACTGACAGTAAGGCCTTATTGGTGAAGACAACAGCTACATACCTCACTGAACATGTAGAAGTTAAGATGATTCTAACCTAGAGCCTTCACCTCTACTGGTTACTGTTCAGGATACTGGAAAGTACTCTTCACAACCAAAGGAGAAAGCTAAACAACAACTCAGGTACAAAACCATTGATCTGTATAGTGACCTGCTGCAAGATTGTGCTGGTGCAGTAATGGCACAGAGTTTGTGGAAATATCTAATGAATATCTGATTGGATTTAAGGCCTGTTCCATGACATGTAACTCATCTCTAATTCCACTCAACTGATCAAGAACCTGAGACCAGATAGGCCAGGGACAAAGCAGAAAACCAAATATCAAAGTTCTTTAAAAAGAATATTACTACATTCCTTTTGAAGAACTGTAATAATAAAATAACTAACATCATTCTGCTGTGATCATAGATTGGTGTCTTGCTCACCCATCATTAGAGAAACCTCCTTCCACGGTAGACAAGAAAAAGTACACAGAGACCAACAGCTGGGCAATGTGCAGAGAGTAAGAGACCTTGAAATATCCATTCACTCCTAAGTGGGATGTCTCCATCAAATCCCTCCCCTTAAGGCTCAGGAAATCCAATGTAAGAGGAGGCAGAAAGATTGTAAGAGGGAGAGTAGAAAATGGACACCGAGGAAACAAGGCCCAATAGACAGAGCTGGTCTGACACACATAAGAACTCATACAGACTCTGGCAGCATGCACAGGGTCTGCATGAATCTGTACCACATGGGGCTCTAGCAGTGAGAGGAGATATGAACACAGTCATCCTTATCTAATCCAGAAGCTATCTCCAAGAGATAGAGGCAAATGAAAACTTAGTTTTCTCCAATAAAGGCTCATTTGGCATACCACTCTTAAGGGCACATCCCATGTACAGTAGTAGATGGCTAACACAAAACTAACTCAATGGCTTCGTTGGAGGTCCTTTGTTTCATAATGTTTTGTCAGGCCTTTTTTTGTTTTGTTTTTTGTTAACCTTACAAGTCCTTTTCATATGTGTTATAGCTTCTGGTTTTATGTTTTTATGGGGTTGCTATGTGTGTGTCTCTCTCTGTGTCTATTATGTGTTTCTTGTTCTTTTTCTTTCGCTGTTTTTCTGCTCGTTGTTTTGTTCCATTCTGCTATCATTTTATCTTATCTTATTTTATTGCTCTACATTAGATACCTGCTTGTTTTCTAGGGATTGACTGAAAACATATGGCTTTATAAGGGTCAGGAGGTGGGGAGGATCTCAGAGGATTTGGGGGAGGAGAAATAGTAATTCCAATATGTTGTATGAAAATAATTTTCAATAAAAGAAAAATTGGAAAAAAAATCACATCACTCTTGTATCCATATTACACCTCAATACTATTAACTGTTTAAAAAAAAAGTAAGAAGATTAGAATATGCTTTTGAACAGTGGAAGGTCTATAGTACCTGGAATGTCTCAGATTCAGAATAGAAATTGATTGCTTAGCTTGCTAATTTTCCTTGAATGCTTGGTGAAAATAATGAAAATCAATGCAAAGAAACAACAGAGTCCTGCTGCTGACACTGGCTGGAGATTTGAAACAAAGGATTCCTCAGTTTTGTTTTTGTTGTTTTTTTTGGAGGGACTGTGGGTGTGGCATTAAGGACCCTTCAACTGATGGTACTGTTAGGGGCCAGATACACTACTTCCTTTAAGTGAAAACAAATGCACTTGAGAGAGGAAGGAACAAATAGGAGACCGAGGCTCACATATGTGAAGGAAGCCTCACAGTAGTATCCTTAGTGAGACTGCAGATCCCAGTAACAGCCACAGTGATGAGTGTAGATCAGATCACAAGGCCACTTGGCTCATAGCTCTCCCAAGATTTGTGTCAAATAATCACTGTCTGTATCCACAAAAAGAGAATCCAAAAAAGACAGATCCATAGCATTTTAGAAATCATTAATTGTATAATTCACAACAGCAATTAACTTGTTGACCTAGCCTTCTTTTGTGATTGAACAATGAAAAAAATCCTACTTTAGATTTATCAATTTGAAATTATATACACAAACATATATATATATATATATATATATATATATATATATATATATATGGATAAAACTTTTGATGATCATTTCTTTTAATGTTAGAGAATTTGTAACCTGAATCAATGCAATAATTAGGTACATTTTGAGGAAAAAATGAATAAAATATTATCACTTGAGAAAATTAAACATAAATGTAAATCATGTATTTATTTAAAGACAATTATCATATATATACATATATATGTTCTAAATTGTAACTCCATCTCATTTCCTCATTTCTCTGTGCCTGATACCCTGAAATCTACTTCAATTGTGTATAAATTTGTTTATCTTAGAAGCTTTATTAAAGAGGGGTTATTGAGCATATTCTGTGAGTCTGTCTCATTTTATGTAACATAACAATGACATGTTTGAGGTCCATTCATGCCATACTGTAAAATTATCAAAATTTAATTTTCATTCTTTTTGTTAAAAATGCATCTCTATTAATAATAATACATTTCCATTATGTTATTGCAAACACTTCTAATTTTTGGTCTGAGTAGTGGTCATACATATTTATTAAAGAAACTGTGCTGAAGATTATTTGTATATGTACATAGAAGTAAATGGTTGGGTTATTTAGGAATTCTGTATTTAATTTCTCATTTTCTTATGAAGAACAACAAAGTCACTTTCTGAAAGTTTCCTTTGTTACATTCTCACTAGCTCTGCACAAATATTTCAGTATCTTTGATTTTTACTACATTTTTTAATGTTTATTTACCTTCCATTTTTTTGGGAGACTTGTTTCTCAATTTCTTTGTGTATTTTGAGCTTGGTTGCTCTAAAAGTCCCCTATATCATCTGGATATTGTTCCTTTATGTGAGAGTTAATTAGCAAGTATTTCCTCTTGATATGTGCTTTCCTTTTTCCTCAGTTTGTGTTTATATATTTACAAATTCTACCACGATGTCCAAATTGCCATTTTTGATTGTTTATTTTTTGGGGTGGACTGTGTCTTTTATGTGATATTGAATAAAGCAATGCCAATTTAATATTGTGATGCAATTTGTTCTTATTTTCTTTAAACATATCATAGTTTTGCTTCTTCCCTTTAAGCCACAGGACCATGTTATTGAATTAATTTTCACATGGTAGTGTGTAAAGATCTACCTTTATTTTGTGCATTATGATCCAACTTCACATTTACATTTGTTAAAGATACTGAACTGAATTATCTTAGTGCTTGCTCCATATAAGAGAGTATAATGATGAATATTCTAATTTATTTAATTCATCTCTATACTGATCAATATAGTAATACAGCATCTTAAGATCCTATATTTTATAATACATTTGAAATCATGAAATGTTAATTTTCTAGGGTTGTTTCTTGTTTTCAAAAATATGCTAGCTTTTGATAGTCTTAAATTTTATAACAGAATATGATACAGTTATGTGTGTGTGTGTGTGTGTGTGTGTAAAGTGTTGTTGAATACTGATAAGGATATTATTTTAGTAAATTGAGATTACACCAATTTAAGTCAGGGAAGACAAATGTCTTTCATTTAGCTATGTCTGCTATTAAAGTAGATATCTCAGGATTTAATATGTGTGTCTTTTTCTTTTGTACAGGCTGGAATGAAGCAAGCCATTCATATCATGAGTTTTAATGTACTGACCTTTAGAATGTGTTATTATTTGGAGATCCGGTCTACAATAGTCATTGCAGTTAATTAAGAACAACTTGAAGAAATAGAGAGAGAGAGAGACTGAGACTCAAAAACAGAGATACACAGAGGAAAGGCAGGACAGAACACATCAAGAGAGGCAGCTATCTGTTAGGCAAGGGGAGAATTTTCACATGAAGTCAATCCAATCAATTGTTTCATCTTTGCCGTTTAACCTTGTGGTAGGTTATAAAATGCACCATTATTGAGATGGTTCAGGAAAAGTTTTATTATGTGTGTCTGTGTGTACATGAATACACATGGGTCTGTTTGTGTGTATCATCTATCACTGTGGATCAGGGAAATAACAGACCTAAACTGTGACTGACATAGAATGACAGGTACTGGTGAGGTTCCCAGCACTTATTTATGCATCTTCTGCCTGTTTTCCAAAATTTAAATTTTTTTCTCTCATTTATATTTAATGTTTTTCTATAGATTTACTTAGCTTTAAAGATGATACTTTTAAAAAGTGAATCAGTATGTTAATAACTTTTATTAAATTTGTTCTTCAGCGACTTCAGTCATGTCACTCTACTAACTCCTTCCCAAAACTGTCAAATTCCCTTCTCCCCAAGTCCTTTTTTCACAGTAATGTCTTTTTGTTTTGTTATGTAAACAGTTCACTAGACATTGTTTGAAATTGAAATAAATATTCTCAAAATGACAGAATTACATTAAAATATATACTGGTTTTTAAAGTAAGATCTTAAAGCAAGTGATGTACTGCATGCCCCTCATCTGGCGGTAGATACACTGAAATTGAACATGTTGCAAACAACAATGATTAAGGTTTCTTAAAGTTATTGATAACGGGAGTTCTCAGATTAGACATTGAAATAGTTTCCATTTATTTTGAAGGCAAGAAAATATATCTGAATGATTTAAATTCAACTCAGTCTAAAAATTTCCATACAAATGACTATTCACATATCATTAAATTATTAATAACATGGATATTAATACATCAAATTAATATATTCCATTCAGGATGATCTTGGGTTATTGTTGGATAATAAATAAGAAATGGATATTTGTTCAATCCAATTCCCATTGGGGATATCCACAGTAAGTAAGACATCTCATTTCATAATTGAATCATTTAAGAGAATCTTTAGTTCTACAGTGCCGAGATAGCCTCTGTAAAACAATTCGGTGGCTTTCAAGAAAGACATATTATTTTAATTCTATGTATGCAGTGTGAAGAAATAGGCTTTGCATTTTTCTCTTTAATTACTTTTTGTTGAGTTTTGCTTGAACTTAAGGACAAGGGATTATAAATAAATCCACATTCTTAATTTTTCCAGGCAGTTACTTGTAAGTAACTTGATGTTAGAGTTTGCTTTAATTTTCTAGATTTAAAAACCCCAGAACAATAAATGAAAACAATCTTAATTAGAAAGCATTTCAAGTGAGAACATTATATGAGATAGGTTGTGAAGTTTAAAGGTAGATTTAGCAACATGAAATATGAAAAGGAATGTAAAATTGGATGTATGACCTTGAACAAGTTATTTAGCTGTTTTAAAACACAAGTATGTTTAAAATCTTAGTTCATGATCTAAATACTTTTTAAGAATCAAACTAAATTATCACACAAAAGCACTCTGATACTTAGGATTCAAAATATTTTTAATCTATAAGAATTTTATATATGTAAACAATGAGATATTACTATATATAATGAACACTTCCCTCCTCCAACTTCCCGTATGTCTCCCAAGCCTGGCCTGCTCCCAACCTCGTGTGATCTCCTCCTCTTCCCTCTTCTTATTCTCTTTCTTCTGCTTTGGTAACCCACTAAGTCCAGTGAGCGCTGCTCTCAAGTCAATGTATGTGAGGTTATCTACTGGACTGTTGGAAATTTGCCAGTGACCTCCAACAATGATTCTCCTATCTGCAGCAATTATCAATATATCCATATAAGATTGGGTCATGAGAACACAGACACCTTATATGTAAGAATTGTAGTGTGTTAGATCTTGCATAGATCTTTTACAGGTAACCACAAGCTTCCATGATGAGTTCATGACTATGAGAGGGCAGGGAATCCAGACCAGAGCCATGACAGTTTTCTGATAGCCCTGCCAGGGACTACGCCTTTGTTTCAGTTTACTGGAACTGGCTGGAGCTGAGCAAGCAGGTCTTGGAATACCACAACTCAGGGGCAATGAATCAGCAGGCTCCCCACAGCCTTCTGCTGGCTCAGCAGATGCCCGCCCTGCCCTAGACTTCTGCTAGCTAAAGATAGCTTTTCCTAAGCTCCAATCAACAAGCCCCTAACCACTACAACTTCCAACCAATCAGCTCCCAGTCTAATCTTTCCTCCACCAATCAGCACTAGATTAATCCCTCTTCCCTTGAATTCCCCTAACTCTGCATAAAGGGAGATTGCAAACGTCTTTGGGGATTGGCATTTGCTACCTCACCATGTTGGAAATAAAAAACACTCCTGTTGATTGCATGCGTGACTGATGGTCTTTTTATGGGACTTCTCTCAGACTCTAACAATTACAATAGCCATGTTAGTCCGAAAGGCAATGTACCACTTCCTATCCTCCAACTCTCATTCTTTATGCCTTTTCTTCCGTGATGTTCCCAAATCCTTGAAAGAGGACGAGGGGTTTATAAAGATGTTTCAATTAAAGCTGAAACTTTCATCTCTTCTTCATATCATTTTATTTATCAGATTTGGAAATCTATTCTTTTTGAAATTATTCAGCAAATGTTCTAGACAATAACATATTCTAAATAAAACAAAATGAAACAGGATAAAATATATGTTTGCCAATGAAAAGCATAATAACTTTCTGAATTTGGAATTTTGCAAATGTTGGAACATGAAGTTTTTTTTCAGAGAAGGGATACAACTGGCCTTGTCCATCTGAATCATGTAACAAATTTATTTAAGGCTAAATGTCAGCAAGCTTGCTGGGCTGCTTCTCAGGGTTGTGACCTTCAGGTTTTGACAGTTGAGTTCTATTCTCTGTCTTCTGTGTAGTGTTCAAAGGATCTGACAGTGGATACAAACTGAAACTTGCTCATCAAGTCTTCCCTGTTCCAACAATATTGTTTTTAAGTTCTTGCTTGTTGGATGCTATCCTTTGCTGCTTAGTCACTTTAGCTCCAAAAAAGTACTGGTTGGCCATCTTCCTCAAGATGGTGGCTGTAGTTTACCAAGCCATTTTTTCTCATTTGGTGATAAAATATTTAATAAACCTTTTGATAGAAGATGACATACCATAAAGAAGTTAATCTAGAAAAACTAGGTAAGATGTGAATTTTTACATGGACTAGAGTTGAAAAGAATATAGAACCTGAAGATATATTGTGGGAAAAAAATGTAAGCAAATTAAGTCTGCAGAAGGACCACCCTAAAGTGGGCATTTTGTAAACCATGTAGTGCTCCTGAGGACTTATTAATGTCTGTTGCTGTGTGTAGCCCCCAAGAAGTTTGAATGTGGTTAAAGATTAGTTCAGAAGTGTGTTCATGGAAATAAGAGCAGATATCCTTAAAAAGTGTTTCTGATTGTTTTGTTTTATTTCTGTGTACACTAAAAGGGAAATACAAAGTAAGTTACTTGCCAAATGCAGGAGAGTCTTTAGAGCAGAGATGATTGTCAAATGTTTAAGTTATGAGGTATAAATACTTTTAAAATTGAGAATTTCTGCTTTCATTCTGTTTTATAATAGTCATAAAAATTATAAGCCCATAAAGGATAAGTAAGTTTCAGTAATTCAAGAGAAATAAACTCCCTTTCACATGTGTCCCTTATTTACTAATCTAGATATCTATACATACTTATTTTCCTGTAACATTAAAGATGATTTTTAAGAAACTTTCAATTTTAGTCATCATGTTTCAGCATGCTTCTTAAAAGAATATGATATCCCTTCTACATAATTGAAACACTTTGAAAATCACATTCAATAAAATTAATAACATCAAAATATAATTTAATAATAGGTCGTATTCAGTTCTGTCAAGAACCCTAGAAATGTAAACTTTACAGATTGTTTTTTCTTTTTTAAATTTTTTATTAGGGAATATTTTTATTAATTTTACATACCAAACACAGATCCCCCTCTCTTCCTTCCTCCTGCCTCTCCAGCCTTCCCCCTCAACCCAACACCCATTCCCTCCTCCAACAAGGTATGGCCTCCCATGGGGAGTCAGCAGAGCCTGGTACATTCAGTAGAGGCAGGTCCAAGACCTTCCCCCTGCATCAAGGCTGTGCAAGGTGTCCCACCATAAGTAGTGGGCTCTAAAAAGCCAGCTCATGCACCAGGGATGGATCCTGATCCTACTGCCAGGGGGCCCCTTAAGCAGATCAAGCTACACAACTGTTTTGCTTATGCAGAGGGCCTAGTCCAGTCCCGTGGATGATCCAAAGATGTTGGTCTAAAGTTCATGAGTTCCCACTAGTTTAGATGGTTGTCCTTGTTGCTTTCCCCATCATGATCTTGATGGCTCTTGCTTATAGAATCCCTTTTCTCTGTTTTGAACTGGACTCCTGGAGCTCAGCCTGGTGCTTGGCTGTGGATCTCTGCATCTGCTTCCATCAGTTACCGAATGAAGACTCTGTAAGTTATGGTATTCACCAATCTGATTACTGGTCCAAGCAGATCAAAGACCTAAACATAATTCCAGTTACACTGACTCTGATAGAAGAGAAAGTAGAAAGTAGACTTGAATGCATTGGCCCAGGAGACCACTTCCTAAATACAACATCAGTAGCACAGACACTGAGAGCAACAATTAATAAACGGGACCATCTGAAACTGAGAAGCTTCTGTAAGGAAAAGGACACAGTAAATAAGCCTACTGAATGGGAAAAGAACTTCACCAACTCTATATCAGACAGAGGGCTGATCTCCAAAATATATAAAGAATTTAAGAAACTAGACATCAAAATACTGATTAATCCAATTAGAAATTTTTTCTTAGTAAAAATCCAGTTATATATTATCCATACAGTCTCAGGGACTATTTGTTGTTTTTTTTTTTCTTTATACAATCTAAATGAAGAAAATAAAATGAACCACATCCACACATAAAAACAGAATCACACACAAAACAAGGGGTACTCAAAGAAGTGGTTTCTAAAGTTGGCTTAAAGGGAATCCTTCATGAGTGCTGTGGAGGTGGAAGGTTTAATTTGACAAATTTATCATGATCAGCTGCTGACATGATACTATTCTCTATGCCATTATTAGGGTCCATGAATCACCCCACTGTAGTCAGAAATGTTGCTGTGTCCCTGCTGGGTGGTGGTTGGGACAAATCTCTCCCACTTGCATACCCCAAGTTAATATAGAGAGGCTTATATTAATTCTAACTGCTCAGTCATTAGATCAGACTTATTACTCACTAGCTCTTACACTTAAATTAACCCATAATTCTTATCTATGTTTAGCCATGTGGCTTGGTATTTTTTCTCAGCTCTGTCTTCATATCTTGCTTCCTCTGTGTCTGGCTAGTTACTCCTGACTCAGCCTTCCTCTTCCCAGAATTCTCCTTGTCTGCTTACCCACCTATACTTCCTGCCTGGCTACTGGCCAATCAGCATTTTATTAAGCCAGTGTACAAGGGCATTATCCCACAGCATTTCCCCTTTTCC
The DNA here is from genome assembly GCF_007827085.1 of Peromyscus californicus insignis. NCBI lineage: Eukaryota > Metazoa > Chordata > Mammalia > Rodentia > Cricetidae > Peromyscus > Peromyscus californicus. The sequence continues at coordinate 31,608,486 of NW_026294447.1, read as the reverse complement.
TTGTAATCAAAAAGGAAGGTTTTAACTTTAACATAGTAAAATTACATATAATAGAAGTGATCAGGCAAGAATTACAGTTACAATATCTACTATATTTGTATTTGGCAAAATATTCTATCTATCCTATATTTGTAAGTCTAAAGTTTCATATCTAATCCATCTTTTATTATAAGCAAGGAAAATTATAATTATAACCTTTTAGTCTTCAACTACGTAAAAGTCCCCAGAAGGATAGATTACCTAAGTAAACAGGAAACACATTGTAAGCAACTTCTAAAATTCTGAAAACAACAGAGACAGTTGCCTGCCTGGACAGTAATCCAAAGTTCCTCTGCAACATTGAGGCATCTGTATCCAGCCCAAAGGCCTAGTCTCTCAGTCATTTTTTTCTCTGTGTCCTGTAGAATGTCTGGCAGTTTCTTTTGTGAAGCAGGAACCTGAAGGACCATCTCACCTCCCAAAGTTCAATGGTCATCTTCCTATGGGTCCTGCATGCCCACTTTATATGACATTTTGTCAAGCAGTCCAGGAAAGAACAGTTTTTTGCCCAAATGGCTATTTTTGCTAAGAAGAAGAGAAACTCCATATGGAGTGTCTTCAATGCCCATCTTTTTCTTTGAAGTAAAGCGGTGCTGCCAGGAGCAGACATGTCTCATTGTCCAGGAAAGTCTAACTTTTTAAAACATTTTTAAAATGTTTATTCTGTAGGTCTTTGAAGTATTTAAAGATTATCTACAGAATTGAATTATATCTATGTATACCTAGAAAACTTAACATGACTATAAGTTTGACTACCATAGAAGACTAATTATTAATCTGTATTTTTTAATTATCCATTACAATTTAAATGAGCTACACAATCATAATACCTTAAACAGGAGTTGAAATATACAGACAGTATAACAAAATTAAATTTGCATCAATACACTAAAATCTATACCAATGTAAAACATTTTAAACAAGTTGCTTTTTAAAAGTAGGTTCAACAATCCACCCTTCTATGCTATCATATCTATATCCTATATTTTCCATATCATACCCCCCTTTCTTCTTTCATTAACATATTGACTATGACCAATAACAATTTGTAACCAACAACTTAAACAAAGACAAACATCCATAACCCAATTTTTGGGAATGTGAGCGTAGTGTTCTAGGCTTTTTCTTGCTGATAGGGGGCACTGGTAGTCTTATGGGTATCCTGAGAAAATTCGAGATAATGGTAAAGTCCTGGGAAGAGTGGCTATAACCTTTGTTGATAGGTACCATCTATTAAGGTTCAGGAGGTCTGGCTTGATCAAATCTGATCCATCTTAACCTAGAACAAATCCATAGCCTCTTGCTTCCTGTGGAAACAAAAACAGAGCCTCCTTTCCAAAGCAACATATCCTTAGATCCAAATTTTGAAGTCAAGATACCATTAAAACATACATATTGGTTTAATTCATCAGCATTTACAATGAAATGTCTCTCTGCAGTTAAAAATCCCCAAAACAACATAATCCAAACTCTCTGTGTGATTTCCACCTTTATGTAGCTTATTTTTTATATTATCTTTACTTTCTCTTTAATGAATTTTTTTCAAAGTATCTATTTTTTTATATAACTCTCTATATTTCTTTTTCTCTCTCTTTGAAGCCTACATACATTTTTACACACACTGTAAACTGTTTAGGGTTTATCACATCTGTATTTGTCTTATTTTGAATCTATAATCCTTTTCTGGCCAGGAGAGATTTTAAACTGCTGAACTGCATGGCCAGAATGAAAAGTGGCAGCCTTGGTTCCTGACTCCACCCATTTCTGCTTTTCAACATGTCAGAGGTAATTCACCTCCAGCTCTGGGCCATGTGTACCACCAACTCTCAGAAGCAGCAGGTCTATGAATCCAATAAAGCAGTATGTAGTCCAGATACCTTTTTTTCTTTCTTTTTTTTTGTCTTGTCTGTATTAGCAAAAGCTATATCCACCACACAGCATACTGCACAGCTTGGAGACACCTCTGTGTGCTGTGGCAGGATTCTGCCATGCAGCAGGTCAAGCCCACATGCTGCTGTGAACCCACCATATTATAGCTCACAGCTTGACTGAGAGACACAACTAGGAAGCTGTTTTTAGCTCCATTTTAGAATCTTATTTTTTTTTTAATTTATTTTGCAATACAATTCAGTTCTACATATCAGCCACGGATTCCCTTGTTCTACCCCCTCCCGTCCCCCTCACCTTCCCCCCAACCCCCCCCATTCCCATCTCCTCCAGGGCAAAGCCTTCCCCACAGACTGAGGTCAACCTGGTAGACTCAGTCCAGGTAGGTCTAGTCCCCTCCTCCCAGGCCGAGCCAAACAATCCTGCATAGGCCCCAGGTTTCAAACAGCCAACTCATGCAATGAGCACAAGATCTGGTCCCACTGCCTGGATGCCTCCCAAACAGATCAAGCCAATCAACTGTCTCACCCATTCAGAGGGCCTGATCCAGTGGGGACCCCTCAGCCATTGGTTCATAGTTCATGTGTTTCCATTCATTTGGCTATTTGTCCCTGTGCTTTATCCAACCTTGGTCTCAACAATTCTCACTCATATAAACCCTCCTCATTCTCGCTAATTGGACTCCCAGAGATCCACCTGGGGCCTAGTCATGGATCTCTGCATCCAGATCCCTCAGTAGTTGGATGAGGTTTCTAGCACAACAATTAGGGTGTTTGGCCATCCCATCACCAGAGTAGGTCAGTTCGGGCTGTCTCTCGACCATTGCCAGCAATCTGTTGTGTGGGTATCTTTGTGGATTTCTGTGGGCCTCTCTAGCACTTTGCTTTTTCCTATTCTCATGTGGTCTTCATTTACCATGGTCTCCTATTCCTTGTTCTCCCTCTCTGTTGTTGATCCAGCTGGGATCTCCCGCTCCCCCAAGCTCTCTTTCCCTCAACCCTCGCCTTTCATTACCCCCGCTCATGTCCAGGCTGTTCATGTAGATCTCATTCCATTTCTCTGTCATTGGGTGATCCCTGTGTCTTTCTTGGGGTCCTGTTTTCCAGGTAGCCTCCCTGGTGATGTGAGTAGCAGACAAGTCATCCTTGTTTCATGTCTAGTATCCTGCTATGAGTGAGTACATACCATGTTTGTCTTTCTGAGTCTGGGTTACCTCACTCAGGATGATTTTTTCTAGATCCATCCATTTGTCTGCAAACCTCATGATGTCATTGTTTTTCTCTGCTGAGTAGTATTCCATTGTGTATATGTACCACATTTTGTTTATCCATTCTTCAGTTGAAGGGCATCTGGGTTGTTTCCATGTTCTGGCTATTACAAACAATGCTGATATGAACATAGCTGAACAAGTGCTCTTATGGTGTGGTTGAGCATTCCTTTGGTATATGCCCAAGAGTGGTATAGCTGGATCTTGGGGGAGATGGATTCCCAATTTTCTAAGAAAGCGCCATATTGATTTCCAAAGTGGTTGTACAAGCTTGCATTCCCACCAGCAGTGGAGGAGAGTTCCCCTAGCTCCACATCCTCTCCAGCATAAGGTGTCTTCAGTGTTTTTGATCTTAGCCATTCTGACAGGCGTAAGGTGGTATCTCAGAGTTGTTTTGATTTGCATTTCCCTGATGATTAGGGATGTTGAGCAGTTCCTTAAATGTCTTTCGGCCATTTGAGTTTCCTCTGTTGAGAATTCTCTGTTTAGTTCTATAGCCCATTTCTTAATTGGACTGTTGGGCATTTTGATGTCTAATTTCTTGAATTCCTTATATATTCTGGATATCAGTCCTCTGTCAGATGTGGGGTTGGTGAAGATCTTTTCCCATTCTGTAGGCTGTCGCTTTGCCTTGTTGACCGTATCCTTTGCTCTACAAAAGCTTCTCAGTTTCAAGAGGTCCCATTGATTGATTGTTTCTCTCAGAGTCTGTGCTACTGGTGTTCTATTTAGGAAGTGATCTCCTATGCCAATGCATTCAAGACTACTTCCTACTTTCTCTTCTAGCAGGTTCAGAGTAGCTGGATTTATGTTGAGGTCCTTGATCCACTTGGACTTGAGTTTTGTGCACGGTGATAGATATGGATCTATTTGCAGCCTTCTACACGTTGATATCCAGTTTTGCCAGCACCATTTGTTGAAGATGCTTTCTTTTTTCCATTGTGCACTTTTGGCTTCTTTGTCAAAAATTATATGTTCATAGGTGTGCGGATTAATGTCAGGGTCTTCAATTCGATTCCATTGGTCCACATGTCGGTTTTTATGCCAGTACCAAGCTGTTTTTATTACTGTAGCTCTATAGTAGAGCTTGAAGTCAGGGATCGTGATGCCTCCAGAAGTTGTGTTATTGTACAGGATTCCTTTGGCTATCCTGGGTTTTTTGTTTTTCCATATGAAGTTGAGTATTATTTTTTCCAGGTCTGTGAAGAATTGTGTTGGTATTTTGATGGGGATTACATTGAATCTGTAGATTGCTTTTGGTAAGATTGCCATTTTTACTATGTTAGTCCTGCCTATTCATGAGCATGGGAGATCTTTCCATTTTCTGACATCTTCTTCAATTTCTTTTTTCAGGGACTTAAAGTTCTTGTCATATAGGTCCTTCACTTGCTTGGTTAGTGTTACCCCAAGGTATTTTATGTCATTTGTGGCTATAGTAAAGGGTGATGTATCTCTGATTTCCTTCTCCGCTTCTTTGTCCATTGTATATAGGAGGGCTACTGATTTTTTTGAGTTGATCTTGTATCCTGCTATGTTGCTGAAGGTGTTTATAAGCTGTATCAGTTCCTTGGTGGAATCTTTGGGGTCGCTCAAGTATACTATCATGTCATCTGCAAATAGGGAAAGCTTGACTTCTTCCTTTCCAATTTGTATCCCCTTAATCTCCTTATGTTGTCTTATTGCTCTGGCTAGAACTTCAAGTACTATATTGAATAAGTATGGGGAGAGTGGACAGCCTTGCCTCGTTCCTGATTTTAGTGGAATTGCTTTGAGTTTCTCTCCATTTAATTTGATGTTGGCTGTTGGCTTGCTGTAAATTGCCTTTATTATGTTTAGGTATGTTCCCTGTATTCCTGATCGCTCCAATACCTTTATCATGAAGGGGTGTTGGATTTTGTCAAATGCCTTTTCTGCATCCAGTGAGATGATCATATGGTTTTTTTCTTTGAGTTTGTTTATATGGTGTATTACATTGACGGACTTTCGTATGTTGAACCACCCTTGCATCCCTGGAATGAATCCTACTTGATCATGGTGGATAATTGTTTTGATGTGTTCTTGGAGTCTGCTTGCCAGTATTTTTGCATCAATGTTCATGAGGGAGATCGGTCTGTAGTTCTCTTTCTTTGTTGTATCCTTGTTTGGTTTAGGAATTAGGGTAATTGAAGCCTCGTAGAAGGAGTTTGGTAAAGTTCCTTCTGTTTCTATTGTGTGGAACAATTTAGAGAGTATTGGTATTAACTCTTCTTTGAAGATCTGGTAGAATTCTGCGCTGAAACCATCTGGTCCTGGGCTTTTTTTGGTTGGGAGACTTTTAATGACTGTTTCTATTTCGTTAGGGGTTATTGGACTATTTAAATAGTTTATCTGGTCTTGATTTAACTTAGGTATGTGGTACCTATCCAGAAAGTTATCCATTTCTTTTAGGTTTCCAGTTTTGTCGAATAGAGGTTTTTGAAGTATGACCTGATGATTCTCTGGATTTCCTCAATGTCTGTTGTTATGTCCTCCTTTTCATTTCTGATTTTGTTGATTTGGATGCTCTCTCTCTGTCTTTTGGTTAGTTTGGATAAGGGCTTGTCTATCTTGTTGATTTTCTCAAAGAACCAACTCTTTGTTTCATTAATTTTTTGTATTGTTCTCTTTGTTTCTATTTTATTGATTTCAGCTCTCACTTTGATAATTTCCTGGCGTCTATTTTTCCTGGGAGACTGTGCTTCTTCTTGTTCTAGAGCTTTCAGGTATGCTGTTAAGTCTCTAGTGTGAGATTTCTCCAACTTATTTATGTGGGCATTTAGTGCTATGAATTTCCCTCTTAGTACTGCTTTCATAGTGTCCCATAAATTTGGATATGTGGTGTCTTCATTTTCATTGATCTCTAGGAAGTCTTTAATTTCTTTCTTTATTTCTTCCTTAACCCATTGGTGATTCAGTTGGGTATTATTCAGTTTCCATGAGATTGCAGGTTTTCTGTAGTTTTTGTTGTTGTTGAAATTCAACTTTAGACCATAGTGGTCTGATAGAACACAGGAGGTTATTCCAATTGTTTTGTATCTGTTTAGATTTGTTTTGTGGCCAAGTATGTGGTCAATTTTAGAGAAGGTTCCATGGGGTGCTGAGAAGAAGGTATATTCTTTTTTGTTAGGATGGAATGTTCTGTAGATATCAATTAAGTCCATTTGAGTCATGACATCAGTTAAGTCCTTTATTTCTCTGTTAAGTTTCAATTGGGGAGATCTGCCCAGTGGTGAAAGTGGGGTGTTGAGGTCTCCCACTATTAATGTGTGGGGTTTTATATGTGATTTAAGCTTTAGTAATGTTTCTTTTACATATGTGGGTGCCCTTGTGTTTGGGGCATAAATATTCAGAATTGAGACTTCATTTTGGTGGATCTTTCCTGTGATGAGTATGTAATGCCCTTCTTGATCTCTTTTGATTGATTTTAGTTTGAAGTCTATTTTGCTGGATATCAGGATGGCTACACCCGCTTGTTTCTTGAGACCGTTTGATTGGAAAGTCTTTTCCCAGCCTTTTATTTTTAGGTAGTGTCTATCTTTGAATTTGAGATGTGTTTCTTGTATGCAGCAGAAAGATGGGTCCTCCTTTCGTATCCATTCTGTAAGCCTATGTCTTTTTATAGGTGAATTAAGTCCATTGATATTGAGGGAAATTAATGACCAGTGATTGTTCATTCCTGTTATTTTTTGGTGGTGATGTGTGTGTACTTCTTTTTTTTTTTTTTTTTTTGGTTTTTCGAGACAGGGTTTCTCTGTGTAGCTTTGCGCCTTTCCTGGAACTCACTTGGTAGCCCAGGCTGGCCTCGAACTCACAGAGATCCGCCTGGCTCTGCCTCCCGAGTGCTGGGATTAAAGGCGTGCGCCACCACAGCCCGGCAGTGTGTGTACTTCTATACGTTGGTGTTTACTGCTGTGGCTTTATCTGTTACCTGTGTTTTCGAGGGTGTATCTGACTTCCTTAGGTTGGAATTTTCCTTCTAGTGCTTGGCTCATAGATTTTAATAAATGTTATACCTAGAGAGATTTTACCAATGGGGAAGCTAAGAATCTGTAAGGAAAAGAGACATTTGTATAATTTCCTAAACATAAGGAAGAAAATATATTTTCTCAATTTTTCAACAAATAAAAATTTACCCTTATAGAAATATACTGTTATATTTATTAATTTAATCTAACATCAAATCCTATATGAAACTTTTATGATATATATGATTCCTTGAGACTTTATCAAACACACTCTTTATTATTTGTCCTTCTTAACTTCTCATTCTGTATGGACCTCTATCTCTTCTCCTTAGTTGGAGAATATTGTCTTAATCTTAGATGGTCTTTTAATAAAAACCCACACCCAGATGTCAGGGTGAAAGCTGAAAGAGTAGAGAAGCAGAAGAGCCAGCCATTAGTTCTTACCTCTATAAAATCCTCAGCCTAAAGAGAGAGATTTCTTTGTTTCCTTGTGCCTTATATATCATTCTGTGTCCTGCCACATTACTTCCTGGGATTAAAGTTGTGTGTCACCACTGCCTGGTTCTGTTTCTCTCATGTAGCCCAGTGTGGCCTTAAACTCACAGAGATCCAGACGGATCTCTGCCTCCTGAGTGATAGGATTAAAGGTGTGTGCCACCACTGCCTGACCTCTACGTCTAATTTAGTGGCTGGCTTTCCATGGTGTCATTTTTCTTTATAGTTGAATAATATCATATTGTGTACATGCACTTAATTTTCTTTATCTGTTTTTCTGTTGAGGGACATTGAGGTTGTTTCCATTTCCTTGACATTGGTGAGAAAGTATGGATGTTTTATAAACCTTCAAGGAATGGCATATATTTTATGCTTACTTAATATTGTATACAATACATACAAATGCAATCATGTATGTGTATACACACACACACACACACACACATATATATATATATATATATATATATATATACATACATATAAATGAATGTCTATATGGAAGTTAAGACACTTGACTGAACAATTCTCTACACAAGAATTTAGACTAACAAAACTTCGGTATCAGACATGAGAAATCTTTTAAGTGGTTGGTGACAGTAGTCCAAGTCATGTGAAATAAATACATTAGTGATTAACTCCAAGTTATCAACAATTCATTGGTGTTGCATTCAGGAAAGAAATCCAAGCACTTCTTGGTGTCATTTTTACCAAGAGTGAAACCAGATGTGAAGTTTCTACTTCATGTTCCCTGTGTCTTCTGTTCCATGTCTGTCTGTTGCATGAGTTTGAATCTGTTGTTGCCGGTAGGTTGTCTTGTGAAACTGTCCATGTGTCTGTTTATTTCCCTGTCTCCCTGTGTCTCTGTGTGTCTGTCTGTTTGGGGCTTATGTGGCTGTCCTTATAAATGTTTCTGTGTGTGTCTGTCCCTAACAAAAATCTTTGCCCTGTATACATGGAACAGCACAGAACAGCAACACATGAGGGATACTTTACAGAAATCTTTAACACAATTTTGTGAGAATTTGTTACTGATAGAAACAGACACAGATAACAAATAGTATCACAAGCATCACTGTTTATTGAGCAATATATGCATGTGTTCAGCATTTATGAAGGATATTCATTTGGTGAGATTACTTTCAACCACTGTTTTTTCTGCTTTCAATAAATTATACACATGGTTTACTCTGGGTCAGAGGCATAGAAGTGCATGACTTAAGATTACAGATATGCATTAATTTAGGTTGTAAAAGTTGGTTACATGGGAAATCCCAGGCAAGTTATGTTTGTTTCATTGTTGTTTTAAAGACAGATTCAATCACTAGACTGAGTAAACAGTAAGATAGCAGTATGAAGTAACTGGAAGTTAAAATATTAACTTCGGCTATGAGGTCCTCTGTTCTAGTTTCTATGACTCCAAAAATACTATTTAATCTGTCAATGGAGGGAAACAAATAATAGTCATTCCCAGTTGCAGCACCTATGAACCATGACAATTACTAGCATGGCAAGTAATCTGTAAAGGTACAATAAGTGGCAATCGCAAGTTGTTGGCAACCAACAGCTGTCTAATTGGGCTTAAGTCTCAATCAGCAGGAGGGAAAACATGCCTGACACTAGGAAACTAGCAAGCTTTGTAGAGATGGTGAGGTCCTGAGCATTAGAGAAGAATCTACTTTTGCCACATTGCTAGAATAGTAAATTTCTTGTTATGTTACAAATCTTATCCTTACACCCACTGATAAATGTAGCTACGACCCCTCATCAAAGAAGCCTCCCCTTATAGCAAAGACCATAGCAGAAAACAATGGGAAATAATGCAGAGATGGACAGAATGTGGAGAGTTCTGCCCCAACAGATACATCCACATCACAGCTCCTGCATCTATGACTCAGGACAAGTCACATAATAGGGCTTGGAAAGACTATAAGAGCCAGAATACCAGGAAGGCTGCCATGCAACAGGGTCTCCAAGAATTGCTGTATAAACAAGGCTAAAACAAAGGCAGTATCAGGGACATGTTAACAGGTAAGGGGGAAACTTGCACAGGTTCCCAGTACAGACACAGAAGTACAGGTAACTAATGACTGTGGAAAGAGGAAAAATTGACCTCTCTCAGGCATGAGCCCCCCTATTGATTGTCAAATGCAGAGTAATCTGCCTTAAAACCATGTACACACCACCAACAAAAATAGATACAGCTTGTTGTGTGTATGTATATTTGTGAATATACATTCTCTCTTCCTGCCCCCATTATCTCTCAAAAACACACACATAAACACACATATACACACGCTCATACACATATACCATGTATGTAATAATAATAATCAAAGGAAAAGAGGCTATCTACTTGAGTGGGGTCATGGAAGGGATTAGACAAAAGATAGCTAAGAGAATATGGAAGGAGAAATGGGAGGGGAAAAAGTGATATCATTCTACTTCAATTAAAAACATTCAAAAGTAAGTATTACAAACTTCCTCACTTTAAAAATGTTTGTTTGGTTGTTGTCTTAAAAAAATCTATATGTGGTATATAATTCTAGGATTAAATATTTATCTAACTTACCATTTTTCTAGATAAAATATACTAAGAATAGTGTATATTTTCAGCATAGCTATTATTGGTAAATAAAAACATATCTGCTTTCTCTTCCCCAATGTTGCAGATGATTTTTCAACATCTTTTTCTTGAATGAGGAAAAAAAAGTCTCTTATCAATCACATCCCATAGTTAAAACACTAATACTTATGTAAAAGACACACATTGGGTTTAAAATTTTATATATGGAACTCAACATTAGTACCCATTGTTTTTTTTAACATTAAAAATATCAATTTCTGTTGGTCATGTCAAAATAAGTGAAAATTTATAACTTCACCACTATGTTGAAATCTTAGTGTCCAGTCATGTCGGGAGCCTTGTGACTTCTTTGGGAAACAAGGCCTGAGTACAACACGAGGAAGGTCATCATGTGGCAGGGCCCTGGAGTCCCTAACCCATTTGGGAAAGCCTGTGGACAGTTCTCTGCATAATTCTGAGCATGACCCCAGGAGCGTATGTGCTATGTGCTCTCTTTACTTTTGCTATACAAGCCATATTGCTGACTACCTTTAGTTTATCTTTCTCAGTCACGGATAAAATAGCTATTATAAAAGGCAAACTTCCTCTTGATGACTCTCCTGTGAATGAGTCAGAGGGAATGTTGTTATAAATATACAGTGGACCTGATTCAGCCCCTTAAATTCTTTGATGTTTCAAGTGTGACCATGAATTCAGTCTTTTTAAGAACAAAATGTTGCCTTTCCAAAACACCCTGGAACTAGCCTGAAAGAGTCATAGTAGCTCATGATTTTGTTTATTATTACATATTTGCATAACTATTCTGGAGAGAATGATTTTAACCACAACAGTCTTGGACAAATGCTAATACACAGGTGACATCAGGAGTTAAAGGTAACAGTCTAGAGACAGGGAATAAAGTAAAATCATAGAAACTCACAGTTCTCTCATTTCCAATAACTGTGCCAATACCCCCAAGAACTTAAGGGAGAAGGACATGAAAACAAGGGATAAATCATGCCAACTATTAAGAGTAAGTGTCCAAGCTTTGTTGCCTACATGATAAATGGAAAACCCTGGTATCTCCCCAGAGGAGATGTAGTACAGAAAGTAGAATGAATTGATCCACCTTTGGCAGGTGAGTTGATTGTGAGAACCCAAACTCTACCAGATTTAAATATTAAACACTAAAGATAAAACTGCCCCTCATTTTGCTTGCTACTGTAACCCCAAATTCTGCCAACTGGGCACACTGTTCTACCTGTAGGTGTGCCTAGTTAGAAACTTCCTTTGTGGCTTGCAACACTGCTTACGCTTCTAACATGAGAGCTATGGATCAAGTAGGTAATGGTTACCGATGGGAAAGTCAGGGGAAGGAAGGGCAAGAAGCAGAGGAACAAATTAGTAATTGTTGTAACCATTTTTAGTAACTTAAAAGAACAAATATGATTGTAAAACTGTTCAAGCAAACCATTGAAATTATATAAATAAAAGCAGCCCAGGCTATGTGGGACCACTTGTTTGAAATAGGTGGTCACATTTTCTTTGTTGCACCAATTACACATCCACCCCAGGTCATCAGACCCATCTGGAAATAGGTTTCCTGTAGTCATGAGAATGTGACAGATATTTAGAGAGTTTATCTTAGATGTAAGCAAGTTTAAATGAGTTTTTTTGTTGTTGTTGTGGGCTGTAACTCAATGTTTTTCAGGTTTTTTTTAATTAAATTTGTTCTTCTTCCATATATTATATCTTGACCTTATTTTCCCCTCATTCCTCTCCTTCCATCCCCTCTGTCTTGCCTCTCCCCCATCTACCCCTCCTCTGTTTCTCTTCAGAAAAGGTCAGGCTTCAATGATATCACCCAAACATAGTGTATCAAGTTGCAATAAGACTAAGCACCTTCTCTTTTATTAAGGCTGGACAAGGCAACCCAGTATAAGGAATGGGGTCCCAAAAGCAGGCAGAAGTTAGAGACAACCTTTCTCCCACTGTTAGGAGTCCCTTAGGAATACCAAGCTGTATAACTTAACATATATGCAGAGGGCCAGGTCAGTCTCATGTAGGCTCTCTGGTTGTCTGGTCAGTCCCCTGTGAGCCCAGGTTAGTTGATTCTGTGGGCCATGTTCTTATGACATCCTTGTCTCCTCTGGTTCCTACAATCTTTCCTCCCCATCTTCTGCTTCCTGAGCTCTGCCTAATGTTTGGCTGAAGGTCTCTGCATCTGTTTCCATCAGATGTTAGGTGAAGTGTCTATGATGACAACCGGGTTAGGCAGCAATCTATGAGTATAGCAGAATATCATTAGGAATCTTTTCACTGACATTTTCCCCAGTTGTCTTTGGTTCTATTTTAGGTCTCTGGGCTATCCAATAGCCAATGTTGTTAAAAGAGCTTAAGGCCTGGATTCATACAAAGGGAAGAACATGTGACATCACAGAGGGCATCAGTGATATTTGTTGGCAGAACAGAAAGTCCTAGGGAGAAATTATTCCTGCGGACACTTTAAATTTTTGATTTCTGAAATGGTGACAAAATAAAGCCTTATTTGAACCACTCAGTCTGCTGTAGTATATTAAAATGCCCCCACAAACTAATGCATGGTGTGAATATAACGTGTTGAACAGATAGAGAACAATTAATAATCTTCCCGAGTGATTTAATTGCTTTAGCTGTTTATAACTTAAAATGTTTATTTCTACATCCAAAATATTCTTAGTCTTCTTTTTTAAGTTTTGAAATATATAAACATTCTTGCTGTTCAAAATGAAACAATTGTCTTACTGACTGAATATGAGAACTTTTCTCATTGATTTACCAATGAGTACATATCATTGGTTCTTGTAAAAACATATCCTCAAATAAATTCATTCTGTCTCATTCCGATTTGAAAATATTGTCCACCAATAGTATTGGAATCAAGACCTAGAGAAATGGCAGAAGCCCACAGATCAAGAGAGAGAGAATGGAGTTTGGTTAGAACTTGATCATTGGAGGTAGGATATTAGACAGGAGGGAGCAATGGCAAAGAGATTCCTAGAAATCATTTTGGAGACTTATCACATGATCACATCCACGTGTTGGCTAATTTCATGCAAACCATCACTACAATACTTAGAGAGTTTCTATAAGTAAAGATAGGCTCTATGCAAGAATAGTGGAAGACGCCGGGCAGTGGTGTCACACGCCTTTAATCCCAGCACTCAGGAGGCAGAGCCAGGCGGATTTCTGTGAGTTCAAGGCCATCCTGGACTACAAAGTGAGTTCCAGGAAAGACGCAAAGCTACACAGAGAAACCCTGTCTCGGAAAAAAAAGAAAAAAAAAAAAAACCCTGAAAAACCTCATAACATTAGATGGAAACTCAGTAAAGGCAACTATAGCAGTACAGATTATACCATGGGTCCTTACACTTAATTCAAAATAAGGACAGACTTCTCTTGAGAAAATCTACCAGTGTAAAGGATCCGTTAAATACTTAAAATATCCAAGGTCTTTTAAAAGAACTTGAGATAGCAGACCATCCTTACAACACATATATAAGAAACTTGACATACAATCAGAAATCACTATAAATTTAAGAAGCAAGGAATATATGTCTTTAGTTTCAATTCTTCTGCACAAAGATTCATTTTCCTATGGGAATTATTTAAGATTCACCTATTTTCATATCAATGCATGTGTTTAGCACATTTATCAAATAACTAACTATAGATCAAATAAAAAATTAAATGAAGGTATACAAACGGAATGCAGTTTTATAAAAGTACTCAATATCAATAATCATTAAAGAAATTGCAAAATCAAAATATAACAAATGGTCATGTGACTCCAGTAAGTATAGTTATTCTAAAGAAATAAATGGTCACAATGTTGGCAAGGACATAAAAAAAAGTGAACCCTGGAATATATGAGATGCCACAGGGAACAACATTACTTGTCACCCTAGGCTAAGAATCTGAATTTGACCTCAGGTTTCCATTGTGGAAGTGAAGAGAGAACACCTAAAAATTGTCTCTGACCTCCACAAGTGCCCCACAAGAACACTTAAACATTGTTGAAAGAATAATGTATGTTGATGGAAACCACTGTAAATTCTCTCTAAGATATAAATACACCACCATATGATTAGCAACTCCACTCTGGAGTCCATACCCAGGAAGGTGAAATCAGTACGTCAAAGAAACATCTGTACTATTGTGGTTATTGCAATTCTATTGTTAGCAGTCTCAGAAGAGAGCAATATAACTGTCCATAAATGACGAAAGAATAAAACAAATGTACTAGTTAACCATTGGACCATTGTTCCAGAATAAAGGGAATAAAATTGTCTTACTTGTTACAATATGGATTCAAATGAAGATAACTACTTCAAGTTAAGTAAGTCAACCACAGAAAGGCAAGTACAACATGATTGAATTTGAAAGCATTTAGAACCTGAAAGTTAATCACATATCTGTTGGAAGAATGCTGACTACCAGAGTCTGGGAGAAACAGACCAGGCAGTAATGGAGAAAGGACCGTTTATGAGTTCCTAAGAATAACTAGATAGGAATGAGAAGCTTCGGGATACAATCACACCATTTTGTATTTAGATATCATTGATCATTGCCTAGCACCACATAAAAGAAAATAAAAGTGAAATAATTTTGAGTATTTTTACCATAAGTGATAAATATTTGAGAACATAGATATGTCAAATTTTAACATTATAATTTCAGAGAAGGTTGTATTTATATATTTTAAAAACAACCAACGAAAAAGAGGTCATGGATTTGAGAGAGAATAAGGTGGGTACATAAGACATTTTGGAGGAAAGAAAATAGAGGAATGATATAACTATATCAAAATTTCAAAAAAAGATTTTAATCTGAGTATCAAATATTAACCTAATATAGCTATTGTTATGCTTACAATTCAATTAAATAAATGTAATAGAAATAATACTTTTCATTTGTTTTCTTTTGTGTGTGTGTGTGTGTGTGTGTGTGTGTGTGTGTGTGTGTGTGTGTGTGCGTGTATGTGTAGAGGTCAGAAGACAATTTTCTACAGGAGTTGGTGATCTCCTTCTACCATGAGGAATTTGCAGAACTGAACTCAGTTCATTAGGCTTGACAGCAAGTACCTAAATTTATCTGCAGAGCCATCTCACCTACTCCAATAATGATAATACCTTAAATTAAATGCACTAAAATCCTACTAGTTCTAAGCTTGATTTAATCACTCAAAGTAATCATGACCAAAGCCAAAGCTGAGAGCTCTGCTTCATTGTTATGCATAGTAAGGTTTCATCATGAACCTGGCACTTAATCAGCTATATGAACATGCCACCAGTCTATAATCTCCTGCTTTGTCAGTTTCCCATTTTAATAAATGCCTCTGTACAACATTATACTAAGGACCAGTGAGAGTATTCATATAAATTTGCATATCTTGAGTTTGCTTTCAGTATTTAGAACAGACAAAGATGTTCCGAAAAGAAGTCCAATAGCTCAGGAAACAATAGTGAGATGTGATTAATGGGCCTGACTGAAATGAAAAGGCTTCACAGGCTTCAGTGCTTGAGTTATCACCAAACACTCCCCTGCCTCCCTTTATGCACCCCTTGCTTCCAGGTGTTCATTGTCTTATCTGCAGCTTAGGCTCTTCTCTACAGAGGAAAAGGAATCCTATTGTATGGCCACTATCAGAATATCCACTTGACCCTTTTGCTGATGCAACTAAAGTCGATGACCTGCTTCCTGCTTTTATTGAGAATTCTATCCAAGGAAGAGTACATCTGGCCCTAAGTAAGGCAATCACAAGCAAGAGATTTTTTACACTAGATTGAATGAGAGTGGCGAAAGCCCTGAGGCCACCATGTGGAAAGTCTAGTATCTACAGTCTTGGAAACCATTTATGACTGCCATAGGACAGGCTCTATTGGAGGTCTCCTATGAAAGTGCCAGCACAATTTAGCATGAATCGTATCTACACAACTATTTAGACCAGCTCTCTGCAAGAGCTAGTAAATAAGACCCACTAGGTTGTTTTGAAGTCTGAAGGAGTCCCTGAAATCTGAAATTCCTGGAGTGCCCTCAGTGTTACTCTTGCATGTACTGAATCCCCACATTTATGACCTAACTTGAAAACTTGATGCTTAGATATTCATCTGGATAAGACCATGCCTGTCTGACCATCTACCCTTCCCCTATCTGTTTCCTTTGAACAGTGAAGATATCATTCTGGTTCTTTTATTGTTCCTATTTTCTCAAAATAAATTATATATATATAAAGAGTTCAGGACAGGAAGACCTCATCCCCCTTACTTCTGTCCAAGGATGGCTGATGATTACAATAAAAAGAAACTAGTGAAGACGCTTAATATGAAATTTACCTGCAATGCTATTGTGTTTGAACATCCGGAAAATGGATGACCAGCCAAGGCATATATGACAGTTCCTCACAGCAGTAGACCTGACTAAGGATGATCTGCTGAGAGCTCATGGGCTTTAGAGATTGTGTCTCCCCATAACATCAATGGGGATTTCCTTCAGTGAGTAGAGTTTCTCTTCTGTTCATTTCACATGTGTTAAAACCTCACAGCTTGTGTAATACAAGATTTTAGGTCTTCTTTTAGAGTGCCCTAGCATATTTCTACACATTAAACTGGAAGGATCCATGCTGGCTAGTCTTGGGGTCTCAACAGAAGTCAAGCAGTAAGTGTCTGGCAAGTGTCTGGCATGAAATAAATAACCATGTTTTCTCCAAGTCAAGAGTCCCAAGATCACAGAAGGATGTGTCTGGTCAAAGGCTCCTTGGATCTCTCTCTGCAACTTTTTCCTTCCCTAGAGGAGTATCACCACTTGAATAGTGCAGGTGAATCAAGACAGGATGGGGCAAATGTGGAAGGGCAAACTAGAAATGGCAACTGTGCCATGAGATGGAGTTTCTGACAGTAGAAATAACCTCTGGTTATTGACAGAACAGCAGCATTCAGAAAGGGACAGATTCCCTCCAGTAAGGCTATGACACCAGGGTCATCTTTAACCTAGACATATCTTGGCTGAGATGCTCAAAAAACAGAATGTAAGACCAGTCTAATATCAGTGAAGCTTCCAACAAGAAAATAAATACCCAATATAGCTGTTGGTAGGACTTACAATTCATTAGCAGCAGCTGCCATGTGAAGAAACAAATTGGGTTTTATTTTTGTTTTCTTTTTGTTTTCTTCCCTTCCAGCTTTCATATTATATGATGTTTTTAAGCCTTTATGTTAAAAACCTGCTTTCAGAAATAAAAACAGGTAACTAAGTAGCTATACAGCATAGGAAATCAAAAACTGAGTGAAGATACAGTGTATAGAATAGAAAGAAATTGTCAGAAGATTAATATCTAGAATATATGTAATCCCCAAATTAAATATTCCTAAACAACTCAGTCATACATCAGAGATATGTGATTAACAGACAGATCTGAAAAAATATAGTATAAATGGGCAACAAATATATGAAGAACTATTCAACATCCTTAGCCCTCACAGAAATGCAATTAAATTGACATTGAGATGCTATCTATCTCTAGGCAGAATAGGTATCATTAAGAAACCAAGCAATAATAAATTCTGGGGATGACGTTAGAAAAAGAAAACTCATATAAACTGTTAGTGGGAACACGTACTAGTCAAGTCACTGTACAGATCAATTTTTAGCTTACTCTGTAGTATAAGAACAAGACTAATGTATGACCAAGATATTCTACATTTGATAAATAACTAGGGGAGTCTAAGGTAATGTATCAAAGAGAAATTTGAACATCTGTATTTACTTCTGTACTATTTCCACTTGGGAAGTTATGGTATCAGCTTAAGTATCTATTAACAGATAAATACATACATCACATATTTTATAATGATAAGGATGAAAATCAATTTATAGGTTCCTGAAAAATCTAAAACAAGAAGTACTATTTAACTCAGTTTTACTAGTCCACAAATAAGAACTAAATTATGCCATATATGAAAAATGAATGCATGTAGAGATTATTATAATAGATGAAATAAGCAAAAGTCATGGAAAGACAAATATAACTATTTTCTTACTTATAAATTCTGAACGCTAAATATTTACACGAAATAATTTGAGATTGTCTGGAGAAATCAATAGATTAGTAGAAGAAGAAGTGGAAAATTGATAATGTAGAGATTAATATGACCAAAGTACATGCTGTGCTTGCATGGAAATATCTTTATGGAACACATCAGTGTATGAAATGAATACACACCAATAATCTTAAAAATAACTCATATGACAATGATATCACTTCTAATAATTTGATATTTTGGCTTATTGGGATTAAAAGGTAAGATTGAACTTTATGTTAGGAACAGTAGGATTCAGTTTGAAACAGTACATAGTAGCAAACTAGAGTTAGACAGGGAGCCTACATCAAAACTACCTGCAGTATTTTCATTCAACGCAGTGAAAAGTGAGTGGTACATATTTTTAAACATGTTTGAAGAGACTCAGTTTTAATAAAGAATTATCAACTAGAATATTTAAAATTGTTTATAGAAAAAAAGAAAATATGCGACAAGGCAGCTATGAATTTCCTAAAATTAAGACATAGAAATAGATTGACATCCAGTCATAGTTAAGGAGTGTAATAATAATGTAAGTGTGAATCTGATATGTCCTGAACCTCTAACACATTAGATAAAGAAAATATTGAATTAAATTGTTTACTATTACATAATAAATTCTAATAAAATTTCTACACAATTCCATACAGAAATATAGATAGATGTTAAGTAAATAGTAATTTCATTGACAATCACTAGATGCATACTTAAAGAAGACATGTGTAAAGTGGCATAAAAGGAAGATGTCATTAAATACTTTGAAAAAATTACAACTGGAAGACAGCAAAGATAAAGTAAGGAACTGGCACAATGGCACAGTAGATAAGACCACTAGTAATGAGGGCTAGGCAATCTGAGTTTAACATACAGAAACCACAATAGAGAGTGAGAAACTGGTTTTTCTTTTTCTCTGACCTTCCTCCATACCCTGTCCTTTGGCACATATGGATACACATGCACACAAACACACATACATACACACACACACACACACACACACACACACACACACACACACACACACACAAGTGAGATAAATGAGGTTTTGAAAGTGTCAGGAAATAAAACATTGTTAACAACTGAATATGTTTAATAAAAGATAACAGAAAAGCAGTGAATTAAGACTCCTAAAGCTAATTATCAGTAATACTGACAGGAATGTGATATGTTTGATTGCAAGTGAGTGAGGTGGTGCTAAATAAGAAAAATGGTAAAGCAATTAATCTTTATCAACACTTAGTAAGACAGCTGGCTACAAATAGCTCATATTGCAAACAATTTAAACATTTTCCCAAATATAAGAGCAGAAAGATGAGTTTGTTTGAAACCAAAATCAAACATGTAGACAATCTATCAAAATTATTTATGGCACCATCATTTTTTATGTTGACATATGCTGAAAACATGTTCCCTAAAGTAATCATTCTAACTAAACTACTTCATAGTCAGCTAAAAAATAAATAGAATCTTCACTGAGAATAGCACAATGCAGTCCTTTAAAGAGTCTTCTGAATCATGAAGAATAGGAGAACAGGATTATCCAGCAGCTATGGCCTCATGGGTCTAACAGATTCTCTCATCTCATGTAATTTACACACTTAACCTTTGAGCTTGAATTGCCTTATTTGTAAAAGACAAATAGTGCCTTGTCCTGAAAGGATGGAGAAAACTAAAGGCTCATCATAATTAGACTTATTAATTTTACTATGTTGAATTAATGAAGCAAGGCAACAAAAAGAACCACAAATAAAACCATATTGAATTGAATCCCCATAAATCAGGCTAGAAAGGTAAGAAAGCAGTCTATGAAATTATGCTTTTGAACTAAAAATATGGTACTTATGAGTTTACTGCTCAGAATTTTCCATATATAGGAAATGTTTCTGTAATATTGAGTTCTGTATATGTATACTTGATATATGTGTATATGTATGTTCACACTTAATTTAAATATAGCTGAAATATGAGAAATGTAATTTAGATGAACTTGCATTTACATATAAAATTTAAACAATCATGAGCTATGCAGGAGGACCTATCTCTAGGTTTACTCACTAAAAATAAACAGAACAGAAAGAAATTGAATGACAAATCATCTAAAAGCTTTAGGTAAATATAAATTAATATTACTTTGAGATTGCATATTGTCCAAGTCAGGATGGTACAGATCAGAAACAAATAAAGATAAATACTGCTGAAGATATGGAGAAAGGGGAATGCTTATTTGCTGCTAGTAGGATTACAAATATGTACAGCTACAATGGAAATCAGTGTGGAGTTTTTTTTTTTTTTTTAGAAAGCAAGAAGTAGATATAACCATATGACCTAGCTGAGTCACTCTTTGTAATCCATCCAAAGGACTTTGGATCCTGGCATACACATACCTGGTCCTTCATGTTCTTTGATACTCTATTTGGAAAAGCCAGAAAATGGAGAAAGCTTCAAGTGATAGTTGGATAACAAAGTTGCATATTTACACAGAGGAATTTTATTCTGTTTTTAAGAAAATCAAAATTATAAAATTTGCAGTTAAATGGATAGAGCTGGAGATAATCATTATGAGTGAAATAACATAGATCAAGAAAGATGTAGGCCACATGATCCATTTTCTTTGTGGATGTTGGTTTTGAATCATCAGGTATGCATTTGGAATAACCATAGGTATTAATAATGAGTGTTGGCAGTGCTTTCAAGGGAGAGGAGATAGAATGTAAGGGCATAAAGGTTTATAGAGAATTAATGAAATGTAAAGGCTTAAGTTGGAATGGAATTGGGGATTGGAAGAAAGAATGGAGGAGGGAAAATAGAAATAAGATAAATAATACTAAAGAGTTTTTTTATACATAGCTGATATGGGAACTTATCAACCATTGCATAAGCTTCCTAACTGCCCCTATTAAACATCACAGTCTAAACAAATAAAAAGCCCTGTTCCTAGAATGGGCTACACAATTGTGACCCTTACAAGAGACAATAATGCCTAGCATGACAAGATTGTCCACTGATGCAAAAGTGGTTCAAACATCATAGGAGTACTCAATCACTTTGTGATTATATTTATGTCCTTCTCTGGAAGATGAAAGCCTTCAATGTGATGATCATTTCCAGGCAAAGAACCTGTGACTAGAGAAGTCATAAGCCCTAGCGAAGACCAATTACTAATATTTTGCTAAATAGATATACTATTAAGCTTGCTCCTAATGAATATTCATTATACCCATAGATTAATGCAGTTCTCACCTATAATAAAAGAATCCTGTGTTCCAGAAGATAGTGACAAACACAGAGACCCACAATTGACCAATGTGCAGAAAATAAGAGACTTGAGAATGTTCACACCTAAAGTGGACATCTACACTACATCCTTTCTTCCCAGGGATCAGGGATCTTTGTGGAAGGTAGAACAAAGATTGTAATCGTACCCTGTTTTGGAGAAGTGGCTAAATGCTAGGAAACAGCATCCTCCATACAAAGAAAGGAAGTTACACACATGAAGTCACAGCAATTGTGACACCCTGCACAATTCTTGTTCAGCTCACACCTGACCAAATCCCAGCATGTGGAGGGAAGATAAACACAAAGCTCCACCCTTAGCTAAGATGCTCTTGGCTATTTGTAAGTGCTGGAAGAGGGAGACTCATTTTCTTTAAAAGTGTTGATTGTGATGAGTAAACCATCATCCCATAGAAAATATATGAGTAGCACAAATTGGACTTAATAGATTAAAAAAACAACCAACAAAACAAACAAAAAAAATAGATCCACAAAGTTATTAAGCAGGGAGGGATTTAGGAGTTGTGGTGGGGTGAACACTATCAAAATGCACTATATGAAATTATCAAAAAATACAAAAAACTTTTCTATTGGTCTTAACAACAACCAAAAAAAAAAAAAACCCTACATATTAACTAACTTCTACTTAATAATAATGGGTAAGTTTCTTACCTTAATTTCTCTGTCAGGTCATGTAGACAATACATTAAAAAACTAAAAGTCAGGATTAAATGACATAATGCATCCAATGTATTTAACAGATATCTACAGAATATTCCACCCAAACAACAAAAATACATCATTATACTCAGCAGCCTATATGCCTCACTAAATTGAGCACATACTGGGATAGAAAATAAACTTTAACAAAATCAGAAAAATTGAAATGGTTCCATGTAAGAAAGATGTGACCACAATTCAATGGAATTTAAAATCAGCAATGAATCCCCAGTAAGTAATCATATTCATGGAGATTAAATAATCTACAATGAAGGAATAATGGATCAGAGAAGAAATCAAAACATTCTTAGATGAGAGAAAATGAAACTCCAACAAAACAAAGCCTCTGGGATATAGTAAAGGCAGTCTTAAAAGGGAAATTTTAGCTCTACATGCCTATATAAAAACAGAAAAATAAAACAGAAAGAGGTAAATGGCATAGTTATGGAACTCAAAAAACATGGTAAAACAACAATCCAAACCCAAACCATGTAAAGAAAAAGAAATAATAAAAATTATAGCAAAAATTAATGAAATAGAAACAGAAAACATAATATAATCTAAGAGAGTTATTTCAGAAAATAAACCAAAGGGAACTTTGCTCTATATAACTAAAAGTAAGAAAGAGGTGATTGAAGTTAACACAATCAGAAAATAAACGAACTACCAAAAGATTCAGAATATTATAAGGGAATAGTTAAAAAACCTATATTCCATTAAGCTACAAAGTTTAAAAGAAATTGGTAGTTTGATTAACCTAGAAATATTCATATTTATTTTAAATTTTGTTAAATTTAAAATTAATTTAAATTTGTTAGATTTTAAGTTAAACCAAGAGGAGATCTACAACTTAAACAGTCCCATGCAATAAGGAATTAGAAGAATTAGAAGAATGTGCATGCACAGATGACATACTTTTTTTGAAGTACAAAGGGCTCAATTTAAAAAATGTACACACTGTGAATATTAATCTAAAACATGTATACACTTTTGTCAATGCCAAATAACATATGGTCAGGCTCACATTGCAGATAAATTAGTTTAATTAAAAACTGGGTATAGAACTTTTACATTATACAAGTAAATTCTTCAAGACTAACATATGAAAATAAAATGAATCATGATATCCAAGCTTTAATCAAGACACAAAAGTTAGAGTAGCTTATATGAGTGAATTAAGGTTATAATTTCATAAGTTTTTTTTAATCTTTTTTATTTTATTTTATTGTTAAACACTTGGGAGTTGAGCATGGTAACTCACACTTGCAATTCCACCACTTGGGAACTAAGGCAAGATAACAGGAATTCAAGATCAGCCTCCACTGCATAGTTCCAGGCCAGCCTGGACTATGCGAAAACTTTGTCTCAAACAATACTTACAACAACAGCAACATCAACAAAATCATTTAAAATCAGCAATTAGACTAGTGTACCCAATATCTTAACTTGTAATAAACACCATATGAGCAGTCCTAATTAGTGTAATAAAACAATGCTAAGAAAAGATTAAACAGAACTATTGTTATTCAAACTTACTACCCCCTACACTTGAAAAGTTCTTCAGTGATGGGCCTTCCTGCCTGCCCTTCAGATCATGTGGTGGTAGTGTGTGCACTGGAAGCAGGACATTTTGTGCCTGGGTGTAGAGTTGGTCTTGCCCAGCCTGGTCTGGCAGTGGCTTTGTTGGATCAAGCAGGCTCTCTTCAGGTTATGTCCTGTCATCTTCCTGCAAACCACAAAACATCCTTGGTATTGCATTTGCTACTTCTCAGTAATTCCGTTTACTTCGAATCTGGAAATATTTTCTCGGAGGGCTCTTTAGACTGTAGTAAGATGTAGCTGGAGACAGACTGCATCGCTGGATCACAGCGTGGAATCACAGCAGGGTGCCTTTTGGTTCATTTCTCTTTGCTTAGGAATGTCAGATCACCCAAGAGCAGCCTGGTGTGGACTCCCTTGGGGGCCATGGCTCAGAGCAGCAGTTCTGACTATGAGTCCATGGAGCTGCATTGTGCTGGGCCAGTGTTGCATTGAATATGCATCCTATAGGTGCTGCAATGCGGTTTGTGCCACCAAAGGGAACGAGATGGCAACCCTGGCGTTTCTGGACTAAAGCAGGAGCCATTTAGCGAAATTCAGGGAGTGCTGAAGGAATCACATGTGCACACAGGCGTGGACTCTGTACTCTGGAAGCAGATGGCTCTGCTTATATTTCATAAGTTTTAATATAGACAATATTTTATTTCAGAGAGTCTGTAAAGACTTCTAAGGTAAACAATGGAATCCAGTGTCTAAATAATAGTTTCAAAAATTGAAAATGTACTGAGAAATATTTAATAAGGAGTTGACAATATTACCAGGAGTACTCTCAAAAACTCTAGTAGTATTTCTATTTGGCTACCTGATTTTTCTTATTTTTTTTTAATCAGCCTCAAATAAATCTTTAAATACAGGGATTTAGAAGGCAGATGAAAAC
Organism: Peromyscus californicus insignis; assembly: GCF_007827085.1. Classification (NCBI taxonomy): domain Eukaryota; kingdom Metazoa; phylum Chordata; class Mammalia; order Rodentia; family Cricetidae; genus Peromyscus; species Peromyscus californicus. Next base: position 31,583,663 of record NW_026294447.1, on the reverse strand, counting down.
TATACTGGTTTAGGAACATGGCAGTAAGATCTCCTCTAGGGTCCATGGCATCATGAGTCATGACAGGTTGTCTAGATTTACTGCATCAGGAATGAATTCTCTCCTATTCAGTGGGTCTTAAATCAAATGAGTGGTGGTTGGTTGCCCTGGGGATGTAAGAGCCCCTGTTGCACCTTTGTGTGTGTGTTGCATATTATTCATTGTTGTTATTCCTAAGCTTACACCTGGATAAGATTTTAATTGCTTTTACCTTAGATGTTGTGAGAACTACTTCTCAGGAAGATGGATTCCATGGATATTTTCTAGTTTAGTTCTTTGAAATCCTGTGTCTGAAGTATGTGTTATCTTCAAAAATAAGCTCTTACTTTCAGATTCTGGGGTGCAAACAAAGATAATGTGAAAATCAATATTATAGGCGTCTCCTGTTTACCCTTTGTGCCCTGGAAATTTGAAGATTCATCAAAACTATTAAGATTTGGGATACTAAAAAAAAAAATAAGTAGTTAAAGTATCAGATTTTAAAATTTCCTAAAGATTTTGGTTAGAAGTAGAAGTCCACATTATAAGCATTGATGAATCTTTGAAAAATCTTCCAGTAAAATGTACGACATTTACTGTCTAAACCCATTAGGTACAGATGAGTGTTAACGGGGGATGCTTTGTATTTGAAATCTGCTGTAAGGCTCCCAGCAAATTCTTGGCATTTAATGTTTGCCCACCTGCTCTGAGAAAATCAGCCCTCATCACTGGGCTTTGCAGTGCTAAGTCCTGGTCATAAGTTCTCATATTTCAAACCACAAGAGAATTTTCCTCTTGTATATTAAAAAAAAAAAAATCTCCTTAATGACTCAAGTCTACTTCACAGTTTTGTCAAAGACAAACAGCCTCTAATGCAGCCCAGCCCACGCTTTCCACTCCCAGATCTACAGCTTTTTAGCTTTTTATTTTTTAATTTAAATAATCATGTGCATTGTAGCTTGGATCACTGTTACATCGGTTCAACTCATGTCAGCACATTCTGGTGTTGCCAAGATACTGGCTAAAATTTAATCTTTATTGGATGTTTAAAGTGTTTGCTCTATTGTTAAGGTTGTTGTATTATAGTCAGTTATTGACATGTCATAAGAAAGCATGAAATTTTACCACTTTTACAAAATTGATGTTTTTTATTTTTTAACTCTTTTAAGCTAAGCATCAAAAAATAAAATGATGTATGTGTACTTGTGCATAAAAGCAAAATTATAAGTGAGTGAAAAGAGATTTACTATACGAAAATATCAAAACTGTCAAATAGTATTAGACATAATTTGGCAGAGTACCCCTTGATGTCATGCTGGCAGTTTACATGTCATGGGGGAGAACTCAGCAAGTCCTGTGGTCTCAGATGTTAATATGTGACTTCTGGGTGTAAACAAACATCTCATTTAACCTCACTGTGCTCAGCTCTGAATAGAACAAGGATTTATACCTCTGTATATGTGGATAGATTTAAGTGTCCTGTTTTGATACTAATTTTGAAAGTTTTTTCTCTTGATATCTTGGTAAAAGTGGCCATAAGATAAATCATTTTAATATATTTGATTTTGTCATAACATTTATAAAATGTATATTTCTCATTATATTGAGAGTTTCATTTTGAAATTTCAGTTTCTTTTAAATTTCTAGCATACTTTGGCCATCATAGTAGACAAAGAACACAGAGAAGGCAAGTGGACTGGGCAGTGGGGAATGGGTCTTCATTTTCTTGTGACATTTTGCCTTAAGAATAAAAAGGTGCATTAGCACTGCTGGTTGGCATTTTGAATGCAGGTGGTAAACATAGTCGTACATAAGCATGGTATGAGATAAAAGGAATAAGAGTTGGTTTCCTGGCCTTGAATAAGTTCCATGTAGGTAGTTACTAGAAGTTATAGGTAAATCTGGGGAGGTTGTGGATAGACAAGAGTTCCCTAAGGTGTCTTTTCCTTTTGTCTGAGTGTATAGTATTAAGAAGCCAAGAAGAGGGAAGGTGTTGATCTTCTCTTACAGGTGCTTTATATTTCTTGCTGTAAGTACAGCAATCACATACAGTACAGACAACCTCACAATGCGTTTATATTAGTATAAATAGAAAAACCATAGACAGCTGTCTATGCAGGCATTTTTGGGATTGCATCTATAGTCTGTTCTACTTTTTAAATAGTGTATTACATCCTACAGTACATCCTAGATCATATGTGAACTTTTGGATCTTCTAATTGCTCTGGTATCCTGGTATCATTCTCATTTTCAAGGTAAGGTAGAGAGGGTTTCTTTACATAACAGATTTGACTGCTTCCATTCTCAAAAAACTATGTGGAATTTCTTGCTCAGGAGCAGCTTCCCCAGCTCAGCTAGACCTTGCTGTCCTGGATGCTTGCTCAACACCAATGAAGGTTGCTCCTTTCCATCTAAAGGTATTCTAAACTCTGCCCTTAACCATTGTTCCCAGACCACTAGGTTTTCAGTAACCACTTTAATTCTGTCTGTCTACCCACCAAGGACTTGACTCACTGCTCTGGACATTTACATCATCAGAGATTCTCAGTCTATCAGGAGGCTAGATTCATATTATGGTGTATAGATACCAGTAGAAGAATCACATGTTAGCACCTTAATTCTATTTAATATTAACTTCTTATGCTGACAACTAGATTCAGAAAGAAAAGAAAAGTATATAGACCATTTCAGGTCCTTAAGATATGAGATGTGATCAAAGGCCACTGTTACATTACAAGAATACTGATGTTTTGGAGAATACCAGGTCAGCTGGCTTGAGATGGAAAAGATACAAAACTGTATATAGGGTTGAACCTGAAGACAGCCTAAAACGATTTCCCACATTCCATCTTTCTTCATGTTGGTTTAAATAGCAAAGCTCAGCATTAAATTTCTAAAGGAATTTGTAATTTGAAACCTAGTATTACAAAATGAACTTGCTGAAACCAGCTTTAAAAGATAGCAAAATAAGCAACATGTGGTGGTGTGAGTCTCTAACTCCAGCATTCAAGAACGAGAGAGAGGATTGTTGGGAGTACAAGGTCAACCTGGGCTAAATAGGATCAGCCACCAAGACTACATAACAAATGGCTATCACAAGAAGAAAGCAAGGAAGAAAAACAGCCAGCAATCAGCAGTCATGTGTTTCTGTGGAGTCAGATGTAATAGAAAATAAAGATTCAGGATGCTACTTGAAATAAAACTTCTGTGCCACGTTCCTCAAAGCAGGTGTAATCGTTTAAAACGATAATAGTGGAGTAAGGGAAAAAGCAGAATTTAGCACTCTGGATGCTTAAGAAGGGGGTGCTTGTATTTAACCCTAAAATTCTTTGACATTGGGAAGAAATGTTAGAGGTTACAATTGGACTAATTATGCAATATTTCATCTTTTCAATTCTCTAACTCCATACTGTTCCTAAAATGGAAGAGTGCGTCTCCTTGCTGTTGCCTGCTCAATGTGTGGATCTTTGGTAGACATTCATAGTGTGTACTTAAGAAATGCCTGACAATAATTTCTGTTGACTTCTAAGTTTATGTAATAAATGATACATGTTTTCTATGGTAAAAACCAATATTGTGGGAGTCTTCTAGATTGTTCTGACCAGTGATTCAAAGAGGAGTATCCTATTGCTGGCACTGGGTACTTCTTCTCATTGAAGGCACTTGTACTTGCAACAGATGGGGACTATTATGGAAATCCAAACTGGTTAAAATACAAGGAATGGTTGACTATGGTGTGTTCATCCCCAAGTTACATATCTACAGCACAGCTACTATACACAAATCTCAAGGATTGTCGCAAAGCAATGACAGACAGACTCTAAGTGCCATTTGATCAAGACTTCTGTTATGAGATAGTGTTTGCTATATATGCTAGGAAGTTGTTAAACATATGAAATCTTGAAGATCTGCTAGAAAATTCGCTGCCAAGAGAGGAAAATAAAATGGAATTTTTATAGGATAGCTTACATGCTGTGGTCTGACTAGGTCAACAGTGCTTGTCTCCCCAACAGAAAGGACAAGAATCCAATAGTTATTCAATCCACGAGGCTAAATGTCTCAGCTAGTCTTCACTTTACATGGGAGTTCTGCAGAAGTAGGTCATAACACCAGGGAAGAAAGAGTTTCGAATAATTTTGGATGAACTTGGCATCCAGAGTGAGGGAAGGCAGGCAACAAGCAAAAGCTTATTTCTTCTTCAGTGCTCTTTTATATGGACTGCTGCTAGAATTGTAGCCCTAGATTTGGGGTGTGTCTTCCCAGCTCAAATGAAACAAGAAAGAAAATCACTCACTTATATGCTCAGCAGCTTGGGTTTTAGTTGATTATACATATAATCAAGTAAACTTGACAAACAAGGTTAACCACCTTGTGGTCACAATGCATGATGTGTGTGTGTGTGTGTGTGTGTGTGTGTGTGTGTGTGTGTGTGTGTGTGTGTGTGTATGTGTGTGTGTTTGTGTGTAACAATAATTTTCAAAAGAGGTGATGAAGTTGAGAGGGAAGGGGTCATAGGAGTAGATGTGTGGGTAGAGAGTGGGGTGGAATTGATGTAAATGCTGGACTCATGCAGATAATGTTGAACAATAAAATGAATCTCAAAAAACTAAAAATATGTGGAAGAAGAGTGGGAAGCAATATAAGGAACTGCTTAGAGAGAGGAAAAGGAGGGGAGACATGTAATTAAAATACTATCTCAAAGGTAAACAAAAAATAAATTCATGTTGAAATATGAAAAGAGTACTTTGACACTTTAGCAATTTAGCATTTGAAATCTAAACTTAATTGTGGCACTGTTGAAATCATGGAAAAATAGAAAATTAAAAGCAAATAAAAATGCGCTCCAATTTGACAAGACACAAGAAATACCACCTACTACATTTCTTGTGAACACACTTGTAATTTGTTTATGGTGAGGTATTTATCGTTTTAGCCTACCAATATGTTATCTACTTGCAGGTTAAATGTCATAATCAAAGTTGTCAACTTCACTTAGTGATCCATAAATTAAAATTGACCTTCCCATTTATATCTTTTCAAATTAGTGTAGAATGGAACTAATGAGCAGAACCACATCATTCAAATATATAACAAAAATCAAAATATTTACTTACCAAATTCAAATATATTCAAGGCATCAGAATGATAACTAAAATTTGTTTACATTCATAAGCCTCACTGTTGAGAAGCAATGACAAAATTATCTTTCTGGAAGTTTTATTTGCTATCATGAAACACTTTATGCAACTAGAATTTTATTAACAGATGTTTATTTAGAAGATATATGTATATACACATTATTTTTATATCTAAATGTTTATTTTATAGAATTTCATACAATAGTATTTTATTTGCATCACTTCCACTGCTACTTAATTCCCTGCAATCCTCTTGTGTCCTCCACAATCTTTTGAGCTTATGAACTTTTAAAATTATTTTTATAAATGTAATGCATATATTTTAACATATGCAATACACACATAGAGAGACCATTCAGAAAGAAAGAGAGGGAGAGAAAGCTGTATCTAATTGTTGTTGCTCATGTGTATATATAGTTAGATCTGACAGGATGGTATTGCATAACCTATTAGGGCATCATTCCCAGTGAATACTTTTTCTGTGTCCTTCAGAAGCTATTTTACGTGACTGTGACCCTTCATCTGGGGTCAAAACTTGGGAGACATTCTTACCCACATTAGTGTTTAAGATAATTGCCATTGTGTAGGAATTGTTTAGGTGACCATGTTCTTTAGATTTTTACGTGTGCAGCTTGCCTGTAACTTATAGAAGATTCTATCTCAGTAGACATTTTGTCATCTGCCCTGACATCTTTCTCCCTCTTCCTGCCATGTTTTCTGAGCCTTATCTGTTACGCGCTGAGATGCTGATTAGTCACTTGGTACTTGGCACCACAGAACTGGTTGTTCTTTTTATTTTGACCAGTTATGGCTTTCTGTAATAGTCTCTGCTCAAGAAGCTTCTTTGACGAAGGAGAAATACTACACTTATCTGTTGATATAGAGTCACATATTTGTAATGCAGCCAGAAATCACACTGCTTTAGAATATTGGCAGTAGTAGGTTCTCCTCTAGAGTGCATGATCTTACAAACCACAGGTAACTGGCTGGGTTGGTAATACCAGTTATACATTCCTTACTTTTGAGCAGGCTTAAAGTCCAATTGAACAAAAAGTGGTTAGCCTCAATATATAATTGTCACTACACCCTTGAGGATATTTTGCATGCTTATCATTCTTGTTTTCTAGGCTTTCAGCTGAGCAGGACTGTTTATTGTTTTCTTCTAGGCATCTTGCATAGCAACTTTAATACTAAGAAAACTGGTCAGGCTTCCAGGTCAGTTACAGGTCAGTTCCTCCAGCTCCTCGGATGGAAGTGTGTGCTGTCTTCAGCACCAAAATTTTACTTTCATATTCTGGGAGACAACCAAGGAGAATGTCAATGCTTTATAGTACTTTGAGAGTCTCTTTAACTCCCCACACCAACAACTCCAGGGGGTGTTCCCCATGCTTGACACTAGAATTATGCTTGGATAGTCTAATTCTCTTTTTGGAGAATCACCCTAAATAGTGTACCTTCATTTAAACTCTCTTTATATGTACACACACATACATGTATTATTTGTGTAATTTATGTAAACATGTGTTTTCTTATGATATTTTCAACTATCCCTAGTGTCATTGATCACTCCTCAAACAATCTCTCTCTTTATTGCCCTTCATTTCCCCTTTCAAAATGCTGTCCCCTGGGCTGTCTCGTTTCTCTTTTTATAGTTCCTGTGTCCCACTACCGTCCTGTTTAGAGCAGATTCCATTCTGGCCCTCTCTTCTTTCTTGAGTTCTGTGATTACTCCGCTAGGTATTCTTTTGTTTTAATTCATCTATTTATTTTACATCCCCCAAGACTTCTTTTCCCATCTACCTCTGGCAGTCTCTCTCCTGCAATCACCTCCTCAACTATCTTCATCCAGGAAAGGGCAGATCTCCTACGAGCATCAATAAAACATGGCACATCAAGTTGCAATAAGACTAAATACTTCCCTATGTGTTAAGGCTTGGCAAGGTGACCCAGTATGAGAAATAGGGTCCCAAAAGCCAGTTAAAGAGTCAGAGACAACCCCTGTTCCCACTGTTAGGATTCCTGTAAGAGGACCAAGTTACATTACTGTAACACATATGCAGAGTGCCTAGGTCAGTCTCACGCAGTCTCTCTGGTTGTCTGTTCAGTTTCTGCAAGCCCAAATGAGTCCAGGTTAGTTGATTGTGTGAACCTTCCCATGATGTGCTTGACCCTTCTGGCTACTACACTCCTTTCTCCACCTCCTCCCCAGGGTTCCCAAAATCTGCCTAATGTTTGACAGTGAGTCTCTGCATCTGCCTTCATCAGTTGCTGGATGATGCCTTTCTGATGACAATTGGGCTAGGCGCCAATCTGGTCACAGGAGATGGCCAGTTCAGGCAATTAATTCACTATGGCGAGGAGTTGAAGCTGAGGTCCTCCACATAGATTCCTGGGAGATTCCTCTGTTCCAAGCTTCTGCACAACCCAGATGCCTTCCCTCAGCCATCTTCCTCAGCACTTCCCCCCTCTGTACTCCCTCAACCTGATCACTCATGTTCCCATCCTCATCTGCCCTCACAAAATCTCTTCTATTCCCTCTTTCCAGGGAAATCTTGTTTAGACCCTTCCCTAGTCTCTCTGGGTCTGTGGATTGTAGCATAGTTATCCTTTATTTTTATAACTGATATCCACTTATGAGTGAGTACATACCATGTTTGTCTTTATAGGTCTGGGTTACCTCACTCATGATGATTTTTTTTTTTCTGTTTCTATCCATTTGCCTTCAACTTTCCTAGTGTCCTTGTTTTTAACTGCTGACTAATACTCAATTGTGTAAATGTCCCACATTTTCTTTACCCATTACTTTGTTGGGGGATATCTAGGTTGTTTCCAGGTTCTGTCTATTATAAATAAATCTGATTTAAACATAGTTGAGCAAGTGTCCTTGGGTATGATTGAGCATTTTTTTGGGTATATGCCCAAGAGCAGTATAACTGGGTCTTTTGATGGTTGATTCTCAGTTTTCTAAGAAATGGCCTCACTGACTTCCAAAGTGGCTGTACAAGTTTGCGCTCCCATCAACAATGGAGGAGTGTTCACCTTGCTACACATCCTCTCCACATAAGTTGTTGATTTTGTTATTGATCTTAGGCACTCTGACAGGTATAATAAGGTATCTCAGAGTTGTTTTGATTTGCATTTTCCTGATGACTAAGGATGTTGAACATCTTAAGCATTTCTTGGTCATTTGAGAATCTTCTGTTGAAAATTATCTGTTTAGATCTGAACCCATTTTTAAGTGGATTATTTGGTTTGTTGATATCTAGGTTCTTGAGTTTTTTATATATTTTGCAAATCAGTCTTTTGTCAGATGTAGGTTTGGTGAAGATCTTTCCCCGTTCTGTAGGTTGCTATTTTTCTCCTATTGACAGTTTACTTTGCCTTACAGAAACTTTCCAGTTTCATGAGGTCCCATTCATTGTTGAGTCTGTGCTATTGGTTTTCTGTTCGGGAAGTTGTCTCCTGTGGCAATGCATTCAAGATGACTTTCCCATTTTCTCTTCTGTTGGGTACAGTATATCTGGATTTATGTTGAGATATTTGATCCACTTGGATTTGAAGTTTTTTTTGTAGTGATAAACATAGATCAATTTGCATTCTTCTACATGCCAACATCCAGTTATACTAGCACTGTTTTTTGAAGATGCTTTCTTTTTTCCATTGTGTAATTTTGGCTTCTTCGTCAATAGTCAGGTGTCCATAGTTGTTTGGGTTTACATCTTGATCTTTGATTCGATTCCACTGATCCATGTGTCTGTTTTTATGCCAATCCTACGCAGGTTTTATTACTATAGTTCTGTATCAGAGCTAAAATCATGGATGATGATGTCTCTTCAAGTTCTTTTATTGTTAGGATTGTTTTGGCTATCCGGGATTTTTTGTTTTTCATACGAAGATGAGTATTGTTCTTTCAAGTTCTGACAAGATTTGTGTTGAAATTTTAATGGAGATTGCATTGAGTATGTAGATTACTTTTGTTAAGATGGCCAATTTTACTGTGTTAAGACTACTGATCCATGAGCATGGGATATCTTTTCATCTTCTGATATCAAATTTCTTTCTTCAAAGACTTGACATTCTTGTCACACAGATTTTTCATTTGCTTGGTTGGAGTTACAGCAAGATATTTTATATTTGAAGCTATCAAAAACCGTGTTGTTTCTCTGATTTCTTTCTCATCCCATTTATCATTTATATATAGGAGGGCTACTGATTTTTTTAGTTAATCTTGTAACCAGCCACTTGACCAAAGGTATTTATCAGCTGTAGGATTTCCCTGGTAGAGTTTTGGGGCTCACTTATGTATGTCTGTGAATAATGATACTTTGACCTCTTCCTTTCCAATTTGTATCCCCTTGAATTCCTTTAGTTATCTTATTGCTCTAGCTAGAACTATATTGAATAGGTATAGAGAGAGTGGGCAACCTTGTCTTGTACCTGATTTTAGTGGAATTAATTGGTGTTTCTCTCCATTTAGTTTAATGTTGACAATCAACTTGCTGTATATCGCTTTTATTATATTTGGGTATGTCTCTTGAATTCCTGATTTTTCCAATACTTTTATCATGAAGAACACAGGCTTTTTCATCATCTAATGAAATGTTTTGTTTCAGTTTGTTATATGGTAGATTATACTGACAGATTTTCATATGTTAAACATTGCTGCATCTCTGGGATGAACCTACTTGGTCATGATGGATGATCTCTTTAAAGTGTTTTTAGATTTAATTTGCCAGTATTTTATTGAGTATTTTTGCATCAATATTCATGAGTAAAAATGGTCTATAATATTCTTTCTTTGTTGGTTCTTTGTGTGGTTTGATTCTCAGAGTGACTGTGGCCTCATAGAAAGAGTTTGGCATTATTACTTCTGTTTTTATTTTGTGGAATAATTTGAATGGTATTGGGATTAACTCTTCTTTGAAAGTCTGGTAGATTCTGTCAGGCCCTGGGATTTTTTTTTTTTTTTTTTTTGGTTGGGGGATTTTAATGAGTGCTTCTATATTCTTAGGATTTATCAGACTATTTAATTCCTTATCTGATATTGATTTAGCTTAAGTAGGTGGTATATGTCAAGAAATTTGTCCATTTCTTTCAGATTTTCCATTTTTGTGGAGTACAGGTTTTTGAAGTATGACCCAATGGTTCTCTGTATTTCCTTAGTGTCTGTTGTTATGTCCCCCTTTTGGTTTCTGATTTTGTTAATTTGGATATTCTCTCTCTGCCTTTTAGTCAGTTTGGGTATAGGTTTATCTATTTTGTTGATTGTCTGAAATAACCAACTCTTTGTTTCATTGATTCCTTGTATTGTTCTCTTTGTTTCTTATTTTTTTTTTTTTAATTTCAGCCTGGAGTTTGAGTATTTCCTTCTGTCTATTCCTCCTAGGTGTGTCTGCTTCTTTTTGCTTTAGAGCTTTCAGGTGTGCTGTTAAGTCACTATTATGGTTTCTCTCCAAATTTTTCATGAAAGTACTTAGTGTTATGAACTTTCTTCTTAGCACAGCTTTCATAGTGTCCCATAAGTTTGAGTATGTTGTGCATTCATTTTTCACTGACTTACAGGAAGTCTTTAACTTCTTTCATTATTTCTTCCTTGATCCCAGTGGTAACTCAGTAAAGAGTTATTCAGTTTCCATGAGTTTTTAGGCTTTCTGTTGTTTCTGTTGTTGTTGAAATCCAACTTTAATCCATGGTGGTCTGATAAAATACAAAGGGTTATTTCAAAATTTTTTCTGTGTCTGTTGAGACTTGCTTTTTGGCTGAGTATATAGTCAGTTTTGGAGAAGGTTCCATGCAGTGCTGAGAAGAATGCACATTCTTCCGTATTTGGGTGAAATGTTCTGTAGGCATCTGTTAGGTCCATTTGAGTCATAGTGTCTGTGATTTATTTTATTTCTTCATTAAGTTTCTGTATGTATGACCTGTCCACTAGTGATAGGGGGTTGTTAAAGTCTCCCACTATTATGGTATAAAGTTCTATGAGTGATTTAAGCTTCAGTAATGTTTCTTTTACCAATATGGGTGTCCTTACATTTGAGGTATAGATGTTCAGAATTGAGACATCATCTTGGTGGATTTCTCCTTTGATGAATATGAAATGTCCTTCTCCACCTCTTTTGATTAATTTTGGTTGGAAGTCTATTTTGTTAGATATTAAGATAGCTCCACCAGCTTGCTTCTTAGATCCATTTGATTTGAAAATCTTTTTCCAATTCTTTACTCTGAGGTAATCTTTGATATTGCGGTGTTTTTCTTTTATGAGGAAGGATGGATCCTGTTTTCATATCTAATCTGTTAGCCTGTGTCTTTCTATTTGCAAATTGAGTCCATTGATATTGAGGGATATTAATGACTAACAATTGTTAATTCCTGTTATTTTGTTGTTGGTTTTGGTGGTGGTGGTGGAGGTGGTGGTGGTGGTGGTGGTGAATGTGTGTCTTTGTGGTTTCCTTTTTTGGGTTTTTCTCATGTGAGTTTATTATTACCTGTGTTTTTATAGCTGCAGTTACCTAGTTATATACTCTTATCTAAATATTCAATTCACATATACATTCCTGTAAAAAGGGAGAACATGTGGTTTTTTTTGTTTGTTTGTTTGTTTTTGGTTTTGGTGTTTCTCTCACTCAGTACAATACACAAAAGTTTCATCCATTTACTTGAAAATTACATGGTTTTGTTTGTTTATTAGTTTTTTTTTTTATTTTTAGCTAAGTAGGATTCCGCTATGGAAATATACTGCATTTTCATTATCCATAAATTACTGGAAAGACATTTAAGGTGTTTCTAATTTTTAGCTATTGTGAATAGAGTTGAAGCAAAATAGCTGCAAACCCATCTAGAAGTGTGACATCAGATCTTTTAGGCAAATGTCAGTAGTGGCATCTCTATGTCATGCAGTAGATCTTTTTGCTTTTTGAAAAATTTCCACCAACAATCAACATTGATTCCCCTTTCCACACACCCTGCCAGAATTAGGTCTTAGTTGTTTTCCTGATTTCAGCCTTTCTTAGTTGGACATGATGAAATCTCAAAGTACATTTTATTTGTATTTCTCTGATTACTGAGGGTGTTAGACACCTTTAAAAACTCTACTCATACTCATACTACATTTTTCTAATTGAGTCATTTTTTTTCTTATTCCTTTTTTGAGTTTTCTCTGGATGTTAATCTTCTATCAAATATATGGTTGGTCTGGTATGGTGGTTATATGAGAATAGACCGTATAGGCTCCTATGTGTGAATGCTTGGTCCCAACATGAAACTGTAAGCGAGCCTTCTGTTAAATGCCTGGGTCATAGTGTTTCATCACAGTAATAGAACACTAACTAAAACAGCTGGCAAAGATTGTCACTATATGAAATTCCTCTCCACTAAATTGTATTGTTACTGTTTCTGTACAAAACTTTTGTAGTTTTAAGAGGCCCAACTTGTCAATTGTTTGTCTTGATTCGTTACCAAATGTGATCCTAGTTAGAAAATCCTTCAAACACCAGTGTTTGTAGCTTGCTGCTCATTTTTTAAATCACATTTTAGATTTTGCATTGTAGTCTTTTTATCCACTTGAAGTTGTTTCATTGTGAAGTGCAAAGGATATTACGAGTGTTACATCTCTGGAGGAAAAGGTATCCTGACTTACTGGGAAGCCAGGCTATACCTAGAGCTGTGATAGGACAGCTCTGGATTCTTGAGCCACAATAGGACAGCTCAGCCCTGGAGGGAAAGTTATCCTATCTTGTTGGGAAGCCAGGCGATTCCTTCTCCTAGCAAGAGCCATTATAGCTAAGCTTTGCTCCACTCTCCTAAAGGGGGCTTCCCAGCAGAGCTCCACTTCTCTCTGGCCCATGATGTTGCTTCTTCCACTTCACTCTGCTAAAAGGAAAACCTCTGCAGAAATAGAGCAATCTCTCTGGCTCCTGTGAAAAATTGTTACTTTTTCTTCTTATCCTTGCTCATGCCCCGCTAAGGGAATGTCTCCTCAAAGATTTTTCTACTCAGTCCCCCTAAGGGACATCTCAGCAAGGTTCTTCTGCCCTTCTGCTCTGCCACCAAATGAAGATCTTCACCCAAGACTCTTTTGAGAAAGAGATTCATTTGGGAAGGAGGGGTCCAGCAGAGTGGCTCCCTCTGCCAGGGTGGGAAAGCACAGCCCCCAAATGAACATGCAGAGAAGTTTATATAAGACTGCTTAGGGGTGGCGTTTCTCCAGGGAGAAGATTTTCTGCTCAGGAATTAGTTTTATTGGTCAGGGGCAGAGAAGGCTCTGATTTCAGGGCTAAACTATGTTTCTTTCATTGGTCCCTTTTAGCTTTTGATTATAATTTTAGGGTCAAGGCACATTTCTTTCACTGGCTCTGGTTCTAAGGACAAAGTATGTTTCTTTGGCAGTGGTTTTCCGGGTCAAGGCATATATATTTCTTGGGTTCTGGGTACAGGGCTAAAGGGTTTCTTTCACTGGCTGGAGTCCAAAATCCATGGTGTGTTTCTTTCACTGGCTCTGGGTTCAAGGCAAAGGTCGGTTTCTTCAGTAGCTCTGGTTTCAGTGCCAGAGTGTGTTTCTTACACTAGCTCTGGTGTGTTTCTTTGGCTGGCCCCTTTCCTTACAGATATGCGACACATTTTATTTTACATATGGACATCCATGTTCTGAAGAAGCTATCTTCAGTCAGTCTTTCTAGCATCTTGGTCAAATATTAGATGGTTGTAGCCATGTCCACGAATGTTTGGGCCTTCTATTTTGTTCAATTTATCTACATGTCAGTTTTTATGACAATACCATGCTGTTTTTATTAATGAAGCTCGATAATGTAGCTTCAAATCTGATATAATTGTTAGGGTCCGAGAGAAGCCCCCAAGAAAGACCCACAGTCACATATGCAATTTAGCATGAGTGTATATTTCCAACAGGTTGGGATGGCAAATAGTGACCCCAAAAGGGAGGTTGCAAGATCCTTTTAAGTGGAGTTAGGGGAATTCCAGGGAGGAGGGATTAATCTGGTGCTGATTGGTGGAGGAAAGATTAGTCTGGGAGCTGATTGGTTAGAGGCCATAGTGGTTAGGGGCTGGTTGACCAGAAGGTAGGAAAAGCTATCTTTAGCTAGCAGAAGGCAGGTGGGGGAGGGATATCTGCTGAACCAGCAGAAGGTGCCTGCTGAGCCACCAGAAGGCTGTGGGGCACCTGCTGATTGGTTGCCTCTGAGTTGGGGTCTCCTCAAGAACTGCTTGCTCAGCTCCAGTCAGTTCCAGTAAATCTAAACTCAGGCCTGGTCCCTGGCAGGGCTGTCTGAAACCTGTCATGGCTCTGGGCCCTGGTCTGGCTTCCCAGTCCTCTTAATAATAATCCTTCCTGCATCATTTGCTGGTTCAGACTTGCTTTAACTGTCCAGAATCTTTTGACATTCATATGAATTTTAGGATGATTTATTTTCTATTTCTGTAATAACTTGGAGATTTTGAATGATATTTAAAAATTATCGAAAAACATTTCAAAGACTGAATTTGTAAATTGCTTTTGGTAGGATGGTCGTTTTCAACAATATAGATTCCAACAAATTATTGGCATGAGAGGTTTTTCTTTTTCTCTTTAATATTTTTCTTTAAAGATTTAAAGCTCTCATTGTAGAGATTTTTTTCATCTCCTTGAATAACTTTTACAATTATTTTATATTATTTTTGAGAATACTGTGAATAAGAGTGTTTTCTGGATCCCTTTCTCAGCATTCTTATTATTTGTACATAGAAATGCTACTGAATTTTGTAAGTTTGTTTTGTTACCTACCACTTTTCTGAAACTGTTGATCATTTTAAAATGTTTTCTAGTTAAAATTTTTGATCTCTATGGTATATATCATATCATACCCAAATAGTGACAATTTGATTTTTCTTTCACATCCTTTTACGTTTCTTGTCTTATTGATCCAAAAAACTATAATGAAGTGGAGTGGGAATATGAACAATCCTGTCCTATTCCAGATTTTAATGGGTCTGCTTCAAGTTTTTCTCCATTTAGTATAATGTTGGCTGTGAATTTACCATATGTATCTTTTATATGTTAAGGTAGTAATTTTATTTCTGGACCTTCACCTTGAAAATATGTTGAATTTTGTCAAAGGCCTTTTCCACATTTATTGACATGATTATGTGATTTTTGTATTTGAATCAATTTATATGATGTATTTCATTTATTTACTTTCACATATTGAAATAAACCTGCATCTCTGGCATAAATCAAACTTGATCATTGGCAATGATCTTTTTGACATATGACTGTATTCATTTTGCAAACATTCTGTTGATGATTTTTGTATCTATGTTCATTGAGGAGCTTAGCCTATAGGTTTTTGTTGTTGTTACTTTTGTGGAATCATTACCTGGTATATTGGCGTTATAGAAGTTTTTAAATAATCCTCTTGTTTCAATTTTTTCATATATGTTTAAAGAAATATTCATGATCTACTTTGAAACTCTGGTAAATTTCTACTGTGAATCTAGTTATGCCTGGCCCTTCCAAAGATGGAAATATATTTATTAGTCCTTGATCTCTTAATTGTTATGAACATGTTTAAGTT
Organism: Peromyscus californicus insignis; assembly: GCF_007827085.1. Lineage (NCBI taxonomy): Eukaryota > Metazoa > Chordata > Mammalia > Rodentia > Cricetidae > Peromyscus > Peromyscus californicus. The sequence goes on along the minus strand of NW_026294447.1, from coordinate 31,567,942 downwards.
GTTGATCTCCTTATGGCTTAACTTTGTTCATTTGGAGACATTAATTTCAAATGGAAAAAAGTATTTTGTTTCTTGAACATAGAAAAATATATCAAATATGCAATTTTATTTTATAAGCACAGTAAATTATTTTCCATGAATAATGATATATGAAAATTATAGTTTTTCTATTATTACATTTGAGATTATGAGGAAATGCTTCATAAAACTGCCCATAATTACCAATTAAGAAATTTTAACTTCAGTAATAACTTTATGAATACATTAATTAATTTTTAAACCATGTTTATATACTGAAAGACATTATAATCATGCCAAATAACTAATTTGCAATAAAATTTAAATAGAGTTGAATTAAAAAATTCTTTGCAGTTTCAAAATATGGTATGTCTTTGGAAAACAGAAATATATATTTATTATTTATATTTAGTATACTATATATATTTACTATATACAATATATACTATAAATATATAATACATATTCATTTCCCTTTTATAAATATATATATTTCCTTTTACTTATATGTATATATCTTTGGTAATTATTCTTAATACTACACTATTTTATATGTCATTCCCACAGATTAAGATAGCTTAGATTTATGACAAAGGAAATATTTTTTCTATATAAAATGCCAAGTTACTTTAAAAGAAAAGAGAAAGAAATCTATAATCTATTTCTAAGAAAAATATACAAAACATATTAAAAGTACAAAGTATCATTTCAAATATAAGATTCAAAATATCGTCCAATTTGTTTAATAGTAAAAAAGAAAAATGTATAAATGGAATTCATAATGAAATATTCAGTACCTCAAGAAAGACAGTGTGTGTGTTTTAAATTGTGTCTGCACTGGGGAGAAGGCTCAGTGTATAAGAGTGTTTGCTGTGACTGCATGAGGAACTAAGTTCAAATCTAAGAAGACATGTAAAAATGCCAGTGTTACCATATATATCTCTAAATCAAGCAATTGGAGTTTACAAACAGGAAGCTCCCTGGGACCTTCTTCACTTCAGGATGAATGGGTACACCCTGTCTTAAGAAAATTGAAGAGTGATAAGCAGTACCCCCTTGTCCTCTCTTGGCCATGCAATGAGCCTGTGAGTCCTCACCTGCCACACACACTTAAATGTGTACACATGTGCACACACTATATGCATTTGTGTTTGGGAATGTCAAATATCACACGTTATAGAAAATATCGAATGTCATCAACCTTTAAAATTGGTGAGTTGTGATTATTATAATTTATTACTTCTATGAATAAAATAGCTTTTTAAATTCAGGAAGTATTAAAGAAATTAACTTTGCTTTCATAACTTGTATTTCCTGTAGTCTGGTTCTATAGCCATTATTCCTGAGACTAAAGTGTCTAGTATGTCATTCTTACATATTACTTTTCCAATTCATCAGCAAGCAAAGCATGTATTTTTAAATTGAGATTTTTAATTAAACAAAAAATATGTTAGGTTCATTATGGCATTTCAATAAACACATTTTTATGAGAATTCCTATAGCATGAAATAATAGATATCGTGTAAAACCTTGTTTCCTACAAGTTCCTGAATTCCCGAGGGTCATGGATTCATAATGTCTCAGTTCTTTGAATCAATGGAACAAGATCTAAGGCTTAGAACATGATTTCTCTACAAGGATTCAGCAGACCTGTTTGTCTCTCATTGAGAAAATAAACACTAATGTGTTTCATATTTTCACTATCATTTTCCATGAATGATGATGAATGTTTTATTAGCATTGTTTTGCCCATGCTTGCATTTGGTATCACTAGTATATCATGTTGACACTGCCAGTGTGAACATTTTGCAGGCCTGCAGCAGGTAACAGGCAGAATGATTAAACTTGTTCAAGCAGCATTTATATTTGTGTAATGAAGCAGAGTAATCTAGATAAATGACCTTCTCATGACATTTTAATAATCCAGGCAGATAGCAGTAAAAGCAAGCCAAAGAAAAAGGGAAACCCTCCACTGCAGTAAAACATAAGCAGGAATGAATAAGATATGGGTTTCAAGATACCAGATGATTTCTTACAAAGCATTTTATCTATTTAGAATAAAGTGAGTTGAAGGAGTAATGATGCCAAACCATTTAAAATAGATACCATAACTTTTATCCACTGTCCGACCTATATAATGTTTTATACATTGATTTTATTTATCTGATTCTATCCATAACACATATATTTCAACAAGCTTATTACTTTGCTGTGTTGCCTATGTAATTGCTGACTCATTTCCAATATATTTTAACCAAGTAGAGTAATTAATTTTAGAGATTAAATATAACAACAATATTTCTCTCTTCCTTTACTCCCTCAAAACACTGCCATACCCCACTCCCTGTTCTCCTTCAAATTCATGGTATTTTCTTTCACTAATTATTATTGCAAACACATATGTATATAAATATGTATTACTAAATATAACCTTCTCAGTCTGTGTAACGTTCTGTGTACGTATGTTTTCAAAGATGACTCTTTGGCGCTTGATGACCAGTTGTTGTTATCTTCCCTGGAGAAAAGTATCTCTTCTGCTCCCATCTTTTCTAATTGCCCATAGTTCTTTATGTGGGCTTTGAGGCTTCATGAGCTTGTCCATGTCCATTTTGGCATGTCCACTGATGGTGTCCTGTTCAGCTCACATTCAGACAGTCATGCTGATAGACCAAGTTCTAAATATATTTTAAAGATCAGTCTGTGGATCATATGAATATACATCATTAGATTATGTTGATGCCAGTGAAACAGGTAAGACAACGGTTTTGAGAAATTACAAAGTAATTTCATTTTTCACGGGCAGAAAGAGCATATAGAAAATTCTGTGTTCTCATCATTGAGTTTAGTTTTCTTTTGAGAACTCTAATTAGATTGCTTTGGTTGTAAGTGTCCTAGTTCCTGGTGTCATTATAAATGTCCATACTTAGATCCCTTATAACGGTATAAATACCAACTCAGCTTGATACACCAAGAAGAAACTCCCAAGTCATAATTGAGTTTTTATCCATCCATTATTCCTTGAATCTGGAGCTACAAAATGGATTGTAGCCAAGGGAATTTCAGTCCTGAAAATAAAAAGGGCAAACGCACAGGTTAACGAGAGCTACAGCACAGACGTCAGGTAAACGCTGTGGAGTAACATGTTGCTGAGAACGGACTGCTGGTAGAAGAAATGAGCAACACAGTTGAGAAATGCACAGAAAACAAGTTAGCAGGTACCAAACACAGAAAATGAAGGGATTACTACTTATCATATGTAATTCTTCAAAATCTCATTCTTTAACATCTTGCTCATCAGACTATCCTTATGTTTCCCTCTGAAAGTCTTCTTCAGTTAATACATAGATAGATAGATAGATAGATAGATAGATAGATAGATAGATAGATAGATAGATAGATAGATAGATAGATGATAGATAGAATTCAACTATGTAGCATGGATGGCACAGATATCAAATACCTCTTCAGTAAGACAGTTTTGCGTGCTCAGGATCCCACTAGAATTAATATGTAAGACACTCTCACAGAAGGAAGCAAGAACTATGAAGAAAAGAGAAACTCCACACAGGGAGAGCATGAGACTCTCCAGTGACCTAGACATTACCATATCTTTGCTGATAATTCTGCACACCAAGCTTTCAAGTTTAAATGTTTGGTACTCATGACCTTGACACTCATTTTGATGAATTCTGCACAGGATTTCAAATGAATGGGTATTGATCCTCAAAAATCAAAAATGACCTGCAACCAAAGACCAATAGGAATAGGAATGTACTACTGATTCTACCAAAGACACAAATAAGTGTTCAAGTCTCCCAGGTTCTTCATCCCTAATATTATGTTCTTCCATATACTCCATCTTTCAACATTCTATTCCCAGGACCCACTAAAGGTGCCTCTCCAAGAAACTTGAATTCATCATTATTGTCATCATGTGTTTCAGGGCATAATTTGATTGAAGAGATAAAGTTAAGGCCATTTAGAGATACACACTAAAATAATGTAAAGGCAGGCAAAATTGTAGTGTGTAACAACATCATTAATCTCTCAGTTTAATTGTTCCCACCTAAGCTGAAATGACCTGGTCTCTAACTTCAAACAAAAAGAAATATGACCTATTCAGAGAGAGCTTTGTATATAGGTAGATGTTTAATGTTGTCTAAAATAATAAAAGACAGCAGTCTAGAATGGTGGCACAAGTCTATAATCTGATCAGTAAGGAGACAGAGGGAGAAAGATTGTGAATCAAGGAAATTTGAGCTATATAATGTTGTCAATGCCCCACCTCTACAGCTGTGGATAAACGTCATTGACAGATTGCTTTCCTAGCTTGTATAACCCTTAGTTCAATCTCTATCACAAAAACCAACCAATCAAAAAAAAAAAAAAAAAAAGCAGGTCACATTAGGAAAAAATTTTTCATTTAAGTATGTTAAATTAAAATATATCTAGTTTTATTCAAATGTTTACACCTCATTTTTTTTATCAGATGACATATGTAGTGTTCATCTGTGCTATTTATAATGCCTCATCTACTGGAGAATGTTTGGAAGACTTATTATTCATTCAAAGCCTGTTATTAACACTTTACTATAAATAAGAATCATTGAATTTACACAGAAGGTGTAAATCAGAGAATTTTTGTGCTTTGTTCTAGGAAGTTTAACAACATGCTTGATGAGCAAAGGCAATATATTTTGGATTTACATTTTTATCTAGGCTATACGTTTTAGTGTCAGGGTAATATTAGTAATTGAGGGTCGCAGAAGGTATAACTGTATTACATTCTTACTCTTGCTGAACAAGACACTGATCTATGAGTACAACAGAATGTCATTAGGAGTCATTTTATCACTATGTTTTTTTGTTTGGTTGGTTTTAAACCAGTAGTATTTGAATTTACCCTAGGTCCATGGCTATCTAGTATCTACATTTTTAGATAACTTTAGATATTTCCCACTGATTTTTAGAAGCAATTTGAGGAAAAGTAGAAGAAATTCATGTTTAAGTTGTGGGTTGTCTCTAGTCAGGCCATCTCACTATGGGATAATGATGAATTCAGCACTACTGGCAGTCAGGTCATATGGTATCATATGACTTCTTAAAGTAAATATTGATTGACAAAAGCATTAGATATAAATATATGACTTAAAATATCAGTTTTACATCCAACACTGTTATGAAATTTCCATAACCAATAATACTGAAGTTGTTAGCATAATTCTTTGTAATGTAGCTAAAGTTTTCTGATTTGCAAGTGATTACAAAAACCTTTTACATTTCACACTTCCAAGATTAGTGTTAAACTAAATTTGTTGCTAAATTAGTGCTTGTTGATGTAATAATGTATAATAAGTAATGATAAATTATCACTTCACAGATAAGAATATATGATACTTGTTAGCAATTCCATTTTGTGAAAAATGCCATTTTTTGAAGGATGAATAAAATAATGTGTTTTAGGTTCATCATAAGTATGACAAATACAACAGTTCTCTGAACTTCTGAAGAAAAGTGAGAGATATTATTTCCTACTAATAAAGTTAATGAAGCGTTCCACATAATCAGCTTCTGGAGCTGTGGTGTTCCAGGAAACATTCAGCTATAACACATTCCATGACTGGCTTCCTTTGTAAGAGTGACCACATTGTGTTATGTCACACAGATTTTCAGAGACCTCAGAGGTAGGTATAGTACCAAAGTCCATGTTAACCTTAGGGAATGATAACCCATAGATTTTGTTAATAACCTTCAGCTGTACTGGAAACTATCACACCTATCTAGGCAGGCATCATTCCCTAGGTTTCCTCTGACCAATATTTATTATTATTTAAGATGTAAAAAGAAAAAGAACATGGATCTGATGAGTCCAGCCATTCTTCAGGCCCTGACAAAATAAAAGAAAATCTAAACAAATTATAATTATCAAGAGCACATTATAGTTTCAAATTCTTAAGATTTTATTTATCATGAACAAATATGGCTGAATTTGATAACTATATTCCACAATTACTTATGCTCAAAGAACACATATTTTAGCTGAGAAGACTGATCAGTTGTTAAGATCTCTTGATGTTTTTCTAAATGACCTAAGTTCAGTTCAGGTCCAAGCACCAACATCAGACAGCTCACCACTTCCTGTAATTCCAGCTTCAGAGAACCTGACACCTTGTCTGGACATGTATACTGACATACGTGACATATGCTCGTGTAAATACGCTTAAATGCAATAAAAATAAAATAAATCCTAAAAATTAAAATGAAAGACAGACATATTAAAATCATGGCAGAGATTACTGTGTGCTGTGCAAATTACTCTGCTAAATGTAAGTTGAGTCAATATTCTAAAATCTAATTTTTTGTATGTGACTGTTCAAATGACTAGCAAAAATATCTTTAATCATTCTACCAGACAATAGCTTCCTTGGGTTGCTATGACTTGTTATCAACTATGGCAGGTGTTTACAGTATAGACCCTTCAGTGACACTTATATACTCTGCTCAAACAATTTAAAATGTAATTCATGTTTCTGCAAACATTTAAAAATGTCTACAGGGTATGCTAATAGAGAGGAATTATAGGAGTACATTGTTTTAAATATCCAACTGCACTGCAACTTGGCTTTCAATATTAATTAGAAAACACACACACACAATTATAAGGTTGAATGATCACATTCATTCTCTGATTTCCCTATCTTGCTCTCTCACTCTTCATAGCATCCTGTATCTTCCCAGATAGTTTTTATCCCTTCCTTCCTTCCTTCCTTCCTTCCTTCCTTCCTTCCTTCCTTCCTTCCTTCCTTCCTCCCTCCCTTCCTCCCTCCCTCCCTTCTTTTCTTCTTTCCTTCTTATCCTTCCTTTTATCCTTTCTGTTTGTAGGTTGTGTGTGTGTGTGTGTGTGTGTGTGTGTGTGTGTGTGTGTGTCTCCTTAATTATTGTGGACCCACTAAGTTTTATTAGTGTCCTTTAACTAAGCACAGATACAGAATAATTTGTTGGAGCATAAACAAAAGTATTAATCACAGTGAAGACAATAACACCTCTCTCCTGGCATTCATTAACTTCTAATAACTATTCAGGGTGGAATAAGCTGTCATGGGGCACCTTGCCCTGACATGTGGAATTCTGAATGGCAGTGGGTACCCATAGCTGCTCTATCTTCATGACATCAACATCTATGTTACAGCAGAAAAACATCAATTTACAACATCTCTCCTCACTATCCAGATTTTTACATCTTGCCTTGCCCTCTTTCAAACTGTTGCAAGCCCCGGGCTGTGTGTGTGTGATACATGTGTCCCTTTTAGGGTGGAACAATTTCTCAACAGTTATTTATTCTGAACATTTTAAACAGTTATGTGTTCCTTCAATAACCACCATCCAAAGTGAACAGATACTTCTCTGCCCACAGTTAAGATCAACATTAATCTACAGGCATAAACTGTAATATTAAATATTTAGAAGGCAGATTGATAGCATGTTCATTTACTAAAACAACTGTAGTATGTTGCTACCTAGGGTCTATATCCCCATAACTTTAGGCCTTAGACTAAGCATACAGTACCAGATATGATTTCCCTTCCTAGGAGTAGTACTCTAATCCAGTCAGAAAAATGATGCTTAACCTCCAAGCAGTCATATTACTACTATACTGGTGGGTATTTCTGGCCTGGAAGAGAGGTATTATTAGTTGACCTGTACACAGCTGCATAAGAGTACTGATGGGTACTCTGTGCTAGTAGCCTGGATAACACTTCCTAGCACTATAGACTTTTATGTTCTGGAAACCAAGGATGGAGCTTCCTGTGGGACATACATGGGCTGCAAAGAGGGTGCTGAGAGAAATTTAGATAAATAGAGTTTAAGCTTTAAGCTGTTTATGCAGAGAATAGATACAAAGAATGGCTAAGAGGAAGTTAGCTTGGGTTGTTTGTATGGAGATTAGAGACAAAAGGTGAGGAAGGAAGTTAGCTCAAGTTATTTATGCTAAGATAAGATACTAAAAACAAGAGATGATGTCAGGGCATGAACAACTTGTAAATAGGGTAACCTTTAAAATGTTTGGTTGGTTCCTTCACCTCCTCCTAAGGTTCTGAGGTTTTCTGGTATAAAAGAGGTTTACTGCCTATCAATAAATGAGTTCTTGCTTGACTTGACTCCCCGCTGCGTGATTGTCTCTGGGTAAGAGGGAGGCTGGGAAACCAACAAGCAGTGTCCCACTTACCTTTCCTCAGTTCCAGGCCACCTCTTCACAGGTGACCTAAGTTCCCAGTGGAACAGGTCCCCACAGCTTCTAGCTTCGTTCCACCTTAATTTTCTATCCCTTATAACAAAACTGTGTGATGAATTCAGCAATAGAGTCTCATCTTTTATTTTCAGTGTTCAATCAAGAGAAATGGTGATGACCTGTGTTGCTTTGGGAGCTCCTAGGGCTTCTCTGAGCAACTGCACATAGGGAGTTATCCTGCACCTAACACTGGAGTTTTCATTAAAAACAAAACAAAAACAAACAAACAAACAAACAAACAAAAAAAACCAAAAAACCTGTCACTGTTGGTAGCAACATTATCCACCTGTTCAGGGTACCTCCGTGAAAAATAATATTTTGTGTATAAGTGTAGCCCAAACCTGGAGATATATATATACATACACACACACACACACACCTATATATGACTATTTTGGCAATATATTCTCACTGATGAAATAGTGGTATGTGTATGGATGCTACAGAATAACTAACAATTTTATGATTGTATATAAAGATTGCCTCAAGAAAAGTTACTTTTTCTAAGTTAAAGCCCCTACTTTCTCCCTTTGCCTAAATAATAACCAATACAGATACCCACATTTGGTCAACATGGAAGAATTAGAAACTATGGGTATTCAGTCTCAATGTGCCACACAGATCGTACTCCCTATCTGTAAGGTTCAGAAATCATCATGAAAAGGGGGAGGAGATAACTACAAGAGCAGGAGGGAGCAGACATTTGCCCTGAAAGGTGATTAAATACATTGGCACACATGAACTCACAGAAATTGGAACTGCACTCAGGGGACTTGTACAACATCAAGCCATCTACAATATCAGCATGAATGGCGAAGAGACTCATGAAGTTTGATCCCTATCTGAGGAATTATTTGCAACTGATTACTGCTAAGGGAGGAAGACACTTTTTTTTTAGAGATGTGCCCTTGACTATCTGCAACTCTATAGTTCTTGAGTAGAAACACACCAATGCTGGGATCTCCCACTGAACATCCTCCTGTGATTTCTTCATGTGCTTAAAAACACATGTGCTTAAACAACACAGAATACACACACACACACACACACACACACACACACACACATATACACACACACACACACACACACACACACACACACACTACACATACACACACAGTACACAAATATACATATACCCAGCAACATTAAAATAATAGTAGAAATAGCCAGGCGGCATGGTACACACCTTTAATCCCAGCACTCAGGTGGAAGAGCCAGGGGGATCTCTGTGAGTTTGAGGCCAGCCTGGTCTACAGAGCGAGATCCAGGACAGGCACCAAAACTACACAGAGAAACTGTCTTGAAAAACCAAATAATAATAATAATAACAATAATAATAAAAAATAACAGTAGAAATAATGAAGAATCAAAATGCTGATGTAATAATGAACAATAATAACCATGTTCTATGCCAGATATTGGCCAAGATTTAAACCCTTATGTAAAAATGAACACATCTATCTAATTACTATGCATATTAAATATCTTTAAAGTATGATAAAATTTTATATGTATTTATGTACATATATATTAGTTCTTTTAAAAGAAATTTCTTTATGATCCATTATAAATAAACAAATGACTTATATTTTATATTCTTCTATACTCATGGACACATAAAAATGTCTGAAATAAAAGAAGTTGGAAATGGAAGACATTTAATAAGTCCTGCTCAGGAGGTAGGAAAAGGTGACTTGGAAGTGGCATTCATGATTATGAGCTAGTAAAAGTGTCAACTTCCAATATAATGTGTCCATATTTGAATGAGGAGGGAGCAATCATTCCATAACCTTGATATGATTATCTCAATGCAATGTGGCTCCTGAAGGTATCTTCCAGGCTTCAGACACTATGACAAGCATTATGTTTTTTGTATTCTACTCTTTGTTGTGTGAGAAGATATTTCCTGGGAAGAAGCAACACAAAAAAATGAAACCTGTGATGCACTGAAGTATGGATACCACCAAAGTTCAACTTGGTATACCAATGAGTGTTATTGGGGTTACTTAGAAGAATATAGATGAGGGGTTACTTAAAGAAGCAGAAATGACTGACTCAAAGACAGGTGCATCACCCACCAAAGCCCACTCCAGCATGGGTGATAGTTCACCAAACCTGAGAACCAAACACACATTTCACAGCATGTAAGCATGGGTTGGAAAGTTTCATTTATAAGAATATTGGTCTAAAGCTCTTCCAGACAGCTGGTTTATTTGCACTCTTCTTTGAAGCTTGATTTGTCTAAGCATTACCTTCAGGTGTGGATCTCTGCATCTGCTTCCATCAGTCACTCAATGAGAGTTCTATCATGACAGTTAGGGTGTTCGGTGTTGTTAGAGTTTTCCTGCCTGGCCCACAGTCAGGACAAATCTCTGACACCCGCCAGTCCCACAGCCATTCAGACCCAACCAAATAAACACAGAGACTTATATTGGTTACAAACTGTATGGCCGTGGCAGGCTTCTTGTTAACTGTTCGTACAGCTTAAATTAATCCATTTCTATTAATCTATACCTTGCCACGTGGCTTGTGGCTTACCGGTACTTTACATCTTCCTTGTCCTGATGGTGGCTGGCAGTGTCTCCCTCTCCAAGCTTCCTGTTCTCTCAATTCTCCTCTCTGTTAGTCCTGCCTATACTTCCTGCCTGGCCACTGACCAATCAGTGACTTATTCATTGACCAATCAGCAACACATTTGACATACAGACCATCCCACAGCAGTTCGGCCATTGGATCACCAGAGTAGGTCAGCTCAGGCACTCTCTCGACCATTGCCAGTAGTCTACAGTGGAGGTATCTTTGTGGATTCCTGGGGACCTCTCTAGCACTCTGCTTCTTCCTATTCCCATGGGGTCTTCATTTATCATGGTATCTCTTTCCTAGTTCTCCCACTCTGTTCCTGCACATGAACTGTGAACCAATAGCTCAGGAGCCTCCCCATGGAACTGGACCAGGCTGTCTGGATAAGTGAGATGGTTGATTACCTTGAACTGTTTAGGAGGCCCCCAGGTAGTGGAACCGGGACCTGTCCTTGTTGCATGAACTGGCTTTTTGGAACCTAGGGCCTGTGCTGAGATACTTTGCTCAGCCTTGGTGCAGGGAGGAGAGGACTGGACCTGCCTCAACTGAATCAACCAGGCTGGGCTGACTCCCCAGGGGAGACATTGCCTTGGAGAAGGTGGGAATGGGGGGTGGATTGGGAGGGGGAACAGGGGAATCCGTGGCTGATATGTAAAATTAAAATTAATTATAAAATAAAAATATTTAAAACAAACAAACAAAAAAAGAGTTACCCTCAGCCTAGCACTCAGTTATCTTTGTTACTTACTCTGGGAGGGAGGAGCCTAGTGGGTCTGTCAGTTTCAGAGACTTCCTGGCCTGTTTTGAGTTGCTTACCTTATGTGTTAAGGAGATTTTCTGGGAGACAAAACATTTCAGTCTTAGAGGAAATTGCTACACAGCACTGTTCTAATTTAAAAAGGTACTTAGGAGCTCCTGTAAGAGTTTACCACTCATCTACACAGAGCAGTAAAAACTTATTTATATGAATTCTGTCAAAGTGAATATAACTTGATAAATATTTTGATCATGTATTCATTGTTAATAAATGTATCTTTATAGTTATAGCCCAAAATATTTAAAATCTTAGATACAATATTCATTTTGAAAACACTATGACATGTAAGTAAAACATGTCATTTGAAATGTTTTCATTATTTCTTCCCTCCCACTAATAGTGAATTATATTCAGATATATGATATAGAACTTTTCAGATGAACCAATTTTATTGCTTCTCACTCTTGAATATATGACATTCTCTCATATCATAGTCAAGGGAAAAGAGTTTAAGAATTTTGATTGCCCATGAAGATCCCCCTTTGTGTTCTTAAACCAATTATTTGCATCCTCACTTAAGTATTGTGTCAAATTGGCAGTTGAAAGATATGTTGAACCTGGGCAGGTAAGCAGATCTGTAACCCTCAAAGTCAATGGAGGATGATTGTGGGTTCAAGGACAACTTAATTACACAGTACGATCCTGTCTCTAAAACAAGTATGGCTATGTAGCTCTGTGACAATACACTTTTCTATCATATATAACGCTCTGAATTCAACTCTGAGCACTGGAAAACTAAAGGAAAATATCTGAAAGCTTAGCATGAAGGGCTTTTGGACTGGATCTCTTCATTATTTTACAGAGAAAATATCATTCTATTGAAGTATAAAGCTTACTCAATGAAGAAATTTATCTCCATATCTTAATTTACATAACATATAATTATAAAAATTTAATAATATTAAGAAGATATATAATTAGAGGGACATCTATATTAGATATTGTTTTAAATAAAAATAGGCCAGAGGCAAAGTTACATTGGTGAATTCCTTGCAGTGCTATCTTAAGGAATTTAATCAATCCCAGCACCAAGGTAAACAAAAATCTAGGCTATAGTGTTGCTCACTTGTAATCCCAGCCCCGAGGCAGAATCACTTAGCTAGATCACTGTAGCTCACTGCTTGTAAGTAATACTAGCCTAATCGTAAGTTCTAGGGCTGGGAGAAACCCTGTCTCAAGAACAAGGTGAATGGTACACTGAAGAACAACATTGAAGATTGAATCCTGGCTCCAAAAAACATGGCTATGCATGCGTACACTCAGAATACATGTGTACACACATGACTATGCAACGGTATCCACATAAACAAAACTAATAAAATCAAATAAAAACATCAACATCAATGTATCAATAAATGTGACATTTAAATGTTCCTGTCACTCTAATGATGATAATTACACATTTTCAATAAGTATTAATGGTCTCAACAGGGGTTACTATGCTGTTGTTTAAGGTATTTCTTTTAACTTGTATATTCTTCTTTATAAGATATTTTCCTATTGGGTGTAGTGGTGCACACCTTTAATCCCAGTACTGGATCTCTGTGATTTCAAGGCCAGCCTGGTTTACATAGCAAGTTCCAGGACACTTAGGGCTACATGGTAAAACCCTGTTGCAAAAAATAAATAAATAAATTATTTTAAAAAGTTATTTTCTGAGAGGTTCTATGTCATATTCTATCATTCACTTCAATTAATGAATTTTATACTAAATATTTATGTGATAGACTAAAATTAATAGGGGGCGGTCTCAAATAGAAATTGAGATCCTGTGTTAGAGTCTTTAATTTTTTATGTGTTAACTATATTTTACTCTAGGACCTTGAAAAAATAATTTATTCTTGAAAAGCATGCAGTGTCAGAGAAAGTATTTGTTATCTCATTTTATAACAACCAATACCAAGTTACTGCACCCAATGGAATTTTGCTGAAATAAGTTTTTTAATAATTTTTGTGTCACTAAAACAAATTATTTTAGAGGAGATTTTGTTTGTGGTGTGTGTATTTTGCTGTTGTCCTTGTTGCCTTTCTATATCTGTAAAATTCTACTGAAGAAAGTGTTCCTTTTAAGTGTTAGATTATATTTCTAATTAAAATACATTCACACAGCACAGAATTAATGAAGGGTAACATATTAATACAAATTTAATTATGGTAATTGAATGCCATTGTCTTTTCTTAGTGCTTTCTAGAGTCATCATGAAAAGAAAAGATTAATATGTGTTTGTAACATTCACTCAATTAATGAATCTATTTATGTGACTAGCCAAGATTCATTGTAGATTCAAAGATTAAATTACTCTTGAATTTGCAATACAAATTTGATATAGATGTTGTACATATTGCAGTGGATGGAACTATGAAATATTATTTTTTAAAATGTAATAAAATCATAAATATGCAAGTTTCAGCTTAATTGCATTAATGTGTTTAAAGTCAATCACAAGTATTTTTTATTTATAGTATATTCAAAAGTGATTTTTAATGAGGAAACTTACAATAGTTTGCAATTCCTGGATAAAACTTAGTAATGAATGTAAGTGACTGAAAAAGAGATTAATATATATCTATTGTGAATTATCCATTATCCAGTTTAATTTTGCTATGTTGACCCTTCTCTTCTGCTTCTATAACTATTACACTTAATAGAAAATGCTGTCTTTCACAGTGGGAATTCATAGTTCATTTATAATCTTATACATTTACACTGTTTCATCCAAGCCAAGCACTTCATCAAAGATAAGCCATGTTTGCATGCAAATATTTTCCAATTTTACTTCTAATTTCTCATATTTTGCTCACCAAATGTAATTTATTGCACAGCAAAACTAAAGGTTGAATTTATGCCAATATTAATATATTGAGTGACTATAATCTACTATAATTATACTACCAATAATAAAGCTGATGAAGGGAGATTTTACATCATAGCAAATATGGAAATTGATGACCTATGTATTGAAGAGTCCTTAAGCCAAGCCTGATGATTCATGGCCATAATTTTTGATCTCTTGTAGGAGAAGCAGACAGAAGGAGCAAAAGTTCAAGGGCATCCCAGGCTATGTGATGAGTTTGAGGCCGGCCTGAAATCATGGGACTCTGTGTCAAAAACAGTAATAAAGAATAAAGTAATAAACAGACAAATAATCAAGTGGAAGAGCTCCTATAATATACCTATGCATGTGTCTGAAAAGCATGGGAAAGTATTAAGTTGGAAAATATTTAGGTTGGAATATTCTCTTTTATCATGGCCTTACTGGTGTTGACTTTTTTTTTTCTTTTTGTTTTGAAAACAGGAATGAAAGCATCCCTGTTAATAGAAAACTGACTGTCCTCCTAGGGCTAATTCAACTGTAAATTTTAGAACATAATCTACTACTTACATTGTCTAGACCAGTTCAATTCTTCATTATGTTTTAAATCTTTTTCTTATACCACAGGTAGTTGTAGCTTTCCGCCTTCCACATTTCTATGTCCATTAATATTGGCATCATTCCATTCTTGTTTATGCAGGCATTTCTAGGGGAGTTTGTTTCATAACATACCTTCTGGTATTCTGGCCCTTATAATCACTCCAATGCCTTTTCTGTGCTGTTCCCTGATCCATTCAGGAGGAGCTATGCTGCAAATGTGTCCATCATACTTGAATTCCCATAATCCATTGAAATCTGCATTGTTTCAGTTATGTGATTTCCATTTCCTGTAAAGAAAGGATTCTTTGATGAGTGGGTCTTAGGCCCAATTATATAGCTATAAAGTCTTCAAGCTACAATAATGATTGGCATGAGAAAAATATGTACTCAAAAGCAATAGTGGTATGAACATCATAGAAGTAATCAACCACATTTTCTTGAATCCAAGTCCTGCTCCACAGATTGAAACCCATCCCTCTCACCATTATTGGGCTAAGAACCTATAGCTAGACAGGGCATAGACCCTAGGGAGCAACCTACTATTATTTTGCTACTAAACAGACATAGTATTAAACTGACTCCTAGTAACCTATTGTAATGGCATAGATCAATGCATCTCTTATTCTTCTAATGAGAAAATTGTATTTCTTGTAGATGCTGATTAATAGTGACCTGTATCTAGACAAATTTCAGAGAATAGAGGACTACAGAATGCTGAGTTATGAAGGGAACACATATATTACAACTTCCACCCAGTTCTCAGGGATCATTGTGGAAGAGAGGGAAAACGTGTGTATGAGATAGAGACAGTGGACGGCTACAAGGAAACACCTTTATATGGTAGGGCAGCTCCATATATGAACTCTTAGAAGTTGCCACTGATGTAGAAAACCTGTCCATGCCCAAGCCATACCAAATTGCAGCAAGTAGAGAAGAGTTGGACACACAGTCCTACCTCAGGCCATGGAGCCATCAGCAAATTTAGCTACTGAGAAAGAAAGAATAAGTTTTCTTTTAGAGTGTAACTCTTTGTAAGTCAACCATTTCAAGTAGAAAACCATGCATGAAAAAATATTTGGAAGCACAAATTGATCTGGAAGGATCATAAACAATGAAATGAAGTTGGATGGATAGTGAAGGGAGGTAAATTAAAGAAAGCTTGTGGGAGGGGATGAAAATAATCAGAACACATTGCATCATACTTGCAAATATCTAATAAAGTGAATCAGTTAATTGATCTAAAATAAATAAAAGACAGTTGATTATCTTTATTTGATGTATTAATTCAAAATATTTTCATTGTAGTATTCAAACAACATAAAGCTATAGATGTGACATTTACAATCTTTTGTTCTCTCCTTAAAATTTGGAGCATATTTTCCATTATAGTACAGTACATTTTATGTGTAGTATGCATCACATTAAATTTAGATCCTATGTTTTATCAAAAGGGCGTACATTAATTTAATAAGGTTTTTAAATATATGCAAAGATTAACTGTATTTTCTTGAACAACTATTAATAGTATCTAATAACTGTTTTAGGAGCTTTTAAGTTAAAGTTTGCATTATTTAAAAGAATGAACTTTAAAAATTTAAATTTATAGTACCGTCATCAAAGGTTAAAATTTCAGTTTTACTTTGGATGCTATCTACAAAGCACAGGTGTGAAAATCTGTTCCACAAATGTCAGGGATTTTTCTGCTAAAAGGAACTGAATGCAGTTTAAAATAATGTAGGAAATTTTAAAAGATACTATCCTTAAACACATTACCTGAGTTTCTCTTTTTCTCCTCCTCCTCTTTTTTGTTATCTTCTGCTTCTCTTCATCTCCTCCTCTCACATCACCTTCCTACTCCCTCCTTTTTATTTTTCTATATCCTTTATGTTTTGTTTTATCAATTATTACACCTAGGACTTTATACTTACACACATTAGTACTGAGGGACACCCCAGGCAGGTATCTATTTAACTTTCTATTTAAGTTCAATTAATTAAACAATTATTTCTGAAAACTAAGAAAATATTAAGATATTATGCTAAAAGTAAATAATAAATATTATGACATATGTTCTATGCAATTAGACTATAAGATGGGTCACCCTGGCATTTTTTAGATGTTTACTGACAATTTCCTTACCATGTTTTCTTTTGGAATTTTTCTTCTACAGACTCAGTCTTCACTGTCTATAAAAAAATAACAGTATCTGGATTCAGTGGACTTTGAATGCAAAAGTTATTGAAAGTATTAACATACAGTGTACCCTTTGCTTCTGTGATAGGTAGCTCACTAATATGCCTTAACAAGGAGTCTAATTTAGTCATGACTGTGTATTATCCATTTCATACTAAATTTCTCTATTTCATAAATATTTTCATTGGTTCATTTATGTGTATGTGTGTGTCTGTTTGTGAACTTTGTAGAAATATTATACAGTGATAGTAACTTTATTGAAATTGTTATAAAATACATATTTTCTATATATGAATAAATGACATAGTAACTGTCTTTTGAATGCATAATTAAACATCACAAAAATATATATGATCCAGATTATTACAAAAAGGGTGCTGACTTTTTATATCTTTATTTATTTTTCCTTTTGCCTCTTGAGTTTACTCTTGCTCCTGAGTTCTGAGATAACAGGCTTGTAATACCATACTGCTTTTATACATTGCTGGAGACTGAATGCAGGATTGTGTCCATGCTGGGCAACTACATATTTAAATTACAGTATTTTTAGCAAAAATGAAGCAAAAGATGCATATGGATATAAAAGAACATATGTGATAAAGAAAAAATCAACATGAACTCTATCTAAACTAAAATATGGGACCACAGAGAGAAAAATAAACTTGTTAATCATTTGTAAAATATCTCTTACTCTTGGCAATACCAAAACTTAAAACTGATAAATCTGAAATTCCCAACATATTTTCACTTGTTGAATCCATACATTTAAATGTGAAAATGGGTAAATTAATGCAAGTACAATATTGAATTTGCATATATATGTTATAGTCATATATATATATATATACACACACAACACATCAACAGTCAAATTTTGAAATAGCCTGTTTAATTACTATTTAAATATAAAATATTTGATTACATATTCAATAAGTATTGATAAGAAGAACAATTGGAGAAGATGTGATTTATACAAATGTATTGGCAAGTTGTGAATTTAGTACAGGATATTTTTATTGCAAATGAGCAAACTAAATTGAGTTACTAAAATGGAATGTGTCTTCTTTAATTTGTCAGTGTAGTATTACTAAATATGTAAATCAGGAATTAATTTTAACCTAATACATAACTCAAGTAAAAAAGTCTATTTGCATAAACATACAATGGATTTAAAACAGCATTTTAACTTAAGTATAGGAACATGTATGAGAATAATGATGTGAATCCTTAGTAACTGTGTGGAAAATGCTTCTGGTGATAGTCATTGTGTAAGGGTGAATACTGGGCAGATAGTATCTCTACGTGGTTTCTTACATGAAACCCAGGACAATTAGGAAAAAGTCATTCAATTTCTAAATTTCTATGTATCTTTCATATAAATATTTAGCATAAATAAGGCATTTGAAGTTCATCTGAGGTTTTATTGTGAATAACTGTATGCAGGAAGGCCACAAAACCGGCTGAGCATGCATTCAGGAAAACAACTTTCATAGTGAGTACTAAGGTAGCTAAGATATACACCAAACATCTGTTTTAAGACAAACAAATAAGCCACAGAAGTAAAAACATGAACAGTACAAAACTCTTCTCTAAAATTAAAGGTATAATGATAAATACATCACCTACAATTCGAATAATTGTTAAGCCATGCTTGCATCTTAATAAAAAGTGTAAAATTTTTAACAATGTAAACATAACTTTAAAGTACTAAATAGTTA
This sequence comes from Peromyscus californicus insignis, assembly GCF_007827085.1. Lineage (NCBI taxonomy): Eukaryota > Metazoa > Chordata > Mammalia > Rodentia > Cricetidae > Peromyscus > Peromyscus californicus. The sequence continues at coordinate 31,548,907 of NW_026294447.1, read as the reverse complement.
TGATAATACTAATAGTTATAGTAGTATAGATACAAATAGATATAATTGAATAAAACTAACCACAGAATTTATATTCAATATAAGTAAAAGGATATCATCTTTTTTTTTTCTTTTTGGTTTTTCAAGAAAGGGTTTCTCTGTGTAGCTTTGCCCCTTTCCTGGAACTCACTCTGTAGCCCAGGCTGGTCTCAAACTCATGGAGATCCGCCCACGAGTGCTGGGATTAAAGGCATGCAGCACCACCGCTCATCCTTCTTAAGTACTCAGAAAATATTATGCCATAATTAATTAGGTGATAAAAAATTGATATTTTTAAAATGAAAAAATATAATATGATTGGATTTAGAAAGCAAAATTTTAAAGATAGAGACAATTTAGTTAATAGAAATTATAGAGAATTTCTATTAACTAAATTATATTATATAGAGAGAGAACACGGGAGAATTTGAATGCTTAAAAAACACATTCCTCATTCTCCCTCTCTGTTCTTGATCCAGCTGGGATCTCCCGCTCCCCCAAGCTCTCTTTCCCTCGACCCTCGTCCTTCATTACCCCCACTCATGTCCAGGCTATTCATGTAGATCTCTTCCATTTCTCTGTCATTGGGCAATCCCCGTGTCTTTCTTGGGGTCCTGTTTTCCAGGTAGCCTCCCTGGTGATGTGAGTAGCAGTCCAGTTATCCTTGTTCCACATCTAGTATCCTCCTATGAGTGAGTACATACCATGTTTGTCTTTCTGAGTCTGGGTTACCTCACTCAGGATGATTTTTTCTAGATCCATCCATTTGTCTGCAAACCTCATGATGTCATTGTTTTTCTCTGCTGAGTAGTATTCCATTGTGTATATGTACCACATTTTGTTTATCCATTCTTCAGTTGAAGGGCATCTAGGTTGTTTCCATGTTCTGGCTATTACAAACAATGCTGATATGAACATAGCTGAACAAGTGCTCTTGTGGTGTGGTTGAGCATTCCTTGGGTATCTGCCCAAGAGTGGTATAGCTGGATCTTGGGGGAGATGGATTCCCAATTTTCTAAGAAAGCGCCATATTGATTTCCAAAGTGGTTGTACAAGTTTGCATTCCCACCAGCAGTGGAGAAGAGTTCCCCTAGCTCCACATCCTCTCCAGCATAAGGTGTCTTCAGTGTTTTTGATCTTAGCCATTCTGACAGGCGTAAGGTGGTATCTCAGAGTTGTTTTGATTTGCATTTCCCTGATGATTAGGGAGATCTCAGTTGGATCAACAACAGAGAGGGAGAACAAGGAATAGGAGACCATGGTAAATAAAGACCACATGAGAATAGGAAGAAGCAAAGTGCTAGAGAGGCCCACAGAAATCCACAAAGATACCCCCACAACAGACTGCTGGCAATGGTCGAGAGACAGCCCGAACTGTCTGGTGATGGGATGGCCAAACACCCTAATTGTCAAGCTAGAAACCCCATCCAACTACTGAGAGATCTGGATTCAGAGATCCATGGCTAGGCCCCGGGTAGATCTCTGGGAATCCAATTAGTGAGAATGAGAAGGGTTTATATGAATGAGAATTGTTGAAACCAAGGTTGGATAAAGCACAGGGACAAGTAGCCAAGCGAATGGAAACACATGAACTATGAACCAATGGCTGAGGGGTCCCCAACTGGATCAGGCCCTCTGAATGGGTGAGACATTTGATTGGCTTGATCTGTTTGGGAGTCATCTAGGCAGTGGGACCGGGTCCTGTGCTCATTGCATGAGGTGACTGTTTGAAACTTGGGGCCTATGCAGGGTCGCTTGGCTCGGCCTGGGAGGAGCGTACTGGACCTACCTGGACTGAGTCTACCAGGTTGATCTCAGTTCTCAGGGGAGGCTTTGCCCTGGAGGAGGTGGGAATGGGGGTTGGGCTGGGGGGAAGGTGAAGGGGGCCGGAGGGGGGAGAACAAGGGAATCCGTGACTGATATGTAGAACTGAATTGTATTGCAATATATATATATATATATATATATATATATATATATATATATATTTATAGTATAACTATATTTGAAACTTAGATTTTTGAAATTAATAACAGTACAAACTGTTAATGTAAAATACTTTAATAGCTCTCATTCATTGAAGTCATTTTATGAATAATATAGCATTTACAAAAGCAATATCATTTAAGTTGCTGTAGGATATGAGACTGAAAATTTCCAATCCTGTGGTACCCTCAGGGTTGAAAATCATCAAAAGGCAACTAAAAAATTCAATGTCAACAAGATAAAATACAGTCCACAGGGAATCTGACATGACATATGAGCAAATGGATAGGTAAAAGCAGATGTTTCCCCACAGGAACAATTACAGAGCCCTAATTAAAGATTAAGATGGAATCTAGAAAAGGAAACAGAAACACTAACTGGAGGAGGAAATTAAGAGAAGATGGAACCACACTCAGCCATCATTCCACAGCTGGTAGCATGGTCACATTCATAATCTAAAAAAGACAGAGAGGCACATAAGAAACTAACCAAGAACATGCTTGCTTGTTCCAAGATTCGCTGCTGGAGAACATACCCACAATTGCTTTCATTAATTATTTTGACACATTTTTGTCCATAACTGAATTTAAGATTCAGAAGTTCTATTTAGACAGAACAGTTTTATATATGATTTAACCATTCTCTTTATCCTGCTATTATGCTGATGACATTCATGTGAAATGTAATCTCAATGAGGTATTCGTTCTGTCAATAGATGAGTTGGTTACGTTTCCTCCTGAACGTCATTGCCAATGGCCTTTGACTCTTACTGTTGATGATTATAATGGAAAGACATCTGTATTACATGATTTGTAATTGATCTTACATGGAAAACATGGTGTTCAGATACATTTGTTGTTTGAGTTTGGAATATAATCACTACTGAGTGATTCAGTATACATGATTCAATGTGGGTACATTATTCTTAGAAGACAAATTAATTCTTATATCATTTTATTATTTATCATAGTCACATATGAGGCAATCAAGAAATTTAAACATGATGGTGTGGTTTAGACTATAAGACTCATAAAAATGTGCATATTCTATTTACTTCAAATCTTAAGTTTCCAATTTCCTTGGAGGAAGTTCTCAATGTCAATAGGGTTAATTTGCCTTACATACACAAAATTAGAAAAATTACTTAGCTATTCTATTGTCATTTCTGTCACAAACTTCTTTTCTCTGTGTTAAGATGGTCTTGATGACAGGGTCTTAAAATTTTCATATAGCATATTATTTATCAAAAAGGAAGTGGTGGGTGAACAATTTGTAAAGGTAGGAGGAACAAAAGAAAGAAGGAGGAATGGAAGAGGGGAAGAATTTCACAGCGGTCTCCTGGGTCTTCTTTGTCAATATAAACTGTGTATAGATCATCTGTGAAGGAAGCTGAATGATAAGCCTGGAATCCGTGTCTCTTCTAATTGGTAAGTGACTGGTGAAACCTGAATTTTCTATTTTCTATTTATAGACTACTCCAACCGACATACTAAGACATTTTTCCATTTATGTCAGAGATGGCTCAAACTACTATTTTATAAGGCAGATGCTGGTCACTCTTCAAAGACTGACCTTTATTATAATGGAGATTGATTATCAGATGAGTGGATAAAACTGATGGACAAGCTTTCAAATGGATTGTCTTTCAGATTTTGTTAAATTTGCCATTAAAATTTTGAATGTTTGTAACTGAAATAGAATTACATTTCGCCTCTCCCTTTCTACCTCTAGCATCTCCAAGCTCTTCTTAGTTGAACCATCTCATTCCCTCACTCTCAACTGAAAGTCCTTTTTTTAAATTATCATATTTGTCTCATGTGTGTGTGTGTGTGTGTGTGTGTGTGTGTGTGTTGGTGTGTGTGTGCTTGCACACACAGAAATACATATATTTGCAACCTGGTATGTCCACTTTTGTTGATGGTGTGTCTAAGGTCAAGGTTGACTACTTTACCTAGTACAAAGACTGAAGGGGCCCAGCCATGCCCAAGAGAGACTAATCTTCATTCTCCCTACATTCATTAACTGCCTGTTATTTTTTTTTTTTTTTGTCTAGGGGTAAGAAACCATGAAAATTTTCCTTTTTCCTTTATTGTGTTCTTTGATATTGTCATTGTTCTGGTTCTGTTTATGCAGATATTTCTAGGAAAAACTGTTTGACAGCAGATTTCCTGGAATTCTGTCTCTTACACTCTTTTTCCTCCATCTTCCACCATGTTCCCTGAGCTGTAGATACAGGAGCTGAGTTTAAGATAAAGAACGTAGTATGGAATTACGTTGCTTTAGCAAAGTAGCAGTATTTAGAACATTATTTTCTAAGGTCTATAATCTCATCAGGTCCAGGTAGATAGATAGATGTACAGTATCAGACACTATTTCTTCTCATAGAACAGGCCTGAAGTTCAATTAGACAGCCGTTGGTTACCACAATCATGTTAGTGGCACATCTTCTGCCTTTAGAGCTATCTTGCCATGCTGGTAATTGTCATATTCCGTAGGTGTTAGAGCTCAATAGGACTGTGGAACTGTTTGCTCCCTTGTCAGCTTGCATAGTAGTTTGTGGTACAGTGGAAGTTAGTCCTTGCGAAGGAGGCTTTCAGGGTAGATCCAGCCCAAGCTGGCTCAAATCCTGTGTCTTTAGTGTGCAGTGCATTCAAGAATAGGGGCTAGTCATCAACATTTGAGAATAATCAAGGGCTACATTGATATACCAAGGATAGGCATAAGTATCACATGCCATGGTACATCTACAAATAATTAAAACAACTTGATTATGCTTATAACACCAGGTGATTGATATTAAAGAAGAATTTTGGTATTCAAAGTTGTCCCAAATATTTTATTAGCATAAATTGAACTGTCAATTTCAAATTTGAATATAAATAATTTCAAAAAGTTAGCTCAGACAAAAAGGAGATATACAATCTGCTGTTGGATGGTCTGTATGTCAAGTTTGTTGCTGATTGGTCAGTAAATAAATCACTGATTGGCCAGTGGCTAGGCAGGAAGTATAGGCGGGACTAACAGAGAGGAGAATTGAGAACAGGAAGGTAGAAGGAGTCACTGCCAGCTGCCGCCATGACAAGCCGCATGTGAAGATGCCCATAAGCCACGAGCCACGTGGCAAGGTATAGATTTATGGAAATGGATTAATTTAAGCTGTAAGAACAGTTAGCAAGAAGCCTGCCACGGCCATACAGTTTGTAATCAATATACGTCTCTATGTTTACTTGGTTGGGTCTGAGTGGCTGTGGGACTGGCAAGTGACAAAGATTTTTCCTGACTGTGGGCCAGGAAGGAAAACTCTAGCTACAATAATCTAAATTATTTCTACTATAATAGATAGTATATAAAATCCTAACACAATTAAATATTTAGTTTCTGAAGAGCACTTTAGAAAAAGAGGAATAAGAAAATGAATACAAATAAACTTTGCAAAAACAACCAAATCATGAACTCTAGATATTAATTGCTAGTGAGGGGGGGGATAATATCAACCACCTATTTAACTTTATCGTTCATCTTCTCCATACAGCTACATTAAATAAATAGCCTTATTTCCATTTTCACTATTAAAATACTACAAGTCTAACAGGTGTGACATTTTGCTTGAAAATTTCTTGAGGAAGAATAGCCATTAATAATTTCCTTAATGTTGAGATGAAGTTTCCTTTTTGAAACTACTGTCTGGATAAACAGATTTCTCATAGACTTGAGGACACTTATCTTGGAAGGAATGTAGAAATTAATGGAGAAGATGCATAATACATAAAATGATGTTTATAATGTTGATAAAAGAAAGCATATGTGTTGTTAGATTACAGGTCCATCCATGTTGACACTGGTCACTCTAAGAGGCCAAATGCTACAGCCTGAGAAAACCAGGCCAGGTGCTCCCAGTAGCTCCCTCCTGGGAACGGAAAGCTAAGAAGCCCTTCTGGGCTGTGATTTTTAGACCCTGAAATTTATGATTCTACCTGGTTCTTGTTCCTCCATGTTTCTTGTCATTTGTGCTAAAACCCAGAATAAATCAAATATAAAGGAACTTGATGCTACCCCTCATAAAAACAAAATGTTTTCCTTTGGTCAGGAGATTTCTCTGACAACCCTCTCCTCTGGGCCTCCCCTGTCATCTTGTCCACGATGACCATTCTCTTGATCTTATTTTACCCTCTCCCATTTAAAGCAATCCCTCTCCAGGTTTTACAGCAAATCCCTCTTTTCTTTTAAGTCCTTGTTACGCTATTTTACATATATTTTACTGTACCTTTTCAATGATCTCCAACATGAAGGCTCACTCATGGTCTTGATAAAATTTAGTTCCATGTCACTTTCTTTATAACTGGCCTGGCAAAAATGAGATTATTCTATTGAGACACTTTCATCTCTGGGCTTGACTCTCACACTATTAAACTAATGGATGCCAAAGAAATGGCATCTTCCCCAGTGATATCCTACTCGGGAATTGGAATGGTGTCAGCCAGAGGGGCAAGTTGTACTCTGAAAACAGACTTCGTGTAGTTCTAACTTATGAGACTGAAACCCAGATAATGGTGTGTCAGTAATGTTCAGAACCATATATTGACAGGGACTGCTCAGATGTGCAAATATTTGACCCTCCTTAAAACTTTGATGTCATGTAAGGAACCCAAAGATAGCCCTGAGGGGTTTTCTGGATCTCTTTAGCCTTCTTTCCAACACTGAGACTTTGAATAAAGCCCTTTATTTCTGCTTTCCACTTTTAGTCTCGCTCTCTTAACTGACCTCTTAAGGATGAGTGTCTGGGTCTGATCTGGAGCACAAGCTGTGCCCACAAGTTCCATAAAGACTTTTATGAACTAACTCCCTGTACTGATCCATTTTCTCTACTTCTTAAGAGTATGCTTGCTGTAGATTAAGGCATAATTTCAGGTATATGGCACTCTACATATCATTTAAACTGCTGAGAAATTTTCAATATTACATGGAATTTTTTATCTAACTTCCTGAAAAATATTGGTGCTTTTATTATTTCATATTCTTCCTTTATTTTGCAGTGAAGGTGAGATTGACCTGAATAAATAAATTTGGAGTGCTTCCTGACTCTGTATTTTTTTTAGGGTAAAAATCACACGTAGTTGATATTCTTTTCCTCTTAGGTTTTTTTAAATTAAATTAAATTTAATGTAATTTTAATTCTCAAGCAAAACATTGAGCTCAAATTGGATTGGAAGTTTTACATTACCTGCAGATTTTTTTTAACTTATGTGCCTTGACTTTTTAAAATTCTGTTTGAGTTTACTTTTTAAGTTTTCTTTTAGAATAATAAAATTGCATCATTTCTCCCTTCCCTTTCTACATTCTAAATATAAAATATGTCTCCTTACTCATTTTTTCATTAATTGTTTTGTGTTATATGCACATATGTGTACACACACACACACAGAGACAGAGAGAGAGACAGAGACAGAGAGAAAGAGAAAGAGAGAGAATCTAAATACAACCAGTTCAGTCTGTATGTTATTAAGTGTATAATTTCAGGGATGATCATTTGGTATTGGACAACAATCGATGTGTGTTTTTCTTTGGGAAAGACTAGTTTTCCCTCTCTTAGAATCCTTAAATCCTTAGTTTCCCATAGTTCTCTGTGTAGGGTTGAGGTATCTTGGGCTTTCACTGTCCATTTTTAGTACGTTTGTTATCATTGTTCAGTTCACCTTTAGACAGTCAGGTTGATGGGTCTTTATGAATGTAGTTTCTGACATTTCTAGCAGACACTCTCAGAGCAAACCCCCTGACACTCTGTCTCTTACACTCATTTTGTAGAAGCATCCATTGGGATTGGGTTCCACAACTGTGCATTTTGGCTGGTTGCAGCCTTCTGTAATGGTCTCCATCTGTTGCAAAGGGAAGTTTCCTTGATGAGGGATGGGGACAATTTTCTGTGGGCATGAGCACAGGTATTGAGAATGTAGCTTGGGATTATACTGGTTTAGCAAAGTGGTAGTTGTTGAGAGGATCTTCAGTTCAATTAGAGAGAAATCAATTCCTACCAAGTTATGTGTACCATTTCTGTACCATTGGATTCTCTTGGCATGCTAGTTTCTGAGGATCATAGCTGTTATATATATAAATAGGGCTATTATTTTCATCCCTCCTTTGGAAGTTTGCATGGCACCTTCTTGTACCATGAAATCTGGTTCTCAGGGAGGAACAATTTAGGTGTCTCTGGGCCCTCTGTTTAAAGCACATAGTGTCTTCAGCAATAGGAACTTACCATACACTTCCAGGGGCAACTAAGGGCAGTAGACTGTAATGTTTTGATAGTCTCTTAGACAACTCTGGCCAACAACTCGAAAGAAGGATTCTCATGCCTGGTGTTGAGGTTTTTATTAGATGGTATCATCGATATAGTATGAGTAAATTAGGGGATATTGACTTGGAAGCTTCATCCCACTGGTTAGCTTTCGTAATGAAGGGAGATGTTATTAATGCCCTATAAGGGATACAAGTGATCAGTGGTCTTACACAGTTGTGACCCATGAGAGCTACAATAATGACTGGCCTGATGAAATATGTACAGGGCTACACTCATAAATCATTTTCTGAGTGGACTTGAGGGCTACTTCACAAGACAGAATTTGTTCCTGGTACTGTTATCTGGTATAAGAACCTATTGAAGTGTAGGTCATAGTCCAGAGGGGAGTATGTACTACTACTATTCTATGGAATGGACATGTTATCAAACTGCACTTCAATTAGTCATAATATATAAATATAATATTTTATAATATAATTAATATAAACATAATCCATTGTCAACAATCGATATGAAGAATTCTCTCTAAAGTTCCAGGCTTCAGATATGGGGCTATGGGATTAGTTTTTTCTGATTCTTCCTTTTTTCCAGTATTTTCTCATTTGGTTCCCATTTCAGCAGTTAATATAGAAATGCATGCTTTATGCCATTATATGTAATTGCTTATTGATTGTGTAGATGGCTATAATTAAGAGGTTGCCTTTAGTTTCAGAAGAGACTGGTCTACTAAACAGTGCTGAGGCTGATAGAAGCTATGGGGACATTTGGAGTTGAACTGAATACATTTGCATTATGATATGGTCATGAATTGGTTTTGATGTGATTTTAGCTTCCTGTTATTGTCACTATGCCTGCCAATTACTGCTATGCCTCCCCTCCATGAAGGACTCTTATCCCCTTGTGACAATAAGGCAAAATAAACCCTTAGGCAAGCTGCCTTTGTCATGGTGTTTTGTCAAGGCAGTAGAAGATTTTAATCTATAGTATATACATGTTTTCTTTTTGTTCATTAAGTGATAGAGTCATTTTGTTAGATAGTTCAGACTTATTTCAGATCCATGATGGTTTTGACTCTTGTTCTTCTAAGTGCTGAGATTACAATAATATGTCAAGCATGATGTTTGTTTTCTATAAGTTATTGAATCTTGTTAGCTGGTGTTTATTAGAATATATTTGCATGAATATTCATTGAGTTTGTTGATTTGTGGTTTTTGTTTCTTTTGTTTTTCTTGATTTTGTCATTAAGGTAATAACAGTCTGAAAACAAGTTTACCTCCCACTAATTTCATGGAAATTGTAAAAGATTATTGCTAGGTCAAAATTGGTTAGCAAATTTATCAACAAAAATATTCTACTCACTAGCTTTCTTTGGGAGAAGTTTCAAATTATGGATTCAATCTCTTTATTTCTGGATATTTTTGTGTTTCTCTAGACTATCAAATTTGTCAGTATATAACAGATTTTAGTTGACTTGCAAAAATGAGTTTTTATTTTGTGACCCCAATTACATTGTGTACTTTTATACTGTGATTATTTTATTTATTCATTTTCTTTTTCTCTCAGCTTTTCTAAGCAAATGTTTATCTATTCATATCATCATCTTCAGTGAGTCTATTCTAAGTTTTATTTAATTTTACTACTGTTTTCCTCATTCAAATTGTATTTGTCTTGAAATTTCCTTGTTTCTTGTTCTTTCTAGTTTGGGATTATTTGTTTGTTTGGTGTGTGTGTGTGTGTGTGTGCATGTGTATGTGTTTGTGCATTTTATCTTTTTCAGCAATCTTGAGAGCTAAACCTAAGTTGTTAATCTTGGGTCCATTTTCTTTTATATTACAGTTGCTAATGCTATATGGTTATCTCTGGATACTAGTTTATGATTTTTTATTTCATTTACCATACTTTTTTAGACAGCTTTGATTATTAGGTTAACGTTTTCATTCTCTAAATATTTCTAAGTTCTTAATAATTTTTTCCTGTTAAAATTTTATTTTTCATTTACTCCAAAAAAGATGATTTTGTAATGTAAATCATGCTAAATTTGCTAAAACTAGTTTTTCAGCCCAATGTCTGCCTGCCTAAAATTGTGCTCCAGAGATATATCTTGTTAATGTTGGACAATGTATTTTATATATGTCAATTATGGCCTATTAGTATACATTGGTGTAATACTTAGATGCTGTGGGATGGTCTGTATGTCAAATGTGTTGCTGATTGGTCAATGAATAAATCACTGATTGGCAGTGGCCAGACAGGAAGTATAGGCGGGACTAACAGAGAAAAATTGAGAGAACAGGAAGCTGGAGGGGGAGACACTGCCAGCCGCCATCAGGACAAGGAAGATGTAAAGTACCGGTAAGCCACAAGCCACGTGGCAAGGTATAGATTAATAGAAATGGATTAATTTAAGCTGTAAGAACAGTTAACAAGAAGCCTGCCACGGCCATACAGTTTGTAACCAATATAAGTCTCGGTGTTTACTTGATCGGGTTTGAGCGGCTTGGGACTGGCGGGTGAGAGAGATTTGCCCTGACTGTGGGCCAGGCAGGAAAACTCTAGCAACACTTAGATCTTGTATTTTCCTAATGACTTTCTGTGTAAATGTGGACTGATCCACAACTGAAAATAAGGTTCCCATTATTTTTTTTTGCCTGTTTTAATGGACTAGCATTTCTTCTACAAGCAAGTGAAGTATTTTAGTCATATGAAATAAATTAAATTTAACAATAAAATATTACTTGGTATAACTCAACACTAAATACAATAGGCAGTGAAGTAAAATATTAGAACTATATATTAAATATGAACTAAGATTATAGTACACATTAATAGTGATTAAAAATGAAATAGATATCAAGTAAAATTATATTTTATATGTATAATATACATAATATATTATATGTTATATACCTATATAAAATTATATTATATATTTATATTCACAGCTAGATAAAATATATTGGTTTTTCTGTCTATAAAACAGTTATTTTTTTTATTGCTTTAATTATTTCACTTTTTTTGTTATGTGCTTTACAATTATACTAATCATATGGAATTAACTTTAAATATTTTTTTTTTTTTTTTTTTTTGGTTTTTCGAGACAGGGTTTCTCTGTGTAGCTTTGCGCCTTTCCTGAAGATTTATTTATTATGTATACAGTGTTCTGTCTGCATATACACCTGCAGGCCAGAAGAGGGCACTAGATCTCATTACGGATGGTTGTGAGCCACCACGTGGTTGCTGGGAATTGAACTCAGGACCTCTGGAAGTACAGCCAGTGCTCTTAACCGCTGAGCCATCTCTCCAGCCCCAAATATTTTTAATATTATTATTTTGTATTCAAGGTAGAATGTTTGTTTTCCAATCTATCTTTATACGGACATTAATTTTTCCCAAGCGTTTTTTTCTTTCAGTTTTTAAAAATAGAATTTGTATTGTAACCCAGGCTGTATTTGAACTTCCCAGACTCATGCTTCTACCTCTCCAGTTCTATGGGTTACATCACTATACTATGATGCTTACTTTTGTCCAAGTACTGAATTTCTCCAATTTTGATAAAAAATAAATAACCATCCAAACATTTATACAATTCTCCATGTACTGAATTAACTGAATTACTTTCTACTGTAGTTTGTTTCTTGTTGCTGTGATAAAATACTAAATAAAGGTAACTTGAAGAGGAATGATTTAATTCGTCTAACATGTCACAGCCCATCCTAAAGGTAAGTAAAGGCAACCACTCAAGGCAGGAATCTGTAGGCAGGAACTGAAGCAGAGACTACAGAACAATGCTGCTTACTAGCTGGCTCTCTGTGCCTTGCTCAGTAACCTTTTTTAAACAGCTCGTGACCACCTGTCTAGGTCTTGCACTGCCTCCAATGGGTTGAGGTCTCCTATATCAAGCCTTAGCAAGAAAAATGTCCCATAGACTTGCTAATAGTAAAATATGATGTAGGCAGTTTCCCAGTTGCATTTCCCTCTTCCTAAGTGATGGATTATTTTTTTCAAGTTAAGGGTGGGCTGAGCAGAAGCTGGGGGTGGTGGGGGTAGGGAGGGGGGAGGACAGGGGAATCCGTGGCTGATATGTAAAATTAAATTAAATTATAAAATAAAAAAAGAAAAACTAACAAGCACAGCTTTATAATGTATATGTTCACAATAAGATAACTAATTTCTCTATATATTAATTTTAAAAGTCAACATATTAAAATCTATTCATTTTAAAGATATGCTGACAAAAAATTTGACAAGCTCACTATAGCCACAAAACTTTTACTAAGGATTAGCCTATAAATAATAATAAAAAGATTTATGTTTCATGAAATATAATATGTTCAAATATAAATGAACATTATTTTTATTGACAAGTAGCAACATCTAATAAAAATGTGGATTTATGCCTTGAATTTGTGATGTATATTCTATATGCTTATACATAAAAGTGTAAATGTAACTTTAATTATTATCTGCTGCAACATGTTAAATTATTGAAGTTAATGATTAAGTACAATAATTTTTGTCATTTAACTTTATTAGCACAACATATCCCATCCTTTCATTTTAACTTTAACAATTGTTTTTATAGTTTTACTCTCCATTGAAATAGGTATGTGAGACTGTCAATAAGAAAATAAAGAAACATGGAGTGATCTTTTTGGTTTCACTCAGATCATATTTCTATGTAGTTATATCCTGTGATTGAAGCATTTCTTGTGGATAGAAGAGTCTGGTTGTTTCAGTATATACTGAATTCCTGAAGAAATAGGCTCTAATATTCATGAAGGAATAAACGTGCCAGTGAGAGCAAGGGCAAACAGAGAAAACAAGACCTTCCCTTTTCTATGTCCTTTATATAGGCTGCCACCTGAAGGTGTGTCCTAGATTTAAGGTGGATCTTCTCACCTCAGAAGTGGATTTAGTATGAATCTTCCCACTTGAAATAACTCAGGCAAGAAAAATCCCTCACAGGTGGACCAAGCTGCTTAAGTTTTAATTAATTCCAGATGTAGTCAAGTGGACAAAAATGAAAAGCAATCACACCATGGTGCTATAGAGCTGGATGCAATGCTTTCTTTGGTTTGTACCACCTGGGATATGTAGACATATATTTAAATTCTTAGGGCAACCTGGTCCAGGTAAGTTGTCCACTGTAAACTCCCTCTGGTACTGTTCATTCACTGGACTCTTGTGGTCTGTTCAGGTACATCAATGTATGGTGACCACCCTTGGCTGTCCACACCATGTGTCTCCACTAGTTCTGTTGACTGGAGAAACAGTTCTAAAATGGAAAGGGGAGTGATATGCCCTATTTGAGTGTCAAAAGGATAAGAGTCCTACCAGGACCATGTGATGACCCTATGAGAAAGCCCAGATAATAAACCAGTCTGGAGCAACCGATGAGAAGGAAGCCAGGAGACCAGTAAGTGAGCATTGGAGAAAGGCCAGTTTGTCTACTGCAAGGAGAAACAACATTGGAAAAATGGGTGCTCTAATCAGAAAAAAAGGCCCATTAGCACTACAATGGAAAAGTGATGGGGTCCAGATTTCTATGCTTTAAGGAAGCAGAAGTCTATGGTAAAACTTAAATTTGGGGCAAAGCTATTGACATTTTAGTAGACAATGGAGCAACATATTAGATCCTTAAGACACCCCTAGGCCAATTGAATGGTCAAAAGAATGCACTCCAAAGGGCAACATAAAAAATTCCCTACTACCTTTGTACCACTGCCTGTCACATAAACCTAAGAAAGAGGACAATAATCCACACCTTCTTGGTCATGACTGATTACCTATACACTTGCTTGGCACAGAACCTTTTGCATAAACTGGAAACCATCACTTCCTCTGATGATGAGAAACAGTTAGATATGAGGTCCTCAGCAAAATTTTGGTATCTTGCTCTCTGTGGGATGAATATCTCCTAGCTGATATTCCTGCTCCCAATCAAAAGATACAGTTGGACTGTCTCTCATATTTACTCCAAGGATTCCTTGGGGTATGGTCAGAAACCAAGCCCTGGGACTGGCCTAACACTGTTCCTGTAATGCTTCATCAAACAAGTTGATTTATTCCCCAGCCACCTCCCCAAGAAAAAAGGAAAAGGAAAAGAAAAAGAAAAAAAATGTAACAGCCAATGAGCCTGGAAGCAAAAAGGAGAATTGCAGTCGATATTGCACAGTTTAGAGAATCAGACGTTCTGGTGAGCTGCAATTCACCCCGCCTTCCTATGAAGAAACCTCTCTTGCCCATGAAGAAACTTGGGACCTTTGATTGTAGATCCATCTGAGATTTGAGGGAAGTGAATAAGAGGGTTGAGGTCATCCAACCCACAGACCAAAATCCATATATTCTCATGACTTACTTCTTCCAGTGGAACAGGTATACACTGTCTTTGACCATTAAGATGCATTTCTCAGCCTCCATGGGTAAAAGTGAGTCAGTCCATCTTTAATTTTGAATTGACAGACTCAGAGGGAAGTTACAGCAGGCAACTTATGAGGTTTGTCCACAAAACAAAAGATATTGCTCATGTCTATGATATGATTGATATATAGGGAAAGAGGGCTTCTCACTGCTGGGGGAAAGCACATAAAAAATGATTCCCCTGAGGCAACAGGTAACTGGGCCACTCACCTGGCTGTTAATAGTCTGATGACCAAGTGTTGTCTGAGATTCCATGAAACAGTCAAGAGAAAATAAGTTTATAAAAAATAAACAGTTTGAACTCCCAGGTGGGTGGAGGATAAGGGAGGAAAATATTGTCCTCCTGGAAACAATTGGTAGGAATCTGGTAAGTGACCTTCCCCAGTGTATTCATCTGGGATCCACAAAACTTTCCGAGTTGCTCAGACCAAGTTAGGTTATTTCTAGACTGGACAGCCTGGCATCGGATATCTTATTCAGATAACAGCTTTGTGTTCTAGTAAATTAAAAAAAGAGAGCCCTCATCCAGGAAGGGGGTCTTAATAAGAGGCCAACACAAATACAACCTCTGGGAAAGCAGCTTTACTGAGATCTGTTTTACCAGGGGAGGATACAAGTACTTGATAGGTTTTGTAGATATCTTTTCCAGGCAGAGGAAGCATTTCCCACTAGGACTTAAACTGCTCAAATGATAGCTAAAAAACACCTCCAGAAAATAGTCCCAACATTTGGCCTCACCCTAGCAATGGGGTGGGACAATGGTCTGGCTTTTATAGTCAAAACTAGCAATTAATAACTAAAGTTTTAGGCATAAATTGACAAGTTCTTTGTGTATCTAGACTTCAGTATTCTGGGAAGGTTATAAAAATAAATAGGACATTAAAAAAATTCCTAACTGTAATAGTCCCTGGACTGTAGTAGGCCCCAGACCTTAGCAAAACTGACTTCATGATAGAAATACCATTCAGCCTACAAAATCAGCACATAGCACCAGTTACCAAAACAAAAACAAAAAAAATTATCGAAGTCCATAGTTTGGGAAAGTCTCTAAATGCACTTACCTTGCTTTTGGCTTCTGTAGCTCTGCTTCGGGCTAACTGTTCTTGTTAAGTGAAATATGTCAACCCAGGAAATGGATTTTGTGCTAATGGTTCACTCTGGGAATGGCTCAGGGCTACACAGGGATCCTGGTCAGTGTAGTTGCCCGTCTGCTAATAATGGACTTTCTATTGGCTTAAACCTGCGTCTGAGTAGTCTTCTCTGGTGGATACCAGGCAACATTAATTATAGTAACGGTAATCATCATCATCATAAAAAATAAATAACCTGTCACTAAAGTGTGGTGAAGGGAAGATAGACCTCCTCCCTTTTGCTTTGCTTCAGGCCTGCTACCCACAAAGAGGATGATCTGTCCCCTATTAGATTATGTGTGGAAGACACTCCCCACTGCTTCCCAGGCACACAGAACAGCAGTTTGTCGAACTCCAACTATTCCTTTATCTATTACATGCTCTCCAGTCCTCCATAAAGGCTATTCATCGGATTATCTGAGAGACCTAACTGAACTCCGAGTCCACCACCTGTTTCCCCTTGTGCAAACCTGGTGGTAGTGTCAGGTTCGAGTGGGTAGTCAAAAGAGGTGCTGGAACCGACTTAGAAAGGACCTTACTTGGGGACTCTTTCCACTCCTATGACCCTAGAGGTAGCCGCCATTGTACCATGGATCCCCTGTACCCAGTTCAAGAAAGCAGAGCCATGAATGCCACCACCAAAAATACTGTCTCCTGGGCGATGATTCACTGGGCCTCAGGCCCTTCCACACCCCATTCCCACCCCTCTACCTCCTTTTGAGTCTTGTGTTGCTTTGTGTTTTTATTACAATTCAAAAATTATTCAAACATATAGTAGTCAAACTTACTAAAATAGATTAGTGTAAAAGTAAATGAATTCACAGGGACAGCATTTCTTAAACTTTGTTAAGGACTGAATGGATTTTTTTTCTTGTACCCATTTTAACCATATGCTTTCCATTGCTTTTTAACAAGTGACTGGAAATTTTGAAGAATAAGGGATGAAACTTGAGCAGTTAACTTCAAACAAATTCTGATATTTTGGGTGTGTGTGTGTAGGGATTATTCCTTGCTTGGAAGTTTAATAATGTCAATAGTATTATAGATTTTAACCTTTAAAATGGAAATAATAGTAGTGGTATACTTTGCAACAGTGTTATGAGAGTAAATTATCAGTGATAAGTGTGACACTCAATATTTTTTACACATTTCTTCCTGGCAATCTCAAGACTTCAATTCTTGATTCTTAAGAGCTTTAAATTTCAGAGAAATGTCATCTACAAGAAAGGAGATAAAAAAGACTTGAGACGTTTATGTCAAAATCAGTGTAACCTTAAACCAAAAAGACTCCTGAGTCTCCCAGTGACTGCTTCATTTGTGACAGGAGCTTCTTCATGTTAAGTCAGCTCAAGCAGTTCCTGAACAAGCTCTCTGCAGTAGCAAACACTTTCTCCCTCTACCAGCAGGGGCCTCCCACTGTTTTCAGCTGTACAAAATTAGTTTAAGTCTGAAATAAAACCCACGATTAGAAGTTCATGTGTGCATAGTGTTATTATTTCACTGCATGGACTTTCCACTAAATTGCACACTAAATGGTATTTTTTTCCGGAATCAATAAATAAAAACATGTGGGCTGGTTAATTCCCAACAGTGCTGATTAATTTGCTGTATCTATGACTTTCTTTGCCTATTTTCATGTAACTTGCAACAGAAGATTCAAACATGGAAATTTATTAAACTTAACTGAGATCTAAATCCTGTTGCTTTGTCCAATAGCTGTCTTTTTTCAAGGATCATAACCAACATGAACACAAATCCACCTGATTGTTACCACTGGTTTTATGTCTGTAGTTTTCAGGCAACATTAGGGTATATTTATATCATAGAATTCTCATTAAAGTGTTTAATATTTTTCTATAGCATTCTTTTGGAGAAGCAGGCAGAGGTAAGTTTCACTGACTCTATGGCTATTCTCACTGAAATGTCCATGAATGCATGCTCAGTGTTTCTATGAAAGAAGATAAACACTGCTTTTAAAGAAGAGTTCTCCTTTGGTAGATTCTGCTTGGCATGAAATTCAATAAAAATACCCTAACATTCACGAAAATGACATCACAATATAATACAAAGGCTACCCAGCCTTTTGAACTAAAGAACACTGGAAAATTTGAAATAGATTAAAGTAAAATTGAAAATATGCTTTGTGGAGTGAGGCAAGGCAGAAGCAGTGACTTTTGAACACACAAATGTTCTTTTGTGGATCTATTCAAATGTATTGCGAGCCTCATTAAGTAATAAATATATATATATATAATATATTTATTATGCATATATTACATATACTCACATATTATTACATAATACATAGATATACTATGTGTAATATATACTTATTAAATATAATAAAGTATATAATTATATATTATCATTACTATATATAAGTATATATAAGATTCGTTAAGTAACATATACTAATAGGCATATAAAGCTTTGCATTTTGAATCTCACTAAGATTTGCTTTCCTTAGTAGAGATACTTTTACCAGTTAAGTTTCCATCCTGAATATCTTGGCTGTGGATGGACTCATGCTAGCCTATGCTAGACACTAAAGGACACTAAAAGCTCAGATGCACGCCACCAACACTACCAAGTATTTTGTCCTGCAGTGAGATCATTTTCCTTCTCTGTTTTGTGAGAAAATGATCCAGAAAACCAGGCTTTCATTGATTATTTACACATGACTGGTCAGGATAACATGAATGATTTTTGAATCTCAGTGGTAGGGTCACAGTAACAAAATTATCATAGCTACTTTAGGGAGATTCTAGTTTGCTTCATACACATTCTAAATGCAATCAAATTAAAAACATTTATATTTCCTACTTTCTCACATGGAATATTAAGCTAAGGAGTTTTTTTTAAGGAAAATGTGCTGTTTAAACTTAATTGATATTGTTTCACATCTTCATTACAACATTTCAGTAGCCAGTTATTTTATTATTGCTGTCCTTCAGGCCTTAGCTTGTCTCACTATAACTACTCCACAAAGTAAGATCCATTCCTTCATTTCAATATTAACGATACCTATACTTTTGTCATTCACTCTTTTTCTACCTTTTATTATATATTCTTGAAATTCATATGTAAATATGCAGTTACTTCTATCTCTATTGCTATGCAAACTGAGTGAGAAAGTGAGCTACAAGTTTTGTTGTTGGTGTGTGTGTATGTGTGTTTGTGTGTTTGTTTTTTATACTCAGAAAATACCTCAAAGAAAACTGGCTCTCATTCCTCCAGCAGTCATTAACTAGTCCCTCCCTGACCCATGCTAGAGCATTAACTGGCTAGATCTTGTGCAGGTCTTATGTAGATAACAAAAGTTGCTGTCAGTTTCTAGATTCGAAGGCCCCAACGTTTTCAGAAAATCACTACTTTGCTGCAATCCTCCTCATCTTCTGGCTCTTATAAATATTATTTCCTCTGTCTTAGAGGATTCCTTGTTCCTGTGATGAGGGCATAATAAAGCTATTTCATTTGTGGTTGAGTCTTTCACAGTCAATTATTCTCTGGACTTGAACTAATTGTGAATCTTTGTGTTAACCAAAGAAAGTTCTCTGAAAAGGGACAAGAGCTGTGCCAATCGATGGGTGTAATGATACGCACTTAGAAGACAGTTTGATGTTATACACACGTGTCTGCTCATGGATTTCCCAGGCTCCAATGGATGCACATAATGACAACTCTAATTGGACTCAGTGGGTTGTAAAGAAAAAGGAATAGAAAATGAAGTTGGGAGTCGTTTGTTGAGAGTTTAAGGGAGAACTTAGAGGAGAGGAGGGAAGAACTTCCTACCCTACTGATTTAAATCTCTGAGAATGTACAGAAAGGTGGTTGAAAGATTATTAGGTGCGAAAAGAAAAAAAAGAATTACAGCTGCAAAACTGTCTCTTCTACAGATGGCAGGGAAGCTGCACCTAAAAAATAAAAAAAATAATAGAAAACCAACCAACCAACCAACCAACCAACCAAAAATACTACAGTCACCAAAATAAGATCTGTACAGTGAGAATACCAGTTAACTTGTCAACAAGGACGAAAGAAGCTCTCAAGCCTTCACCCTAGATGAAGAACTACAGGAAATTAAGACTGCAGAGAGAGAAACTCTGTCTTCTCCAAAGATGAACTCTCTGTTAAGTTATTCAATGCAAAGTGGTCAGTTCGAAACAAATACACATATGAGCAATACTAAATGGATTCAGCAGGCCTATGCATCTATATGAAAAATAACTAAAGAGGAGGCTGTGATTTGATGAGGAATTGGGGAAAACATGGAGAGGTTGAAGTGGAAATCAGAGGGGTAAAAATTATGTAAATACAGTATTTATGCATTAGATTATCAAGAACAATAAAAATGCACATATTGAAGAAAGCTACTAGGCAAATAAAATTTGACAATTAAAACATCCAGAATCAGTGAATGAGAAGCATATGACATATTACTTTATAGTGAAGGGGAAATATTAGTGAGAAAAAAAACTAGATAGAATAATAAGAATCAATCTTAACTTTAATGTTTCACTTCCAGTATGCTTTCTCAGCTCATCCTAATTCAGAGTTGTATTTCTTCTCTAAAAGACAAGTTATATCACTCATCTTGATTTTTCCAAACTTTTTTAGAAGTTTCATTTTAGAGAATTAATTTGAGATTTGAGGTTTTAGGTGTTTATCTCAAATGCTTTAATAAAAGTAAATTCTAGTCTGTGTTATATAATATATGAAATGAATTTTTACTAACAATAAGTACAATGCAGGCTGAGAAAATCCTTGCATATGTCCATCAAACCCTCCCTTTCTCTGTACTGCTGCCTCTTGAATGGGAAGCTCTATAAAAGTACATGAGACATGTTATAGGTATTTATGGACTTATGTGTGTAATATTAGACCACAGTAATTTCTCCAAGCCATTGACAAGAAAAGTTACCTATTAATTACCTGCTATTTTATTGTCTAAAACTTATATTTGGTATTTTTCATCATTTAAACCTCATTTCACGGAACCTGGATGACATACTGAAGTTCTCCAGCATCTCTGAAATGTTGCAAATTGTCCTCACCTATACATTTTCTCTAAGGGCATTTTGTTATTTTAATTCAAAACTTGATTGAAAAATTAAAGTTTTTTTAAAATATTTATTTATTATGTATACAGTATTCTGTCTGCATGTATGTCAGTATGCCAGAAGAGGGCATCAGATCCTATTATGGATAATTGTGAGCCACCATGTGGTTGCTGTGGATTTAACTCAGGACCTCTGGAAGAGCAGCCAGTGCTCTTAACCTCTGAGCCATCTCTCTAGTCCCCTCAAATTAAAGATTAATATCACTAATTTTTTTGTTGAAGCATGTGAGATTGTAGAGATTTTGACTTATTTTATATTCTGTTTACTTGTACATGAGTATCAGTTTTGTTTTCAAAGACAAGACAAGGCATTATTTTGATAAGTTATGGATTATTTATTTTATGTATGAGTGCTCTATCTACATGTACAACTTTGTGCCAGAAGAGGTCACCTATCGGGGACTTTGGGGGTCCAGCCCCTCAATAGTCCCCTCCCAGGGTCCGGGAAGAATCTACAACCAGCTGGTAATTAATCTTTGATGAGAAGAAATGAATCTATGTACATGAAACTCCTTAGTCCATAAACTTTATTATTCTGTGTCAGTTACAAGCTTATATTCTGCGCTCATATTTAGGTCTTTTCTTGCCTGATTTCTCTCTACACTTGTCCGCGGTCCCCTCTGGGTTCTATCTTAATTCCTTCATCTTGTTCTGCCCCTTCTAGGGTCTCATCCATCTTGTTCCTTCCCATATCATCTTTTCTCCCATCTCCTTCTCTCTCCTCATCTCGTTCTTCCTCATCTTGTTGTTCCCCATCTGGCTCTTCCTCATCTTCCATCTCATTCCTCTAGTACTCTCTTCTAGCCCTTCAATCTAGTTCTTCCCCATCTCAGTTTGTTCCTCTCAAGTTCTTACCCGTCTAGTTCTTCCATTCTCTTTTCTCTTCTCTGACCCTCTGCCCTGGAGGTCCCGGTATATAAAAGGAGGGTCCGAGCTAAATTGTGTAAAGCTATTACTTAACGTCCACCTGACCTAGGCGGTGTCTCCTTGTCGAATTTACCTTAAGTCAGGAGACTTGTATGTGGGCTGTTATCACTGTTAGTCCTCGGAAATTGGGCGACCACCTGGGCGGTGTCTCCTTGTGGAATTTACCTTAAGTCAGGAGACTCGCCTGTGGGTGGTTATCACTGTTAGTCCTCGGAAGTTGGGCAACCACCTGGGTGGTGTCTCCTTTAGCCCTTGAAAGTGGCTAGTGGAGTTATCTGATTCCAGAGAAAGCCTTTCCTGAGGCTGTTCTCCAAATGCCTGGAATGTGTATGTCTAGAGAGTGATCAGTCCACATTGTTAGCCGTTCTTAGGGAAAAGTCAATTGGGAAAACTATGAAGGCACACATGATTTTCATAACAGAAGACAGCTGATATATAACAAGCCAAGTAACACCAAAAACTCCTTGGGATTTGGCTTCCTCTGGAGGAATTCCCTGATTCCTCCAGGTAGTGACTTTGTCATAACCAGCTGAGTTCTTATGATATATTCCTGCGGCCCACAGCAGTCACCAGATCCTACTATAGGCAGTTGTGAGCCACCATGTGGTTTTCTGGGAATTGAACTCAGGACCTCTGGAAAAGCAGCCAGTGCTCTTCTCTGCTGAGCTGTCCCATGCTTTGTTGCTGCCAACGGGAGGCCTGCCAATTTCTGAAAGCTTTCTGAGGAGGAGTGGTAGGCAGGGGTAGAGGGGAAGGCAGGGGGAGGAAATGGAAAGAAAGGAGGAAGGGGAAACTGCATTGGGGATATAAAATATATGAAAAAAATAATAAAATATTATGAATCCTATAGTCTTTATGTTATCCCAACATATGTTCTCTGCCTTTGGTTCATAGGAATGAAAATGAAGAATAAATAGGAAAAAAAAAAGAGCAAATTTTCAAATTAAATTCACATGATGGTGGGGCTGGAGAGATAGCTCAGAGGTTAAGAGCCCTGGCTGTTCTTCCAGAGGTCCTGAGTTCAATTCCCAGCAACCACATGGTGGCTCACAACCATCTGTAATGAGATCTGGCGCCCTCTCCTGGCATGCAGGCATACGTGCAGACAGAACACTGTATACATAATAAATAAATCTTTGAAAAAAATTCACATGATGGTAAAGGGATTTGGAGGCTGGGAGGAAAAGAGGGAAGGTGACTACCATTGACGTTCCCAAGGTAAAGGATAAAACAAAATGGATATAAAGATTATTGAGGACAATCAAACCACATGTTGCCATTAGAGTAATTCCAATATTGGTTATTTTTTCAATGTATGTGAACATGTTTTGGTATTGTGAAAACTTCCATTGTTTTCTGTTATTGTGTTTACCTGATAATTTGATCAAAATTTAGTGTTGAATGTATGATCTCATAAAATAAAGAAACAACACTAGAAGAAAATCTGGAAAATAAATAATATTGAAACAAATGTTTAATTTTCATGCATCGATATGCCATGAAATTGGATTCTTATTCTTTACTCACAATGACTCAATAAAAATTATTGTGTAAGCATATATTTTTATCTAGGTTCGTAAAGAGGTCTATAATTCCAGATAATCCAGTGGCTTCAGTAAGACAATGACAAGCTTTTTCATGGTCAGCTTTGTCTGCAATTTGAGTTAATCCACCCTGGACCACAGCACCAATTCAAGGCCAGATTTGGCAATATGATAAGACCTTTGACTAGAATATTAAATGGGCTGAGGATATAGTTCCATGCTTCAGTCAGAGAGCACTTGGCTAATTTGTATAATGACTTTATGTTGTTTTACTGTACCTTGAAGTCCTAGTCAATTATTTCATGGAATATATTTCCTACACGAGAAAATATTAAATTTATTTAAAATTGTTGAAAGCAATTGTATTACCAGGGTTGTTGTATGATATTTTGTTTGTATTCTGACAAATAAAACTTGCCTAGAGATCAGTGGGCTGAGCTAGCCACTAGTTAACCATAGATGCCAGGTGGTGGTGGCACACACCTTTAATCCCAGCACTTGGGAAGAGAAGCAGGAAGATCAGGAGCTCAAGGCCACCCTGGGGTACATGAGATTGAATCAGGCTAAAAGAGAAACAAAACCTGACGGTGGTGGCACACTATATCCCAGCACTAGAGAGGTGGAGAAAGGGATATAAGGTGAGTAGAAACAGGATCTTCCTCATTGAGTCTGAGGATTCATAGAGACAGGATAACCCCCTTTTGATCTGAGGATTTCATAGAAGTAAAAAGTCTCTGGTTGCTCACCACTCTGCTTTTCTGATCTTCCAGCTTTCACCCTCAATATCTGACTCTGGGTTTTTATTTTTAAGACTAATTAGGATTGCACCTCACAGGATCTTATTACGTCCATACCATAACTTTCTAGAGTCAGAAATATTAGCAATCCAATCCAAGTATGATAAATCTGAATCCATTAATAGGATGAGGATTATTAATTTTTTTTCCTTAAACCAAATAGTTTGACTGTGTTGGGAGGAGAGGACACCGATTTTAAAATGGCAACAATATCACAGTGCAGAGAAAATCTTCCCTTTGATTTTTCCAAGCCTATTTTACTTACGTTTCAAAAACACTGTATTTTGTTTATTTTGAAATTCTACTGAGCAGCTTACCAGCCCGAGTCCCTGGAGTGGGGATCCAATCAGGCTCCATATCCTCATTGCTTCTGTTCTGTTCTATCAAAGCTAAAACCCACCAGGGTTTTCCCAGGAGAACCGCCCCAGTTATGAAAGACAGTCTAGTTGTGGAGCTGAAAGGATTCCCACGAGATCCGTACAAAACATTTCATACAGAATACATTTTCACCATCTCTAGATAACTTATTTTATTAGGTCATGTTTATGACTTTTTTTTCTTGTTTTTGTTTTGTTTTGTTTTTTACTCTGAGCATTATTATCGTGAACTGAGCAGTTGGCATCGCTTTATGGAAATGTACACTGTGGGCTTTGATGCACTGTGGAGGTATTAGTGTCTAGCATATTTGATCATGACTTTCTAATCCCTCAATTTCATTTGATTTTTTTAAGGAAATTTCAATTTTCAAAAAAAAATAACTTGCTTTTTCATTTAGATGGCAGGATTACCAAATATTAACGTATTAAAAAGACAAGGATTTCTCAAATGTATCTTCGGTATGTTACTTAAGTAAAGAAATGATCATGGGGTCTGGGGAGATGATTCAGTTTGTAAAGTGATTGGTAAGTAAGTCGATAATCTTAGAATGGATCTCCGGTACCCTTACAAAAAATTAGGCAAAACAACACACACCCGAAATCATAATGTTGCGTAAATACAAGTGAATTCTTTAGACTGGATTGTGGACAAGTCTAGCCTAACCTGTGAGCTTAAGTTCAATGAGAAATACTGTCTTAAAACAAGTGAAGGGGGGCAGTGGTGGCACACGCCTTTAATCCCAGCACTGGGGAGGAAGAGGTGGAACTCTGTGAGATCGAGGCCAGCCTGGGCTACAGAGTGAGTTCCAGGAAAGGTGCAAAGCTACACAGAGAAACCCTGTCTCAGAAAAAAAAATTAATAGTAATAATTTTAGGCCAGGCGGTGGTGGTGCAAAGCTACACAGAGAAACCCTGTCTCGAAAAACAAAACAAAATAAAAAGGTGAAGGGTAATTGAGGAAGACACCTGGCACTGTTCTTTGGCTTACACAGGTGCACACATGGGCATACACTTCCACAAAATATGCAAATGTATATGAACATGTGAATACATATAAAACACACACAAATGCAAACACACCACACAATCACATACTCACACAATATGGACCACACATACACACAGGTGCAAACACATACATGCACATATTCATATGCACACCCAAATGCAGATACATGCACACAAACACACAGATAAATACCTCACTCACACATGCACGCACACACACACACACACACACACACACATATGCACAGGAGCACCTATTTTCACATACATGCACGCCGCACACACACTCCCCATCAACCATTTTTCCTTTTTAGGATAATTTTATAAATAAGATGCAAGTGTATTTTCTTAAGACTCTAATTAAGGTTCTTTTGTGATATCATTAAATTATTATGGAACTGTGAATTAATCAGTCTCCCTTTTGGATTCCCCATTCACTACGCTAACTTTATTAGCAGCTATAGCTTCTCTCACAACAGATTGATAATCCAGTGCAGGATCAGTTCTACCATCCCTCCCCGTCAAACACGGTTTTGCACAAATAAGGAACTGTTGTATTCATTATTCAAAAAAACAACACCTTCTATCAAAATATTCTAGAAATAGTGCATCTATCCTTAGCATATATGATCACTTGGCTTCTCTTTAAAGAAAATGAGAAGACCACTATTATGTTTTAAAATATTGAAATACTGTTTAAATATTAGTAATTTGAAGAGAAACAAAACTAAGGTACAATTCTGCCATGTACAAATACTCTCAGATATCTTAATTTGTGATGATGAGATGTGTTTGTTTTCTAGAATTCCTCTTAGAATGTATATATTTGCCAAATTTTTAGTTGATGATTTACAA
The DNA here is from genome assembly GCF_007827085.1 of Peromyscus californicus insignis. Lineage (NCBI taxonomy): Eukaryota > Metazoa > Chordata > Mammalia > Rodentia > Cricetidae > Peromyscus > Peromyscus californicus. The sequence goes on along the minus strand of NW_026294447.1, from coordinate 31,522,431 downwards.
AGAATCAGGACTGTTCCAAGAAAAAATTTCGATGTCTCTTATTCAACATCACTGATATAAAAAGGTGTTCATAAATGTCAATAATGTCATTTTTATTCAAACTATGTCACATTTACTAAACATGTTAATTAAGAGATTTTTTTTTTTCAGAGCTGAGGATCGAATCCAGGGCCTTGTGCTTGCTAGGCAAGCGCTCTACCACTGAGCTAAATCCCCATCCCCAAGAGATTATTTTAATGTCAGTAAATGTGCAGGCATAGAACTAGGAAGGAAAGTTGGAAGAAGAGATAGAAAAGATGCAGAAACACATTTCCTTCTGAAGTCTTTATTCCAAGTACAGTTTTTGTCACAAAGATCCATTTGTTATTTTCTGGCACATTGATTACATTAGACATGCAATGTTAGAGGTTTATATCTCAGTCAATGAGAGGACTGCCTTCTGTATTGCTGTATTTCTTTTTTGAGCCTGTGGTGGCACAGTATATTCAAAATAGTAGAATTCTGTATAGTAGAAAATAGTATATTCAAAGGAATGGTAGAATCAGATGTAAAAGGAGTAGGAGGAAAGGTGGGAAGGAGCGAGAGGGAAGAGAAAGAGAGAAAGGAAAGGAGGAAGGGAGAGAAAAAGGGGGAGGAAGGGAGAGAGGGAAAGAACCTAAGATTCTACCTTAATTTCATATTTTAAAACTTTTAGTCAGTTAGGCACACTATGTCAAAGGTGCTGTCAGTATCTAGGAGACATCTAGGAAAGCACAAAAAACAGTTTATTGCCCACTGGAAAAATTCCGTTTTGGAATCTCTCCCTGTGACTGTTGGGCTTCTCATTCTCCTGCAATACAGACCCAGTGAAATAACTGTCTGTGATTGTTTGAGTTACAGACAGGAACTCAGAACTAAGCAAACAATCCTCCATAAAAAAGAAATCTGCAAACTAACCTGCTTTAAATTTTGTCATGAAGAAGAGTACTTTCTTAAAATAATCATCTGGGAACATATTTCCTTGTACTCAGAGGATCTTTTTATCTACCAGCACCACCCCCCCCCCCAAGAAGATTGTTGTATCTTCCTCAGGGAAAAAAAAAAAAAAAAGGTAAGATCTGAAATCTCTGAGAAGGCAGGCAGGGTTCCTAAATAAACAGTGGGAGTCATTTGGTTTGAAACATCTAAGCATGGTGCATGGTAACAAGATTGGGGAGATGAGGGTATCAGGTCTGTGAACAATAAACTCATACAAAGGAAGTAAAACAAAGCCATTGAGGGTCTACTTCCTGTAACCCAATGGAAAAGACATTAGAGTTACGGAAGGTGTTATTCTGTGTTACAGATCCATCCCGTCTCTATGACAAGTAAATGGCCAGACATGTTATAAGGGAGGAAAGAGTTTAATTCAGCAGACAGGTTCAGTCCACCACTGAGAGAAGTTGTGGTAGGAAATCAAACAGCAACTTGAAGTAGAAACCTTAGAAGAATGCTTTACATAGAGGAAGCCATGAAAGGCTTGCTTTCAGCCTCATGTTTAACTAGCTCCCTTAAACAGCTCAGAAACAATTTCTCCAGGTATGTGACAACCTACAGTGGGCTGTTTCCAACCACATTACTAACAATCAGGACAATTATCTTCAGAGATGTCAACAGGCTAATCTGGCATGATGACTGCTCATCAACTGAGGCTCCATTCTCAGACAACTCTGACTTGTGTCAAGTAGACAGTTAACTAGGCATCTTGCTTGATTTAGATGGTGATGTTCTTAGAAGCAGTGAGTTACTGAACTTTTTTTTTTTTTTTTGGTTTTTCGAGACAGGGTTTCTCTGTGTAGCTTTGCGCCTTTCCTGGAACTCACTTAGTAGCCCAGGCTGGCCACGAACTCACAGAGATCCGCCTGGCTCTGCCTCCCGAGTGCTGGGATTAAAGGCGTGCGCCACCACTGCCCGGCGAGTTACTGAACTTTTAACTCAGTCCCAATTGTGACATACCTCCAAAGGTATTATTCAGGAAGGCCATGGTGGTTCCAAAAATAATATAGGCATTTTACCCTTCTTTTGATTTCCCAGGATAAATAGAAATGAGATGGTATTAAAGTAGGCACACTTTGGTTGTTGTAACGAGTCTTTCTTTGGGCCTCCAGCTCCCAAATAACAACACTGAGACTTTAGCTTAGGTTTGTTCCCAACTAGCTCTTAAAACTTAAATCAACCTGTTTATATTAATTAACACTGTCATTTAGCGTGTTACCTCTCCCTCATACTGTATATCTGACTTCTTCCGTGTTTCACTGGTGAATCTCCCACCTCAGATTCTTCCCAGAGTTTCTATGTCTGCCCAGACAGATGTCCTGCTTATCCTCTCCTGCCTAGGTATTGGTCATTCAGATCTTTATTAAACCAATCATAATGTGCTTTAGGCAGGTGAGCAAGGACAGAGACAAATCTTCATATGGTGTGATCAAATATCCTTCAACAGGCTGTGAAGTACAGAGAAAGCAGGCTGGAAATTTCATCCCTTATGGCCAGCATTCAATGTGTCCAAAGATGCTATCCATCATATTGGAGGAGAAAAGGTATCAAGAGGTTTGTCCTTCTGTGAACTTTACAGAACTAAAACCCTATTTGTGGTATTGGAAGTACATACCCACACAACAGTGGTTTGACTATACTGGTGATGACCAACTTCGCTAAGATTGGATTTGAAGCCTTCCCCATGGGTTCAGAGGATCCATGCTTAGAACTATATGCACATCAACAATCCAGGCTTAGGTAGGTTGTAGAGCACTGATGAAGAACTTAATTAAATTAATATAGCATCAAGCTCCATTATAAATCTCTGTGTAAATGAAAGGTTCTCTCAACCTTATACAAAGAACACTCTCTTTATAACAAATGGTGATGAATATGAAGTCTCCTAGCTGTCCACGATGCTGAACATCAGTGATTAATGAGGACTCAGTCTTAAACAAGACATCCTCAACACACTCTAAAGTTCAGGGAACCCAGTAAAAGAGGCAGCATGAAGGATATAAGACCCAAAATACAAGGTAACGGGCTGCAAAATGTTGTCTTCTAGATTTGCTACAACCTTCAGCACTTAACTCACAATAGCTGTGATTATCTCTACAGGGCCTGCCACCCATTCAGGGCCCATTAACAATCAACCCAGGAAGAGAGAAGAGATTAGGTCCTCCTCTTTATTGAAGAATTATTTGTTATTAAAATATTCTAGTTGAGGGAAATCTGCCTTCAGTGGGATGCCCACTGCTGAATTTTTCAGGCACAAATTGATAGTTCTAAGGCCATGGTAACACAAAAAGACCATATTTAATCTAGTAGGTCACAAAACAAAATGAACATAAGAATAAAAGATTTGTTAGGAGGACAGAGTGTAGATATGGGTGATAAAGGAGATAGAGGGTATGGGGTAAGTGTTCAGTAAATAATATGTAAAACTCTGTATAAGAATCCATTAACTTTAGAAACACATACATATACATACATGTGTAATGTATATACATACATATAACATGAAGTTACATTACATGAAACTACAGTCAATAAAGTGAGTAGGTTTAACAACATCTTAAATTTCTAAAGCTTTAGATGATAGTAAATGGTTTATTCTAGGTCTGTATAGGTTTTTATGCTTAATGCAAAAGCATGTTTATCATCTATCTATCTATCTATCTATTTATCTATCTATTTATGTATGTATTTATTTATATGTCGTGGTTCCTCTTATAGTTCTTAATACTATGTTCCATGGGCCATGTGCCCACTGGAGAAATTTCTTGTACCTTTGAATTATTTGTGACATGAATGAGCATGGATAAACTCTTTCTTGGTCAGCAGTTCAGTTAGTTTACCCACTCATTTATGAACATCATTGGCATTGTATTTTCTAAATGGATTCTTATTCCTTTCACTTTCAGCCAATTAGTATTTTAATTGGTAGCATTTTATATACCCTTCGGCAAGAAAAGAATCATTGCAAATATAAATTATGCCATTTGTCATTTGAAAGCATTGAATTTAAATCAATAATTTACCTGTGGTCTTAAGACTGAAGAAATGTTTTTTAGGCCCTATGCCCAGGAGGAAGTACTTAGTGGCTGGGGGAAGATACAGAGTCAGAAGAAGAAAAGGAGGACAGTGTGAACCTTTTAGGTATATTTGGAAAGGTATCTAGCTCTGAAAGTAATAACAAAGTTCCATAGAAAAAAAATGAACCTTGCTCATGAAGATGATAAGATGATGATGCCAATTATAATAATGATGATAGTGATAATGATAATAATGATGATGGTGATGTTGATAAGTTGGTTCTGGTTTTGACAATTAGGAAACCAAAGAAATGCCTACAGTGAAGAAATCTATATAAGATAGTTCAGGCAAAAGTGCACAAAAATCAAACCAAAATGGAAATACTTAAAAAAATTCATTGCTATTAGCAAAAGTCCAAGAATTCTAAAATAATAAAATACTACTAATGATGATGCTGATGATTACACAGGTCTACCAAAACTAAATTGACATAATTCTGTAGAATTTATTAAAGCAAAAATTATCAAGCATGTACAGAAATGTGTGCTTGTTTTCCCAAACTGAAATTCAAATTCATCAATTATCTGAACTGTTTTTGCATGACTAAATGACTGACCAGGTGGCAATTCAAGATCTCTGGCAGGAAATCTTTAAGAAAATGGGAAGGGGAAATAGATGAGATCTCCATGAGTAAAGAAGGGATGAAAAGGTGGGCAATGGAGGGTAGGGGATGGATGATGGGAATGTAAGGAAATGGGATGGTCAAGTTGGAACAGGGATGAAGTGGGAGATCAATGAAAGAGATACTACGATAGAGGGAGATATCATGGGGATAGGGAGAAACTGGGTGCTAGGGAAGTTCCTAGGAATCCCCAAGGATGATCCCAGCTTAGACTACTAACAATAGTGGAGAGGGTGCCTAAACTAGCTTACCCCAGTAATCAGATTGGTGAATACCCTAACTCTCATCATAGAGCCTGTCCCCAGTAACTGATGGAAGCAGATGCAGAGATCCACAGCCAAACACCAGGCTGAGCTCCAGGAGTCCAATCGAAGAGAGAGAAGAGGTATTCTATGAGCAATTGCATCAAGATCAGGATGGGGAAATGTACAGAGACAACCAAAGCAAACTAGTAGGAACTCATGAAATTTAGATCAACAGCTATGGAGCCCCCATGTGACTGGACTAGGCCCTCTGCATAGCTAGACAGTTGTGTAGCTTGATCTGTTTAAGGGGCCCACTGGCAATAGGATCATCCCTGGTGCATGAGCAGGTTTCTTGCACCCCACTACCTATGATGGGACACTTCACATAGCCTTGAGGCAGGGGAAGGGTCTTGGACCTAACTCTACTAAATGAACCTCTCTATGGGAGGCCTTACCTTCTTGTACAAGGGAATGGGGAATGGTTTGGGAAGGGGAGGCTGGAAGGGCAGGAGAAGGGAAGAAGGGGATCTTTGATTGGTATATAAAATGAATAAAAAATTTTTCTGTATAAAAAACGAAAATAGATACACTGATACTTTAAATTCTCTCTCATACTTCATTTCTGTGACAGTTGGCATTGACCAGTAATTTTTGTAATACAAAATAATAAATTTTCTAATAAATTTTGTCCAGGTTCCCTTGCAAAGGATTTGTCTGTATGTTTAGTTTCTAGGTATGGGGTCCACCCTTTGCTTGTTTGGAAGTATGTTGGGAAAGTTGTAATAGTAGAACATTGTAATCATGAAAATGTGGAAAGACAAAACATATACATGTGAAATAAAAATAGAAATAAAACAGCAAATCAATGATTTATATAAAACAATTCTCTTAATATCATTTGTTTGTAAGAAAATATTTAGAAAATAAAATTGAACTGCTTGTTTTATAATCAGCCATTCAACAAACTGTCAAGGCACAGAAAGAAGGCCCTAGGAGTTAGGTGGCACTCACTGTTGTAAATGCTGGGAACAAACAGATTTTTTAAATCAACTCTCAACCAGATCATCTCATAGCAAAAATGAGTAAACAAAACAAAATCCAAATGTATAGCACTTCACAATCTCATCAACCTGTTACATATGTATTAGTTACTCCTGTCGCTGTGATAGAATACCCCAACAAGAGCAAATGAAGGTAGCAGAGGAGTGACTTTTCATATGCACTTGGAAAGAAGAGAGAGAGAGAGACCAAGGGAGTCAGAGACAGAGAGTTAGGGAGAGAGATAAACGCATAGAAACAGAGACATAGAGAGAGACAGAGAGAGAGAGAGAGAGAGAGAGAGAGAGAGAGAGAGAGAGAGAGAGAGAAAGAATATGAATTGGGATCAGAGTATAAACTTCTGTATGTGGACACGTGTCTCCGCATCTATAGCTTTCATTTGTGCTTTTTCTTTGGATCTTTTTCTTTTATTTGTTTGTTTTTGTTTTATTCTGGTTGGTTTGTTTTTATTGTGTTTTTTTAAAATGCCTGTTTGTATGACAATGAGGAGAAAGGAAGGGTGTGGATTTGGATGGGAAAGGATGTGGGGAGGATCTGGGAAGGGTGGTGAGAGGGAAAACAATAATCAGACTGTAGTATGGGATGTCTTTCTGTATGCTGTGAATATGTGTGGCTCCCACTGGGTAATAAATAAAGCTGCATATATTTAGGCAGTACATTCAAACTGAAGACAAGGTGAAGAAGGGTGAGTCTAGAGAGACACCAGCTTCCACCAAAGGAGCAACAAGATGCCAGCAGACAGGTAACACCCCGGCCACGTGGCAACATATAGATTAATCAGATTGGGTTAATTTAAGATGAAAGAGCTAGCTAGCAAGAAACTGAAGCCATAGGCCATACAGTTTGTAATTAATATAAGCTTCTGCGTAATTATTTTATAAGTGGCTGTGGGAACAGGAATGAAAGAGATTTGTCTGGACCTCAGGGCCAGGCAGGACTGGAGAATCATCCAGCTACAAGAATATAATATAATAATATTGTAATAATGTAGTAATAATAATGAGAAAAATATTATTAAAGAAAACTATAAATCCTTTCTCCAGCAAGGCTCTTCCTTTAAGGATACCATATCCTTTCCAAGCAGGGCCACAAACTAGAGACCAAGTGTTTCTGTGCATGAGTCTGAGGAGGTATTTCATATTTGAACTACAACATGCTTATAAACTTAAATACCAAAAGACACTGAAGAAATGTTTCTCTTCTCATCTTATTGGTAAAGCTGGGAACTCAGAAGTTTTTAAAACTGGTATCCACCTCCAGTGAACATTTGATTGTTTTTTTTCTCCAAAGAAATTGGTCTATCACTCTTTCTTTGTGTCTTATTAAATTATTTTGATTTTTTTCTCACCTGTTACTGGTGACCACTGGCTACAGTAACTTCAGGAAATACACATGGAAAACACAGGCTCTTTTAAGAAAGAATAGTTGATTTAAGAAAATTGTATAATTTTCAGACTGTTGGTTTTAGTTTTCTGAAAACTATAAGAATTAATTACTTTACAACACAATACTCAGTAGAAATATCAAAAATTAAGGAAGAGTAATACCATGCTTCATTAAACCAACTTATTACTATGACCTTCAAATGTTCGGGCTTTCAGGTCAGAGAAATATAAAAGTCATGGATACTAAACATAGAATTCAAAGCTGACTCAATGTTCTTAATATTAACTTACATGAACTATTTAGATGAACAAATTGTTAGACCTGTTTGAATAAAATGTATCTGAGCTAATTCAACTTGCATGTAAGTAGCTTAACACAAGAGTTCATTTGGTATGACTGTCTGGAGAAATGATTTCTGAAAAACTTATTACAATGCAGACTTATTGCACATTAACCTTGTTTCTTTAGCCTAAATGCCAAATTTCATTTAGAGAAAACAAATGGTTACCTCTGACAATTTCTACATCAAATTTCATCTCAGGCACTTAATAGGAGCTTCTCTGTAAATGTCTGTTCTTGATACAGATATCAATCTCAGTGGTCTCTAAAACCTTAAAAGGGAACATCTATTGTGAGGCTTGTTTGTGTTTTCACCTTATCATATTATTTAATACCCTAGTAACTGGCTTAAGGAAGCTAAAGAGAGCTGGTTTTGATTCTCCGCCCTTATATTAATTCTCTAATATGTTTTCCCCTAATCTGCTCAGGTCAAGTATCTTACACTTGAAGACAGATGGATGAACTGTACTATATCCTGTATCTTGTCATTCATTATCCCACAGGCCGCATATCTATTGATAAGAGAACTCTGGTTATTATGACTTGTGATAACTTCTTTTGAACTTTGCATTTTTTCAAAGTGGTAATTTCAATAATGTTAATTTGCTGCAGCATTCTATAGTAGTTTTATTTTGCTGTCTAATAAATTAAAAATATATAAAGCAATTTAAATAGGAAACATGGTCTGTTTCTCTGCTGTGTTTTCAGACTTGTTTATCTCAGTATCTCTGCTGTTGGGTCCCCAGTTAGGTCACAGCCCATATTTCAGTCTGAGTTGTAGGCATCTTATGTTGCCAGGATGGCTCATTCACATGGTGGTTGTCATGAAACTTTAGCATTTAACTATGTGGCTTGTCAAGAGAGTGGTAAGAATGTTGTTAAGACAAGGCAGTTTTCCTCTCCTACAGTGAAACAGCTGTGTCTTTGATCATCTAGAACCAAAGACAAAAAATAAAATAAATTGAGACAGGTACTCTACTTAAGTAATAAAGCAAAGTTTTAGAATACACAAAATCCTGGGTTTAATCCTGACTACATATGAAGAACAAAAGACTAGTTGCATTAATTTTATTTGGAGTTACAGTTAACAATTACATTTAGCAATACTGAGGGTTGAGGGAGATTTAATCCTTAATTTTAAAGATCAGGACAAATAACTGTGAACATACAATAAACAACTCTATCCATCAGTTCTGTTATACAAGTCAAAATCGTTGTTGCCAAGAGTCACTTCACAGAACACCAGGTTTAGTTTGAACTGGTATCTGGTCTTCACATATTTCTTGAGTGAAGCAATATGGACATGAATATGACTCTTCAATGCAAACTGTTAGTTTGGATGAATATGAGAATTTAACTATACAGCCTTAGTTTCCCTTTGTGTGATCTATAATACTGTCTATATTGTAAAGACTTCCTGAAAACTCAGTGAAATAATGTACATAACATGTTTATCATTGCGAATACTGAACATACTGAACGAGAATAGTGCACACTGGAGGTGATTGTTAGGGTATCATTATAATAATCATGGACAGATGTGAAAGCCTTAACCATGAGTTTTGTTTTCCTAAGAGCCTGTCATAAGTTAAGTGTCAACTAAGCTCCAAAGCCAAAAGGATTCCCAGGGTTTGTACAGTCCCAGTTCTTTCCATGGTTGCTGTTTGAAGTGCATAATAGAATATAGTGGAGGACAGATTATGTTACTGTTTTTTATATTACCCAATGGAAAAGGCACCCTGTATTTTAAAGTTTTCATTATGTTCTTACCATGCAGCCATGCTTAGGCTTTCCAGGGATTATACAGAAAGGGATGAAATTTGCAGGAAGTTCAAGGTAGAACAATGTAAAACTGCAAATAAAATATTCTGCCTCACTTCATATTTGAATAAACAATCACATTACCCAAAATGAACAAATCACACTGTACTTTATTTTATGTATCTTTAACCTGAAACCACAATATGATGGATAAAGAGAAGGCAAATGACAAAGATAAAATCAAAGGACTGTTAAAAAGTTGACTTACTGGTTAGTTGAATACTTACAGTGTTTATTCCAAATTAACAGTTTTGTTCAAGTTCTCAGAATTGTCATCTTCATTTATTTTTCCAACTTAGAGCTAATTTTACAAAACTATGAGATAAAATCTGATACTATTTTCTTTTTTTTTCTTTTACTAAAGATGAAATTAAAATGCATGCTGAATAATACTTTTCCCCAAGGGAAATTATTCCCATGGCTTCTCATTGCCAGAAATATCCTGCACATTTTTTTAACTTATAAAGCCTAAAAACCTCAACAATGACCAATATGTTACAATAATCTTAATGGTACAATAGTGGAAACCATATCTTGATGGTATTGGAAATCTCTCTATTTGGACTTAACACCTACTCAACAAGAGGGAACTTGTGATAGGTATAAAAACCTGGGTGACTATCAAACCATGAAACTTGAAGAAGAACCTACAACTAACATATAAGTAAACTAGCTTAGTCCCTTAATGCATTCTAAATATATATCATTATACCCACTAATAAGTATGGTCTTCACCTATAATAAAAGAAACTTCTCTATTCAATGGAAGGAACCATTAACCAACCCAAAATGCAGAGTTTTGGAGCATATTCTCAAAGGATACATCTACAAAACAACTTTCTCACCCAAGTCTCAGTGAACACTGCCAGAAGAGGGAGTTGTGAGTGCCACAGATCAGGGATCAGGTAGTTTGCTGTGAGACTGTGTCTCCTTGTAATGTCAGAAGCTATGCCCATAATTTCTCACCAACTTTATTTCATAAACATTAGCTGAACAAAGAAGACAACAACAGATATGCTATCTTGCATGAGGGACAAATGAATAGGCCTCAACTTCCATAATGAACTACATGCACTTTAGAAATAATGAGACCAGGAGAAAGAGGGTTCACCAGGGAAGAATACACCAAGTTGATTTTCTGATACCAAATGGTGATACGCACACACACACACACACACACACACACACACACACACACACAAAACGGACACACACACACACACACACACACACACACACACACACACACACACACACGCTTATGTATATAACAATTAATGAAAAAAGTCACAAATTTGAAAGAGAATAAGGAGGAGTGTATGGGAGGGTTTTATGGGAGTAAAGAGAAGAAAGAATTACATAATTACACTGTTATTTAAAGAAATAACTAAGATAAAAAATATCCATTGTAGTGTTATAGAATATTATTTTAAGATGCGTTGCATTTACTTGTGCTGTGGAACATTTGTTTAATGATGCAAATATGTGTTGCATTCTTTTATGTTGTGCGTGTTTCACTCTGTAAGCTCTGTTACATTGTCTGTCTAAATAAAACACCTGCTGGGTGGTGGTTGTGTACGCCTTTAATCCCAGCACTCGGGGACACAGAGATAAGCAGATCTCTGTGAGTTCCGGGCCAGCCTGGGCTACAGAGTGAGTTCCAGGAAAGGCACAAAACAACACAGAGAAACCCTGTATCGAAAAACCAAAAATAAATAAATAAATAAACAAACAAATAAATAAATAATAAGAAACCACCTGATTGGTCTAATAAAGAGCTGAATGGTTAATAAAAAGTCAGGAGAATAAATAGGAGGAGAAATCTGGGAAGACAAGATCAATGAACTAGAAAGGAAGGGGTCAGTCACACAGCCACACACAGAATAAGAAGGAAAGAAAGGATATATTGAAATACAGAAAGGTAAATCCAAGAGGACAAAAAGAGGATAATTTAAATTAAGAAAAGGTGGCAAGAAACAAGCCAAGTTAAAGCTAGGCATTTACAAGTAAGAATAAGAATCCATGTGTAATTGTTTGGGGGCTGGGTGGTGGGTCCCCCCAAAATAGCCACAGATTAAAGAGTTAAAAGAAAGAACAACCAAAAAATACATGATAGAAAATCAGCTGGAACAACCTTGAGCTTTAGTATAAGGGAAATCTGAGCTCATATATAAGCATCTCCTTTCAATGAATGACTAGGACATGTTTCATAACCTTACTGATTCTTTCTGTGAGATTTACAAAAATAATAAAAAACAACATAATACACCTATGGCAAACAATGATTGCACACAAAATGCTTAAAATAGGGGAAACATTATTCAGAAACAAGGCAATTTCTACATTCATTTTTTTTTTAGAAAACAATTACAAAAAAGACATAAAAGTCAAAGGATAATTTCTTCTTCAAACAGTCAGAAAGTTTAAATTGTGTTGTAAAACTGTGCTTCAATCTAATCAAAATGTTACCAGAGAGACACAGGAAATGGGCACAGGTACCTTGGGAGAGGACAACAACACATTAACAGCAGGATTTCATACAAAGTTTATACCTAATGTCTGGGATGTCATTAGTAATTATGAATGAATATATTCCCTCAGGGATGTTCCATAGATGATTAAGTTCAGCCCATAATTAAAATAATCTACCATTTTTGTGGGATGAGTGCCTGGGGGATGTCTTCTTTGAGACATAAGAATATCAGATAAATAAAAGTCTGAGATGAACAGGGAAATGTATACTCTAGCAACTGATTTTTCATGATAGGCATAAAGTAATATCAGGTGAATTTTGGTAAATGGCAATCTTTGCCACAAAATGTAAATCCGTAACTGTTACTTGATTGACTAACCCCCCATACACATTCTAATAAGAGAGATAAATGCTCATTTTCCTTTATAAAATTATCTAAATTTACTGTCTTTTCTTATACAGAATCTTATAAACATCAAGCAAATGTTTTTTTCTTTATTAAGAAATTTTTTATTCATTTTAATACCAACTGCAGATCCTCTCTTCCCTCCTCCTGTTCCCTCCACCAGCCTTTTCCCCCAAACTTACCCCCTTTTCCTCCTCTGAAAAAATAGGGCCTCTCATGGGCTGTGGAGCCTCCATAGGACTAGGTAGGCCCTCTGCTTAAGCAAGACAGTTGTGTAGCTTGGTCTGCTTAAGGGGCCTCTAGCAGTGGGATCAGGATCTACCCTTAGTGCATGAGCTGGCTTTTTGGAGCCCATTACCTATGGTGGGACAAGTTGTATAGACTTAATGCAGGTGGAAAGGCTTGGACCTGCCTCAACTGAATGCATCAAGCAAATATTTTAAGGGAAACAGTGATACCTGGTACACCCATAGATATGTTTACACTTATTTCAATGAGACAAAATATTTCAAATTACTATAGTTGGCAGAAATTCAGGTCTGACAACCCTAACATAAATAATATGAATTACCTATGATTAGTGTGGTTAAGGCTTATAGGAAGAATAAGTATATAGAATGAATATTCACAGTTTTAAAATTCAAAAACTTAAACAGTTTCAAATGGAAATAATTGCTATATATTAAAGCAAATCAATAACTAAAACATAGAAGAATGCACATGTTTAAAGCTAATCCATATCTAATCATTTTTTGTTTAAATGAAAATTTACCCATAGCAAGGGAATAATTTAAGCTTATAATGGCATCTGTGTAGATCAATGTAAAATCACAACTAAATTTATAGGACAAACATGCCATAAGTACTTGTTTATAAACTGAACTTCATGAAAATTAAAAACTCACTGTACAAAAGAAAATGAAGAGAATCTACAAAGTAGGATAGTGTATGTGCAATACAAATATTTCATGAGCTATTTGGTTGGTTTTACTTATATTTGGCATTTAGCAACTATTGCCTAAGAGAAGATATTTTTTCATTAAATTATATATATATATATAAATATATTTATTATATATACATATTATTGCTCAAGCATGGACTCTCTTAAGACTGGTGTATTAGTCAGGGTTCTCAAGAGTAATGTATCGTATAGAATGAGTCTCTCAATATATAGAAAAGGGATTTATTAGAATGACTTACAGCTGCAATCCAGCTAATCCAACAATGACTGGATGTGGATGGGATGTCCAAGAATTTAGTAGTTTCTCAGTCAATGAGGCTGGATGCCTCAGTTGGTCTTCAGCATATGCTGGAATCCCAAAGAAGTAGACTCTCATGCCAGTGAAGTAATGGACTTGCTATCAAGGTGAGAGCAAGAAAATGAAGCACACTTCCTTCTTCCGTATCCTTATACAGGCTTCCACTAGAAGGTGCCCATGTGACAGGTGGGTTTTACCAGCTCAAAAGATTTGAATTAAAGGTGTGTCTTTCTGCCTCAAAGAACTGGATTAGATGTGGATCTTCCTACTTTAAATTAAGCAAAACCCCTCAGAGGTGTGACCTCCATTTTGTGATTAGTTAATTCTAGGTTTGGTCAAGTTGACAACTAGGAACAGCCATCATTCATGGGTAGATTACGGTTGCTAGAGATAGGAAGGTATTAGTCACACCTGTGTTTTGACATCTGAGAGATCTAGAAGGACTGGAGTCATTCTGCTTATTATTAGTTCTAAATCTGAAAATAATTATAGTCAGTGGGAAGAGGATCTCAGATAAAGAAATAAGATGAAAAGATGAGGAGATTGCAGTGAAAAAGCCAGTGTACTTTACCATGACATTGGACAGATATATTTTCAAATAAGATTCTCAGAAAGTGTATACTGATTCTGTGTGTACCTCAAATGCATGTTGGTGCTATTCATGGCTTAAGCAGCAGACTCACATATCTTAAACATTTTGTCAAAAATGTCATTTTGAGTACATATCTGATTATCAAAAAAGTCTGATTTCTGTCTATTCTTGAATTATCATTTTCAAGTTTGCTTTATGTTTGTTAATTTGGCTAAATCTGAGTATATATAAAGGATACAATAAAAACTAGTAAAGTTAGAAAAAAATTTTGAAATTGGCGAATTCAGACTGACATACTTCTTTTCTTTTATTTATTTATTTATTTATTTTTTTTTTTTTCGAGACAGGGTTTCTCTGTGTAGTTTTGTGCCTTTACTGGAACTCACTCTGTAGCCTCGAACTCACAGAGATCCGCCTGGCCCTGCCTCCCAAGTGCTGGGATTAAAGGCGTGAGCCACCACCGCCCGACGTACTTATTTTCATGAAATGATACTTAGAAGGACATTTGTTGTGGAATATTCCTTTGCACTGTGGGAAAATGTGACACTGTGATTGGTTTAACAAAGAGCTAGGCAGGAGGTGTAAGCGGGACTTCTGGACAGAAAGAGCACCAAAAAGAAGAAAGGCAGAGTCCACAGCGAGACATGGATGAGCAAAATAGAGATGAGGTAAGGAGCACCCGGAAGAACATAGATTAAAATTATGGGTTAATTCAAGTTATAAGAACTTGTTTGACCCCTCTTCTCTTTCTGCTCTCTCTCTCCTTCCGTCAGTCCTCTGTTTCTGTCTCTGTCTCTGTCTCTGTCTCTCTCTCTCTGTCTCTGTCTCTCTGTCTCTCTCTCTGTCTCTCTCTCTGTCTCTGTCTCTCTCTGTCTCTGTCTCTGTCTCTCTCTCGCTCTCTCTCTCTCTCTCTCTCTCTCTCTCTCTCTCTCTCTCTCTCTCCCTCTCCCTCTCCCTCTCTCCCAATAAAGCTCTAAAAAAAGAACTTGTTTGAAACAAGTCTAAGCTAAGGCCAAGCTTTCATAATTAATAATAAGTCTTTTTGTCATTTTTTGGTGAGCTGGCAGCCCAAAAACAAGTCAGTCTACAGACATTTATGTTTGTATTTTGCAAATATCATTTACTTAAGAAAAATGGATGAGCTTTCATCATACTACATTTAATATGCAACTAGTATTTGGCAATTAGTATTTCAAGCCTATTGTTCTATGTTTTGATGGGCTGTGTTTCAATTTGGTTTGGCTAACTGTTAAACAGAACTGAGAAACAGAAATTTGAACTTCCATGGTCAGGTACAATGTCCTTTTCATCCCATTTGTGAGTTCTAGTTAAACAAAACTAGAGTGTAAGCAAATACATAATGCTGAAGTCCATTTAAAATTAATAATAAAGTTAAACAAAAATTAATCAATTATGGTGATGAATGTATGGATGTGTTGACAAGATGTATTTTTTAAAGCCATTTAGGTATATCCTGTTGATTTCATTATGTTGGGCCAGTTCTGATATTTCAATGGAATTTCGAAGTAAGCGGGGTGTATAGAGTTAAAAGTGAATGTTTTTTTACGATTCATGCACTCTATTGAATAATCAGTGGAATGTGAAGTGCCTAATTTACAATCTGTATTTCTTCAGTATCACATCAGTGTTCCTTTAAAATTGGCTTAATTCCAACAGTTTAGCTCGAAGAAAATGTGAACAGATGGCAATTTATTTCCTTAAGAATTCATTCAGTTTGGCTTGGTATGACTTACAGGTTAGATATTTCTCAATAAATTGTCTTCCCTGATCTCATTTCATCCTCACTTGAAAAGATTGGAGATGTTGGTCAGTTGGTTTTGATACAATGGAACATTAAAAACAACATTTAAGTAAGGTTTAATTCTGTTTTAAAGGTAAATTAAAATGTTTTGCCTTAGGATAGATCCTTACTATATAATTTATCTGAATTTTTTAAGTAAGATTTGAGATTTGTTATTAAATTTAAAGCAGTAATCCCTGCTTAGTTTGTGTGAGGTCCCAGGTTGAATACCTGGTACCACAAATCATAATAAGTAACAATAATAGTGTTGCATAGACATGTTAGCAAATACCATTTTATAAACTGATATGATAAGGAAAGAAATAATTGTTCAGATTCACTTACTTGTTCAATAGTGTCTCTTTTTCTGTTGGCATCCTATTAGAACTAATATCTTAAATGGACTGACATGATTCCTCTTCCAGATATCAGTTATTAAAATTGTCACTAATAGTGAGGCTACAATGACCTTTGTTATTGACTAGTTGGGTCTTTCTCTTCATCCAGTAATGTCTAATATTATACTCAGCTTTGTTAAATATAAGTTAAATTATTCAATTAACTAAATAAAAACTTTCTGGAAAAGTTATGAGTATCAATTTAAGTAGAAAGGCATTGCATAATATATAGAAGCCAGATGAATGAAAACTTCATCAGTGACACAGGTTTGCAAGGATATAACAGTCTTTATGTGGGAAATTCATTACTTAAATCTGATACGTTTACCATAATGAGCATGTGTAAGAATTAGTTTCACAATTAAAGTAAAAAGCAATTACAATGTTCTTTAAACTGTGAGCATAAGAAAAAAATTCTTGAATGTTGTTCATGAATTTCCCTAATGGTTATCTAGAGAGATATATTAGCCTTAATATTCTGCATTTTAAGATACAGGTGAACATGGAGATTCTTGAGATAGCTTGATGGGAAACAGCTTGTGTGTAGCACAGAACCTTGTTTCAAATACCGTTGTAAAAGTTGATCATATCTGCACATTTGCATATAACCTCAGCCTTGGGAATCAGAGGCAGGCAGACTCCAGGAATTTGGTGGTGAGAAATTCTAACCTGAGAAACAACCTTAAACTTCAATGAGTAATTAATCTCAAAACCTTAAGCTAGAAATTAAGAGATGCTTGATGATCTCATCTGGCCTCTGTATGGACACACAAGGATGTATGCATCCCTCGAATGTGATTATGCACACATCACAACACATGTGTATCTTTACCCCCACATGCAAAAAAAAAAAATTGGTAGATGTGTGATATTATATTATTCGTAAAGAAAAAAAAGGAAAGGTTGTAGCTGGAGAGTTCCTGGTCCTGCCTGGCCCACAGTCAGGACAAATCTCTCTCACCCGCCAGTCACACAGTCACTTAGACCCAACAGAGTAAACACACAGAGACTTATATTGCTTACAACCTGTATGGACACAGCAAGCTTCTTGTTATCTAGTTCTTATATCTTAATAACCCATATCTATTAGTCTATAAGTTGCCACGTGGCTTGTGGCTTACTGGTAACTTACATCTCGCTTTTCATGGCAGTGGCTGGCAGCATCTCTCCACCTGAACCTTCCACTTCCCAGCATTCTCTTCTCTGCTTGTCCTGCCTATACTTCCTGCCTGGCTACTGGCCAATCAGCATTTTATTTATACAGAGAAATATTCACAGAAGGTAATCATTTTCTTACTATGTTTCTGTCTGAAATAAATCCCTTCATTTAAAAAGTATTCAACTAACAAATGATGCCAGATATCAATGCATGTTGAATTTCATATCTAAAGTCACAGAGAGATACAATCAATTGCTTCAGACTTTAATTTTTAGTACAAACTAAGAAATTTAATGCAGTCATTCTAAAGAAAGAAGTTGTACTCAGGAATGTCACTGGAAATGCATGAAATGAGACTTGTTAAGTATAGATAGTATGATAGTCTTACAACATATGTCAATTAACCATTCATTATTGGCTAAGAATTTTATGGGGCTAAGGAAATAGCTTTTGGGTAGGTAATTTGAAGGCATTTGCTATCATCTTAATATTTCTGGTCAAGAATCACAACTGTTATATAACATTTCTTTAAGCTCAAGAAAAACAGTATGAAATAGCTCAATACAACTTAAGAAGCCATTTTTGTACATATTCTAAGCAACTACTGTGCCATATTGGATTACGATTTATGACTGGGGTTTCAAATTAGTTTTCTTTGTAATGCAGAAGGCAAATTTAATAGAATATAAATTCAGTTGACCTGTTGGCATTTGTCTTAAAAATAGAAATCAATAACATATACTATGACAGGATTAAGAGCTCTGCCTTTACGAGTATAGAAAAAGTGTATGGAATTCATTTTGTTACTGGACATGAGAGTCTTTAGAGAAATCAACAAAATAAAATATAATTCATAAGAGTGTAAATGATTCGTATTAAATCTTCTTTGAAAGATGGCAAGAATCTCTGAATATGACCCAAACCTGGTTTGAAGATTGAAGCACATGTCTATAATGGTAGATGTCTAAGAGACATGTATATCTCTGCTGTGTAAATATTCTAATTTTAAGCCACTATTAGTGATAACAGACATGTTTCATGAAAGTAATATCATAAAACCCATCAAGTTCCAGAGATAATCACTCAGTTCCATATTTCAATCAATTGGGAAAGTGAGGAATGTCAGATTTCATCACTGTTCTTCAAAAGCCTCAGTAGAAGAAACAGGAAAATAGGTGACTCTTTAGGAGGGGAAAGGAGGTCAAGGAAGAAGGTGGATAGGAAGGTAACAGGGAATAGCAGAATACAATTGACCTGATGAGGAAAGGGTGCTACTTAGAGGAGGGAGAGGTATATAAATATAGGAGAAGGAGGTGAGTAGGTAAAATGATAATGTGTATGGCTGAAAAACCCAGAAAAAAATCAGAATATATTCTATATATGTAAAAACAAACTAAAAATATATAACACATAATTTATTGTATAAATAAACATACAGAATTTTATCTGAATGACCCTTTATCATCTAGGCTGATGGCACTCCTCAAAGAGTTAAAGATCACCAAAAAAAAAAAATAACCCTCAATGCTAGACTTGAGAGACCCTCTTTTGAGTTGTTGGCCAGAGCTCTTGAAGAGAATTATGTTGTAGGCCTTTATTCATTGCAGGTGACTTATTCTTCAGAGTGAAAGATCATGATTTAGTATCATTTTTTCTACAAGTGGATATCTATTTTTCTCTGAACCAATTATCAAAGAGACTGTATTTTTGTTAATGTTTATTTTCTTTTCTTCTTTGTAAAAAACGAGGTGGCTGTAATTGCATGAGTTTGTATCAAGGTTTTCTATCCCCTTAATCCATGTGTTTATTTTAGTGATAGAATCCATTAACTAATGTGAATCTGTATTATAAACTGATTAAGTATGGTGATACATTCAGTAGTATTCTATTTGCTGAGTGATGCTTTGGCCTTCTGCAATTTTTGTGCTTCCATATTATTTTTTTATTTAATTAAAACAGAAGATATCTCTTCTGCTTCCCTTTCTTTCTTCATACTCAGCCACTTATTTCATTCCTTCCCAAATTCATGACCTCCTCTTCTTTAATCATTGTTATTATATATTTGTATATACAAATTAGCATTTATTTGTGGCAACCTGCTGAGACCATTATTAAATAGTGCCAGCATGTACATATATGTAGGGATGACCATTTGGTATTGGACTGGGTCTCATGGTGGAAGGAGGTATGCCAAGGCTTTGAAATTTCAAAATTCTGGGCAATTCCCAATTAGCTTTATCTATCTCCTTCCTTCTTGCAGACAAGTATGTAACACTCAGTAACTACTCCTGAGTCATGCCTGTATGTGCCATGCTCCCTGCCATGAGGGTCATGGATTCACCCACTGAAACAGTAAGCCCAATAAACTCTTCCTTTTCTCTAATTTGCCTTGGTTATGGTGTTTGTTCAGAACAGCAGAGAAGTGACCTAAACAACTTCCATTTTTAATTTCTTTAAGAGCAAAAAGAAAGATAGATTTCTCAAAACAAAAGGTACATATCAACTCTAATCTTCAACAAGTTGATTCAATTACAATGTGAGCAAATATATACATAGAATTGTTTAAATAGTCTCATATTTGTTAATGTTTTAAATTATGTATTTTGGGCTGTTGAGAAGAATGTATATTCTACACTGTTTAAATGTTATGTCCTGTTGATATCTATTAATTCTATTTGATCTGTGATATCATTTAATTTAGATATTCCTTTCTTTATGTCTTATTAGGAAGACCTGTTTATTTACAAAACTAGAGTATTAAAGTCACCTACTACTCTTATGGTTGAAATGATCTGTGAATTTATGTCTAGTAGTATTGATTTTATAAAGTTGAACACTCTTTGCTTTTACATTTATACATTTTTTTATGAAATGCTTGGTAATGGGAAGATATCATAGCTGTTATTACACAAGAAGTTTACAACCAGAAACAACTAATTCATTAAAAAGGCAGTAATTCCAAAACACCTTGCATGATGGTTTCCTCCAACAGAACCCTTGGTTCTGGTAGGTTTACCTTCCCGAACACTAGTTATCACCTGCTGTATACTCCCATGGCCTTTTGCCACTAGCAGCTCTCAATAATCCCTCTTTTATGTTTCTATTAAAACACAGGTAATAACATTCTTTCAAGGACAAAATACAAAATTATAGTTCTTTTTTGTTAACAAAATGTTTTTTATTCATTTTACATACCAAAGATCCCCTTCTTTCCTCCTCCCACCCCTTCAGCCTCCCTTTCCCAACCCAACCCCCATTCCCTCCTACAAGAAAAGGCCTCCCATGGGCCTGCATGGGACTGAACTAGGCCCTCTGCATAACAAGACAGTTATGTTGCATGATCTGCTTAAGGGACCCCTGGCAGTAGGATCAGAATCCATCCTTGGTGAGTGAGCATGCCTTTTGGAGCCCAATTCTATGATGGGACACCTCCCACAGCCTTGAGGCAGGGGGGTGGTCTTGGACCTGCCTCTACAAAATTATATTTCTGAACTGAAAATTCCATGAGCAAACTATATCTTTTTCACTCATTTATGTAACTGCTGAAGAATAGCATCAACACTTGCTCTGCCTTTCTTGAAGGGTCACCTTAGGAATTCCTTCCTCACAATATGAGCTCATAGACTGAACCCCCAAACAAACTCTGTGAACTTGGGACAACATAATACTACAAAAAAAAACTCTGAACTGTATCCCTTATATAAAGTAAAATAAAACAAATCTGATTAAGGTCATCACTGTTCAGTAAAACTTTTTTCAGTGGCACAATTACTTCCCACCTGCAAAGCCAACCCACAAGCTATAGCCAATCTACCCTTGGTACTTGGAATACTGTTCAACTTTGTTGAACTCATTTTTTAATTGTTTAATTTAACAAACTAAAAATAATTTAGTTTATATAAATGGTGACTGCTTTATTATATGTTTTATTTGGAGCACCCTTAATAAATTGTATCTTTCTGGGTTCCTTTATGCATATCTTCATTACAATGTGATATTTGGTATACTTTTCTCTATTGTACTTTAGTTTGTATGCATTCATTTATTCAAAGATTTCTCTTATATAAATATTTGACATATTTCCTCTTTTAAGAATGGGTTTTTAAATTATTAAAAAATGTATTATTATTATATATGTGTTTGTGAGTATGTGTGAGTGTGTGTGTGTGTGTGTGTGTGTGTGTGTGTGTGTGTGTGCTGGATTTAGTGCTTTAGCATCATAGTTGAGGTTAAAGAACAGCTTTTGGAGAACTGGTGTTCTCTTTCTACTTTAGGTTCTGGAGATGGGTATCAGATAATAAGCCCTAAGGGGAAGGCACTTTTAGCCTCTCTGAGCTCTCAACCTCCAGAAAGGACTTAAAAAACCCACCACTCTAGGACATCATTCTTAGCCTTCAGAATATATTATTTAATAGAAAGTACTTCACTGTGATCCTTTGCTGAAGCAGCACACACATGAGTGCAAATACACACAGAGACATACCAACACACTCAGACACACAAACATAGAATCAGAATTGTCTAGTATTTTATTTCCCACTACCTTGTTTTATTTATTTATTTTATTGTAGTTGTTAGTCCATAAAATTATCTCCTTTGAGTCATTTAGATTTTTTATTAGCTCTCTTGCCAAGCAAGATTTTAAAGTTTATATGATGAAAGCAGTGAATGGAAGGGTTTGGAAATCTACAGAGAAAACTGAACCAAGCTCATAGGAACTCAAGA
Organism: Peromyscus californicus insignis; assembly: GCF_007827085.1. Lineage (NCBI taxonomy): Eukaryota > Metazoa > Chordata > Mammalia > Rodentia > Cricetidae > Peromyscus > Peromyscus californicus. Next base: position 31,500,051 of record NW_026294447.1, on the reverse strand, counting down.
ACTTTACAGTGACAGCTATGGAGCCTGCATGGGCCATGGCTAGGCCCTCTGCATGTGGAAGACAGTTGTGTAGCTTGTTCTGCCTGAGGGGTCCCTGGCGGGGGGGGATCAAGTTCTATTCCTAGTGCATGAGTTGGCTTTCTGGGGCCCATTACTTATGGTGGGATGCCTTGTTCAGCCTTCATGCAGGGATGAGGGGCTTGGTCCTGCCTCAACTGAAGGTAGCAGGCTTTGCTGACTTCTCATAGGATCCCTTATCCTTTTGGAGGAGGAGATACAGGGTGGGTCACAGTGAGGGAGAGGAGACCTTGGGAGAGGAGCATGATGAGGAATGATAATGGGATCTGTGGTTGGTATGTAAAATAAATAAATAATTTCTTAAATAAAACAAAGAAAGGAAAAAATGAGTTTGGAGAATTTTTAAATTATGTCCACTTCAGTGATATATATATATATATATATATATATATATATATATATATATATATATATATATTGTTTTATTTGATTTTTGTTGTTCCAATAAGACCCAATGAGATATCTTAATATATAATTTTGTTTGTGGTTGGACGATTCAAATTTCAAAAGAAAAATTTTCACATATATTATATACTGAGGAAATATTAGTGAAGCCTATGGATGTATACTGCATAAAAAATACTACGAAATACATTGTAGTGCCCAAAATATATCATGTGAGACTTTCCTTATGATTGCTATTATTGCTGCAACAAATTGAGTGTGCCATGGCTCATGTATAATTTATGCTTGCAATATTTTGTAGACATACTGCAGTTTCCTACATCGATGGTGCTTATTTCAAAAAGAACATTTCAAAGGGGATATATGAGTATTAGATGTGTGACAACTTGAGAAATACCAACATCTCTGTGACATAGTATAAAAATACCTCTAAACTATTGACCAATGTAGCTTATATTTGGTAACACTTACATTCTGTATTGTTAGCATGTGTCTAAGAGAAAATCAGAACTAAGAGAAAAAGTAATTAATTTCTTTGCAGTTTTACTGACTTTCTCTTTAGGAAAAAAAAGGAAACATTTAAAAATTGTAAACTGTACAAGATTTGGTTTCTAATATATTTGTTTGGATTACAGATAGGAAGATGACTTCAAAACTCATTTAGCTGTTGTAAACATGTTTACAGCTTATAGAAGGTCCTAGCATCCTGAATTTGGCAGTCTTCTGGAGCAGCAATGCTCAGGAAATGATAGTGACTTAAAGAATTCATGATATATTGCTCTCCATATAACCTATATGCCTCAGAGTAGCTGTTAATTCTGACAGCCACAACCACAGCCAAAGGGTGCAAAGTGTTTACCTCTCCATATCAGAGCAATTCCACTAAATCATAAAAAAATATAACCATACAATCTTAAAAGAAGATGAAATTGGTATATAATTGGAACTGCCATCATTATTTACTTCTTTCCTTTCTCTTAAAAATAAATCTCTGGAAAACTATTTGGAAGGCTCAGTGAGGACACCTGCTTAATATGCCTTGATACACACACTTCACTTTTCACTCTTATATTTAGTGCACGGGCACTTAGAGATGAGTAGAAATAATGAGGGTACTTTTTTTTTTTTTTTTTTTTCGAGACAGGGTTTCTCTGTGTAGCTTTGCGCCTTTCCTGGAACTCACTTGGTAGCCCAGGCTGGCCTCGAACTCACAGAGATCCGCCTGGCTCTGCCTCCCGAGTGCTGGGATTAAAGGCGTGCGCCACCACCGCCCGGCTATGAGGGTACTTTTAAAACTACTTTGAAAAATGCCATAAGACCATTTTGCATTTTCTTATAAGAAACATTTTACTAAAAACAACCTTCCAAAAATCTGTTAAGGAGGAAAATAATAAAATACAATATGACATAATGTGAGTAGACCTAATAAAAAATTATTTATAATTTAATATTATAGTTATGAGTCAAATATTTGTGACTCTCAGTTAGAAATTTACACATTCAAACATCAAATGTTTCTATAAATGAGGACATTATACAAAGTATTACCACACAACTTTAAAAAATTTGCTTATTTTCAATATGAGAAAAGCATTCCTCAGCTAAAGTCTGAGAAAATATTTTTTTTCATTTACATACTCAAGCAACTAATAGATCATAAAATAGCCTAAAGCTTAAAATTTCGTATTTTAACTCTTTCTCATTTAAGAACACACAAAATGCACAGTTGTACAAATATGAAATACCATTGATACTATTATTATACACAAGGCATTATGCCAAGGCATTATGCACTCTCTCTCTCTCTCTCTGTGTGTGTGTGTGTGTGTGTGTGTGTGTGTGTGTGTGTGTGTGTGTATTTATTGGGAGAAGGCTAAAATAGGTAGATGTACAGAAAGTTAACACAGGTAATAAACTGATATAGGCATGTATATTCTTGCATGATTGACAGGTAATTGACAGAAAATAGGAAGACTTTTATTGTCTGACGAGTAACTGCTAGAAACTTAAAGTACAAATGATTTATATTAGCTCAGAGTTTCAGAGGTTTGTTTCCTGGTCATCTCGCTCCATCCCTGTGGGCCCAGTTTGTGGCAGAGCATCAGAGTAGAGCATGTGTGGGGAAGCCCAGCTGCTGACCTAATTGAGTTCTCAGTTAGAAGGTGGCAGGGGCAGATTAATCCAGAAACTGAATTACTCCCTGAAATTAGCCCTCACTCCTGAAAGTTCTCATCAAATATCAATACCCACCATATTTTGAGCCCATCAGTAGATTAAAGTGTTAATTAGATCAGAGCCTAATGATCCAACTGTCTCTGAAATGCCCACAGTGGCAAACTCAGAAATGTGCTTGTTACTCTCTTGGAAGTCAGTCAATCTGACCTAGTTGATAACCAATGCCATCCAGTGTTTATATATGATGTTTTTAGTATGATACTCACTATGAAACTCTATTACACCATGACAAATGCTGACATACTTTTAAATACCATGTCTATGTATAAGTGATTTCTACAATTTAAATTAAGTCTTGGATGTGTACCCTTACAATCTGTGCTTTACTTCCTTCCCTCTCACTCCCCCAATTATTAGAAGTGTTTCTCGGATGATCCCAAGGGCTTTCAGGGTGTCATTTTTATCTTCCAGTATTGAGAAACTATATCCACTAACTTTGGACAGAAACTCTTTATGTAATTCTGATATTTTAACTTTGATAAGAGTATTCATTTTCATTTTTTCTGAGAGTGATGATAACCTTTAAATATTCCTGAAGTATTTAATGGAAATGATTGCAAGTAACAAAGCATCAAAATATTGAAAAGATTCAAATAATACAAAATGTATATTCACATTTTGAACCTAATGAATCTGAAGGTATACAATCCAGTGTTATAATGGAGACTCAAGTTCTCCTCTACCTATCCTAACCAAATGACCTAATCCTTATAATTCTCAGCTTCATATCTATTTTATAGGTAACAGATTGTTTGGACAAAGAAAAATACGACTTGAGTGAGTACACAGAACACACTTTCTTGTTTTTGTTCCTCATAGTCATCCACCAGCTCTAACTCTTATACTTTCCATATCCGTTTTTACACAATGATTCCTGACCCTTTGGTATGATGTGATACAGAGGTCCCGTTTAGTGGTGAGCATTCTACAGTGTGTTATTCTCTACACATTGAAGAAATGTGAGTGTCTCTGTTAGTACTCTTCTACAGCAAATAGACGTTTGTCTGATGAGTGTTCAAAGATACACTAACTTATGGATGTAATGATGTCATCAGGAGTGGATTAACTATATCTATTTATTGGAATAATAGTAGTATGTTCTCCTCAGAGCCTATGGCCAATCTATTCATAGATTCTTGCCTCCCAAATAGTTCAAAGTATGGGTTTGATCCTATGGACCAGGAATGAAAACAAATAAGAAAGTAGTTGGTTGTTCCCATTCTATTTCTTCCACCTTTGTGGTAGTGGACATGTTTTTCCAGATTGTTAGCCACAGTCATCAGTGTGGTGTTCAACTAGAGTGTTCCCTGTGACTGTCCTGCATAGTCTCAGGGTTCACAGCTGGCTAAGATTGATGATACTTTTCTCCTGTGATAGTATATGCAGCAGTTTCCAATATTTTGAAAGCTAGTAAGTAAGGATGAAACATCCAGATCAATATGAGATTTATTTCTCTTTGTTTCTTTATTTCTCTATGATTTAAGTATGTGGTATCTTTAGCAATGGGTTTTAGTGTCAGGTTTTGGAGGGTAACCAATATCCTTGGCAATAGCCTGTAATCTTTCTGGGTCTAAAGGACCTCATTAGCTAAAAAACAACATAAAAGCTTCTTTGACTTTTGCATAAATTTCACAAGTTTTTAATTATATGTAGATGGAAGTTTCTGTCCCACCTGGTCCCACAGCCATTCAGGTCCAAATAAACACAGAGACTTATATTAATTATAAACTGTTTGTCCTATTGCTGAGGCTTATAACTAATTAGCTCTTACAGTTAAATTTACCCATAATTCTTTTCTATGTTTAGTCACATGGCTTAGTACCTTTCTAAGTCTAACATTCTCATTTTACTTCCTCTGTGGCTGGCTGGCGACTCCACCTCTTCCCAGCCTTCTCCTTGTCTGGTCAACCCACCTACACTTCCTGCCTGGCTACTGGCCAATCAGTGTTTTATTAAACTAATAAGAATGACAAATCTTTACAGTATACAAGAGTATTATCCCACAGCAATTATAGTTTTGTGCTTATAAGAATGGCTAGTAAGAGAGATTAGCAATATGTTGAAGTCATTTGTCTTGCTAAGAGTTCTTAATCTGAAAAAAGTGTATATTTACATCCACTTCTCATTATTTACCCACAGTAAAGGTTTACAGAAAATGTAACAAAGGTCTCAATATATTAAAATAACTAATTGTTAATTGTTTCTCAGTTATGGCTCAGGTTCTTCAGTGACTGATGTACATATGGATGAACTTATGAGACAGGATCACCAATCGTATAGGGTAGTCTAGAATTCACAATGTACTTGAACGTGATCTTGAATGCTTGATCACTGCCACCTCATGCTACACCTGAAATCTTACAATCTGCCCCTAAGTGTACTTCTCTCCTTTCATCTTTGTCCCTTTGTACTGATTCCCAGGAGGCAAGCAAATGATCCTCCTTAAATATACATGCCATTTCATTTCTTTGATCCATAACCCCAATTAATTTCCATATTATTCAGTATAACATACAGAGTGATATAATGCAGTCATGCTCATTATATTACCATAATTCAACTTTTCTTCTGCATGTAAAAAATATTATTCATCTTACTATTCATTTTCTTATCTTTCCTCTGCAGTTCTGATTTTTCCTTTTTTGATGGGGGGGGGGGGTAGTGGAGAGCTCTTCAAAGGTTCTCTCATTCACTATCATACTCAATTTTTACTTTCCCTCAAGTGCTATTTCCTTAATGTGGACAGGTATCACCCACCAAAATACTGGCAGCACCTTTGCTGTTCATCATATTTCCTCCTCCTTATCCTGTTTGTCTTAAGTATAATCATGTTAGAATTAGGGAATATTTTACTAATGTGTTTAATGTAGACATATCACACTATTATATAATTTTGGTTTATATGCCACAAACACTTGAACCAGTAACTAAAATATAATTATTATTATTATTTAAATCAATGAATGTACTTTATTTATAGCATTAGCATTATGATTTTGTAATGTAATACAAAACAATGTAAAATATAGTTTAACTTGAATGAAAAATATAGCATTCTTATTAGTGTAATGTATTTTAGAATATAACAAAACAATGTCTTTCCCTTTTACATTTCTTTACATCCAATAATTTACCAAAAATGATAACAGGCATTGTTATAAAGTAAGAATAATATTAATTTTGTTCATAGCTGACAATTACTGGTGATTTTCAAAAATGTCTGTCAGAAAAAAATTCAGAGCAAGAAATTTTGTTAAAGTTTCATAGAGATATGAAATAATAATACAGGTATGAAAGAATAAACTGGGTTATCTTTTTATAAGCATCTTTTTTAGAAACAGACTTGTTTACTCTGATTTTCCTTTCAATTGGTTCAGCTTTATGTATCAGTGTCATTCATAACTTGATCAGTCTGTGATTTTTCCTTGATTTTCTTCTTTAGACTCATCAGCAGGACCTTCTGTCTATAATAGAGAACTTAATGTCTCAATCACTTTCCCATTCACCTAATAGATATTGCCTGCACATTATTAATATGATTATTCTGATAATCACTTTATGTTTGGAGATGCTTTAGTAGGTCACAATTGATATAATGTAAAAAAAAAACTTTATGACAGTTAACATCTGGTAATTATGTTTTAGATCTTAGAAAAATATTTTTCTTAGATTTCTTCAAAGTTTGAGCACCTCATTAAATATTTATCTTAAATTCCACAATTATAACATTAAAATGTAAATCAAGATTTCACTTCTACAGAATTTCAGGCCAATATCTGCCATATATCTCATAGTCTGGATGAAAAGAAAGACATTCACATTTCAATATTTATTCTGCATGAAACCACAGGTTCCATATATGATTTTGTCAATTAAAAAATAAAGTATTCAAATATTATCCATGTACAATTCTCCCCAAAACTCATCAGAATTCAACCTTATATGACTTTGGAATTAGCATTTTGATGTAGTGATAAAAAGCACAATTTTTTGCATAGAACTAACTTATGGATTTAAGTTATGCTGTTTTATTTATATTTACTTAAATTGTTTCACCAGAGTAAGGCACAATTGTGTGAATCTATCTCCATTTCTAGTACTCAAGAGGCAGAGAGGGCACTGGGTAAATAATTTCAAGACCAGTTTGATCATCAGAGACAGACATTGCCTCAACAACCCTGCCCGCACACATACATTTGCCCAAGTGTGTGTTTTTAATATTCCTTCACTTCTTTTCTTAGCCTAGGAAACATGGTTTTTCATGGTATCAAAGGCAGAAAGAATAGGTTTATTTTGTGTTGCTTTATCCTTTTTTTTAACTCCCCAAACTGTGAAATGCAGAAATAAATGCTACTACCAAAGTAAATGAGTTTTGAAAATATTATTATCATTATTCTACTGTGTAAATGAATTTTGTCATGTTCCTAACTTACCCTATTTTTATCACAACCAGTATGGTCATCATCATTACACATATCACCTAAGAATTTTTCCCTCTGTGTCAATATGAAATATGAATACTCTGTACACAGACATGAGACAAAATGCCTAATGCAAAATGTTCATTGTGAAGTGATGTCTGATAAAGTGAGTTGGGAAATAGAAATGATTGGGTGAATTCTTTTTGATATTGCTTGTGGTTGAAGTCAGGACTTAACATTTCCTAAGACAATACTCTACCACTGACCAGATTTATGTGATGGAGGTAAATATCTTAAGCATGCAGGACACAGCATTGATTTTAGGGAAAGACAGAAAAACAGACAGAACTGGCCATGGAAAGTTACTAACAGCTGTTCAAAAACTGACTGGAACAATATGGCAGGGGCATTCAGAATAGTGGGTCTACCTGTGAGCTATTTAGAATCTTGCACAAATGGCAAGGCCCTTAGTAACAGGTGTTACTAAGTCTTGATATGAGGTTTTTCCTAAGAAAAAAACAGCATACTCGTTTGAATTCTATCCTCTTCTCCAAGGATAGTGCACCTTGAAGATGTCCTTAAACTACTGACTGTTAAGTTCTTTAGTGAAGGAATATTTAAGCAGTATCTTTCTACATCTAGTAATCTTATATATACTGCAAACTTTCCATATTCCTCTCACACAGCTACTGGTAAATTCAAAGGTCCATTTTATACCTTCAGCACATTAAGCCATTTAAATTACTATCAACTATAAACTAAAATGCTGACTGTAATGGAATGAGACTGGTGAGATAGTGCAGTGGTTAGGAACATACATTGCTCTTGTAGAGAACCTAAGTTGTGTTCTTAGAACCCATTTTTGGTGGCACAAAAGGTTTCTAAAACCTGAAGTTCTGGGAGATCTGACACTTCTGATATCTGTGGACAATTGCATTCACACTTACATACCTATACAGAAACATACACCTAACACATATATTAAGAATAAATTAAAATAACTATAAAAGGATACTTTTTCCTTTGACGTTATCTCATAACGTGCTTTAATTTGTCATTTAACTTGAGGCAACTTCAAGTAATATAAACCTCATCCCACATGCAATTGCCTTCCATAACACACTGCAACAAAAGACTGCATCAGTCACCTTGATCTGATGTCCCATTGTGCAGCATAGACATTCATGGACTGAAGGAATACAATTCCACTATACTCTATTTCATGTTGTGCAAATTTCACAAACACTGCAAAACAAAGATTGTTGTAACTGATCAGGAGATGTTCATATGTGATGTCAAAGAAGAATGTGAAAAAATAGGAAAAACAGTTTTATTACACTAACAGAAATTCCTCAAGGCATAATTATCAAGCTAAGATGCCTTCTTTTTATTTCTGCATCTCTGCTGAAATAATTATGATTTTCAGTGATTTTCCTCTATGCATATCAATAAGAACTTTAAAAATGATAATAGGGATCATTATCATTGATTCTTTTTTATGACTTTTTAAGAGAAACAGTAGAGGATGGTGTTTTAAATTTCACAGCAAAGAACTGATGCCTTAGCTGTGACAGGAGGCACACACTTGTAATTCCAGCACTCGGGAGACAAAGGCAGAATGGTCTACCTGGTTGTAGCAATATTTAACAATATTAGAGAGGCTGGGTAATAGATGAATCCTCAACCTGAGAACTCCTCTCAGTGTGTCTTTGTGAGAGTACTATATGAGAAAACACATCTTGGTAAAACCAAAGTATTCTGTTGTGATTGAGAATTGTGTTTGGAATCTTAATATCAGCAGGAGGACTTCACTATCACAGAGTGATGTGTTATACTTGAATAGACACAAAAGTAAACTTAAAGTCATATCCTAAATGCTTAGAGTCATATCCTAACCTCATCTAAATTTGCCGTGGAGGAACTCAGAAACCATGAACTACGGGAATCCAATAATGCAACATAAATGAATGAGAAACACATGTTATTATTAAAATGTTAATTTTAGCCCATTTTACTTTCTAAATTTCAAATGCGTGCGTGCGCGAACACACACACACACACACACACACACACACACACACACACACACACAAACACACACGCCATATACACACACTCCACGTGTGTTGGCAGTGCTAGTCTTCAAATCTACTGACTAAGGCAGGCTAAACAAGCATTGAAGCACTGAACTATATCCCTAGCTCTTGTTTTAATAAGACAGGGTTTTCCTATTGTAGCTCAGGGTATGCTTCATTTTCATGAAGATTAATCTGGCCTCAAAACTTCAAGCACTTCTTGCTCTGCCTCATCAACTTTGGCATAAAAGACTGTGTCATAAAATATGGATCAATAACTTAATTAGAATGAAAAATACTATTTTGACCCATAGTATATTTAAAGGCCAGAAAGAATTGTGAGCTATTATGAAAGTAGCTTGAACAATAGCTTTTACCTTCTCAATGAGAACAAAGATAGTTCTGTGATAATTTCCAAAATTATAGGTAACACACTCTTTAAATGTTTATTTTTATAAAATGGGCCTAGCATTCTGTATCTATGCATTAGCCTAATGCAGCCACATGGTAAGCTATGATTATTGAATGAATGACTAAATATGTTAATGGCATGATGAAAGCATCATTGTTTTAAGGTTGTGCTGGAATTTATTTAGTAGATTAGCACTGTTTTTGAGTTTATGCCAGTTTCTTATATCTTGGTTCAGCTAAATACTATTCATTGGATAAACAAAAATATTTTGCCAATTTGGTAAATAAACACACATGGTCTTACAAATATGTAACATATGTATTAACATAAGTAGAGTGAATTTCCATTTTCATATTTCATATTTTCATATTTGTTATACTGAGTAAAGTTTATGTAAGCACAATATTAGTCAATTCTAATCTATTTTCCAGAAGAAAATATAAACTATATAACACTATATATGGCATAAATCCACAACTGGGTTTTCAACGTGGTTCAACTGATTTCAAACCCACACCCAAAGTTTGTTCTGAAGTCTCCATCCTCAATTTATCTCTTCAGAAATACCTGAATAAGAAATTGAATAATTATCTGCTCTATTTTGTCCATGAATCATTAATCCAATTACTAATATTCTATAATTTCATAATGTAAAAGTTTACTACACAAATTATACATGTGTAGGACATACATGCTTACAAGCCTTGAAATCTTTCAGTACTTGATATACTGTCCTGGTTGACTTTTCCTTTTTTTTTTTCTTTTTTTCTTTTTTTTTTTTTTTGTCAGCATGACAGAAGCAGGTGTTACCTGAGGTACAGAACTTCAATTGAGAAAATGCAGCCATCTAGATTGCCCTTAGGCAAATCTGTAGGGTGTTTTCATGATTACTGATTCATGTAGGAGGGCCCAGACCACCACAGAGTAAGGCACATCTGAAGAGATGGTTCTGACTTGTGTAAGAAAGGGCAGTTCCACCATGGGAAGGTGGTCCTGGGCAGTATAAGAAATCAGGCTGAGAAAGCCATCTGGAAGAAGCATGGAAGTGGCACTTCTCCACAGCTCTGCTTCAGTTCCTGCCTCCAGGTTCTTGCCTTGAGTTTCTGCCTTGGGTTCCTTTGATGATGAATGGTCATCTAGAAGTATGAGATCAAGTAAATGCTTTCCTCCCCATAGTGTTATAGTGTTTATCACAGTAATAGAAAGCAAATCAGGGCCGGGTGGTGGTGGTGCACATTTTTAATCCTAGAACTCCGGAGGCAGAGCCAGGCAGATCTCTGTGAGTTCGAGGCCAGCCTGATCTATAGAGTGAGATCCAGGACAGGCTCCAAAACTACACAGAGAAACCCTGTCTTGAAAAAGAAAGCAAATCAAGACACTTCCCTAAAATTTGTCCCTTGTGTTTTTGAAGTGAGTGATCTTTCCATTTACTTAACAAATTTCAAAATTCCAAGGAAGATTCAATTCAAACTAGTTCAGTAAAATGCACATTTAGTTCTGTATCATGAAAAAAAATTTTCTCATATAAAGCAAAGTTAATCCAAAAATAGAAAGAACAAAAAAAAGAAAGAAAGAAGGAAGGAAAAAGAAAAGAATGAGAAAAGAAAAGTGGGCTGAGCATGCCTTGAAAAGTAAGCCAGTAGGCAGTGTTCCTCCATGGCTTCTGCTTCAATGCCTTTTTCAAGTTCCTGTTCTCACTTCCCTCAATGATGCTCTACGTTGTGGAACTGTAAGTGAAATAAACAAAAGCCTCCTTAAGTTGCTTTTGGTCATGGTGTTTTAGCACAGCAACAGAAACCTTAACTAAGACTTATGGTATATTTGCAAAACTTACCTCTTGCTAAAATAATTTTGAATTTGTCCACTGATTTATCTCTGTAAGCAAAGTTTAAACTATATGACACATGTTCACTAACTACTGACTTATTTCACTTGGCAGCACACAGCTGAAACAGCATGCACAAGACTTGTATAGGCTCAGGCCAGACAAAATTCCAGCATGGAGAGAAGGGGTGGGCATGAACTCTCTTTCTTATTGAAAGAGCTATCTGTTGGAAGAAGGGGTTTCAGTTTCCTTTAAAGATATAGCCCTTGATTGGTTGACATCCTTGCAGTGAAGCCCAAACATCCAAAAATATATGGGTAGCATGAATTGTACTTGATTTATTTAAAAAAATAAACTGAGAAAAAAATTTCTAGAGTGAGAAGGGAAGGGAGGATGGATGTGGAAAGATTGTCAGGGGGATGGGGCAGTGAATATTGTCAATGACCACTGTACATTGTACAAAGTTCTTAAAGAACTACTAAAAAATAAGAAAATAAGTGAATACAAAAAGAAAGAAAAGAAAGCCAAACCATTTCATCAAAGATACATGAATTTGTAACTTTACATAGAGAGACTGACACTGAGGTTCAAGGTAGTTTGCTCCAAAGAAGAAATTATATATTGCTTAATTCTTTAGGAAGCCAAATCTAATTTTTTTTTTTTTTTTGGTTTTTCGAGACAGGGTTTCCCTGTGTAGCTTTGCGCCTTTCCTGGAACTCACTTGGTAGCCCAGGCTGGCCTCGACCTCACAGAGATCCGCCTGGCTCTGCCTCCCGAGTGCTGGGATTAAAGGCGTGCGCCACCACCGCCCGGCCAAATCTAATATTTAAAGAAGCTGGTCTTCATAAGATGAAAATGACATGAAACATCCCTTTATTGTGGTTCTTCGGATTCATGTTTCTGCATCCACAGGTGTGTAGTGCATGCAGATTCTCTGAATGCCTGCATTTTGCTGGTTGTTCACAAGTGGAATCTGCCTGCTTAGGAGCCAACTTCATCTGACTTTAGAAGCAAATGATTAGATGTCATCTTTTTTGGTGTATGCCCAGCAGACAGAGTTTAGTACATAAAATGCTACTGTCAGTCCTAGAACTGCATATTGGATTTTTATCCTCTCATACATCATACAAAGTATGAATATTTTGTATAAATTTGATGTTGAAATAAGTTAATATCTTAAGATAATAAAGTGAGATTTACAGAGAAATCACTTCTTAAAGCACAAACCAACTGATAAAGTAGAACATCACAAAAAATAATTTTAAAATTGGCATTTAAATTTCTAAAAAGATAGTTAGGTAACAAATTTATTCAGTGCTAATGAATATTTGATTGGCTTTCAGATATAATTACCCTCTATCAGGGTCAGATCATTAACATGAAAATTAATCATTATCTTCTCAGTGAGAATTGGAAAGATATTTCTATCAAAGTTTGTGTAAGAGCTTTTCAATGAAATGAACACTGTTAACATTGCACAATGATTTGAAAATATCACTTCAAATTTGATATATATATATAGATATAGATATATTTGAATATATATATATATATATATATTCAGAAATCAAATTTTCAAGCTTCATAGAAGATTGCTTTAAATTAATGGATGGTTTACTTTTTTCATATATTTCCTACAGTGGCATTATTGTACAAAAATTGTAATGAAAAAGCAAAAATTGATAGCTCATGTTTGTTTTCTTCTGGTATTTTTCTTATGCTAATAGTTATTTATGGCTATCAACCCATGTTCATTCTTGTCAAACAACGAAATATTTTACAAAATTAATTTAAGAATGGGTTCTAAAAAGCTATTTTGTCTTGAAAAAATACGTGGTTGATATATCTGACTAGATTAAAGATGCTTATGATGACTTAAATATTACTCCTGATGAAATCTTGAAGTACGAAAACATGGGATACTAGTAAGTCTAATATACTTTAGATCTACATAAAATTTTGGCAGAAAAATCTCTTATTGAGTCTCAGGAGACAAGCAGGCTTGGAGACTTGTGTAGTTGGAATGCAATTGCTTTAAGTTTCCATATAATATTAAATGCATTTTGCAGAAATATAATCCAAACATTCAAAAGAATCCTGGCACAATAATGAAATTTTGACATATGCAAGTAGAATTTACTAATGCCTTCAATGTCATAACAGCAAATCTAAAATAAATAAATGACTGAACTAAAAGATAGTATTTCTAATTGTTTACAAATTATTGTGAAGGTAAGAAAGAGACAATTAAGTATCTCCCTTGAGCCGGGCGGTGGTGGCGCACGCCTTTAATCCCAGCACTCGGGAGGCAGAGCCAGGCGGATCTCTGGGAGTTCGAGGCCAGCCTGGGCTACCAAGTGAGTTCCAGGAAAGGCGCAAAGCTACACAGAGAAACCCTGTCTCGAAAAAACAAAACAAAACAAAACAAAAAAAAAAAAAAAACAAAAAGTATCTCCCTTGATATTTAAAATAAAAGCCAATGGGGGGAAAAAAGAATGGAAAGTACCACTATCATGATAGACAATGCAGATCATTTGAGAACAGAAGACAGAGTGCACAAGAGCATGGCATCACATTTAACAACCATGTCACTGTCAGATTATAGAATTTAAGTGCAGATAAAAGATGCTATGATTTTTATTTAGATTCATCTATAAAATCCCCCACCTAGTATGTATGACACTTGTAAATTATTACCTATTACCTATTACAACCTGTAACCTTTTTATTGACTTTTATTGATTCTTTGTGGATTTCATGTCATACATTTCAATACTTCTTATCTGCCTGTCTCCTTGTACCTGTCCTCTGCCCTTGAGACTTCCCCCATAAATCAAAACCAAATTTCAAAGTAAAACCCAAAACCAAACAAAACAAAGAAATGGAACAAAACAAACAAAAACAGAATCTTGTCATGGAAGCTGTAATGTGGCCCATTGAGTCACACAGTTTTCCCTTTAGTTCATTCACCTTTACTTGCAAGTGTTCATTGCCATGAATCATTGGTCTGGCTTGGGGCCTCTGTTTTCCGCCACACCACTGATTATGGACTCTCACTGGGGCTCCTCTGGGATATCCTGTTGTTGTCCTATGTTGTCCATGTGCTATTTTGGATCTGTAGGTTTGTTGCCTTCACATGCTCAACACTTCATAGATTCAGTGGATGTTGGGGTAGGCCAACTCATAGCCCTTGGTCTGGTGCTGGGTAGTAGTAGTAGCTGGGTTGGTCAGCTTGCTAGCTTTCCCTCATCATCAATACCCTGGTGAGCTCTCCAACACTGCCTCAGCTAGCCCACTCAATGAAGCACACTGAAAGGATCAGGGCCAGTTCTCCTGCTTTTAGGCCCTCAGACCCTGGTCCTCCACACTCACAGGGTCAGCTCTATTGTTTTGCCCAAACAAAGTGTAGGGTTCTCTCTCCTGATTGTTGTAAGGATCTCTGTAGATAAATTTCTAAATGGTCTTATTAAATAAAAATCATGGAGCCAAATATAGGTGTGAAAGCCTTAGAGAGATCAGAGAAATAGGAAAAGACACCAGCCAACCTTACCTCATCAATTCTACAACTTCCAAATGTGACTACTTCCTGTCTTACCCACGCTTTTATTGCCTTGCTGTTCTGACCTCTCATTGGCTATCTTAGCCCAGCTACCTCACTTCCTTGTCACTATCTGTCTGTATTGTCTTCCAGGTCTCTATGGTTGGTACTGGAATTAAAGGTGTGCATCACCATGCTTGGCTCTGTTCCCTGGTATGGCCTTGAACACGCTGAGACCCTGACAGATAACTGATCAGATTAAGGGCGTGTACTGCCTTATTTTTTTATTTACTTAAAATGGCTGGCCTTTCCCCCCTGATCTCCAGGCAAACTTTATTAAAGCACAAACAAAATATCACCTCCAGTCTCAGCTCTCACACTCTCATGCTCTCAGTGCTGGCTCACTTGTGTCCCCAACAACAGGGTCAGCTCTAGTGTGCTAACCAGGCTGGACACAGGGCCCATTCTCCTGCGTGTTGCAGCTGGTGTGAGTCAGGGCTCCTCTCATTCTTGTGACCCCAGGGACAGCTCTATCCCCTACCACAGATGGTAATGGGTGAGGTGGAATGTGCATCTTTCACTCACCCATGTTACTACATGGCAGAGGGGGTTTGGGATAGGATCATCTCTCCTGCTCTCACACCCTCAGGGTTGGCTTACCTATACCCCAGACCACAGGGTCAGCTCTAGGGTTCTACCCAGATGAAGTTCATAACTATGGTGAGCGGTGGGGCCATCTTTCCTGAGTGTGGGGCTGAATCCTCCCATGAAGGGTAGGGCCAGATCATCTGGTGCAGTATCCGATGAGGGTTAGAGCCAACCATCTCAGGGCCAGTGAAGTTCAGAGCCAGCTCAGCACAGTATAGTTCCAATGACCCCTATGCTAAAATGGTCCATGGATATCACCACAGACTCCAGCTATATCAGGACCATGGGCCCACACATGGACATCAGTGCTCAGGCTGGGACTCCACCATGGCTCCTAGGCACTTGCAGTGCTGGTAGTTGACCAGACCCCAGGCATCTATAGAGCCCTCCATGGTAAAATGAGCCATGGACACCACCCCAGACCCTGGCCAGGGCAAGGCCATGGACCCAGACCCAGCCATAGGCAGTGGTCTGTGTCCAGATGTCTCCATGGCTCCAGGTGTCAGCACTGGTCACTCAGATCAGCATGGACTCAGATATAATCTTAGTCAGCAGCCTAGGCCAGGATGTGATGCACCCTAGGTGCAGCACAATCCTCTAACACTGACATGTCTAAGGTGGCCAAACAGACCCTGGTCATCTTCGTGGCCCTTAGTGACAACAGGAGCCCTGGACATCAACTCAGACCCTGGCTGCTGTAGGGCCACAGACCCAGACAGGGCTCTCTGCAGCAGCCCTGCCCTGGACAGCACCATAGCCTGGGGTAACAGGCCATTCATATCAGGATGTCCTTGGTAGCAGCATGGCCCTCCTATACCCTCATGGCCATAGGTTGCTGCTGGGAACCTTGCAGGGCCTGTGGACTGGGCTGCCACCTAGGACCACATTGTTGTTTGAGAGCCATGCTGCAGCCAGAATCATGCCAATCTGTGTGGCCTGCACAGTCACCTGGGGCCATGGTGACATCCTGGCCTAGGCTGCTGACTAAGACTGTATCTGAGTCCATGGTCCTACCAGAGCCAGGGTCTGTATTGATGTCCATGGCCCATGACATGTAACTTAATAACCTCATCTATAGTTTCCCAAACAATGTCATCTTTAATTACTCCTTGTCTCATTTTTTTTTATTTTGTTGATCACTTGATAAGGCAAATAATCTTATAAGTAATGTGAATAGTGGAATTAAAAAGAAAACAGAAGTTGAGATACTTAGGTCAGTTTTAACTAGCAGTATTTTGTTGTCACTGCTGAGTAAATTAATTGAGTCCTAATCATGGGTTAGCCAAGTCTACAGAAATGAAATAACAAGTGCTGTGAGCAGACTAGGAGCATTTGGGAATAAGATGAACAGGTTCAGAACTTTAATTCTTTAGAGACCAAAGAATGTTGGCTGTAAAAAAGGCAAACTTGAAAAAGTAGGCTTTGGGTGCAGTATTTTTATGACCTAATTACTATCAATCCCGTCAGACTACAAATTAAAATTAAATAAATATTTTCCATAAGACTATGTATCCAAACACAGTAAAACAAAAACAAAAACAAACAAACAACAACAAAACATTCCTTTCGGGTGCAAATTACTTATGCTGAAGGTTCATTATTTTTCAAGATTCAGAAACAAAACTGTTTCCCAATCTAGGGAGACTACCCAAGAGAGACAGAACATGTAAACCAAACACCCAGGTTGCAAGATGCATATTAGCAACAATCTTTAGAGAAAGAAGCCTGGACTACAGTGCAGTACTGTGGTTTGTCCACTTCAGAATGAAGCACTTAGAATTTCAAAAGTACATTATTATTTACTGTTTTCGTGTAACATTCATAAATGCTAACTGAGACACTGTGCTGCCTAACTATGTTCGTATTTGTTAACCACCCCCAAACACACATGAGAGGGTGACTTATGTATAGATGATATACGCTGAAAATACTGCAGAGTATAAGAGAAAAGGAAAAAAAATCTTATATAAGCAGCATTCTCACCCTCGAAAAAATAATTTGAAATTATTCTTCGGTAATTTCATACACACATACAGTGCATTGGATTATTGTGATCCTCACACAATGGTTCTCAACTCCCTTCTTCCACATTATCTCCTTTTGTACAAGTCCTGTTCATACATTCATGTTAATTTTGTTTTGTTTGTTGGCCTACTGACTTAAACAGGGCTGTTTGAGCATGGATTTCTAACTATCTGTTGGAGACTTGCAGACTTTGTGTACACAACTAGAGACAATGCTTGTCCCTCCCTTAAAAGGTATCATAGCCAGTAGCTCATTCTGGGTTGACTTTGATTCTTGACAGAGCTGGGTTTGTGCAGGACCATTGAAGGTAGGGGCAGCTGCCATGGGATGATGATTGCACTGGTTATGCCCTGCACGGAAGATTGCATGACACAGTCCTTCTCCCTACTTTCCAGTTCTTAAATTACTTTCTTCTTTTTTACTGCAGTGTTCACTGAGCCTGGAGAGGATCATATAAATGACCCATTTAGGAATGAACACTCAATATTTTCAAGCGGCCATGCATCCCTTCGTTCACGGCCATTTATCACAATGTGATGCATCTGGGTGTAGCATTTGTATATGGGTAAAAAGATAAATAATTATGAGGCAGGTTGATGCCATGACAATTTAACTAGACAAAAATATTTAAGTTAATGCCAGGACCTGAGACATCTCAGGCATGAACTTTTGACCAGGTTGACGTTACCCTGCATAAATTTACCAAGTTGAGTGAGGCTCAGATGATAGTAATTGGTTACTTCTACAACTGTCTACCCATGGTCATACTTTGCCTGGAAGGCTGGATTATAGACCATAGGGTCCACAGTGAGGTAACTCTGTTGTTGCTTTTCCTTCTCCAGCGGCCTGCATGCCACCTTCTGTTACCATGATTGCTTCCATCCCAGTTCCACCTTGGTTTCTCTACATCATAGAAATAAGATTTTGTGTATAATCACTAAATACATTTATTTTTATTGTGTGAGCATTTACCTTCACGTTTGTCTGTTTACTCTGTGTGTCCCTGGTCCCTGTGGAGGTCACCAGAGGGCACCAGATTCTCTGGAATAAGAGGTGCAGGCAGCTGTACAGGCATTGTGGGGATGCTAGGAAACAAGCACAGGTCTTCTGCAAGTGCAGTCAGTGCTTCTCCAGCCCCTCTGCCCACAACAGAGTCTTATCAACTAGTTCTCTTGGTCAACAAACAGTGCTGAGAAGAACTGAGTTATTTGGATATACTCTGAGGCTTGCCAGACCAATAACACATGAAAAAGCATCTCACACCTGGCTGTGTAGTTTTTGTTTCATAACTATTGTGTTTCAGGAGGATCATAATCCATCCCTGCAGGATAGGGTCCTTCTACCTGTCTTTTTTAACTTACATTTTTAATGGGTTATAAATTAGTAATCACATTTCTTATTACTCTCTGATTACTGGCAGAGATGCCAAGATTATATTGGCGAGGGAAATCAACACAGGGGACACACAGCCAAGAAAACTGGCCTAGACTACAGCCCCGACAGCACTGAATTGATTTTTTTTAAATAGTTGCAACTAAGAGTGAATGTCAAACACTACCATTTCTCTGTAACTTTTGCAATTGCATTAACCTGAATGGTATGTTTTCTGTCATCAGTTTTCCTCCAAGTGAGTAAAATAAAGAAGCACACTTATAGAACACATATTCACAAAAAGTTACATGATAGCATGTATTACCTTGCAAAAATCTATTTTCAATAAAAAAATGGATAGTTAAGATACATACTCTTTGTAAACTATTCCTGTTTTCCACAAGTCCATTCATTATCATCTATATTTTACTGTTTAGTACACTTTGTTATTGTATATGCAATTTTAGTCATCTTGATTTATCGAACATTGTTCATAAGTAACATCACAATGCTGTCTTGTGTGAAGCATGTCTCAGCACAGATGTTTGATAAGTGAATAAAAGTGTTCATTATCAGAAATATGCATCCTTTATTTGATTCTAGAGATGAATGTCCTCAGTGATCTTCATGATAATTTACTCTTTAAACAAACAGAATAATTGGCAAAAATCACTTTAATATTTAATGCTTTTGAAACTATGAAGCAGAATAAGTAATTACAATAATTTTTACCTAAAAAGATTGAAAATGTAATTGAGAAACTAATTAGGATCTTTTACTTAGAAAATAATTCAATTTTATTGCCTTTAAAATGCTATTATTCTGTCATTTATTTTTAATTCTGTGCATCAAATTTAAACCCCGTTTGTTAGATAGTGAGTTATGTCTCACATTATGAAGAGGGTTCTGCTAATAACTGCCACATAAAATAGGGCATCTTGCACTGACAGTCTAGAATCTAGATATTAATTATAGTTCATTGCACTTTGCTGAACCTGATTATTTTCTCCATTTTAGGGAATACATAATTCATTTTACAAGTCCTCTTGAAGATTGGTTAATCTGGATATGTAAAGCAGGAAAGAAAATATGGGAGAAATAGCATGAACTACTTTATGTCTGCCCACACAAGTCTGACACAGATACAGATTTCTTCAGCTGTGTGGAATGAGGATGGCCTTGAAATTAAAGGTAGCAATCAGGAGACAAAAAGAAAGGCTGTGAAATGAGTGAATCCTGATCTTTGTCTAGTAACTGGGAAGAATGTTGTCCATTCCTCAGCACTCAGGCTTATTATTGGTATCAAAAATGTAAACTTCAGTGATTTTCAAAAATAGTGCGTCATTATTCATCTGGTCCATAAAAAAAATAGTATCTTGAGACCAGGAAGCTATAAATAGCTCAATTTTTCATTCAACAACATTTATAAATGTTCTAGACTCAACTTCCTTAGTTATGTAGTGCTGAGATAGGATGCATATGATAATGCACTTAAGGAATGTTGTTTCCTATAACTCCTGTGTCCTGGATCTCAGAATAGGATGAGGCAGAGAGTGCTTGTCCTCAGGTTTAAGATTTCATGATGCTTCACACATAATTTTACTATACGATTAAATGTCGAATGCTTTGGTATGTTGAAACTCAGAATACAAAGCAATACATTGTTGTTATGAGGTACACGATGAGAAATCAGCTTTGTGAATACTGAGAGGCAGCCGGACTTTGAAAAGCAGTGTATGGAATATCCACTTTATCTTCAGTATCTTGACAACCAATGGCAAAAATGATGCTATCCGAGAGAATAAACTGAATAAAAAAGAGAAATATGAAGATTAATTCCATTCCCCAAAGGAATGATTCTTCTCTAGAGCTGGTATGTATTAATAATACATATGGAAATTACAAATGGAGAGGCTAAGGAAAAGACAAAAACAAAAAATAAAATCCACAACATTCTCCAAGATTTTATCACAGGCAGCTATAGAGTGGTAAGAAAATCTCAACTTTTCTAATTTTCGCAACTGAGTAAATTACAGAATTATTTAGTGAGCAATGAAGCACAAAAATATTGAGTAAAGTGAGTTAGAAAATCCACTTAAAATTTAATTAAAGATGATTGCAAGGAGCTGAAGTATATAACAAATATTTCTTCTTTTAAGAATACCCTTAAATATTAAGATAACATGTACAATAAGCCTCATCTGACTCCATATGTATACTATTGTGAATTGTTTTAAAATTCAAATTATTACATGCTACAATTTGTCAAATCTAGAGTATTATTGATTTTATCAATTTATATGTATATATTTATATAATCATAATATTTGATTTGTCACAATTGAATAGAAACACCACGAACTGCACAACTGTAGAAAGACAAATTTAATGAGATTTTCTACATTGTTTGGATATTGTGGCACAGCCAACACAACAATCAAGAAACCTTTCCTAATCTATAAGCTAGAGCTCTGCAGGAGCTCCAGTCCTCTATTTCTCACACAGATCCTACACACTGTTGGCATCTTTATTCATTACAGTGAAGTCATTTCACATTCAGTAATGTAATAGACACATAGTAAGTACCTGTGTTTTCAGATCCATCCATTATATCCATTCTATCATGTACTTGTATACATTGTTACTCATTTTTATTTGTACTTGTTTCAACTACATAGTTGTTTATTTAGTTATTCATTCCCTCCTGGATATTGAGGCTTTTACTCTTTTTGGGCTACTAGAGACACAGCTTCTGTGCACATTTGGATAAAGATTTAATATTTGCATATTCCGATCTACTGGAAGTCAGTAGAAAATGATGCAGCAGCTTTTGTTTAGGATGCATATTAACTGTTTATGGACTTCCTAACCATTATGTTACCATTAACACTGTATGTTACTCCAGCTTTCTAGTTTCTGATAAGGTCAACCATCATCAGAATGTAGAGTAGTAGCTCGTCAATGTAACCCTTATCCTAAAACTAATCCTGACCGTAATGCTAATCCTGTTCCTTAACATCAACAATGATACTAACCATAAACTTAACCTTACATCTGGTCCCTGAGACTAACAGCACTAGCACTAAGAAAAACGAACACTGACACTAACCCAGCATTAAAAAATATCCTAACTCTAAACCTACTTGTAACCTTAGGCCTAGGCCTCTCCCTACCCCAAGATTTCTCCTAAACCTAAACTTAACTTGAACCCTAATATAATGTGTATCAAATCATGTCCACATCCAAGTTTCACATATTGCTCTGGAACTAATAATATTAAAAATGTTAATAAATAATGTTGCTAGAGTTTTTCTGCCTGGCCCACAGTCAGGACAAATCTCTCTCACCCGCCAGTCCCAAGCCGCTCAGACCCGACCAAGTAAACACAGACACTTATATTGGTTTCAAACTGTATGGCCGTGGCAGGCTTCTTGCTAACTGTTCTTACAGCTTAAATTAATCCATTTCTATTAATCTATACCTTGCCACGTGGCTTGTGGCTTACCGGTACTTTACATCTTCCTTGTCCTGATGGCGGCTGGCAGTGTCTCCCCCACCCAGCTTCTTGTCCTCTCTCTTCTCCTCTCTTAGTCCCGCCTATACTTCCTGCCTAGCCACTGCCAATCAGTGATTTATTCATTGACCAATCAGCAACACATTTGACATATAGACCATCCCACATCAAAATAATATTAAAAATCGTATGACTGTAGATTAAATTATAACCATAGTAGCATTTATATAAAACAGTATTTTATTCACATTCATTTGATCATATTACTACACATATTATATTGTATGTATAGATTCTAGTCTTGATATATTGTATACCCCCACCAAAAAATAGAGAGGATACAGATAAGAGGTAGATTATTGAATCTACTCTGAAAAGAAAAAGGAGATAATGTGGATATGATAAGATAATAAGGTAGATTATTGAATCTACTTTTAGAAAGCAACTACTAGTTTTAAATATTTTACATTGGATTAGATTTTTGTATATTGTATACAAATTATGTATATTGATACAAATTTAAGATTGATTGTTACAAAATTCTGCAGATATATTTCTAATCTTTTTCAAGGTATTGTACCCATACAGTTCATTTAACAATGTAATGCATATTGCTAGTCCTTGAACATTATTATTATCAAATAACTAGGATATAATAAATGCAAGTTAATGGTTAATCATTAAAATCAAACTTGTGGTCATATTAGATGTGTTTTCAAGATCAAACAGAAATATATATATATATATATCAAACAGAAAGATATACAAGCCTTCTTCAAACACTTCAGAGATATACAGAATATGGCATTTAAAGTGTTTTAATAAGATAAAATTTTTTTATTACTATGAGACATGTCTGAACCTGGCAGCGCCAATCTACTTCAGAGAAGATGATGGGCACTGAAGAAACTCCATATGGAGTTTACTTTCTAAGTTAGCCACTGAGCAAGAAAATGCCCCTGCCTCAACTGCTGACAGTATGCTGTCCAAAATGGACAAGGAGGACAAAAAAGAAAGGACTGCCGAGCCTTACCAAGACAAGGTAGGAAAGCATTTTTGAAAATCCTGTTTCACAGATAAGTGTGTCAGATATGCTAGGAATGTAGGCTGAAGATGGATGACCCAACCTTGCAGAGGAGTCTTGGGTGAATGTCCAGGTAGCCAGCTGTTTCTGTTATTTCTCACATTTTTTGGAAGTCACTTGTTTGCACTACCTGCTTATTTAGGTAATAATATTTTCTTCTTGGGTCTCTTAGGGAGTTGAATACTAGATAGTTATAGTTATAGTTTTTCTTGTTAATAAATTCAGAAAAGAAACTCACTAAAGATGTATAAAGTATGTAAGTTTGAAAGACATCAAAAGATAGTTTGGGTTTGGTAATGCAAATTAGGATAAATTTGCATTAGATAAATTAGATGCAATCCTTTGGATCCACAAAGATAAGATAGATAATGGAGTGTTTTCTTTGAATTTGTCAAATGCAAATGGAGTAGACGTTGCTGATGTATTTATAGATTGTATATAGTTAATGTACTTATTGTATATAGTTTTTTCTTATATTAGCTATAACCTTCATTTATTATTTTAGACAAAAAAGGGAAATGCAGTGATATGTTGTGCACCCCAATAAAACTTACTTGGGGATCAGAGGACAAAGCCAGCCACTAAATTAGACATAGAGGTCAGGCAGTGGTGGCACACACCTTTAATCCTGTCACTTGAGAGGCAATGATCTGTCTGGATCTCCTTGAGTTCAAGGCCAGACTAGAAACAGAGGCAGGCAGTGGCATTTAATACCAGGATTTGAGATCTCATGTCCTTGCTTGGAAGGACACACACCTTTAATTCCAGGAAGCAATATGGCAGGAAACTGAAAGATGTATAAGGTGTGAGGAAACAGGAACTTACTCTCTTGTGGCTGAGGATTTCACAATAAGCCAGTGACTGGCTGTTATTTTTCTCTGATCTTTCAGCTTTTACCGCCAATATCTGACTCTGCGTTTTTTTATTATGAGACTATTTAAGATTCAAACAATAGATTCTGTTGTTTCTGCTTTATACAGTATATTCTTAACTTACAATAATGGGACATAATAATAAATCCAGGGTTTATATTGAATCCTAAAGAATGTTTTTCTATTTTTCTTAAATTTTTTCAATTACTTTACATACTAACCACAGTTTCCCCTCCATCCTCTCCTTCTGTTCCCTCCCCCCACCTCCCATCTAACTCCCTGCCCCCCATTCACTCTATCTCAGTCTTATGGAAAAGGGCAAGGCTCCCATGAGGGTCAACAAAGCATGACATATCAAGTTGAGGAAGGATAAAGCTCCTCCCTTTGCATCAAGCCTGGGCAAGTCTTCCCAGCATGAGGAATAGATTCCCAAAACCTAGCTCAAGCATCAGGGACAGGTCCTGATTCTACTGCTAGGAGCCCCACAAACAGACCAATCTACACAATTTTCACCCACATCCTGAGCACCTAGGTCTGACCCATGCTCCCTACTGTCGATTCAGAGTCCCTGAGCTTCCAGGAGCTCAGGTCAGCTGTCTCTGTGGGTTCCAGGCCGTGAACTAGACTCCCATGGCTTGTACAGTCCTTTCTCACTCTCTTCAACAGGACTCCTGGAACTCTGCCCAGTATTTGGCTGTAGATCTCTACACCTGCTTCAGTCAGTTACTGGATGAAGGCTCTCTGATAACAATTCAGGTAGTCACCAATCTGACTGCAGGAGAAGGCCAATTCAGACACTGTCTCCACTATTGCTAGGAGTCTTAGCTGGAGTCATACTTGTGGGTTCCTGGGAGTTTTGCTGGCACCAAGTTTCTCCCCTACCTAAAATGTCCCCCCTCCATCAAGATACCTTTTTCACTACCCCTCTGTGCCACCTCAACCCACCCAACCTGAACTCTCAAGTTTCCATACCCCAACACCCAACCCCTGGCCCTAGTTTATCAAGAAAATCTTATCTATTATCCCTTCCAATGTAATATATGTATTCCTTCTTTGGGTCCTCCTTGCTACCTAGCTTCTCTGGGGCTGTGGATTGTAGCTTGGTTATCCTTTGCATTACAGCTGATATCCACTTGTGAGTGAGTATGTACCATGTTTGTCTCTCTGGATCTCGCTTACCTCACTTGATATGAGTTTTTCTAGTCCACCATTTGCCTGAAAATTTCATGATGTCATTGATTTTTACCACCAAATAATACTCCATTGTGTAAATGTACCATATTTTCTCTATCCATTGTTTGTTTAAGGGGGATCTAGATTGTTTCCAGGTTCTGACTATTCTGAATAAAGCTACTATGAACAAAATTGAACAAGTGTCTTCCTAGTATGATTTGGCATGCTTTGAGGATATGCTCAAGATTGGTATAGCTAGGTTTGAGATAGATTGTTTCCTAATTTTCTGAGAAAACACCATACTGATTTCCAAAGTGACTGTACAAGTGCACTCCCACCAGCAGTGGAGAATTGTTTCCTTTACTCCACATCCTCTCCAACATAGGAATATCTAAAAGACATGGACAATTTTCTTGATAGATACCACATACCAAAATTAAATCAAGACAAGAAAAACAATTTTAATAGATCTATAACTCCTAAGGAAACAAAAGCAGTCATTAAATGACTCTCAACCAAATAAAGTCCAGGGCGAGATGGTTTTAGCACAGAACTCTACTATAAATTCAAAGATGAGCTAATACCAATGCTATTCAAATTGTTCCACACAATAGAAACAGAAGGAATATTGCCAAATTCTTTTTACAAGGCTACAGTTACCCAGATATCCAAACCACACAAAGACCCACCACAGAAAGTGAATTACAGACCAATTTCATTCATGAACATTGATGCAAAAATACTCAAAAGAATATGGCAAACTGAATTCAAAGACATATCAAAACAGTCATCTATCATGATCAAGTAGGCTTCATCCCAGAGGTGCATGATTGTTCAGCATATGATAATCTGTCAATATAAAATCTACCATATAAACACACTGAACGAAAAAAGACAAAAACAAAACAAAACAAAACAACACATGATCATCTCATTAGATGTTGAAAAAACCTTTGACAAAATCTAACACCCCTTCGTGTTAAAAGTTCTACAGAGATCAGGAATACATAATTAAATGTAATAAAAGCAATATACAGCAAGCTGACAACCAATATCATACTAAATGGAGAGAAAGTCAAAACGATTCCACTAAAATCAGGAACAAGACAAGGCTGTCCACTCTCTCCATATCTATTCAATATAGTACTTGAAGTTCTAGCTAGAGCAATAACACACCAAAAGGAGATCAAGAGGATCAAATTGGAAGGGAAGAAGTCAAAATTTTGCTATTTTCAGATGATATTAGAGTATATGTAAGTGACCCCGAAAATTCTACCACGGAACTCCTATGGCTGATAAACACATTCAGTAATGTGGCTGATTACACAATTAACTTAAAAAAAATCAGTAGCCCTCTATTTACAAATGATATAAACAGACTGAAAAAGAAATCAGAGAAACAACATCCTTTAAAATAGCCTCAAATAATAATAAATATCATGGGTTAACTCTAACCAAACAAATGAAAGACCCATATAACAAGAACTTTAATTCTTTGATAAAAGAAATTGGAGAAGATATCAGAAAATGGAAAGATCTCTCATGCTCATGAATTGGTAGTATTAACACAGTAAAAAAATGACATCTTACTAAAAGCAATCTGCAGATTCAATGCAATCTCCATCAAAATTTCAACACAATTCTTCACAGACCTTGAAGGAACAATATTCAACTTCATATGGAAAAACAAAAAAACCCAGGATAGCTTAACCAAGACTGTATAATAAAGGAACTTCTGGAGGTATCACCATCCCTGACTTCAAGCTCTCTTCTAGAGCTATAATAGTAAAAACAGCTTGGTATGGGCATTAAAACTGATAGGTGGATCAATGGAATTGAATTGAAGACCCAGATGTAAATCCACACACCTATTAATACCTGATTTTTGACAAAGAAGCCAAAATTCTACAATAGAAAAAAGAAAGCTTCTTCAACAAATGGTTTGGCATAACCTGATGGTGGCATGTAGAAGAATGCAAATAGATCCATATTTATTGCCCTGTGCAAAACTCAAGTCCAAGTGGATCAAAGACTGTAACATATATCTAGTTAAACTGAACCTGATAGAAGAGAAAGTGGAAACTGTCCTTGAACACATTGGCACAGGCAACAACTTCCTGAATATAATACCAGTAGCACAACGCAGAGATCAACAATTAATAAATGTGGCCTCCTGACACTGAAAATATTCTGTAAAGCAAAGGACACTGTCAATAAGACAAAACAGCCACCTACAGAATGGGAAAAGATCTTTACCGTCCCAACATCTGACAGAAGGCTGATCTCCAAAATATATAAAGAACTCAAGAAATTAGACATCAAAATATTAAATAATCCTATTAAAAATGGGGTACAGATTTAAACAGAGTATTTTCAACAGATGAATCTCAAACACTTAAAGAATTGTTCATCATCCTTATCCAGCAGGGAAATGCAAATCAAAGCAACTCTGAGATACCATCTTACACCTGTCAGAATGAATGGCTAAGATCAAAAGAATGATTTTCTTGTCTGTTGTTTCTTTAGTTGGCTTATTATGCTCTTGTAGTATGTTTTACTGCTTTTGGCTGGGGAGTCTTTTAAACGAAATTTATTAAATTCTATCAGTCAACCATGCAAATAGATTAAAAACATTTACCAGCCCACAGAATGTTTTACCGGCCCTTCTGCTTTTGTGACATCCCAATTGTAATAAAGCTAATGTAATTAGCAGTTTATGACTCTCTCGAAAGTCAGTGTTCCCTGACTCCATAACAAAGAGCTTATTTCCAAATGTTAATTATTACTCGTCGTTGTTTTTGACTTACTTTAAACATTTCATGATCTCCAATGACTGAAGTATCATTAAATGCAACTGTTCTATAAACAGTATTGAAAGAGGTTAATGCATGTTTTCTGCACAGACATTTAGCTGGGAGTCAAAACTGAGCATATACATCAGAAAGTACTAGGCAGTGTGAAGACTGAATATAGCTTTCATATATCTAACTTCATTTGTTTTCTATCTATGCTCTGGCTCTGGGGTGATCTTTCCCTCCGGCTGCTGTGTCTCTGTTGCACAGGAAATCAGCTGCTAGGTAACTTTGGATAAGAATAGAAACTTCTCTCTCTTGGCACTGATAAATACTAGGGTCTTTGACTTGATAGTGAACCTTGAACTATGTCAACTGAATCTATCCACTATTCCACAATTGTAGAAATTAGCTTATCTGCTAGATTTCATTGAGTAGCATCACATAGCATGACTTCATGAACCTAATCAATTATTGGAAGTTTATAGTATAAACAAATCAGGAGTAAATAGAGTTTGGGGGCTCGGCCTTTGGATGTGTTTGGGTTTTCAGCTTGTAAATTTCAATTATATCTGCCCTGAAATCCCTTTATAGCTATAAGAAATTTGAGAGTGATTTCAGCATGTGGTCATTGGTAAGGACATTCTTCCTGCATGACTTAATACTCATTTTAACTGGATCTAAAGTTGGAGGTAAAGAGTACTGTTTCCAATCAACAATCTCCATTGTGCAATACCAAAAATGAAACAGGAAGGATCTTAGGTTTTAAAAGCTCTAAGAGCCTTCTCCAGTTGTGTCAGAATTGTAGTGTGAAATATATACATATGAATGAATGAAGTGAAAATGTAGTGATATATATATATATATATATATATGAGAAAATGTATTTCAGTGAACAGTTTAAATTTCCCAATTTTCATATATAGTTATCCTAAAATGTTTGCACCTTGTAGGAAGTGAGATGATTTCCCCTTTCAAGTACTAAACAAGAGCTGGAGGTGTACTGTGAAGGGCTGTCCTCTGCCAATCACAGGGGCATTGCATACATGTTTCAAAGGCAGCCCTGCCTATTTACATAAGACCTGTAAAGGATCAAGCCAATTAAAGTTGATAGCATGAAGAATAAAGGGGATCCTGATGCCTCACCCCCAGCTGAGGAGCTATTGGCAGTAAATGAATGCTGGGAGAAGAAAGGTGTTTCTTTGGGTGGAGTGTTAAGTAGTAGGTTGCCCATGCCCCAGTGGATGGTCCTGTGCACATATGGGCAGATGGGGCCATTAATAATAGCAATAATGAAAAAGAGAATGTGAAGTTACAAAGGGAAAGCTGTGCTGTGGGTTCCAGAGGAAGTTTAAGGGATGGGATGGAGCTTTGGTATAACGAAGATACATTGTATACATGTATGAAAATTTCAAGTAACAAATTAAAATTATCTTTAAAGAAGGAAAAATAGAGAACTTAACCTTTAAAATAAATACTACTTATAGAAATTACTGTTATTTTTAGAGTATTTCTAATTTTAAAATAACACTACTTTTGTATATATGTAGGACATAATATAGGATTTTGTACATTTACACCATGTTTAATATTTAGAGCTGAAATCTCATTAAAAATATTTTATTTTATGTCACTTTATTTTATGTCACTTGGGTACATGGATTAGAAAATTAGAAAGTAGTACCTATATAGGAAACTCACTTTAATATGTAATCCATAATAATAAGTAAGTATGTTTTATTTACTATCCAAAAACAAGACATAGACAATTAACTGCATTCAATTAACTGAATTTCTAGAAGCTCTCCATTATAACCTGGCTTTATGTAAAATGCTTTCTAAATCTTTTTTATAGTTTTAGTTTACAAATGTGTGTTATTATAAACATTATTATTTTTGAAATTATTTGAATAGCAAATTCTATTTAACATTATAAGACAAATTAAACAAATAACTTGATTTGTTCATTGATCTAACCTTAATATGATCAAGTATGCCCTTTATATTAATTTAATATATAAGAATTACTAGACAAAATTAAAATTAATTTTCAAGGGGGCATATATTAAAAGCAAATATTTCCAACAATTAAGAAATTCATGATGCCTAAAATACAAGTCCACTTAGTATACCTATGTGAATTAAATTCATGCTTAAAAGATTGATACACATGTACCCAGATATAAATATCATTCCCAATTCATACACATGCTGCTCAGAGATTTGTCAGTCACAGGAGTTCTGTTCCCAAATGTAAAATGATAACAATTTATATCAGACCAAGTTGTGGTCCCTTCGTAAGTTTGCTTTTCCAAATTACCTTTATACATATTTACATGTTAACCAGATAGGCTTTTTTTAGACTTATATTATATGATATTAGCATTCTTAATTTAAGAAAGAACAACATTCACACATTATGATGTGCTCTTATCTATTACCCTTCCCTGACTCTAGTAACTGTTCTTATAATTTTGAGTCCCATGATTTCTACAGATTCTAAAGATGAATGAGGTCAAACAGCACACCTTTCTGGAGTAATTTCCATCACCTATGGTTTTTTGGACTTGAGTAACTACGTATGGTGATAATAATTTTTAGTCTTCTATAATTCTTTCATAGCATACTAAAATGTAAAGTTAGTGAAGATGCATAAGAGAAAAATTCTCAATTTCCTGCATGTTTTATTTTTAATGCAATGGTTTTTGTAAGCCTGCTTTAAAAAGCAGAGAGAAATCTATTAAAAATTACACAGATTGAGCTATTTGGGACAAAGAGATTACTGTTTCTGTTACTATATCTAGAAAAAGGGGTTAATGCTTCTTCCCTCACTTAGTGAAACCAGGATCAACCTTTTTTTGGAGCCTGAGGGTAAATTAAGACAGCATTTAGCTCTACTTATTATTACCCTTACATAAATTCTCCCTGGAGCTTAATTATCCCTGTCACTCAAAGTGTTCCATTCGTTCGTGCAGGAGAACACTTCCCTGACTCTCAGATTTGCTCTTATAATAAACCACCATCATGTCCATGTTAAACTTTGCAAGGTAGTATGTAGCTAGAGTTTTCCTGCCTGACCCACAGTCAGGACAAATCTCTCTCACCTGCCAGTCCCACAGCAGCTCAGACCCAACCAAGTAAACACAGAGACTTACATTGCTTACAAACTGTATGGCCGTGGCAGGCTTCTTGCTAACAGCTTAAATTAATCCATTTCTATAAATCTATACCTTGCCACGTGGCTCGTAGCTTACCGGAATCTTCACATGCTGTTTCTCATTGTGGCGGCTGGCAGTGTCTCTGACTCAGCCTTCCACTTGCCAGCTTTATTCTCCTCCTTGTCCCGCCTATAGGTCCTGCCTAGCCACTGGCCAATCAGTGTTTTATTTATTGACCAATCAGAGCAACACATTTGCCATACAGAACATCCCACAGCAGTAGTATTATGAAGCCTGCTGAAAGTTAAAATATTTTTTGCAGTTAAATTTTTATTTTCCTCTTATTTCTGTGAATCTGACCTCATATGGAGTAACAGGACACTGTTGGTGGTAGTGTCTTCCTTCTGTTGGTCTATTCTCACTTATGTGGTTAAATTACCCTCTATGAGGTTGAAGCTCATTTAGTGGCTAAAATCCATTTCCTACCCTTTAAATATTGTTTTATGAAAAAGAAATAAACTGGTTGAAGGAATATAAAGTCAAGAAGTGAGAGAATAAAAGAAAAGTCAGTTTAATATTAGTAGACTCAAATAAAGTACCTTTATGATATTACAGATATCCAAAATTTAAACTTATGGAGCTGGCTGCTTTTACCTGAGGACAAAGTGTTAATGAAATGGGTCTTTGTTCATAAGAACACATACACCCGTGCTCGACCGTTTTCATGGGAGGAGGGTGAACTAACAGAGGGCTTCAAGTCTTCATTTGGGATACTCTGCCCAAAGCTTTACCCATTCCAAGCTCTGAGCTTTCACTGAGTCAGACACTCCCAGCCTTTAAAAGTACTTATTTTATTGACATACAACATTTGTACAGCATTAAGTGTTGCAGTGTGATGTTTGGATTCACACATACAGTAGATAGTGTTAAACTCAGGGTACATGCTAGTTATTTTAATTATTTTCACTGGGTTATTTCATAGATCACACAATTTCATCCCCCTAACTATGACACTGTTTCTATTCATCATTTTCTTTTCATCCCTTTCTCTGCCCAGTGAGTGGAAACCAGTGTTTCTAATTTAAAGTCCTGTGAAATAAATTCATTCAGATTAACAGTTCAGTAATACCATACAGCATTTGTTTTCCTCTGTGTGGTTTATTTCAGTTAACATAGTTTTATTTGCATATCATTCAATGTTATGTTTGACGACAGTTCTATGATTTTTTCCCGTATTTATATGGCTGTGTTCATATTCATCTTTGTGTGCATTTTCACCTGTGTGTGTAGTTGGCAACTCTAAAATATACCTTTTCCCCGTTATTACCATGATATATGTTTGCGTTACAGTCCCTCAATTTACAAAGGAACCAAGAACTCATATTTTCCCCATTGAACTGCCTATTTCTATCTTTATTACTTTTGAAATGTTTGTTTTAACAGGATCTATATTCTGTTCTGCTCTCATAAATAAGTCTTTATCATGTCATCGTATCAATTATATGTGATTATTATAGAGGGAATGATGATTCTAAAAGTTGAAAAATATTTTGTTTTATTTCTTGATATTCTTGTACATACATTCACATCCAGTAAGAAAAAATTGTGGTGGGGAGATTGGAGGGGGAGTGGAAGGAGGGATGAGATGGGGTTCTATGGTTGGTATGCAAAATGAATAAAAAAATTAAATAAAAATATTGTGTACTTCAGTTGGTCTAAGAACTTCCACTTTTGTTGCACATAGCATAGATATAAATGTCACTGATAGATAAATTGTTCTGTGGATTTAATCTTAAATTTGAAATTTGCATTTTATGTGTTTTTATATAAAAATTCCATACATGAGTATCATATTATATTATTTTTATCTATATCTCCCTCCACTCTACTCATGTCCACACTCTTACAAATTTATGATCTTGTCTTCTTCCGTTATTTTACACACACACACACACACACACACACACACACACACACACACACACACACAAATGCATATACAAAACCTACTGAACCCATTAACTATTGCATCTGTCTATTTCTGTTTAAAGCTGAATACTTGGAATTTGATAAGTGTTCAGATTATTGCATTAATCAATAATCTCAGAGGCACCAAAATGCTTTGGTGTTGAACTTAAGGAATGGAAATACAGCATTTTCTCTTGGATTAATTGAACCAGGAACAAGATCAAATTTTGAATTTTCCACTTCTCTTCATTATCTTCCATCTGTCCATAGTTTGTAGATCCTGGACCATCTTTGATCTGTCTCTAATGTGCCTAATCTGTCTAACTGTCTCCGTGAACTTGTGCTTGTAATTTATGTTGGCCCCTCACAATGAACTTTTACTGTATTTATTGAACAGCAGAAAAAATATGATATGTGAAAGGGGATACTTCCGAGAGATTTTTTTTTTTTGGGGGGGGGTTTATTCGAGACGGGGTTTCTCTGTGTAGCTTTGCACCTTCCTGGAACTCACTTGGTAGCCCAGGCTGGCCTCGAACTCACAGAGATCCACCTGGCTCTGCCTCCCGAGTGCTGGGATTAAAGGCGTGCGCCACCACCGCCCGGCTCCGAGAGATCTTTAATAGAGCTTTACAAGGAAAAAGGTAATTAACTGACCCCAACATAGTCATTATTGGAAACAGACATTATCAAGCTTTGTCCATGGGTTGCTTCAAAATTTCAGGGCATGTGTGTGTTGTATAAGTTGTTTTTTGTTTGTTTGTTTGTTTGTTTTTTGTCAGGAATTATCAGAACAGACATAGATAATATTCTGGGTCAGGTATATAGAAGAATATATAATTTAAACTGAAGTATATACATTAGCTTAGGCTGTAAAAATTGAATGCAGGAAAATCCAATGCATACTAAGTTTGGATACATTGTTTTCTTTTTTGTTGTTAATTTATTTACTTTTTAAGAAGTTTTTTTTTTTTATTTTACATACCAATCACAGTTCCCCCTCCCTCCCCTTCTCCCTCACCTCCTCCCATCTCACACCCCTCCACTCCTCAGAGAGGATAAGGCATCCCTTGGGGAGTCAACAAAGTCTGGCATACTAAATTGAGGCAGGAATAGGCCCCTCCCCCATGTGTCAAAGCTGAGCAAGGTATCCAACCCTAGGGAATGTGTTCCAAAAAGCCATTTCATGCATCCAGGATAAGTCCTGGTCCTACTGCCAGGGGCTCCCCAAACATACCTAGCCACATAACTGTCACCCATATTCAGAGAGCCTAGTTCAGTTCCATGCATGTTCCCCAGCTGACAGGCCAGAGTCCATGAGCTCCCACTTGCTTGGGTCAGCTGTCTGTGGTTTTCCCCATCATGATCTTGACCTCACTTGCTCCTGTGACCCCTCCTCCCTCTTTTCAACTGAAGTCTAGGAGTTCAGCCCATCACTATACCTGCTTCCATCAGTTACTAGATGTAGGTTCTATAATGACAATTAGGGTAATCACCAATGTGACTATAGGAGAAGGTATGTTCAGGCACCCTCTCTATTTTTGCTAGGAGTCTTAGTTGGTGTCATCCTTGTGGATTCCTGAGGATTTCCCTAGCATCAGCTTTCTCCCTAAGCCCCTAATGGTTAGGCAGGTTAAATATAAATGGGTGAATATACAGTAGGACAACAGGTTAAGTACATAGTCTTAAATCATCCCAATGGGTGATATTAATTTGGCTGTGA
The DNA here is from genome assembly GCF_007827085.1 of Peromyscus californicus insignis. Classification (NCBI taxonomy): domain Eukaryota; kingdom Metazoa; phylum Chordata; class Mammalia; order Rodentia; family Cricetidae; genus Peromyscus; species Peromyscus californicus. The sequence goes on along the minus strand of NW_026294447.1, from coordinate 31,464,737 downwards.
TGTCTGCCAAAATGTCAGTCTTTGCAAGTTCAAGAGATACTTTTAATAAATGTATGATTGTAGAGACATGTAACTTGTTTCTGGAGAACTTCTGAGTGTCTGTAGAATGTCACCTAGGGGTGGGGCCTTATGAAATTCCTCCCATCAGTGTTAGCATGTCACCTGCTGTTATCATTATGCAAATCTTGTTTAGCAACAATGGTTGAGATTTCATGTTGCAGCTTCCATGTTTTATTTATGGAGTACTATTTAACATCCTGGTCCTCTAGCTTTTACAATCATTTCTCTCCTCCTCTCATCCCTGACCCTGAGATGTAGGAGTTGTATTATAGAAGTATCAGCTCAGCCTGGGTACCTAAATGTTACTTATTGTCAGAATTTTGACCAGTTGTGGATTTCTGTAGTTGCTTCCAACTGTGGCAAAACTTTCTTTGATGAAGAATGAGGGTTACAATATATGTGCTTATGAATAATATTTAATGTGTTTTATTTAATTTTTGAGAATTTCATCATGTGTTCAATGACTTTTAGCATACATAACTACCATTCTTCCTCTCCAATGCCCCTGTATCCCTCCTAGAACTTACTCCACAAAATTTCTCCCAACTTTACGTACACCCTCACTGTGTGTGTGTGTGTGTGTATATATGTATATATATATGTATATATATACATATATATACATATGTATATATATATGCTTATATTGTGTGTGTATGACTCTCCCCTATGACTTTCTGTTATCTAGATTTTCCAGTCTTTTTGTTTCTCCCTTTCATATCATGTAAAATGATTTAATACTTATTTAATAACATACTGAACATGAGGCTTTAGAGGATTCAAATTACACACAGAGAGAATGAGAAGGGAGCTGCTATCTTTAAAGATGTAAGTTCTGCCGGGCGGTGGTGGCGCACGCCTTTAATCCCAGCACTTGGGAGGCAGAGCCAGGTGGATCTCTGTGCGTTCGAGGCCAGCCTGGGCTACCAAGTGAGTTCCAGGAAAGGCGCAAAGCTACACAAGGAAACCCTGTCTCGAAAAACCAAAAAAAAAATAAATAAATAAATAAAAAAATAAAGATGTAAGTTCTATTCCCTGTATCTATGAATTACATATATATATATATATATATATATATATATATATATATATATATATATATATATATATATCCAAAAGCACTGTGTATAATTAGCTAAATAGAAGAACCTGAGATGGAAAGATGATTCCAGTATCCAAGTCAGGTTAAATGTAACAACTGATTTTTGTAGGAAAGCAAAAAAAAAAAAAAAAAAAAAAAAAACTTAGCTACAGAAAGAAAGCAGTCATTATAAACAGGGAAACAGAAATTAGATTAACATGGTCACAAGATAGGAAAGGCCCATGGACACTTAAATCTGTAATACACATGATGCAGACCATCACATAGAGTTTTGGAAGAGCCAAACTTCTGACAATGTGAAAGCCAAATGGTGTTGCTTACAACCATCCACAAAGTAGATGCTATCTCCCTCAGTGACTTGATCAGAGCTCCACAGCTATTTAGTTAAATACTATTGGTTTCTTTTGTGATTCCATCTTACTTGTTTAATTTATAGCTTGTATCATAAAATGTGCTTACATAATTTTATATAATTGTTTTTTATTTCAAGGATTTCTTAGGCTTTTATTTGCATGTACCTATCTATGATATCTATCTCCAAGATTTCTTGAAGTAAGAATGAACTTCTCACTGTCATGTATACAGCCAATCAAGACCCTAAAACCATGTCTCACCAGTTGTTGCAGAAAATTATATTTTTATATTATAGAGGCCATAATTTTACAGTTAAATACTACTAACATCATATTTAGAAATATTGTGAGTGACAAGTCAGATTATTGGTAAAGCTTCATTATACTTCAAGGCAAGCAACTTTATCTTTAATTTATTTCTACCAAATGAAATTAATCAGTATCACCTTCCTATTTAATACCTCCTTGAATATTATTATGAGAAATCAAAGAAAACATAAAGAAAAATTCAAAATGGACTTTGGCATATATTAGATATTAGGATATTATAATTTCTTCTTTTCTTTTAACATGCTTCTTTAGCTCAAGAACTATAACATGTGGTAAAATGTTACTTGCATTTGACCAAAGAATAAATTAAGTTGGTTTCTGAGGAAAAGGTAAAAGTTTTATAAGAGGAGAGCATGAGAAACCAACCTAAATGATGGGATGTAATAATATGAACTTCAGTGGATTTTATGAAAAATATTATGCAGAATCCAAAACTACATTGAGAACTTCATGGATTATGGAAGAAAATTCCATTAAGTATGAGGCTAAACCAAATTTCTCTCACCTCAGTTTTTTAATATAGTACTTGAAATAAGTAATAAGACTAAAAAATGGGAGAAATGAATACCTTTAGATGTTAAAAACAAGTAGTACAATAAAGATGGTGGAAAGGTGAAAGAAAGGATGAGGAAAGAGAAGAAAAAATGCTAACAACTATGTGTACTTCATGAATGTTAGGTATGTTGTTTTCATGAAATATTTATTTGATTATGTAGTCAAAGTAGAAAAGGCATTGTCTTGCTCATGGTCTCTTTATTTCATGGATATTTATTTATTTAGAACTGTTTTACTGAGACAAAACAGGATGAGTTTACATCAAAACTTTCAAAGTGAAGATCAATGACCGGTAGGAAGCTGGTGTGTTCTGTCATATTTACATATTTGTTTTTAAAGATTCAGTATATTATCTGATTTAGTTAGTTCGATCAGTGAATCTGTGGTGGTTTGAATGAGAACTGCCCTGCACAGTCTTGACTACTTGAATATGTGGTCCCCAGCTGAGGATTCTACTTAGGGAGATTTAGGAAGTGTGATTTTTCTACAAAAGTACGATGGTAGACTTTGAGTTTACAAACATTATGCCGCTGCCGGTTTGCTCTCTCTGCTATGAGCTGTGGTTCAGAGGTCAGCTCCCATCCTTCTCTTCCAGCTACTATGCTCCTTGATCCCATCCATCCCTGTCATGATTGGACTCTTATCTCTGTAACTCTAGCCCAAATGAACTCATCCTTCTTGGAATAGCCATGTTGTAGTGTTTTATCACAGCTATAGAAATGTGACTACTTCAGAAGTATTCATATAGATATGCTTTTTTAACTTTTCCATTGTTCTTACAGAGATTACAATGGAAAAGATCCTGAGTTATAATTATTTCACTAATCTCCTTACTTTGTGTTTCCAAAAATGTGTCTATATTTTTCTGCCATATGTATAAATAAAATTAAATTTACTATTACAGTATATTTTGAAAATATTGTCTTAAGGTAAAATTTCATTGTAAGAAAAGTATTCTTCTACACAAAAATTTACATTGAAAAAAATTTCAGAAGCTTAATTTAAAATAATTATTACATGTAATACAAAATTCAAATGGTCTTTTGATAAAAAAAAACCCAGAGCTAGATATTGGGGTAAATGCTGAAAGATCAAAGAGACAAAGGAACAAGCCACTGCCATGTCTTAACTCTAGGACTCCTCAGTCTGAAAAAGCCTATTGTTCTTGTATCCTCATACCTTATATACCTTTCTCTGCCCAATAACCACTTCCTTCTTAGTGCTAGGGTCAAAGGCATATGACTCCCAAGTACTGGGTTAAAGGTGTATGCCACCACTGCCTGGGTCTGATTCTCTCTTAGACTGAATAAATCTCATGTAGTCTAGGGTGGCTTTGAAATCACAGAGATCCATTAAGATCTCTGCCTCCTGAGTGCTAGGATTAAAGGTGTGTGCCACCACTGTATGGATTCTATGTTTAATCTAGTGGCATGTTCTGTCCTCTAATCTTTAGGCAAATTTTACTAGGTTACACAATATATCACCACAATTACAGAATATTGTAAGTATTTTGCTTTTTTCTTTTATTTTTATGAAATTGATGAACATGTGTATAAACATAATATACATATTTAATATATGTAGATGATCAGTATATATTATAATCAGAATATATTGTTTTGACAAAACTAAAATTATTAATATGTTTTCTTCATAGCCTTTCTAATTTTTATAAAAATATGAAAGAAAATATGTCAAGTAGTTGGTACCAGTTTTGAATATATTGAAGTACACAATACATATACTGAAGATACCAATTTAATGAAATTTCATTTTTTAATCATCAAAATAATATGGAGATAACAATCTGAAGAGAATAACTTCAAAGTGGTAAAGTGTTCATCATGCTGTGTTATTATCCAATCTCTATCCAATCTCTATCTGGAAAGTATTCATGATTTTCCATTTCTGAACTTTTCCTTAATAGCAAATTTCCTAATAAGATTGTCTCTTTAAAACAGCCATAAAGGAAGATGAAATAATGTCATATTCTGTAAAATTGACATAATTTAAGACAATCACATTACACAGTACAACCTGACTCAGTAAAACAGTCTTATTTCTCTTGTTTGTGAATTCCATGTTCCATATTGAAACATAATGCTATATATAGGACATGAATACAAAGTGAGACAGGGAAAGGAGACTACTGGAAAGCAAAATAAGAAAGGGATAAAATGGAGAATATAGGAGTGAATATGATTAAGTGTATGATAGAAATGAAATATATTATTTTTATAACACAGAGCACCATGTAAAAGAAAGTCAATAAAATAAAAAAGTATATCCAACATGAGTTGGATAATACAAAGGCCTTGATTTGAATGAAAATAATTAATTAATTGAAAGTATACTTGGAAGGTAAAGCTACAAAATGTGATTTTCCTATTAATTTTTGACTTGTCAATTGCATTCTTTAGTATTTAACTCTAGCTAGTTAGCTTAATCAGTAAATTAATTAGTAAATTCACTTTCACACATTGTAAACAAGCACTCCCAGAATTCTCTAGAAGAGTAGTAAACTTGTATATTAAGAAGTAGATTGCTATAGTGCTTTTTCTATCTGATCATTTAACTAGAGAAGATGGTAAATTAGGTGCTGGGGTCTCTAAACTACAATTTCTCGTTCACATCCACAACCAAAGTAAAAGGAAGTGGGGAACTGAACAGATACTTTATGTACATGTTCATAGCAGCATTATTTTCAATAGGTAAAATGAAGAAACAGAACTATGTTTGTTGTGAGATTGATTAATCAATAAACTAAGGAAGATTTATATACACAATGAAATAATATTCAGCCTTAAAGATAAAGGAAATTTGACATGTATTGGGACTTGTTCATTTGTTATGATGACATGCTGAATGACATATATCAGTCACATTATTAAGTAGTAAATGACAACACATATAAAACTTTTAGGATAATTAAATTCATTAGGAGAATACATGTTGGCTATTGAGAGAATGTGAATGTGGATGCAGCCTTTAATGAATACAGCTTTCATTGAGAAAATGTGAACAGACCTGAAGATAAATAGTGGAGATGTCTGAAGAGCTCTGCACATGCAGTTGATGCTGTAGAACATTATACTTGCCGTGATGGAAAGGGAATACTTTATGTTCTGTATTTTACTATTTAGTTAAAAATAACTTAAAGGAAAATAGTTTTGTGTCATCAAGAAAAAATTATTTTAGATCAGTTTATGAAGTCTTTGATTCTACTGCAGAAAGATAGCATAAAAACCAGTTAGAATGACTGAAGATCAGTTTTCCATGTGTCTCAACTCACATTTAAAATTCTATAGGGCTTCTAATTACTCAGAAAATTTGGAATTTTCTTTAGGTTTATTGTGAACTAGTTACTGAAAATTCATGTATGTTTTTGTTAATGAATTACCTAACTTTTACACTTTCATAATAATTTACCAATAGAAATTTCTTAGACAAAAGTATTTGAGTTTAACAAAATAAATGTGTTGTAGTGGTCTTGCATAATAAAGGCAGGTAGTTTACTTTTCAAACTTTGCAGAAATATTTTAAAATATGTAAACAAAGGAAAAACCAATGTAAAATTGAGAGCACTTTTCTTTCCTTGCTGTAATTACAGATGTCCTACGTACACAGTTACAGATTTTATGAATGTCTCTCCACCCACATATGCAATAAGATACAGTTCGTATTGAAACAATAATCAGTGCTCTGCAATGCTTTTTTGTGTGGTAAATAATAAAGATAATCAAAATTTGCCAATTACACTATATTAGCCCTAAACTATGTTTACAATATAGATAGTGACACATTCCCATTTACGGGGATATTAGTTTTTCAGGTTGAAGAAAGATTGAAACTCCATGACCAGGAAAGGAGAGATAAAATTAATGCAATGTTTTTTTTTCCTTAAAAGCCTCTACTGACTTTTTTATTTTTCTGTACATTGTGTTTATTTTTTCCTGAGCTGAACACTATACTCAAGATATAAATCTATAGTATGTACCATAATATATGATCTTAAGTGAAACTATCTATTGTGAATAAATTCAACATTTTATAAGATCACTTAATTTCTCTTGAGATAGGTACATGTAGTTTCACATACATAGGTATGTATTTATGTATGTAAATATGTATGTATGTATGTATGTATCTATCTATCTATCTAATCTAATATACTATGGCTATACTCATTCTCCCATATTCTTTTATTGCCCCCTCGTTCATACCAACTGTTTAATTCTTATTTTTCTATCACTAATTATGAAGTAGTTGTTCAAGTAATTGTTAAGCTACCTTAGCAAAAAATGTAACTTCTATTGCAGAAGTGTTGCTTCACACGAATTCAGGGTTAGAAGTTTAGAAATGAGGTGAGAACAGGGAAACTGGAAAGATGGCTCAGCTGTTATGGTCAGAGTTCAGTCCCCAGAACCAAGTTTGGGTTGTTTATTGTGGTAGATTGAATGTAACTGGCCCTCTTAATTTTACAGGGAATGGCACTATTAGGATGTATATAGCCTTATTGGAGTGAGTGTGGCCTTGTTGGAGAAAGAGTGCCACTGTGTGGTCATGGTTTGAGGTTTCTTATGCTCAGGATACTGTCCAGTGTCACAGTTGACTTTCTCTTGCCTGCAAGATGTAGAACTTTTTTTTTTAATGTTTCTTTTTTTCTTTTTATTTATTCATTTATTATGTATACAGTATTCTGCCTGCATGTGTCCCTGCAGGCCAGAAGAGGGCACTAGATCTCATTACAAGTGGTTGTGAGCCACCATGTGGTTGCTGGGAATTGAACTCAGGACCTCTGGAAGAGCGGTTGGTGCTCTTAACCACTGAGCCATCTCTCCAGCCCCCAAGATGTAGGACTTTTATCTAGTCCTCCAGCCCCATATCTGCCTGCATGCCGCCATACTCCCCACCATGATGATACTGGAAGGAACCTCTGAAACAGTAAGTGTGCTGCCCCAGTTAAATGTTTTCCTCATAAGAGTAATCGTGGTAATGATGTCTCTTCACAGCAATAAAAACCCTAACTAAGACAGAAGCTGGTAATAGGAGTGGGGTATTGCTGTGATAGTCCTGGGCATGGTTTTGCTTGGAGTAATATAGACTTTGGGACTGTGGATTTGAAAAGAAGTTGAACATTTTAAGTGCTGTTTAATGGGCCATAGTAGTAGGAAAATGCAAAACAGTGATGCTGAGTATAATTTAATGAAGTGTGAGTTGTTCACTCAAAAGGTTTTAGCGGGGAAGAATTTTAGTATGTTGCCTACAGATCATTCTTGTGATATTTTTGGTGAAGAAAGTGGCTGCTTTTTGCTCTTGTTCAAAGATTCTGCCTGAGGCTAAAGTGGAGAACTTTGGATTAATTCTGCTGACAGAGAAAATCTCCAAACAGCCTAGTATGGACTCTGTTGTACGGTTATTTGTGTTAACTTTGATGAAGGTCTATAATGAAGAGGATCAAGCTGGGCAGAATAAAAATTTTGAGGAGAAAAAGAATACCAGGAAGTGGAATGGAGCTAAGTCCAATATTCAAGGAGATAAATGATTAAGGAATAGAATAAAGGGAGTGGTGACCTCAGGGCATGACCCCACTCAGCTAGGTTTCCAACTTTTGAAAAGTATTCAGAGATGGGTAATTCCTGGGGGGGCACTCACCAACCTAAGACAGAGCACCTGTGTGGCCTGGGCAGGTGTCTCCTTGATGGGTAAGGTGACCTGCTGATGTCCCTAAGTCAGAAACTTTTTTTTTAGTAAAAGGGGCGACCTGTAGGTCCCTGGCCCCCATTATGGGTAACTGTTGCCTTGCTTGCTGACCTTGACCTTGATATCCTCCCTATGCTAATTCCCTGCCAGGTTCCACACTCCTGAATGCTTAAGGGAAGTTCCTTGTCTGTGTATCCTGCATATTGGGTATTAACAGCTTAGATGCAAGATTGTAAAACATCAGTAGCGAACTTCTGCCCTCTAGGGTTTTCCCATTGTGCTATAAGCCTGTGTTTAAGACCTCTTCCCTCCTTCAATGAACAGCATTCGACATTCAAAAAAAAGGAACTAAAGAAAAGCTTAGAGCTTGGTGTGGTGGGGCATACCTTTGATCTCAGTAGTAGGAAGGAAGAGGCAGGTGGATCTTTGAATTTGAGGCCAGCCTGATCTACAGATCCACTTTCAGGACAGCCAAGCTTAGGCAGTGGCAGAATCAAGTTGGAGATCCGAAGAGTGTTTGACATCAGACATGGAGTGCCAAAGTTTGAAGATTGATCAGCTGGTATTTGGTCTTGCTTTGGTCCAGTATTTTCTTGCTATGGCTACTCCCTTCCCTGTATTTTGGAATGATGGTGTATATCCTATACCATTATGTGTTGAAACTACGTGATCTGTTCTTTGATTTTGATTTTATAGGGGAAGAGTTTGCATGAATCCCAGAAGAGACTTTGAACTTTGGACTTTTAAACATTGTTGAAACTGTGATAGACTATGGGGATTTGAAATGGGACTAAATATATTTTGCATTATGTTATTGTTATAAACTTGTGGGGGTCAGGGAATAGAATGTGGTACTTTGAATGTAATTGGTCCCATAATACCATAAAGAGTAGCATTATTAGGAGGTATGGCTTTGTTGGAATGGGTATGGCGTGGTTGGGGTAAGTATGTCATGTGCAGACAGGCTTTGAGGTTTCCTATGCTTAGGATACCTCCCAGTGTCTTGGTCTACTTTCTGTTACCTGCAAGATGTGGGACTATCAGCTACTCCTCCAGCACCATCTCTGTCTGCATGTCACAATACTTCTTCCCAATGATGATAATCGACTGAACACTGGAACTGTAAGCAAGCCACCCCAATTGACTATTTTCCTCATAATAATTCCTGTAGTCATGGTGTCTCTTCACAGCAATAAAATTCCTAACTAAGACATTCACCATCCCCTAAAATTCTCTCTCTAGAAGATACAATGTTCTATTCTGGCCAACACGAGCATTTGCATTCACACACACACACACACACACACACACACACACACACACACACAAAACAAACAAAAAACTTCAAATACATTCACACATACACATATACACACATTATTGACAAAACACATGTTTAATACTAAATCTTTAAAAAAATCAGAGATGGAGTTGTAAAGTTGTAATTCATCACTAAAAGTGTTTTGTTTGTTTGTTTGTTATTTTGTTGTTGTTTGGTGAAACAATGAGTTTATTAGGGTTGCTTACAGGAGTACAGGTGAGATGTTGTGAAATAATGCTTTTGTACACTGGTTTAACAAAACACTGACTAGCCAGTAGCCAGGCAGGAAGTATAGGCATGATAATCAGACAAGGAGAATTCTTAGAAGAGGAAGGATGAGTCAGGAGACACCAGCTCACTGTCTAGGGAACAGCATGTAATGACACACAGGTAAAGCCATGGAACAAGTGGAAACATATAGATTAACAGAAATGGGTTCAGTTTAAATGTAAGAGCTAGTCAGTGGTAGTTCAGGCTAGGCCTGAGCTAAAGGCTGAGCAGTTTTAATTAATTAACATTAGGTTCTGAATGATTATTTTATAAGCAGCTGTGGGGTCTGTGGGCTGGGCAGGACCAGAGAAAATTTCAACTATAAATGGTGCCCAATGTGGGGAGAGAGTTTCCACCTAAAACCTGAGAAAGCTTTAAAAAATAAGATTCTAAAACAGAACTAAAAACAGCTTCCTAGTTCTGTCTCTCAGGCAAGCCATGAGCTACAATATGGTTGGTTTGCAGTGGTGTGTGGGCTTGACAAGCAGCATGGAGGATTCCCACCACAGTACACAGAGGCATCTCCAAGTTGTGCAGTGTGCTGCGTGGTGGATATAACTTTTGCTAGTACAAACAGAAAAGAAAGAAAAAAGAGGATTCTGGGCTACATGTTTCTTTGATAGAAGCATAGACCCACTGCTTCCCAGAGTCAGAACACAGCATGGCTCCCAGAGGTGTCAGTGAATTATCTCCACCATGTTAAAGAGCTGAGATGGACGGAGTCACCAGCCAAAGCTGCTACTTCAGTACTAACCACTGCAGTTTAAGGCAAATAGATTCACAAAAAGACAGATTCAGATGTAATAAACCTCTAAATGGTTTACAATATGTGTGAAAATGTCATAGGCTTGAAAGAGAGAGGAAAAGGAGTTTAGACAGTTATATAAGGAAATAGTTTTTAAAAATAAAGTCTTTAAAGAGACAGTAAAAGTAATGTAAAAAATAAGCCACATAAAGATGGAAATCACACAGAGAGTCTGGATTATACTGTCTTTGGGATTTTTAACTGCAGAGAGACATTTGATTGTAAAAGCTGCTGAGTCATATCAATATGTATATTTTAAAGATATTGTGATTTCAAAATTTATGTCTAAGAATACGTTGCTTTGGAAAAGAGGTTCTGCTTTTGTTTCCACAGAAGAGGAGAAGCTGTGGATTGCTTCCAGGCTAATATGGTTTGATCATAGAAGACCCTCTGAGAGGTCTCCAAATGATCCAACATCCAGAACATCTTTAAGGCAACTGGCTCAGACAATGCAGCCTCACAGATTATTCCAGTCAGGACTTGACAATAATTCTTAGTTTTCTCAGGATCCCCATAAAAATACATTGCCCTTTATCAACAGGAAGTAGCCTAGAACACTATGCCCACATTCCCAAAAAATGGATTATGGATGTTTGTCTTTGTTTAGGTTGTTGGTTACAAATTGTTATTGGTCATAGTCAATATCTTTCTAAAAGAAGAAAGGGGGATATGATATGCAAATATAGGGTATTATAGATATGATCATATAAAAAGGTAGATTACTGAACCTACTTTTAAAGAGTAACAACTTGTTTAAAATGTTTTACATTGTTATGGATTTTAGTTTATTGACACAAATTTAAAGTTAATTTGTTATACTGTGTGTATATTTTTACTCTTATTTAAGTTATATTTGTGCAGCTCATTTAAAATTGTAATGTATCATTAAGAAATACAGCTTAGTAGTTAATCATCTATGATAATCAAACTTATAGTCATAATAGTTAAGTTTTCTAGGTATACATAGATATATTTCAATTAGGTAGGAAATCTTCAAGCACTTTGAAGATCAACAGAATATGTCATTTAAAATGTTTTAAAAACTTAGACTCTCCTGGACAATGAGACATGTCTGCTCCTGGCAGCACTGATTTACTTCAGAGAGGAGGATGGGCATCAAAGACACTCCACATGAAATTTATCTTCTTGGCAAAAAACAGCCATTTGGGCAAGAAACTGTTCTTGCCTGGACTGCTCGGCAAAAAGTTGCATCAACTGGACATGCAGGACCCATAGGAAGGTGACCACTGACCTTTGCAAGGCATATTGACCCTTCAGGTTCCTGCTTTACAGAGGAAACTGCCAGACATTCTACAAGACACAGAGAAAAGTGACTGAGAGATTCTAGGTCTGTGGGCTGAAAACAGATGCCCCAACTTTACAAAAGAACTCTGGATGACTGTCCAGGCAGGCAGCTGTCTCTGTCATTCTAGATTTTTGGAAGTTGCTTATAATACTTTTCCTGTTTACTTAGGTATTATTATATCCTTCTGAGCTCTTTGATGTAGTTGAAGACTAGATAGTTCTAATTTTCCTTAGTTATGATAAAAGATAAGTTAGATATAAAACCTTAGACTCACAAGTATAGGATAAACAGAATATTTTCTTTGAATTTGCAAATTTAAATACAAATATTGTAACTGTAATTATTGCTTGATAACTGTATATATATATACTTTTACTATGTTAAAGTCAAAACTTTCCTTTTTAATTAAATAGAAAAAGGGAAATGTTGTGAAATAATGCTTTTGTACACTGGTTTTATAAAATGCTGATTGGCCAGTAGCCAGGCAGGAAGTATAGCCAGGATAAGCAGACAAGGAGTATTCTGGGAAGAGGAAGACTGAGTCAGGAGACACCAGCCTGCAGTCCAGTGAGCAGCATGTAATGGCACACAGGTAAAGCCACAGAACACATGGCAACATATAGATTAACAGAAATGAGTTCAGTTTAAATGTCAGAGCTAATCAGTGGTAGGCCTGAGCTAATGGCTGAGCAGTTTTAATTAATATAAGCTTCTGAATGATTATTTTATAAGCAGCTGTGGGGTCTGTGGGGCTGGACATGACTGGAGAAAACTTCAGCTACAGTGAGGGGTTCCTTACAGGACCAGAAATGACTTTAAGATGGTTGTTCTGCTGTAAGTCCACCATATCATTATTAAAGGGTCTAACACTTCCCCAGTGAGAAATTCCACAGCTCTCAGAGATAAAGAGTAGTCTTTAATGAGTGCTACCAAACCTCTAACTTCTAACATAGTCAAAATCAAATTACTGACTTCTGCCTTTGTCAGCCTGGAGCATCCTCTTTTCTGGAGAGGTAGACTGCTCCCCTTCCCCACGTCCAAGAAGCAACCACCATGGGCATCAGCTCAGACAATAAACTTTTTTTGCTAAAAGTAAAAGTTTCCTTGCAGAAAGCCAAAATTTGAGCTTCTGTAAAATTTGCTTAACTCCAGGGAAAAATCTCTTTTTGGGTGGGGAAGAAAAGGTCCCCCCTAAAACATTCACATAATGAAGATTATGACAACATTGTTTGCCCTGTATAAGCTATGGAATGATTTTTTTTCATTACAGGTGTCACCACCAGACCTCTTTGAGCTAAAGTGTTTTTAGAGCGTATGTTAGACATTGAGTTGGTTCTCTCCTATTTAGCTAAAGGCTAATGTAACTGACAATACAGTGTTTATAATCTAATAAAAACATGTTAATGATATAATTTCATGTTTTATATCTTTTTCTCTAATGCAAACAAACAGAGTACTCATAGTTCTAACCATAATAAATTACATTATGCATCATAAAAATTCTTTCCTAACATATGCCATTGAACTCTACAGTTAAAACTTCCCTTGCAACTAACTATAGACTTCAATTAGACATCTTTTAAGTAAAGATAATGTTTAATAACAAGGAAACACATAAAAATGTGTGATTATCAAATCTGAGATAATCATTAGAATTTGAGATTAATTAGTACACTTCAGAAGCTAATCAAAAAGAATGTGACAATATTCAGAAATAGTACTTAAATTAAGAGGTAAGAAACTGTGTCAATTCCTGTTTCCAAAAGAATCTGAAAATGCATAGTGACAAACTAATCTAAATTTGGAGAAGTGGATGTTGTAAAAGGGGCCATGTCTATACAATTTAAAAAGGGGGTATACCCCTAACACTCTTATATTTTTAATACAATTTTCTTATCATTCTCTATTTCCTTTATTTTATTTTATTCATTTTATTTTATTTTACTTGGAGGGAAATGTCATACTATGTAGCTTATGTTTGCCTGGGGCTGAATATGTAGAGGAAGTTGACTTAAAACTCACAGAGGTTGGCCGGACGGTGGTGGTGCATGCCTTTAATCCTAGCACTCAGGAGGCAGAGGCAGGAGGATCTTTGTGAGTTTGAGGCCAGCCTGGGCTACAGAGCGAGATCCAGGAAAGGCACAAAGCTACACAGAGAAACCTTGTCTCGAAAAACCAAAAAACAAAACAACAAAACAAAACAAACAAACAAAAATCTCATAGAGGTCTGTCTGCCTCTGTCTCCAGAGCAGTGAGTTTAAAGGCATGTACCATGATGCTCCAGGAGCAGTTTTGTTTAAATGAGCACTTTTATAAATGCTCATGAATGAAGGCTACTAATTCCTACAAATATAGATGTGAAATAATTTTAACCTTGTAATCAAGGATGAAAATCTCAAGAGATAATATACTAAACAATTTACTAATTTTTTTCCAAGAGCAATTTATCATCCTTTTTCTAAGCACATTGTGCAAATTGTTGTGGTTTCAGATATTTGCACTACACACACACACAAACACACACTAGTGAATCAATCTTAAAGTCATTCACATATCTGTTGTATTATTCTTGCCTACTTTATTATCTTACACTATTCAGTCAATGGACTATATTATTATTTTTCTTCAATAACATATTTTTCCAAGTGTGTCATTAATACATTAAGAGAAAACTAAAGGTCAAAAGGCATTCTAATCACTTGGAAGTGTATAAAAGAAGTTGATTTGTGTGTGTGTGTGTGTGTGTGTGTGTGTGTGTGTGTGTGTGTGTATAAAATATATGTCCATATGTAGTAAGTACAATAATTGATGGAAAGACAGAGTAATATCTTAATCCCACTGGTATTTGTTTAATATCTTAATATACCTCCCTACCTTTACAATTCAATTTTACTGTTTTATTCTCAAGTTAAGTCAAAGTAGTTTTCCTTTGCAAGGATAATCTCTTTGGCTGAGACTATATCTTAGTGTGGTATAGAGTGCTAGGGTTTCTATTGATATGATAAAACAGCATGATCAAAAGCAACCTGTGGAAGAAAGGATTTATTTGGCTTATGCTGTGGTATGTCTTTCTGTATGCTGTGAATACATTGCATCCCATTGGATAATAAATAAAGCTGTTTTGGTCAGGCAGGAAATCCAAGCATAGATACAGAGAGAAGAAGGGCAGAAGGGCAGAGCCAACAGACCGGTGACACCATGTGGCAATAAATAGATTAATAGGAATGAATTGAGTTGTTATAAGAACTAGTTAGCAAGAAGTTTGAGTCATAGGCCACAGTTTGTAATTAATAGATGCCTCTGAGTAATTATTTTATAAGCAGCTGCAGGACTGTGGGTGGGAGAGATTTGCCTAGACCTTGGGCTGGGCAGGACTGGAGAGACTTACAGGTATAGAATTACATGGCCCAGGACACAGTCTACCAGTAGAAGTCAAGACAGGAACTCAAAGCAGTACATATGTACAGGTGTAACATGAATTGCTAAATAGTCTTATTAATAAAAAACTCAGAGCCAGATATTAGAGTGAAAGCTGAAAGATCAGAGAAACAGAACAAGCCACAGCCAACCTCACTTTACCAACTCCTCAGCCTCTCAAGAGATACTTCCTGTTTCCTCACACCTTATATACCTTTCTGTGCCCTGTCATCTTCCTATCTTCCTTCCTTCCTAGTGCTGGAATTAAAGGCATGTTTGCTTCCCAAATACTTGGTGGCAAAGGTATGAGATCTCAAGTGCTGGGATTAAAGGTGTGTGTCACCACCATCATGCCTGGCTCTCTTTCCAGTGTGGCCTTGAACTCACAGAGATCCAGATGGATCTCTGCCTCCCCAGTGATAGGATTAAGAGTATGTACTACCACTGTCTTGTCTCTATGTCTAATCTAGTGACTGGTTCTGTCCTCTGATCCCCAGATAAGTTTATGAGGGTATACAATGTATTGGGGTACACAAGGTACCACCACATACAGGAACTGAATTAGTAGTTGAGGAAGAATACTGCTTACTGGATTGTCCTCATGGCTTGATTGATCTGTTTTCTTATATAATCCTTGTATATGTCTAACTTGTGCCACATTGACAAAACACAACCAGAGCCCATGCTAGCTAAACTGGATATTAATAGACAGAAGCCTGTAATTCAACCCTTATCACAAACCACATACAGTAAATTAACTCAGAACATATTAAACATTTCAAAGAATGAAAGGCTGAAAAATTTTAAAACAAGAAAACAAACACTTCAAAGTTCTATTTTATTTATCTGAAAAACAATTATCTTTCAATGACACTCCCAAATCACAGGATTAAAAAAAAGAAAGGAAAATAAAGCAACTTTTGAAGAGTAGAAAGGTGGATTGTCTCAAGATAAATGCCTTTTGCATGGAAAAAAATGTAATAAAAAATTGAAGATATTACCTGTAGAATAGAAAAAATTCCTACAATATATCTGTTGAAGGCTATATTTACAAAACACATAAATAACTCAAATTAAAAATGATGTAAAATACTGAACATACATTTTCAAATGAAGACTCAAAATGATCAACAGGGACTGAAATAATCTTCAACAAAACCAATGTTAAGAAAATACAAACATTACAATCCCAATCTGATAGTACCTAGCCTTGTTTGGGATGGCTTTGGACAGTAAGATAAAAGGTTACAACTGTTCCTGAGACAATGGAGAAAAGAAGATTCCTGGAGACTGAATACGGATTAAAGTAGCCACTACTAAGGACACTATGGTGGTCTCTCAGAGACAAACCTGATCATCCACTTCAATACTGGGTGTACATTCAAGAGGCATGAAATCACTATTTTTTTTTTTTTTTTTCTGGTTTTTATTTTCTTTTTTTTTTTTCACTCTTTCTAGTGATTTTTTTTTAATTTATTTTAATTTATTTTGCAATACAATTCAGTTCTACATATCAGTCACGGATTCCCTTGTTCTCCCTCCTCCCGTCCCCCTCACCTTCCCCCCAACGCCCCCCCCCCCCATTCCCATCTCCTCCAGGGTAAAGCCTTCCCCACAGACTGAGGTCAACCTGGTAGACTCAGTCCAGGTAGGTCTAGTACCCTCCTCCCAGGCCAAGCCAAACAATCCTGCATAGGCCCCAGGTTTCAAACAGCCAACTCATGCAATGAGCACAAGATCTGGTCCCACTGCCTGGATGCCTCCCAAACAGATCAAGCCAATCAACTGTCTCACCCATTCGGAGGGCCTGATCCAGTGTGGACCCCTCAGCCATTGGTTCATAGTTCATGTGTTTCCATTCATTTGGCTATTTGTCCCTGTGCTTTATCCAACCTTGGTCTCAACAATTCTCGCTCATATAAACCCTCCTCATTCTCGTTGATTGGACTCCCAGAGATCCACCCAGGGCCTAGTCATGGATCTCTGCATCCAGATCCCTCAGTAGTTGGATGAGGTTTCTAGCACAACAATTAGGGTGTTTGGCCATCCCATCACCAGAGTAGGTCAGTTCGGGCTGTCTCTCGACCATTGCCAGCAGTCTGTTGTGTGGGTATCTTTGTGGATTTCTGTGGGCCTCTCTAGCACTTTGCTTCTTCCTGTTCTCATGTGGTCTTCATTTACCATGGTCTCCTATTCCTTGTTCTCCCTCTCTGTTGTTGATCCAGCTGGGATCTCCCGCTCCCCCAAGCTCTCTTTCCCTCGACTCTCGCCTTTCATTACCCCCACTCATGTCCAGGCTGTTCATGTAGATCTCATTCCATTTCTCTGTCATTGGGCGATCCCTGTGTCTTTCTTGGGGTCCTGTTTTCCGGGTAGCCTCCCTGGTGATGTGAGTAGCAGACAATTCATCCTTGTTTCATGTCTAGTATCCTGCTATGAGTGAGTACATACCATGTTTGTCTTTCTGAGTCTGGGTTACCTCACTCAGGATGATTTTTTCTAGATCCATCCATTTGTCTGCAAACCTCATGATGCCATTGTTTTTTTCTGCTGAGTAGTATTCCATTGTGTATATGTACCACATTTTGTTTATCCATTCTTCAGTTGAAGGGCATCTGGGTTGTTTCCATGTTCTGGCTATTACAAACAATGCTGATATGAACATAGCTGAACAAGTGCTTTTATGGTGTGGTTGAGCATTTCTTGGGTATATGCCCAAGAGTGGTATAGCTGGATCTTGGGGGAGATTGATTCCCAATTTTCTAAGAAAGCGCCATATTGATTTCCAAAGTGGTTGTACAAGCTTGCATTCCCACCAGCAGTGGAGGAGAGTTCCCCTAGCTCCACATCCTCTCCAGCATAAGGTGTCTTCAGTGTTTTTGATCTTAGCCATTCTGACAGGCGTAAGGTGGTATCTCAGAGTTGTTTTGATTTGCATTTCCCTGATGATTAGGGATGATGAGCAATTCCTTAAATGTCTTTCGGCCATTTGAGTTTCCTCTGTTGAGAATTCTCTGTTTAGTTCTATAGCTCATTTCTTAATTGGACTGTTGGGCATTTTGATGTCTAATTTCTTGAGTTCCTTATATATTCTGGATATCAGTCCTCTGTCACATCAGAAATTGGAAGAAGCAGAAGAAAACAGCCTTATGAATGACATCATGAAGAAGCTAGAGGCTTGTGTAGAGGAAAAGACAAAAAAATGTGAAGAACGCTGTAAACAACTAGAGGAAAGGGCAAACAAATTAGAAGAAATCAATAAAGTCCTGGAAGAAAACAATAAAATACTGAGAGAAAATCAAGAAAAATCAATGAAACAAATGAAGGAAACAGTCCAAGACCTGAAAAGGGAAATAGAAAAAATGAAGACGACACAAACAGAGGGAATGCTGGAAATAGAAAATCTGAGAAAACGATTGGGAACTTCAGATGCAAGTATAATCAACAGAATGCAAGAGATGGAAGAGAGGATCTCTAGCGTTGAAGATACAGTAGAAGAAATACATTCATCAGTCAAAGAAAACACTAAAGCCAACAAAGTCATGAACCAAAATGTCCAAGAAATCACTATTTAAAGGGGGAGATCTGCTACTCTTCTTATCATGTTGTAGATTCTGATGACTAAACATAAAATACACTATCATCAATGGATAGATGAATAATAATGTGTGATATATGCAGGCAACAGAGTGTTATTTTGAGTTTTGAAAAGGAATAACCTGTAATTTTTATTAATATGAACACTTGTAGAACATTATGCCAAGCTAAATATAAAGAAAACACACACACACACACACACACACACACACACACACACACACACATTAAGTGTTTTATTTCACACACATGTGATCTACAAATGTAAAATTTACAGTAGTCATCTTCAGAGAAATGTTTTACCATGGCCTATGAGTGGGAAAAATACTGATCTAAGCATTAAAAACCTTGTTAGATAGGAGCAGTAACATGAAGGGATCTATCATTTACTGTAGTGGCTATATTAAACAAAAATATTTTACATCCTTACAACTGCACTGAATAGATTTTTTTAAAGTGCAGTCAGCACAGAAAGTATGTGAGGTAAATATATATGTTAATTGATCATTGAACATTTACATAATTTATGAATATTTTAGAATTATGTTGTGCACAATGAATATACGAATGTGTCTGATTTTCAATTTTTTATTTTACAAATAAAAGTCATTTAACAGTTTACAGATCAAGTGTTATAATAACAGAAGTTCACTTGAGCCAGGGGGTAGTGGCGCACGCTTTAATTCCAGCACTTGGGAGGCAGAGGAAAGTGGATCTTTGTGAGTTCGAGGCCAGCCTGGGCTACAGAATGAGTTCCAGGAAAGGCACAAAGCTACACAGAGAAACACTGCCTCAAAAAACCAAAAGAAAAAAATAAATTAAAAAAAAAGAAGTTCATTTAAATTGACAGAATAAGAAAATGAATGTTTCTACATGTTATTGGAAGTCAGGGACTAGACTAACACTATTAAGGGTATTCATAGAAATTATGATACCAGTTTTAAAACACACTGAAGTGCTTCAAATAGATTTGTCTTGGATATTCCTTTATAAGAAAATAGACTCAATGGTCAAGTAGAAAATCCTATAATTAAACTATTTTGTGTAAATATTATGACTTTTTACTATTGTAATTCCCCCGCCATCAGATATAAGGTTAAAATAATTTGTAGAGGTAAGTTTTAAATGAGTGCACTAGGTAATTATGCATTTAATAATGCAACCAACTTTAAATATTTTGTAAAACTTTTGAGGACAATGGAATCAAATTGTTTAAAATCAATTTGATTACATGAACACACACATTTATGTTTATTTTGAATTTTTAGTGAACATTTATCTATCATATTCCAGTTCATAGAGGAACACTGATACAAATGCACAGAGATTTTAGATATTTTGATATTTATTGTTTCCATGCTTTTGGAAGTATCAAATAAAACTTCACGATTATTGAACAGGCACTGTTTAGATATATATTGTTAATCTATAGAAGAACTCATGGTATATTCAAAATATAAAATTGTGGAAGATATCATGCATTTGGAAAGGAGGTGGAATACAGAAGGGCTTGGGGGAGAGAGAGGGCTGGAAATGTTATAAATGCATTGCTTATTTATGAAGTTCTCAAAAACAACTTTCCCTGTCTGAACCTGTGCATGACAAAACAGGGAAATGCATTAAAACCAATGTATATGCATGCAATATATATGTTCTCCACATAATTTTGCAATTTTTAAATTAAATTTATAGATTTATACTATTTTGTACTTTGCTGTTGACTAAACCTAAGTAAGACCTTGCTCATGCTAGGCAATCAATCTGCCACTAGCCACTGAACTGCATTCCCTACCCTGACTTATACTATTTAAATTGTATTTTAGCAAGTGTTTCTAAAATGTGTTAAATATCCATGAATGACAAAATAAATGTAATTAAAGCATGATCATTATTTTAGATAATTAATGTGAGCAACCCTCAATATTTATGTGTGATTCTTATGAGAATGATTAAATAAATGGATATGACTTCTGGAAAAAAATTGCAGCTGACTTATAAATATGTGTCTCTTGGGTTCTTGAATTAGAAATTTTCTAGGGAAAGTAAACAGCTGCCCTCTAGAAAAAAAAAAAAGAACTGAAAAAAGAGAATGTTGTGGAATTATTAAGTTACTCATCTTAGAAACATTTCTATTTTAATTAAATTTCTAATTTAATTCTAGGCATTTCCAAACACAGTAATTTGTTCTTTGCTTCCTGGAGGGGAATCACATACTTAGTGTCATAAATTGACTAAAATGGCCCCCAGAGGAGCCCATATTTGAATACTTGGTTCTTAGGGAATGACAGTATTTGAAAAGGTTTAGAAGGTGTGGCTTTGTTGGAGGAGATGTGTCACTGGGTTTAGGTTTGAGGTTTCAAATGCCCATGCCAGACAGAGTGTTGCTCTTTCTGCTTCCTGTAGATCAGGATGTAGAACTCAGCTACTTCTCAGCACCATGTCTGCCTGTATCCAGTCATACTCCCTGCCATAATGACAATGGACTAAGCCTCTGAAACAGTCAGTAAGCCCCAATTAAATGCTTTCTTTGTTACAGTTGGTTTTTGATCATGGTGTCTCTTCACAGAAATAAAACAGTGACTAAGATACTTAGTTCTTCTCTACCCCAAGAGGTGCTATTTGTGTCTTACTTTTTATTTTTTTGTTTGTTTGGTTTTCGAGACAGGGTTTCTCTGTGTAGTTTTGGTGCCTGTCCTGGATCTCACCCTGTAGACCAGGCTAGCCAAGAACTCACAGAGATCCACCTGGCTCTGCCTCCCAAGTGCTGGGATTAAAGGTGTGCACCACCACTGCCCAGCTTTGTGTCTTACTTTTTAAATATGGCATTAGATACATTTTATAATAATTTTCAACTGGCTTTCAATTTCTTTTACTATCATAATTATGTGACTGCTGTTTTGGCTTTGTAAAATCAAGCAACAGGTTTTCTCATTATTAATCTTGTTTGTATTTCTGTTTTCTGTAACATTGAAGCTTTGTGTTGAGAAATTCAGATTTTCATCTGCTTTGAGTACAGACAATGCTTACTTCAGAAAAGGACTATGTCAAAGGCCCATTGTTTTCTTTCTTGTTACCTAACTTTTAATGACTTTTATGAATCAGAATAATATCATTTTTACATTTAAGTCATTTACTTTTAATAGGTCAGCTACATGGTTGTTGAAGTTTATAAAATAGCTCTTGAGAAAGGAATGTGCCTTTGTAGGATGTATACAGCTGCAATTAAAATGTAACTATATGTTCTGTATAAAGATAATTAATTATATGTTTGGGATGGTTTAGGTCTTGATATTTATTTATTGAAATGAGCATCTATTCCCGCAGATACTCTCATTAGTGTATCATATAATCTACTGTTCATTTCTACAAATTTTTCATTTGTTTGTAGCACATACTTATGACTGGGCTAGATGGACAATTTTCTCTCCCATGAAACATTTAAAAATATCTTAAAACATGATTGGTGTGTCACAAGGGTCAACATGCTATGGGCATCTAATGAGTAGAGATCCTGAGTAAATGCCCCACCACAAGACAGCCATCCCCAAGTTTCCAAGGGTCAATGATCCAGCCCAACATATCAGTAGCACCAGGATTAAGGAATCCTAATTTTTAGTGTGTTTGTCCTATATTTTTAAAAAGTAACTTGAGCCACATCTGTCTAATTAAAAATAAGTGAAACTATTAAAAATGCCTGAAAGTTCAGAGAATCACCAAGACATCAGAGGTTGAAGGCTGAAAGTGGTACATGGAAAAAAGCAAAACCTTTCACATGTGTGGAAAGAGTGAGAGTCGGTGGATGAATATACTTTGAAATCTGAGAAAAATAACTAAATATACCATGTAAAATGAATAGGCAAAATACTTATGGAAAATAAGTATATTAAAAACTAATTCACGGAAACAACCATTTAAAACCGTGCTTGGAAATGTTCTTACTTACCAATAGCAAATAAAATACTGAGCTACAGAAAATATTAAAATACAGAAAACAGCTAACTGACTCAACATCTTTAAATGTGAAAGATAAGAAAAGAGATTTTAGGGTCTTGAATAAGAAGGAATTCTGATGATATGTTAGTTATATTTGTTGTACTGTAAATTCAACCCTGTGACATTTTCAAAACTACTAAAGATTGTTCTAAAACATCTTTTGAACACAAGTAAAGTAAGCTCTTATTTTGTTGAAATGAATAACTAAAGACGGTTGGAACATCATCTAATTTCAGGAAATTTAAATAATTAAATAAATGTTATATTACACAGTAGAAATATTTTTTTTAATTCAGAAGACAAAGGGGATGATTGGTAAACAATTTTATAGCATAATCACTGTGTGAGATAAATAAGTTGAATTAATCTTTAAAAATATATACCAAATGAATTCTATTTTGTCAATATAAAATTGGACATGGTGAGGTTTTAAATGTGCTAAAATCTGTCATGATATATTTCCTTTATAATTAAGGACACCAAAATGGAAAAGTCACTTATAACTATGTCACTTTATGAGAAAACAATAAAAATTATCAGTAGTAGTTTTGAAGAACACATTATGGCAATCTTCTTGACAGAATTATTTTAACATCTAAGAAAACTTCATCTCTTATACCATGTAAGTATGATTTCCTTGATATACAAAAGTTTCTTTGAAGTAAACATTGTGCCACAATCATTTAATGAGCTACATTTAATAGAATTCTTTTCAGAATATGCTATTTCTCACTCATAAAGAAAGAGAAATTGTCACATACTAAGATAAACTTTTGTTTTTTCTATATTTTTAAAATACATTTGAATCAGTACATTTAAATGTGAAATTTCACACTTTTGTGACAATGTAGGTGTAAAATATCAACACAGGGCTATATAGCAAAGTGAGTGCACCATTCTGAATATAATTTCATTCATATAAAGACTTAATGAATGGTATTATGGCCATGATACTAAGAGATATGTGTGTGTGTGTACATGTGCACCGTGTTATTTTCAGTGTCCTCATTATAGATTTGCATGTAGCAATAAAAATCTAAAGCCACAGATCCATCGATAGAACATGCTTCCATTAAGTTATATACAACTCTATAATGCAGTGGAATAATTTGCAATTTATAACAAACCACATTATTTCTGTATTAGCTGGAATTCTTTCAAATTTTGGACATAAAGTGTAAAGCATAAACAAAATGTGTATAACATGCATGTATCTAATAGTGTAACAAGATAAAAATGTTATATTCTTATATGTCTTAGCATAGAAGTAAAATAATTCTGGAATCTGAAAATCTTATGCAACCACCAATTAAGAAAAATTCCCACAGGATGGATATTCTTTGCATTTTTGAGTTCTTATTCAGTTGACCTTAATCAGTTGACATAAATGCGTGTAAAATGATAATATTCTTTCTAAAGTAAGTACCTGTGTTTTACATTCCTATATCTACACTATAATTATAAAATACATTTAAAATACATAAATGATGGTGGCACTCAATTATTCTGAAGCTTATATTCTTATATTTCTTAAATGTATCTAATAAATAATATTCACAGTTTAGTCTTAAGCTATTTATAGTGCACATGCTAGTTAATAATATACATTTTTTTCATTTATAACAGGTAATAAAAATGTGTGAATAGAAAAGATTTTCTATGAAATTAATGAGCAAATACTGAAATATAATATAAATTCCTTATCATTTTAATGTACCCATTACAATACATATAGAATGACAATTGAAATTCATAGATCTATAGCTTCTCAAAGTTCAGCACTTACTGAAGACTTTCTTAATTGCTGAAAATATAGATTCATGTGCATGCATTGAAATATGGCTAAGAGGCCTTCAACTTTATTTTCAGGGTAAAGTCACACTCAATGATGATCTTTCAGAACACCTTTCCTTAGGTTGTAGCTTTTTAACTGAAAATTTAAAGATTTTAATGGTCAACTTGAACTTAGCAATTAGAATTTAAAGAACTCATATGGGACTGTTTGCTCCAGTTGTCTGCAGAATAAATTCATATTCATGATGATTATTGTAATTACCAAGTTCGAATGAAAATCAGCATATTGACTAAAATAATTAGTCTATTTCTGTAGGATCTGGTTGTTAGAATTGAGTAATATCCTCAGTCTTTAATATGAACACGGGAAATACATGGATTACATTAACATAACAGTGTAGATGTAAACAACCTTCTTATTAAATAAGAAACACAGAACCAATGCAAAGAAGAAAGCCAAGAGGTCAGAGTTAAGAGCTAAAACCTTACCCTTCCTCCTGCGGTGGTCCTACCTCTCCGAACCAGAGCTACCCCTGTGTTAAAGTCTTTATATAGAGTTCCTGTCGTGCCTTCTCACTGGTTGTAAACCCAACCACATGACCGCCTCCTCACGGCCTGTCTGTAAAGACCTCCAGGTTTTCCATGATTGGTATTGAGATTAAAGGCATGTGTATCCAATAATGGCTGTATCCCTGAACACACAGAGACTTACCCAGCTCTGCCTACCAAGTGCTGGGATTACAAGCGTATGCCACCACTGCCCTGCTTTCCTATGACTTGCTAATAGCTCTGACCCCCAGGCAACTTTATTTATTAACATACAAATAACATTTTAATACAAATAAAATATCACCATATAACAGTTATATTAATTCTTCATTTTTTATTAGAATGACCATAAATGATATCATTTGCTGTACTTTCTCATTAAAATATGTCAATCATGGGATGCTTTGTATGGCCTCCCACGCATCTACTCTCACCTATGTTTTCTGTGGTTACTCATCAAATTCTTTTCTTTTTCTCAAAGAACATTTTACACATTTTTTAACATCCTTTACTGTTCCCAAAACAATTAGTACTGTTTGTGTTTGAGGTCCTAGAGATTTTCCTATTTTTGTTTTTTTTATTTTTATTTTTTTTATTTTTTAATTTTTCTGCTTTTGTTTTTCTTCCATTTATCAGTCACTACACCAGAAGCAATCTGTCTTTTCTCAGTGATGTACGCTACTTAAACATCCACTCTCACCTAGTGGATGTTACAAATATAAACTAAATTGAATTTGCAATTGATGATTAGAGCTGATAATCTTTTTACCTGGAACATTATCAATATTTCTTGGTATATTTTCAAGTAGGTCAAATCATAAATAATTTGAACTATATAATTGACACAATTTTATTTGTAATTGTAAACCTGATGCCTGATTTCTAAAAGATATGTATGAATGGACAAGATATATTGTGAAAAATAATAGAAAACTATGGAAATTTTAATATTTGTTGTATTTTATCATTTTAAGTTTAGCTGTTCTAGAAATTGTAATGAATTATAATGATTATTTAGTTTTTCCTATTGAGCAGCACCAATAGAATGCTATTTGAAATATATTGCTAAATTACTAGGTAGTTATATTAAATTTACTTTTTATATATTCTCTTAATATGTAATGAATATAAATCACACATTCATTACATGAATGTATACACATATATGACTTTATCTTAAAAGTTTGAACATATTTAGATTTTCTGGAAATGTTGAATAGTATATAACACAATGTTGTAACTTATTCTAATGTATAATTATATTAGCTACAATACATTCTAAGTAGCATAATGGCTATCATAAGACATTGCAATAATTATTGTACCTTATTATAGTGAAACTTGATATATATGTTCTTTTTTATATTGAACATATATTCTTATAACTTTGTTAATTTGTCAGAGTTCTGTTCAGTAATGGGATGATTGTTTCAATCAAAATATCACATGAGATAGAAGGAAATAAAATGTATACACAGAGTATAAAAATTAATATAGATTACTACCCACCCACCCTTTTACATTTAATACATTTGGAAACCAAACTCAGGACTTCTTCAAAATCTGTACATGGTCTTCACTACTGGGTGGTGTCTCCAGCTCCATGCAATGGACTGACCCCAGAACCTTGAGCATGACCTCGAAAGAACAACACTCAACTTCATATAGAAAAATAAAAAACGCAGAATAGCTAAAACTATCCTGTACAATAAAGCAATTTCCGAAGGCATCACCATCCCGGACCTCAAAGCTCTAATATAGACCTATAGTAATAAAAAACAGTTTGGTATTGGTATAAAAACTGACATTTGGACCAATGGAATCGAATTGATGATCTGGACATTAATCCGGACACCTATGAACATGTGATTTTTGGCAAAGAAGCCAAGCCTATACAATGGAAATAAGAAAGCATCTTCAACAAATGGTGCTGGCATAACTGGATGTCAACATGTAGAAGATTGCAAATAGATCCATATCTATCGCCGTGCACAAAACTCAAGTTGAACTGGGTCAAAGACCTCAACATAAATCCAGTTACACTGAATATGATAGAAGAGAAAGTAGAAAGTAGCCTCGAATGCATTGGCACAGGAGATCATTTCTTTTTTTTTTTTTTTTTTTTGGTTTTTCGAGACAGGGTTTCTCTGTGTAGCTTTTGCGCCTTTCCTGGGACTCACTTGGTAGCCCAGGCTGGCCTCGAACTCACAGAGATCCGCCTGGCTCTGCTTCCCGAGTGCTGGGATTAAAGGCGTGCGCCACCACCGCCCGGCTCATTTCTTAAATATAACACCAGCAGCACAGACACTGAGAGCAATAATCAGTAAATGGGACATCCTGAAACTGTGAAGTTTCTGTAAGAAAAACAACATGATTAATAAGACAAAATGACAGTCTACAGAATAGGAAAAGATCTTCACCAACTCCACATCTGACAGTGGGCTGATCTCCAAAATATATAAAGAACTCAAGAAACTAGGCAGCAAAATACTGAACAATCCAACTAAAATATGGTCTACCAAACTAAACAGAGAATTTTCAATAGAAGAATCTAAAATGGCCAAAAGATATTTAAAGAATTGCTCAACATCCTTAGTCATCAGGGAAATGCAAATCGAAATGACTCTGAGATACCATCTTATACTTGTTAGAATGGCTAATATCAAAACCACTGATGACAGCTTATGTTGGAGAGAATGTGAAGTAAGAGGAATACTCATCCACTTTTGGTGGGAGTGCAAACTTGTACAGCCACTTTGGAAATCAGTATGGAGGTTTCTCAGAAAATTGAGAATCAATCCACCTCAAGAGCCAATGATACCACTCTTGGACATATAACCAAGGAATGCTCAAGCATAGCACAAGGACACATGCTCATCTATGTTCATAGCAGCATTATTCATAATAGCCATAACCTAGAAAAAACCTAGATGCCCCTCAACTGAAGAATGAATAAAGAAAATATGGTACATATACACAACTGAGTACTACTTAGCAGAAAAAAAAATGACAAAATGAAATTTACAGGCAAATGGATGGAACTAGAAAATATCATCCCCAGTGAGGTAACCCAGACTCAGAAAGATAAACATGTTATGTACTTATTCATAAGTGATACTAGATGTAAAGCAAAAGATAAACAGACCACAACCCACAACTCCAGAGAGGCTAGCTAGCAGGGAGAACGCTAAGAGGGATGTATTGATCACCCTGGGAAGAGGAAATAGATGAGATCTCCTGAGTAAACTCGGGGTGAGGGGGGGCAATGGATGGTAGGGGATAGAGGATGGGAGTGTAGGGGTATGGGATGGTCAAGCTGGAACAGGGGTGGAGTGAGAGATCAATGAGGGAGATAGCTTGGTAGAGGGAGACATCATGGAGACAGGGAGAAAACTGGTGTGAGGGAAGTTCCAAGGAATCCACAGGGATGACCCCAGCTTATACTACTAGCAGTGGTAGAGGAAGTGCCTAATCTGTCCTACACCAGTCACATTAGTGAATGTCTAAACTGTCATCATAGACCCTTCATCCAGTAACTGATGGAAACAGATACAGAGAGCCACAGTCAAGCACCAGTGAGACTACCCTAGAGAATAAACACATCTGCAGCTGTTTGACTGCATGCATTTAGGAATTGCAACTTATTTTGCATATAATTGTGGCAAAGCAGTCACACGTTTAAGTGTCCTATGGTCTGTTGTAGCATGAATGTTAAAGAGTCTTATTAATAAAACCAAACCTGAGGCCAGTTATTGGGGTGAACTGGAAGATCAGAGAATTAGAACAAGCCACAGGTCCCTTACCTCGCCAGATCCTCAGTTTGTCTTGTTTCCTCAGACTGGAAGCCTCTGTGTCCTCATATCCGAATGGCTCTCAGCTGAACTGCTGCTAGAAAGCCTGAAAGCTTAACCAGCCAAATGCTTCTAGTTTCTGGTCCTCACACCTTATAAACCTTTCTGTTTTCCACCACCACTCCCTGGGATTAAAGGCTGCTTTCTGGGATTAAAGGCGTGAGTCACCATGCCTGGCTGTTTCCAATGCGGCCTTGAACTCACAGAGATCCAGAGGGATTTCTGTCTCTGGAATGCTAGGATTAAAGGCATGTGCTAACATTTTCTAGCCTAAGTATCTTGTGGCTTTTCTGTTCTCTGATCCCAGATAAGTTTATTAAGGTACACAATATTTTGGGGAACACAATACCACCACAGTCTAGGAAGACCCTTCTTTTGGATCAGGTGCTTTCTTAATGATTCAGATTGATATTCAACCTGAGACTTCAGACAATGTCACTAGATTTTAGAAGTCTCCTACCTCTCTCATCTCTAATCCTTTGCTAGATGAACTCTAGATACTTCTGAACATGCTTTCTAAGTTTTCTAAGGAAACTCTGGAAGTCTAGAGTTCAGCTAAGTAGCTATCCACTCCACAAGTCTAGAATATAAAGTCAGTGTTGATTCTCTCGTATACACCTTAGAGCCAGGTGAAATAGTTGTCAGAAAAATATCAGAGACTATCATTCACAAGCCATGCAGTAAAAAGCAGTGAGCTAAGGAATTTACAGGTTAGAATAAAAAATAAGATCACTTAAATCTACTTGTGTGTCTACTTCTTTCCTACCTTCATTAACAAAAGTAAAAGCAAATGACAACAACAAAATAGACTTATAAAATTTTAACTACAGAGGAGAGAAAATTGGGTTAGGTTACATAAACCACGTGCAGTAAGTAATGAACAAAATGTGGAAAGGGAGCAAAGAGATGTTTATGGGACTAAAACCTCTGTTAAAACTAATTGTGTGCTCTTCCAATTAACCAGGAGAGCAAACAAATTAAAGTCTGTTTATACTAATCTGAAACATCTTCAGAAAAAGTCAAAATATCACTGTAAATAATTTGCAATTTGTTTATTATGTGACACCACCTTCATTAAGAGTCTACTAAAACAGTTACTAGAATGAGTACTCTATATCTTTGAGTGTATTTATGTAAAACATGAGCAAAAACAAAATCAGTTACAGCACACACACAGTATAGTTTGTATAATTGCTTAAATATGAAGAAGAATATTACATGATGAGCTAAGCTCAGAATTTCCAAGAGTCAAGCACATTAAAAATGACTTTATATAAAGCACTATGAGAAGAATACATATCACATTAATAGTACAAAGTAATAGTATTTATAGGATCGTATTATGTTATCTGGTTAGTTCCCTTTCTGGAGTAGTTCAACATACACAAACATATTTATGAAGTGATAGATATTTAAACAACAAAAAGCAATAATCCAAGAAAATTTTAATTAGCTACAAAATACTCAATAATAAAACTCTCTTGAACATCTCTGTGAAACTACTACTTTTTTAGAAAGATGATAGAAATGAGAGATAAAGAGGGAAGGAAGAGAGAGGTGGCGGAGGTAAATGAGATGCAGGACAGGTTTCTAACGAAAATGTAATAATGCATTTATATTCATAAAACAGCGAAGACAGTTTCACATATGGAAGACCTTTTTACTATGAATATGCAGAAGAATTACCATCATCTAAATCTAATAAATTGACATATTTGTGCTAAATTTGTTTTTTCGAATATTTGAAATTTAAATATTTGGGGAAGAGAAGTAATTTGATATTGGTTTTAAAATCTCTGCTTTTTATAATGTTAAGATTACATCAAAATAGTACCAAACAAAATACTAACAAGCTGTGAACTTTGAGCAGTTGGTGACTAGATAGGCACTCACTATATGTGATGGGATATTTGAGGAAATTTGAAATAACAAGATGAACAATATTGCATTTAAATTTTAAAAATTAGTTCCAGTATTTCTAAAAGTATATCTGGGCAAAATCTTCAAATTTAATCTTTCCTATGTGTCTTTCTGAGTTTGTCCTGTAAATATGCCACATATGATAGTTTTTATATTAATGTGTATAAAATCAGTTCAATTTTCTTTTGTCCTTATTTCAAAAATATTCTCTGTTTAAAATTTGTCTTTTAAGAGCCATGAGAATGGCTCAGGTAGTAAAGCATTTGCCACACAAATGAAATCATCTGAATTTCTGTCTCCAGAATCCAAGTACTGCTGGGCATGACTGTGCATGTCTGGAATCCCAGGAGTCCTACGGAGAGATGGGATACAAAAGTGAATCCTCTGAACCTCACAGGCGAAATAATGTGTTATAGACAGTGGATAAAAACAGACTTCATGTCAAACAAAGCTGAAGGCACAGACCAACAATCAATCATCCTCTGATCCTCATAACTCAACATAGCACCATAGCATATACCTGCTTACATTTAATCTCATGAACACACACACACACACACACACAATACACTCATAGTTTTTTAAAAAAGAAACATTTATTTGATATTTTAACCATATTTAGTCTAATAAAATTGAGTATAAAATTATTTTTCAATTAATTTACAGTGTGATCCAAAATAATGTTGCCTTTCTTCAATGATGCATGTACTACATGCAATGATGCATGTAGTGTGTAAGAGATTAAATATATAAGTAATATTTTCATATTTTACAGATGAATACCTGTGTATCAGATTCTATTAGAAAATATAAAATTGCTTGGATAATGTTTTCACTGAAGTTCAAACATTGTAGTGTCACTCTTTTCCTCTGGCTATAAAGTTATTTTACCATTACCATTTTATTACACATTTCATTGGCCCAGTAGCTATGGCAACCAATTGAGCAAAACAAGACAAAGACAGTTTAATAAATGGTAATGAATACTCATAACTAGAAAATGGTTGAAAAAGATCACATTACTCTCACTTGAGATTTTAGCTGTTACTTCCTTTGGTCTTCCTCCAGATGCATGTGATCAAAAGAAATATTAAAGTACACAAGAACATTAACTGAAGAGAGATTCCACGATGAAGTTTCATTAAGGTTATCTGCCCTAATGGGGATCTTCAATGCAATGCATCTGTTTGGGTTCAGCCATGACTCCTTTTAAATGAGTTTTCTTCCATGTTCCATAAAGCAAAGCCAATCAACTCATTGGTTCATCAAGTTGGAGGTCAGTGGAATAACTCTTGACTCATCAATGGCCTCTATGTGGTGAAGAGACATCCATCCACATTTCTCCAGGAAAAAAATGCAACTTTTCCTTCAAATATTGTTCTTCTCATAATTTAAGTTTAGGAATATGTGAAAGACTTCTATTGAAATCATTTTTAATTAACAAAAATCATAGAATAAAGATAAATTGGTTGGGTGTGGGGGAATATCCCATTCCCCCACCCATAAGCAGGATCATTAGAGGTTTAAAGTCACCACTACAAAATAAATTTGAAGCCAACCTGGGTTACGTAAGATACAGGTTTCAAACAAACAAACAAATAACAAACAGGATAAATCAATATAAATACTAAAGTCATGATAATAAAATATCACCCGATTTGAATGTGTTGTAGAATGTGAATATGTTTGAGGTCTCTGGGTACTGACCATTTACAGTTACCTCCATTTATGCATTCAAGTATTCTGCCATTTTATATTTTTGTTTTGTTTTGTTTTAAATATAATCTGACTCTAGAGAACATATTACTCATATTAGTTATGGAAAACAGAATCATTTTTTTGAATAAAAATTAAACTAAAATCTACATATTGTTTGCATAGAATTATGAAATATTTAGACATTTAACCAAATTTTCATAGTCATCATTTAATTATAAATGAAGAAGAGGAAGCAGAAAGTTTACACTTTGTGTGCACAGTTTTTTGATGTCATATTGAAAATCTTTCTGGTATTTAGTAGACAGACTTTTCTTTCAGTTTGAGGAGTTTGAAGGTTTATTTGACTTAGAACTTGTCTTCTTTGTTACTACAATTAACAGCTAAATTTTATTAAATGCTTAAGACATATGAGGATATACTAGTATTTAGCTTCATTTGGACATCATAGATAGTTACACTGACAATGTTATGAGCACTATTTTAAAGACACAATAATTCACATATGTTGAAAAACATTCCAGTGATGTCAGAATTTTCATATATCTCATTATATATTTTCCTAGAGAAACGAAGTGGATATTTTGATTCAGTTAAAAAAATAAGATGCACGTTATATTAATGGTGCTTACATAATTTGCCTATTCAAATATAAATTCACTAAATACACCAGAAGCATTGATATAAAAAGGGTTTTGGATGAGCCAGAAGCTTAAAGATAAATAGCTTTTTTTTATTACCTTGACTTATAATTATCCTTTTCCTTCCTCAAGTAACAAATTAACACACTCATCCCTACAAGGAAGGGATATATAGTCTTTAAAGTTAATAAAATGAATCTTATCCTTATTCCAAAGAGTAAAATTCCTATTGAAATGCTTCATTGAGTAAGATACAATCTATAAATATGCTTGCATGCTAGGAGTATAATCTTTTATTATGAGTTTCTGGAAAAGGATCTATGTCTCAAAAATAATCATTGCATGTAAAAGGTCTTCCAGTTAAACTGTTTAAAGGTAAATAGAAACATAGGAGGAAAAGAAATCTGATGCTTCATAATATTGCAGATTAAACTGAAAAGAGGTGGAGGTGAATTCTTAAAGCATCCGCTGCCAAGGACTACAGATTTCTGCCAGCTCTTGGTAACTAATGTGGGAATACCTACAGGCTGAGCAGTATTTTTTGCCAGCAGGAGGGATCTGGCCTGAGGAATACACCATATTGTGAATCACGCATCCTCATTAGAGTCAAGACTAGATGGAAATTTCCTGCCAATTTCAGACCTAATTACTAAATTTTTTTTAGAAAAAGTATTTTTGAATATGTGGACAAGGTAGTACATCTGCTAACCAGTATATATTTTTGTAGCCAAAATATATGTGTAAATCAGACTCAATTGAAGGTCCTTTCCATCCTTAATATATAAAATTGCCAGAGTCTATCCTTAATATATAAAATTGCTGGAGTCCAGCTCCAGTGGAGTTCAGGTCCCAAAGAGGTTTGGAGTCAGTGAAGCAAGGACACTGGAATGATTTGTCAAGTATCAGTGGTTGGCCAGCAGCCCATGCCACAAAATCAAGTTAAAATGTGATGAATTCTTTGAGATATTTAGTATCATTGAATACTATTCTATGAAAAATAGGAAAATGTCAAAAATATCATTGTCTAATTGTTTAATAATAATTAATAATAATCCTTTCTTAACTATTGACTGTTTATGATCATAAAAATAATAGCCTTGAAGATTAAAATCTGCTACTAAATCCCTTGGGAATTAGTTGTGTCTATTTCAGGACTATATATTTTTCATATCTAATGTAATCTAACTCTTCATTCAAAATTTATCTTCTCTAACCTCAAACCTTTAGATTTTGTTGCACATATTCTTAAATGGTGCTCATAAATACTCGATAACTCATATAATAAGTATAGAAAGTGAATATTAAGGCTATTAAATATTACCAAAAGCCACATAAAGGGACGGGTTTGTTTGTTTATTTATTTACACTTCAAATCCATATCTCCTCAAAAGATTTGCACTTTTATGACAATTAACAGGATAATTGTCATGTTACTTTCACCTGGTTCTATAACCTAACCTCACAAAATTACTTCTCATTTTCAAGAAAATGCTAAGGACAAGATCTTTTAAATTTATAATATACTATGCAAGAACAGGCTAGTTGTCTAGTAGAATTTTAATAATAAATCTAAAAATAATTTAGATGATGATTCTTTGCCAACTCATATAAGAAGTATCTATGAATAAAAGCATAATTCTGACTAGGAAAATTATATCAAAATATTCTAAGAAAAAATGTTTTCTATTTTCTCCTTTGATGTGAGGACAGGCTTTAAAAACATTTGTATTGCAATGTGACTCTCAAGCTCTTCTCTGGTATAGGATTAAGACCCCCACAATAGACTACTGGCAATGGTCGAGAGACAGCCCAAACTGACCTACTCTGGTGATAGGATGGCCAAACACCCTAATTGTCGTGCTAGAAACCCCATCCAATGACTGAGGGAACCAGATGCAGAGATCCACGGCCAGGCCCCAGGTGGAGCTCCAGGAGTCCAATTGGCGAGAAAGAGGAGGGTTTGTAAGAGCGAGAATTGTTGAGATCAAGATTGGATAAAGCACAGCCAAACAAATGGAAACACATGAACTATGAACCAATAGCTGAGGAGCCCCCAACTGGATCAGGCCCTCTGGATAAGTGAGACAGTTGATTGGCTTGATCTGTTTGGGAGGCATCCAGGCAGTGGGACCAGGTCCTGTACTCAGGGCATGAGTTGGCTGTTTGAAACCTGGGGCTTATATAGGGACACTTGGCTCAGCCTGGGAGGAGGGGACTGGACCTACCTGAACTGAATCTACCAGGTTGAACTCAATCCTCAGGGGAGTCTTTGCCCTGGAGGAAATGGGAATGGGTGGTGGGCTGGGGGGAAGGTGGGTGGGGTGCGGGAGGGGGGAGAACAAGGGAATCCGTGGCTGATATGTAAAATTAAATTAAATTATAAAATAAAAAAATAAATAATAATAA
The DNA here is from genome assembly GCF_007827085.1 of Peromyscus californicus insignis. Classification (NCBI taxonomy): domain Eukaryota; kingdom Metazoa; phylum Chordata; class Mammalia; order Rodentia; family Cricetidae; genus Peromyscus; species Peromyscus californicus. The sequence goes on along the minus strand of NW_026294447.1, from coordinate 31,429,048 downwards.
AAACAACAACAACAAAAAGAAGTTAGGGTGATAAAGGTATATTGTAAAAGATGCACTGTGATACAGAGAAGGTCCTCAAGTCAAGACCATTAGGACATCCAAAGCTGACAAGAAAGTCATGAGAAAAAACGGAGGTTTTTCAGGAAGCAGATATCAGTGGCGTAAGTGGCATCTGGAAGTAGGTGACATTTTATGATCTGTTAAGCCCATGCTAAATTTGTCAGTTGATGGCTGTCAAATTTTCTTAGAAAAGACTTTATACTTGAGCCAGGGAACTCCATGAAGTCTGGTTGTGTTTCCAATAAAACATGTGTTCAAAAGTTTTATTCTAGGGTGAAATCGAAAGGATGACTTAAGATGGACCATGTGATTATTAAAAAAGAGAGAATGGGGATAGTAAAATAGCATTGATAAAATTCATACAATGTATGCTCATATTCTTTTATCAAGTCAGCTTTGGAGCTTCAGGGAGGATGTAGTGAGTAACACTAAAATAGTCAGAAATCTGGTATCATACTGGACATAGAGATGGGTAATCCAGACTACACTGGAGTATATTGCACTGGATTTTCTCTGAATGCAGAAGGAGACAAAACATCTATGAACAACAATGCAATTTATCACAGTACTACAATGTACAGAGAACATGCACATCAAGATTTCACAGCACACATTATCTTTTATGCAATGGTAAGTGCATTTTGAGAAATGTAAATCCACGCCCCATTCCCTGATATCAAATAAAATAACAACCTAGTTAGGATACAGTATTCTTACTAAATGTATTTCGTCAACTTAAAATATACATGAGATATAATTCTTATTCCATAACCTCCTAAAGAAGAAAAAGAAAAAAACGTGCACACAAAGTACTAGAGTTATTAAAATAATAGCAGCATTTGTGTACTAAAACCAATAAAAGATGATGCTAAATATTGAAGTGTTAATTGTTTAAACTGAAGCTATCTTCCACAAAGTGATTAGATATTTGTCTTTGAACTAATAAAAATATTACCTAAGAAAATTAACATCATACAAATTCATGAGATTATATTAAATCTTCTTACTTTAATATTTAAAAAACCATAACTTAACTTTGATTTATAACTTGATATAAATAAGATAACATCTACATGTCAATTGGAATTTTCCATGTGAGAAGAATCCAGGGAAACTATACAGACCTCTGTTTCTTATCTGTCTTCACATTTAAATACAAAATATTTAGGAGTCAAAATTTGGCTTGTCTGTGTTTTTCGGTTTTGCATCCTGTACAGTGATGGAGCTTAACCAGTTAATTGATTTGCACACACTTTACTTGGGAGCTCTCAATTTGCTTGATGACATGTAGCAGCTCAAGGGATGGAGACATATAGGAAGCGCAAATAGAAAATCCCTTGACTTTTTCTCCAAATAGAGGAATTGATTTCTTAAGTTCACTTTATATCAAAGGTATCAACTGATAGTTTTGTATAAAGATAGAAAAAAATAATTTGTTGACAATGGCTGGAGATGAAATTATTTTATAAAATCTTTCAAATGCATATTATATGAGAAATATCAAATACAATGTTTATGACTATGAGTAATGTTAATCTTAAGGACAAGGGTGGGTGCTAGGTTAGGGTATTCTGTAAAGAGTTTAGCATTCATCTTTTATGGCTAAGAACATTTGTCTTGCTGAGGCTGTGATTTTGCATCCCCTCATTCACGTGGCTTGATTCAGAACCACCTGTTCACTCCAGCTGCAGGGCTTAGACCTCCTTTATCTGGTTTCTGTGGGTATTTGAACTTACGTGCACTGACTTACACACACATGCACATATACTCCTAATTAAAGATAAAATAAATCTTAAAAGTCTAAATGTATTCTAGTTAATAGGCAATATAATTCTGAGAGTTGAAGTAATTCAAACCTGTTTGAGATAATCTTGAACTATTTTATAAAAGTACAGGATATACTTGCCTCAGTCATATGGTCCACTATTCAAGGTAGGAACTTCAAGCTACTAGCACGGCCATGTCACCATTGTTCTAATACAATGAGAACACTGTCAGCATACTTACCAATAATCAAATGATGGATAGTTCACCTGTGGTCTTTTTGAGACCCACAGGAATGCTCTGCGTTGTGGTGTATTGCACAGTAAGATTAAACTGTCGGTTTATATGAGTGAGAATTATTGAGACCAAGGTTGGATAAAGCACAGGGACAAAGAGCCAAACGAATGGAAACACATGAACTATGAACCAATGGCTGAGGGGTCCCCAACTGGATCAGGCCCTCTGAATGGGTGAGACAGTTGATTGGCTTGATCTGTTTGGGAGGCATCCAGGCGGTGGGACCGGGTCCTGTGCTCATTGCATGAGTTGGCTGTTTGAAACCTGGGGCCTATGCAGGATCGCTTGGGTCGGCCTGGGAGGAGAGGGACTGGACCTACCTGGACTGAGTCTACCAGGTTGATCTCCGTCTGTGGGGGAGGCTTTGCCCTGGAGGAGGTGGGAGTAAGGGATGGGCTGGGGGGAAGCTGAGGGGGCCCGGAGGGAGGAGAACAAGGGAATCCGTGGCTGATATATAGAGCTGAATTGTATTGCAAAATAAAAATAGAGATTTAAAAAAAAGAAAAAAAAAAAACAAAAAAACTGTCCTCCATTTTTACAATCTGGTTCCATGTACGTGCTGGGAATTCAATCCCCATCCTCTGGAAAACCAAAGACTGCTCTTATCTATGGAGCTAGCTCTCCAGTATAGAAATACTTATTTTTATCAAGGTTTCCCCTCCCCCAACACTGTGACAGGGCAAGACAGCGCAAAGGTTCCTCCATCTTGTATTCTTGCTGAGCCCATTTCAGATTTAATTAGAAATTGATCTCCTTGATGGAGAATCCCATGGAAATTATCCAACTCTATTCTAGGAACCAAAAGTCTGAATGACCTAACTAACTTTTCCTAGCTTCTGTTAAACTGCCTGCTTGTGCAGAACCCCTCTAGCTAACTGCTTATCTTAGCCTCTGTAAAACCGCTTGCTTCAAACCGCTTACTTAGGCAAAGCTCCCCTGCAGCTGCTGCGGGAGAGGCCAGGACATGGTTTCTGACTTTAAAAACCCTCTTTCTGGATATTCAGGCCACACCTAATTCCCCTGACACTTTGAGTGTAGACCCAGTCAGCTGGAATAAACACTTTCAGTTGGCTATAAACTGTGCCTGAGTGGTCTTCTCTAGCAAGCTAATCATAACAACACTCCCCAGAATCTTTCCAGCTCCTCATCTACCTAGTTCCATGCCCTTTCTCTCTCTCTTTAGAAACCAAACAGGCAAACAAATAACAACAAAAGCAGAATAGGAAAAAACAAAAACAAAATACACACACACAACAATAACCCACAAATGCAAAACACATGATCTGAAAACAAAATGTGAAAGCGAAAGATTAGTATGACAAAAAATAAAAACAAACAAACAAACAAAAAAAAACTATACGAGAATAATATTGAGTTCTTTTTTGTTGACTATCTACCGCTTTGGGATGGGACATACCCTTCAGTGTGGTTAATATACTCAATAAGACTTCATTGTAAAAAACATTTTTTCCTTTGTAAATGGGTGTCAACTGCAAATTACTTCTTGGTTCGGGGTGGGAGCTCATGTCCATTTCCCCCTCTCTGTGCTGGGATCTAGTCTGGCTTGAACCAGGGCAGACCCTGTCTAGTTTACCAAGGTCTTAAATTTTATAGAATTATAAGGAATTTAGTATAATTAGGGACTGAAAAGCCACCATGTCTGTTAAATTGGGGCTCACCATGCTGTGATATAGATGTTAATTATTGAATGAACATGATTAACGTAACATGTACCTTTAAACTAGAAAAATGCCCAATGAATTTCATTGTCATTTAATAGGAGCCTTCCTGTTCTGCTGAGCCTATGTTCTGGAAAAAGGCAGCCACTGTGCAAACAATGATTATCCAATTTCTGCAGCAAGTACAGTGTGATGGTGGATCTTTATAGGTCAGATTATCGCTTCCAAGCATGGGCTATTTATAGCGCTCTACTTTCCCAGAGAAATGCTGACATTGCTGTACTATCTTTAACTTTTGAGCTCAGATAACTGATTGGGCTGATAACATTAGTTCCAGCTTTTATGTTTAGTCTTTTTTTTTTTTCTCAGTCAGTTTGTGTGAATCATTCTACCTGACTTCTTGCACAAATGTCATGTCTATCAATTCAAGGAAATGTGTGTTTCCTATTTCTTTGACCACCCTGACACTTATACTTTATCTTGAAAGATAAAATGAAAACAAATTTTGTTAGACTATTTCTCAACAAATCTGATAAAAATGTGCACTCTAATTGTGTGTAGGGATTATTTTCAGCTAGAGTATTTGAAAAAGAAAACAGTTTATGGGTACATATGTTCAAATTCAAAGACCCAAACAATGACCATAATAGAATTGCCAGAATAAATTCTTCAATAATGAGAGGAGCCTGTTCACCTCCAAAAGGAAATCTGTTACTGAGCTAAGCTGCAGTATGTTGGTTCAATACATTGAGAGTAATCAACTACTGTAGACTGACTAATTTTCCAGCAGAACAATATTATAATTAACTGAAACAGAAGGTAACAATGAGACTGTTATACTCCTCTGGACTTGAGTAAGTTTTCACACTCATCCTAGGAAGCATAAGCCAAATTCTGCAATATTGGAGGAAATATGACATTTTTCAGAGTAAATGCAGACCCTTGTGCAAAATTGCAAATGGTGATATAGGTACAAAGGAGACAGAACTCACAGTGAAAAACTTAAGAACAATGAAGGTAGTTACACCCAACAGGTTCATCAGCAAACTTAAAGCAACCTCAGTTGTGATAGGGACAGATCAGGGAAAACATATATTTAAATGGGCAAGATTCAATGTCAACATACAAAAAGACATGATACGACAATGACATTCAAAACCCTTTTTTCCTATATAACCACTGTAATTAAAAACAAGTTTCATTATAACATAAAAAAATGAGCATTCTTTGGTTGAATTTCAATTTCCATCAATATATGTTCATATTTATGATATCTATATTACATTTATATGAATAAATGCTTCAAACACATTCTAAAAATCATGATAGTTTGTAGAACTCCAATGATTTCTAAGTGACACATAATTCAATTCAACCTTCTTTTTTTTTTTTTTGGTTTTTCGAGACAGGGTTTCTCTGTGTAGCTTTGCGCCTCTCCTGGAACTCACTTGGTAGCCCAGGCTGGCCTCGAACTCACAGAGATCCGCCTGGCTCTGCCTCCCGAGTGCTGGGATTAAAGGCGTGCGCCACCACCGCCCGGCTCAATTCAACCTTCTTAATCAAATGTTTTTAAATGTGTAAATTATAACTACTGACAGTATAGTTACAGTTACTAATACTACAATAATATCACAGCTAATTAACATTATAAAATATGTATGTCCCTTCCTTATGAATACTGGTTTGCTACACAAAAATACACCAAAAAGTCAAATTCTGCCACTATTATGTGATAAGTTTATGTGAGGTAATATTTATATTTATTTAGATGTTTGATAGTGAACTGGTATTCTTTCAGTATTTATTATTCATTCATTTGTTGTGTGTCTGTGTGTGTTACATTTGTTTTGTGAGGATCTATGTTTGTTTCCAGAAATGTATGCAGATGTACATATACAATGCCTATACATGCCAGAGATCATCATTATGTGTCCTCTTCTATGACTCTCTTCTTTATTTTTTGGACACAGTTGTCATTGAATTTGATGGTTACTGATTTGTTTGGCTCCTGCCTCAGAGCCAGGGTTACAGGGGTGCAATTCTAGGCACTAATTATTTTATAGGGGCACTATGAATCTGAACTTTACCAATTAACTTATTTCCACAACCCTTGTTTCAGTATTTAATGTGCAATATTTAAAAATAAAAAGTAGCTTTCAATATATTTTTGACATTAATGTAAATTAATGCTTTGTCAAGAGTATGCTGGCTTTTATAAGGGAAATGCAGTTTAGAATTCAAAACTAAAGACAAAGTTTATATTCTCTAGTGTGAAAATATTCTCCAGCAAAAAAAAATTATTAAGTTTCTGACAACATGAACCTGGAAAAGTTTAGCTTTAAAATACAGGGATTTTTTTAACTTCCATACACAAGAAGAAATAGAAAGTTAGAATCTAGCATTGCTATTAAAGCACTTTACAGTCCTTAAAGCAAGACTTTCTTTTCAAGACCAGGGTCTGGCATGAATACATAGAAGAAGTTCCCTTATGGAACTGTAAAATATTGAGAGTATACAAATTCAGGAATGGGTAAGCAATGTAAAAACAGAAAGGTCGTCTGATCAAAAAACAAAATATTTTGGATAAGTATTAGTCTGAGAGCACAGTGGCTGAATACCATGGAACACAGCCATCACTGAGTTCACACCATTAGATCGGTTCATTTCTATACTAAAGTTGTTTATTAGAAAACTGATCGCATCTAAACGGTGTGAGAGGATATGTGTAAGAAGATAACAAATCTAGAACTTGGTAGTGGTATTGTGGCCACAGAAAATACATATGTGTAAAAATATTAAGTTAGCCTATGGTCACTTTTGCTCAAATGGTACACAAAAATTTCAAGAAATTCTCTGCACTACATTTCTCAGTACATTTATAAACATTCTAGAATTGATGAGGACCAAACCAAGGGACTCATATGCACTGGTCTCATATATATATGTTTTTTGTGTGTGTGTGTGTGTGTGTGTGTGTGTGTGTGTGTGTGTGTGTGTTTCAATAAATATCTTATAGGTGGAAATGTAAAATAAGATTTTAAATAAAGTAGATGGGAAGAAATAAACAAAATCAGGAGTGAAATTAATGAAATAAAAATAAAACCTAAAGAATAAATGATAGGAAAAAATTGCTTATTTGAAAAGATTGCCAAGACTGTCAAACATTAAGCTGAAGAATGAAAGGATCCAAATCACTAAATTTAGGGGTGAAGTGCGAGACATTACAACAAATAAGACCTTCAGAAAATGTGGAGTTCAGTTTTGCAAGTAACTTTGACACTGATAACCTCCTAATTACCTCTTTGAGAAGAAGTAAATGGAACATTTTTTTTAATTTCAAAGTCAAAACACTGTATATTTATTTTTGCATATTTTGCTTCAAAAATACTGAAGAGACTAATTCTATAATAATGATCTCATCATCTTGTCAATTCACTGCTGTTGCATTCTATTAATGATGACTGTTTTAACACCAAAGGGCATGCATGGGCATATTGTTCTTTATGTGCTTATGTTCACATAACAGGTAATCAAGAGAGGAAAGAGCCTTCACAAAGAATCACTCTCCAAATAACTAGATTTAGAACTTTGAAAATAAATGATGTATTAGCTCAATAAAGTCTTACTTGGCAATTTATATATCTCTAAGGCATATAAATCTGTTTTCTGTTCTATTTTGTCATGAAAAAACACTGGCATTTTGCAATGTTTTATGTATCCTAATGCTTACAATTAAATTGCTTCCCTTCTACTGCACAGAAGTTTGTGAGTGGACTGAAAATTATGTTCAAAGGATCAGGATCAGGATTGGACAGGCTTCATCATCATAAGAAGTGTCTTCGTTGGGGTTTCAATTGCTGTGAAGAGGCACCATGACTGTGGCAACTCTTAGAGGGAAAAAAAAAAGAAAAAAACAAAAAGAAAAACAGAACATTTAGTTGGGCCTGGCTTACAATTTCAGAGGTTTAGTTCATTATCATCATGGCAGGGTACAGCAACATGGAGGCAGACATGATGCTGGAAAAGGAGCTGAGATTTCCACACCTTGATCCTCAGGCAACAGAAGGAAACTGTGACACTGGACATAGCCTTAAAGCCCACCCCCACAGTGACACACTTCCTCCAACAAGACCACACCTCCTAAAAGTGTCACTCCCTATGGGAGCTATTTTCTTTAAACACACACACACACACACACACACACACACACACACACACACACACACGTAGCTTATCAGAAACAACTAGCAATTCAAGGCATTCTTAAATATTTTCTAATAAATATTAATTTACCACAGAAATCAGATAACTAAAATATTTGTTAGGAAACACATAAAAACGTAAATATTCTAACCTTATGGTAAAAATAACATGTGTATTCATTGTCATATTCATACCACTATATATGTGTGGGGAAATGGCTTGTCTCCATAGCTATTAATCTTATTTGTGTCTATCATATACCAAACCCTTATGCATGATTTATATCTAATTTATATATTTATAATTTATATATAATTTCCCACTCCATGCACTTCCTGTGTGTTAGAAAATAAACAGTGACCACTGCCTTTCTTTTGTCTTGACTTTGTAGAGTATTTGAAAACGCTTTTGTACAGAGATCTGACTATCCCTCAATTGTTAACTATATAGGAAAGAACTTGGAAGACAATATGAATTTTCCAATGTGAAAGAAGCATATGACATTTTCATTGTCATTTCAGAAGTTAAAATGTAAGTAATGAGCTATAAGAATTTTGAAACACTTAAAATGTACAGAGCTGTGTGGGAGGCAAGATGCCTGAAAAACTTTTATAAACTTGTAATGTTGCATTTATTCTGGATGAATATTCTGCTTTATTGTGAAAATGTCAGATCCACTTTATCAAGACAGTAACTTTTCAAGAAACTAAAATTTTATGTAAATCAATGTCCTTAATAATTTGAACTAACATTTAAATTTATATATTTACCCACACATATAAAGAATTTAGGTGAAAATTCCATTGTAAGTTTTTATGCTTTTTAAATAGTTATATGAATATTCATGGGACACATACTATTACAAATGATATGTGTACAGGCTGTTTCACATTGATGCTTTCTAATTAATAGTTACTTGCTGCTCTAATTATCACAACTGATATTGGTGTTTTTCACAGCAAGACATTTTAGTTTCCATCTTATATCATTTGTGAAGCACTATAGTTGGGACTTAAAAGATAGTTTGCAGAATAATTGTATGCTCAGTAAAAGTTTCCATAATTTTGAAAATAGACATACATTGTCAATAATATTTTAATTTAATTTTCTGAAGATTTTCCATCATAAAAAGGAATGAGAAGAGTAATAAATACATTTTATGTGGCTTTGAATTATGAGACAAATAATTAAAATTATGTGTGAATATGATGCAACTCTTGATGATGTGGTCTAATTATAATGGAACACTTTAAGATATCATCCAATGCCATCTATGCATTTTTAAAGATATGTCTAAAAGAAACATTTTTCCTTAGGATGTAAACAGCATTTTTACTCAATAGCACCCAAATTATTCCAAGATCCCTATGATTTCTTTTTAGGCACACACACACACACACACACACACACACACACACACACACACACACACTGTGATACCCTCTCAGCAGGTAGCTATCAAGAGACACTGATGATATTTGTTACATATTAGATTAAATAAGTGACACTTAGGAACTTATTTACTCTGTGGGAGAACTATTACTTACAATGAAAACACAGTAAAACAAAACAAAACCTAAGCCTTCCCCTGAGTTCCATATCCCAGCATACAACTCTGTTGCTTTACCAGAGGCCAGGCTACTCTGAGGGACCCCAGGTTGAACATCACCCTCACCCACTAACACTCCTTAAAGCCCACCCAACAACTGCACCCTCTCTCTTAGGCTCCATATCCTGGCCCACAATTCAGGCTGTTATACCTGAGGGTAGGCTGATTCTATGAACCCAAGTTTAGGCACTGCCCACAACCAGCTAACAGAAAGCTGGTCCAGTATCCCCCAACTGCACCCTCTCCCCTGAGCCCCATATCCTAGCCCACAACCTTAGCAGAAAACTTCTGCTGTACTAGAGGTCATGTTCTTCTAGGAATCCCAGGGACCAAGCAGGGACCCAGAACCTTAGAGGCCACACTGATACTTGAAATACAAAGGAGCATTGTCACCCAAAACCTACAATGTCTTGTAGGCCCTAAAAAGCCAATTGGAGACAATCTACTGACCTGAAGACTCCCTGGCCACTTTGGCCAGAAAACATGAGAATGAACAGAAACCAAGGAACAAATCACACATCATGCAGTGACAAACTCAGGAGTCAACACTTAGACCTCCAATTGTCCCAAACTCAGACGTCTAAATGCCAGTGGAAGTACGCAATCAACATCACCCCCAGAGCCCGGCAACCCTACTACAGCAAGACTTGAATATTCCAACACAGCTGAAACATGAGAAAAGAACCTTAAAACCAACTTTATGAAGATTATAGAGGTCTTTCAAGAGGAAATCTAAAAACACTCCTTAAAGAAATTGAGGAATAGACACACAAAAATTGGAGGAAATCAATAAATCCCTCAGAGAATGCCAAGAAAGCCAAGAAAAAACAAACAAGTGAAGGAGACATTTCAAGACCTGAAAATCAAAATTGAAATGATAGAAAAAACACAAACGGAGGGAATTCTGGAAATGGAAGATCAATAACCCTCCTACATACTAATGATAAATGGTCTGAGAATGAAATTAGTGAAACAACACCCTTTACAATTCCACAAATAATATAAACTTATTTGCTGTGATGCTAACCAAGCAAGAGAAAGACCTGAATGGCAAGAACTTCAAGTCTTTAAAGAAATAAATTGAATAAGATACCAGAAGATGAAAAGTTCTCCCATGCTTCTGGATCAGTAGGACTAACATAGTAAAAATGGCCATCTTACCAAAAGCAATCTACACAATCAAATCAATTCCCATCAAAATTCCAACACAATTCTTCACAGAACTTGAAAGAACAAAACTAAACTTCATAAGGAAAACAAACAAACAAACAAAAAACCTATGATAGCTAAGAAAATCCCGTAAAATAAAATAACTTCTAGGGGTATCACCATCCCTGATTTCAAGCTGTACTATAGAGAAATAATAAAAAAAAACTGCATTGTATTAGCATTAAAATAGACAGTTTGATGAATGAAACTGAACCAAAGACCCAGACATAATTTTACATACCTATAGATGCCTATTTTTTTTTATAAAGAAGCCAGAAATATAAAATGGAAACAAAGAAAGCAGTTTCAACAAATGGTGCTGATCTAGCTAGATGGTGGTATGTAGAAGAATTCAAATAGATCCATATCTATCACCCTGCACAAGGCCACGTGAATCAAGGACCTCAACATAAATCCAGATCCACTGAACCTGATAGATAGAAAGTGGACAGTAGCCTTGAATGCATTGTCACAGGAGACTACTTCCTGAATAGAACACCAGTAGCAAAGACACTGAGATAAATACATAATAAATAGGACCTCAGGAAACTGAAAAGCTTTTGTAAGGCAAAGGACACTGTCAAAAGGGGAAATAGCCACCTACAGAATGAGAAAATATCTTCCCAAACCCCACATCTGACAGAAGCCCACTTTCCAAAATACATGAAGAACTCAACAAACTAGACATCAATAAACCAAATAAGCCAATTAAAAGAGGAATACAGAGCTAAACAGTGAACTCTTAAAAAAGAAATCTCAAATGACTGAGAAGTACTTGAAATATTCAACATTCTTAACATCAGGGAAATGAAAATCAAAACGACTCTGAAATTCCATTTTACCATTTGACTAAGATCAAAAATACAAATGACAGCTCATGCTGGAGAGAAAATATGTAGCAAGGGCAACACTACTCTATTTCTGGTAGGAGTGCAAATTTGTATACTCACTTTGAAAATCAATGATAGTTTCTCAGAAAGTTAGAAATTGACCTAGCTCAAGACCCAGCTACACCACTCCTGGGCACATACCCAAAGCATGCACTACTATTCCACAAGGACACTTGCTCAATTATGTTAATAGCAGCTTTATTCAGAATAGCCAAAAACGGGAAACAACCCAGATGTTCCTCATCCAAACAATGGATAAAGAAAATGCAGTACATTTACACAATGAAATATTACTTAGCTAGTGAAAACAAGTGCTGTGGGATGTTTTGTATGGCAAATGTGTTGCTAATTAGTCAATAAATAAAACACTGATTGGCCATTGGCTAGGCAGGAAGTGTAGGCGGGACAAGGAGGAGAATAAAGCTGGGAAGTAGAAGGCTGAGTCAGAGAGACACTGCCAGACACCATGATGAGAAACAGCATGTGAAGATGCCGGTAAGCCACGAGCCATGTGGCAAGGTATAGATTAATGGAAATGGATTAATTTAAGCTGTAAGAACAGTTAGCAAGAAGCCTGCCACGGCCATACAGTTTGTAACCAATATAAGTCTCTGTGTTTACTTGGTCGGGTCTGAGCAGCTATGGGACTGGCAGGTGAGAGAGATTTGTCCTGACTGTGGGCCAGGAAGGAAAACTCAAGCTACAAACAAGGACACCAATAACTATGCCAGAAAATTAATGGAACTAGACAAGATCATCCTGAGTGAGTTAACCCAGACCCAGAAAGACAAGCATGGTATGTACCCACTTATATGTAACCACAATACAATCTACAGCTAAGTAACAGGAAGACTCAAGTGTGTGTATGTGTGTTGGGGGAGGTACATGAATCACATAGTGAAGAGGAAATAGAATAAACATCACAGGTGTATGTGGGGGAGGGATCTTGATTGGAAGGTGGTCATGGGAACAGGAGGGACCAGGTGGAGGGAGGATGGAGGGAGTGTGTACTGAGAAAGACAACTGAAATCATAAAAAGCTAGAAATCTCATGTAGTAAAAACCCCCAGGAATCTCTGAGAGTAGCCCTAGCTAAGACTACTAGCAAGGGGGCATACAGAGCCTGAACCAGCCATCTCATGTAACCAGGAAAGATTGCCAGTGGAGGGAATGGGACCCCAACCCATTCCATGAGAGTGATCTTACCCATGAAATTGCCTGGAGAGTCAGGACCTACAAGCTTGAAAGCCCAGAGACCTAGCATAAAACCAAACATGACAGGCAAAGGAAAAAAAATGAAGTCAATGAAATGACTCTTAATGGTATTCTGCTATACTTAAAGATCATTGCCTAGCCCAATTGTCATCAGAGATGGAAACAGATGCAGATGCCCACAGTCAAATATTTTGCAGACTTTGGGGAATCCTGTGTAAGGTAGGGACGGAGGATTATGGGAGCCAGAGGGGCCAAGGACACTGCAAGAAAAACCACAGAATCAACTAACTTAGACTCATAGGGGCTCACAGAGACTGAACTGCCAACCAGAAAACTTGCATGTGACTGACCTAGGACAACTGCACATATGTTACAGTTAAGTAGCTTGGTCTTCTTTTGGAACTTTAAACAGTGGGAGCAAGAGCTGTCACGGAGTCTGTTGCTTGCTTTTGGGACCTCTTCCTTTTATTGGACTGTGTATTCCAGTCTAAATAGGAGAGGAGGTGCCTAGTCTTAAAACAACTTCATATGCCATGACTGGCTAATGTACATGGAGGCCTGCCTTTTTCTGAAGAGAAAGGAGGAGGAGTGGGTAGGGGTCAGGGAGAGGGGAGGTTGTGAGGAGGGACTAGGAGAAATGGAGGGTAGGAGGGGAAACTGTGATCATGCTGGGGAAAACAAAACAAACAACAACAAAGCCAAAAACAAAACCAACAGCCAACAGTTAATTTTGTCTTTATATTACCTGCTTCTTGAAGCCTTTTTTTAATTAAGAAAATTTTTCCATTCATTTTATACACCAAAGATCCCCCTCTTCCTTCCTCCCAACCCCCAGCCTCCCTCACCCAACCCAACCCCCACTCCCCCCATAAGAAGTCAAGGCCTCCCATGGGGAGGCACATCCAGTAGAGGCAAGTCCAAGCCATTTCCCCTGCCTCAAGGCTGCATGAGGTGTTGCATCATAGGTAGTGGTCTCTAAGAAGCCCACTCATGCACCAGGGATGGATTCTGATCCTAACGATGGGGACCTTCCAAGCAGACCAAGCTACACAATTGTCTCCCCATGCAGAGGGCCTAGTACAGTTCCATGCAGGCTCCATAGCCGTTGATCCAACTTTCATGAGTTCCCTCTAGTTTGATTTGGTCATCTATGCAGGTTTTCCCATCATGATCCTGATGCACTTGCTCATAGAATCCCTCTTTGATCTCTTTGACTGGACTTTGGAGCTCTGCCTGGTGTTTGGCTGTGGATCTTTGCATCTGTTTCCATCAGTCATTGGAGAAATGCTATGTGACGACAGTTAGGGTATTCACAGGTCTAATCACTGGGGTAAACCAGTTCAGTTCAGGCACCCACTCCAATATTTCTAGTAGTGCAAGCTGAAGTCATCCTTGGGGATTCATGGCAACTTCTCTAGCATTGGACTTCTCTCTATCCCCAAGGTATCTCCCTCTACCATGGTATCTCTTTCATTGCTTTCCTACTCCATCCCTGCTCCAGCTCAACCATTCCATTTCCTTATGTTCTCATCCCTCATTCCCTCCATTGCCCACCCCTCATTCCCAGTTCACTCATAGAAATCTCATCTATTTCCTTTTCCCAGGGCAATCAATGTGGTCCTCTTTGGGTCTTCCTTGTTACCTAGCTTCTCTGGAGTTCTGGGTTGTAGTCTGGTTGTCCTTTGCTTTACATCTAGTATCCACTTATGAGTGGGTACATACCATGTTTGTCCTTCTGAGTCTGGGTTACCTCACTCAGGGTGGTATTATGTTGATCCATCCATTTGCCTGCAAATTTCATGATGTCATTGTTTTCCTCTGCTGAGTAGTACTCCATTGTGTATATGTACCACAATTTATTTAACTATTCTTCAGTTGAAGGGCATCTAGGTTGTTTCCAGGTTCTGGCTATTACAAATAATGCTGCTATGAACATAGTTGAGCATGTGTCCCTGTGGTATGATTGAGCATTCCTTGGGTATATGCCCAAGAGTGGTATAGCTGAGTCTTGAGGAAGATTGATCCCCAATTTTCTGAGAAACCATCACACTGATTTCCAAAGTGGCTGTACAAGTTTACACTCCCACCAACAGTGGAGGAGTGTTCCCCTTGCTCCACATTCTCTCCAACATAAGTGTCTTCAGTGTTTTTTATTTTAGCCATTCTGAGGGATGTAAGATGGTATCTCAGAGTCATTTTGATTTACATTTCCCTGATGACTAAGGATGTTGAGCAATTCCTTAGATGTCTTTTGACTGTTTGAGATTCTTCCATTGAGAATTTTCGGTTTAGTTCTATAGCCCATTTTTTAATTGGATTGTTTAATATTTTGCTGTCTATTTTCTTGAGTTCTTTATATATTTTGGGGATTGGCCCTCTGTCAGATGTGCGGTTGGTGAACTCTTTTCCTATTCTGTAGCCTGTCATTTTGTCTTATTTACTGTGTCCTTTGCCTTAGAGAAGATTCTTAATTTCAGGAGGTCCCATTTATTAATTGTTGTTCTCAGTGCCGGTGCTACTGGTGTTATATTTAGGAAGTATTCTCCTGTACCAGTTTGTTCAAGACTATTTCCTACTTTCTATCTGAGGTGGTTGCAGTAAGTCACAGCTAATTGAGGATATCACAGTTTTATAAATATGACAACCAACCAGCTGTGTATGATACCCACTTGTAATACCAACACTTCAGATGCAGAAGTAGAAGCATCCATAGTTCAATGTCATCTTCTAATTTTCATGGAGTTCCAGGACTTTCTTGGATTCATAAGACTATCTCTAGAAACAAAAGTAATTTGAAAATGACTAAAAAGATGCACATTTTAAAACACACAATTCAGTTCTTATGAGGAAAGCTGGAGAAGCATACTTCAGTTTGAAACTGCATGGAATGTATCTCAGAATTAGTAGAATAAGAAAAAGTACCCTGCTGAAGACCTGAACACTTCAACATAGTTGTATTACTTGTTCTATGACATTTCCTGATGGTAAGTTGGACGTATATCTGAGAAAGGAGCTTTAGTCAATGGAAGATAAATACAGAAGGAGTGTAAGAGTGTACATGTAACTATGTAGTCAGTCATTCTTGTTTGCTGAAATCCCAATGTTATACATGCATGGTCTTCTTTATTGGTGGCTATGATTTAAAATATAATTGGTAACTATATTTTCACCAAACTCCTGAGAGCTAATCATAAAAAAATAAGACTCAAACAAAATAAGTTTTAAAATTGGTAAATTTGAGATGCATATCAATGGAGCCTCATGGAATGAATCTTCCTCTCTCTCTCTCTCTCTCCATATACACATATGATACTCAAATTTAGTTTCAGTACTGTCTGTATTATATCTACTGACAATAAGTGAAAAGTAAATCACTTAAAAGTAAGTAGTGATATTTTAAAAATTAAATAACAGCTTTAATAACGTGTAGCAAATATCATTGTAATATATTTATTTATGATGATACATCATTATTTGCCAAAATAGTGTAAACAGATGAAGAAAACTAAAATAAATTAGATTAGTAAGATCCTACTAGCATATAGAGACCATATTAGAAGAGTTCAAAGAAAGACCCCTCTTGTTATGGGACAGTAGCTGGGACATGAAAAAAATAAACAAACAAAAAACAAAAACCAGTGCTGACATTACTGACTCATTTCTCTATTTCACTTGAGTATCAAATTGGAAAGAAGAAAAGTTCCAAGGCAATTTCTGGAGGCAAGTAGCACAGAAACAAACATTCCACATAGACCTCTTTGCACTCTCTAAGCAACAATACCTTAATGCCACAAAAAGGAACAATTCACCTATTTGTAGCTGGAGATACCATAGCACATCCACTGTAGCCATGAAAAAAAAAAAAAACAAGAGAGATAAACCAAACAAAAATAATGTGTTCACCCTGGGAAGACAGTCAGAAAAAAAGGCTATGGCTGTTTCTCAACCCTGCTCAAAATGGTGTAGGAAGATGTTTGACATAATCACAGATTATGATATTATAGAATGTTCTAAATCACTCACCTCTCCATGATATTCTTTAAATCTTCGAGGAAATCATAGTGATGGAAGAGACATGGGAGAGAATGACAGAGAAAGAGAGAGAGAGAGAGTCAGAGAGAGAGGGAGAGAGTGAAGAGAGAGAGTGTTAGGAGAGAGAGAATGATTTTCAGTGAAGCTACCAAAAATCAAATTATTACAGAAGGAATGCAAAGTTTCTGAAGGGCATCGCAGTCATAAAATTTTAAATTTTGACTTGTGACTAGAGTAACAATAAGCAACCCACAATTTTGCTCCTGAACAGATTAGTGCAAACTTTCGTTCTGTTGTCCTGGGAGAGAAGACAGGTGTATTTGTCTAAACACTAAAGAAAAAAAAATGTCCCTGATAACTGTGTTTCCATACAGTAATTCTAAATCCACAAGCTATAAGAAAGCTTGTTAAAGGAAAGATAAAATAAACTCAGAACAGATGAACCCATTATAATAACAAGACTCAGCAGTGGTACAAATACTGGCACTACCAGATAAGAAATTGAAAGTAACTAATAATGAAAGATAATCTTTCAGGTCATTATTGTTGTAACGTTATTTCAGTCTTAGGTCTGAAATTTAGGATTCCTAATGAATTCTTTTTTGGTATTTATTGCTATAAAAATTATTTTTTATAAATAATACAAAATACAGAGGGGCAGTTAACTTCATAATTAGCTTACAGGGCAATATCTTGTAATGTAACATACTAAAGAATAGATGTACTTTTTTCTATAAAGTGCCTGGATACCCACTTATGAAGTTCCAATTAGTACAAAAATGTCCTAATCATGATGATACTGACCATCATGAGGGAAGCTTATCCCATGTTTTTTTTTTTTTCTTTCAATGTGGGCCAAACCATACTTCAATTCCAAATAAAATCATAATAGGAAACACATTAAGCTGATCTTTAAGATATCTGAAAAGCACTGCTTTTGATAAAAGATCATTATGATTACCACAGAAATAAGCTATGTGTCTGCCATGTGCCTATTATAAATCAGAGAAGAGTACTTCTATGAACTGTCAATCAAAAGTCTGTAATAACAGTTTAATCAGGGGGGAAATGTCAGAAAATCTTATCTCCAAGGCCGTTCAACAAAACACACGTTCTTAAGATTTCAACTACAGCAAGTTCATAGGAATTAAGAAAGGGCTTAAGAGTATATACAGACCAGACTAGAATGGGGAGGTGGGGTGGGCATGAAACCTGGATGAATGTGGAATCCAGGTTTTAGTCTTTGGGATGAGAAAACCCAGTTGTCTTAAGGTTTCTATTTCTCTAAAGAGACAACCATGACCAGCAAGGCAACTCTTACAACAAAAAAAAACATTTAATTGGCTAGGCTTGCTTACAGTTCAGGGGTTCAGTCTACTAGCATCATGGTGAGACATGGTGGCATGAAGGAAGACATGATGCTGGAGAGGTAGCCGAAAGTCCTATATCTTGCAGGCAATAGGAAGTAGACTCAGTGCCACATTGAGGAAAATTTGAGCAAAAGAATCCTCAAATCTGTCGGCACAGTGACATACTTCCTCCAACAAGGCCATGCCTACTTCAACAAGGCCACATGTATTTTTTTTTAATTTAAGAAAAATTTTATTCATTTCACATATCAACAACAAATCCCCCTCATCTCTTCTCCCCCTCCCCCCCCCCAGGTCTTCCCTCCAGTCCATCCCCCATCCCCTCCTCTATTATGGTTATTCATTCCACAAATAGCTTTGGAGGACCAGCCTCAGGGCATGGCCTCTTGCAGGATCTTAAATTCTGCTTAAATTCTGAGGAGGGGGGGTGACTGGTGGCTCTCTTGGAGTGATCAGAGACTTGATGGCTGGATCCAAGTGCTCTTGGGAAGAATGGAGGACAATTGTGGATAAAATTCTAAATGGTCTTATTAAATAAAAAACACAGAGCCAAATAAAGAGTTAAAAGCCCATAGATCAGAGCAGTAGCTAAGAGCTAAGACCACCATATCTTACTACTCGCTGCTTACCTTCCTCTGTCCTGTCTTTTTATTGCCTTTCTGTTCTGCCTTCCCATTGGCTCTAAACCCAACCACATGATTTTCTTGTCACTGCCTGTCTATACAGACCTCCAGGTCTCTATGGTTGGTACTGGGATTAAAAGTTCAGGTCACCTTGCTTTAGATGTGTCCTAGACCACAGAGACTCTGCCTGCCATGTGATTGAAATAAAGGCCTGTGCTACCACCGCCTGACTCCCACTTATGACTCTCTGTGACTTCTGATCTCCAGGCAACTTTATTAACAAACAAATAAAGTCACATTTCAGGACAAATAAAATATCACCATAGACAACAATGGCTCTTGACTTGGCTCTGTATCCATGAGTGTATTTTTTTTCCCATTTCACATCTTAATAAATCCTTGATAACTTTCTTTTGAGTTTCACATGACAAGTGACACCCAACCTGGGGCAGACCCCAAATGCCAGCATGGCCTCTGCCCACAGCCTCTGTGGCTTCTGCCACACTTCCCACAACTCCTCCCCTCCCAGACTACCCTCAGATCCTCAGATCCCCTAGAAACAGGATCCCTGGTGTCTTTTGAAATTCCCATCCCTCCTACTTTCTGCCACAGCCTGATAGTCACAGCTCCCTGCCCCATAGCTCCTCTGTTTAAGATATTTTTATAAATTATCACAAATTTGTAGCCATTATCCTTATACTGTACATCTGCCTACAGATTATTTTTATAATGTGAAGCTTTAGTCTTTAAGATATGTAGATTGATAAGAATTACAGGCTAACCCCTATCCCCATGATGTTTCACTGTATCATGGTATCTCTTTCATTGCTCTCCCACTTCATCCTCGTTCCAGCTGGACCATCCTGTTACCTTATGTTCTCATCCCCCATTCCCTATCTTCCATTGCCCACCCCTCATCCACAATTTACTCATGGATATCTCATCTATTTCCCCTCCCCAGGGTGATCCATGTGTCCCTCTTAGAGTCCTACTTGTTAGCTAGCTTCTCTGGAGCAGTAGGTTGCAGTCTGATTATGCTTTGCTTTACATCTAGTATCCTCTTATGAGCGGATACATACCATGTTTGTCCTTCTGAGTCTGGGTTACCTCACTCAGGATGATATTTTCTAGTTACATCTACTTGCCCACAAATTTCATGATGTCATTGTTTTTTCACTCAACAGGGAAGTTCCCAGGAATCCACAAGGATGACCCCAGCTTAGAATACTAAAAATAGTGGAGAGGGTGCCTGAACTAGCCTACCCCAGTAATCAGATTGGTGAATACCCTAAGTGTCATCATAGAGCCCTTCTGCAGTAACTGATGGAAGCAGATGCAGAGTTCCAGGAGTCCAGTCAAAGAGAGGGAAGAGGGATTCTGTGAGCAAAGACCATCAAGATCATGATGGGGAAATCTACAGAGACAACCGAAACAAGCTAGTGGGAACACATGAACTTTAGACCAACAGCTGTGGAGCCTCCATGGGACTAGACTAGGCCCTCTGAATAAGTGAGACAGTTGTGTAGTTTGGTCTGCTTAAGGAGTACCCTGGCAGTAGGATCAGGATCTACCCTTGGTGCATGAGCTGGCTTTTTGGAGCCCATTACCTATGGTGGGACCACTTGCACAGCCCTGATGCAGAAGGAGAGGCTTGGACCTGCTTCTACTGAACGTACCAAGCTCTGCTGACTCCCTGTGGGAGGCCTTACCTTTTCAGAGAAGGGGATGAGGGTGTGGGTTGGGGGAAAAATGATGAGGGGAGTGGGGGGAGGGAAGAAAGGGACATCTGTGGTTGGCATGTAAAATGAATAAAAAATTCTTAATAAAGAAAAAAAAAGATTTACAGTTTAATAGTCACCCATGCTTGTCATATTTATAGTCATGTTAGTTAGGTTTTATAGATACAGAGAAACATATATCAGATTGAAAGGTAATTGTAGCATGAACCTTAACAGTTCTTATTAATAAGATCAAACCTGATGCCAGTTATTGGGGTCAATGCTGGTAGATCAGAGAGACAGAACAAGCCACAGCTATCTCACCTTGCCAGTTCTTCAGCTGGTCCTGTTTCCTCAGACTGGAAGCCTCTGAGTCCTCATCCAGAATGAATCTCAGCTGAACTGTGCTGCTAGAAACCTGAAAGCTTAACCAGCCAAATGCTTATAGTTTCTGGTCCTCATACCTTATAAACTTTTCTGCTTTCTACCACCACTCCCTGGGATTAAAAGCTCGCTTTCTGGGATTAAAGGCGTGAGTCACCATGCCTGACTGTTTCCAATGCGGCCTTGAACTCACAGAGATCCAGAGGGATTTCTGTCTCTGAAATGCTAGGATTAAAGACATGTGCTACCACTGCCTAACCTCTATGTTTAATATTGTGGCTTTTCTGTTCTCTTACCCCAGATAAATTTATTAGGATATACAATATTTTGGGGAACACAATACCACCACAGGTAATCTTCAAACACTTCATAGACCTAGAGAATATGGCATTTAAATGTTTTAATAACTTAGAATTCTATTGACATGAGACACAATTGCTCCTGGAAGCACTGATCTCCTCACAAGAGGATGTTGGGCATCACAGACAATTCATATGGAATTTGTCTTCTTGGCAAATATGGCCTGTTGGGCATAGAACTGCCCTTGTCTTGGCTGCTGAGAGTAAGCATGCTGTCTTTTCCAGACAAGCAAGACACAAGGAAAAGTGGCTGCTGAACCTTACCAAGACAGAATAGGAAAGTCTCTCAAAATTTTCTGCTTTTGAAAATGATCTGTCACCTATTCAAGACCTGTAGCCAAAAGTGGGTGCCTCAATATTGCAGAGAAACATTGGGTGACTCTCCAGGCAGCCAGCTGTCTCTGTCATTTCTTGGATTTTTCAGAAGTTCCTTGCTTGCACTACCTGTTCTCTCAGGTAATATTATTTTCCTCCTCAGGTTTTTAATGAGGTCGACAACTAGATGGTTACAGTTAGATTTCTCTGGTATCTTAGCTAAGAACATATCAGGTATCACATATCAAAGAGTAGATTTAGATTCTTCAGGATAGGACAGCTATTAGAGTAATCTCTATAATTTGCCATTTACCTATGGTCTGATCATTTTATATGTGTTTCTTGCCTGATGTTGCTCTTGTTAGTTGTAGTTCCATTTTTGTTTGTGTTATTGCCCTTTATTTCTCCTGGACAATACTTGGTATTCATTCTTCTTGTATATAGTTTTGTATTAAGTTTAGAACCTTCTTATTTAGACAAAAGGGGATGTTTTGTGGTTATTTACTCTGCCAATAGCTTTGGAGTACCAGCCAAAGTCTTTGTATAAAAACCATTGAATGCCAGCTTGACTATTTTTGAAATTTGTTTGTAAATATCTATTCTGAGAGAACATAATCAAAGACATTTTATAGTAATTTTTATTTAATCAAAAATTTTTTTAATAATTTCATACATGAATACTGAATGTATGTCATTTACATCCCTATCACTTTCTAATTCAACTTCTCCTATACAATACTTTTCCTCTATAATTCCTTATCTTTTTAAGTATATTACACATATATTATATGCAATACTGATAGGTAGATAATGGACAGATGATAGAAAGATAATAGAGAAGTAGATGATAGAAAGACATACATACATACATGCATACATACAGACAGTCATAGAGATAGATAAATGGACAGACATATGATAGGAAATTTGATGAGTTCATTCAGTTTTGTTCTTTAGGGCTGACCTATAATTGTGCACATCCCTAGAGAGCACCGATTGAGTACCATATGATGGTGCTCATCCCTGGAGAAAATTGATTCTCCCTCTCTTAGAAGTCATTGACTGACTGTAGTTCATATGAACTGGTTCCCTTTGTAAACTTCCCCACCCATGTTGATGTGCCTATTGACATTATCATTGTGAAGACCTTGTTTGAGCATCTATACTGTTAATATTGTATTCCTGCAATTCTAGAAGACACTATCTCATGCCAAGTGCCCTGGTCCTCTGGATTTTACAATCTTCCTGCTCCCTTTTTTCAATGTTCCCTGAGCCTTAGGTCTGCACTGAATCTGTGCCCTATGGTAGGGCACTCCACTGTCACCTGCTCTGTAATTTTTTCTTTGTGTATCTCTGTAAGAATCTTCATATGCTCCAAATAAATATTCTTTGATAAGAGGTAAGAAAAGCAGCATTCATCTCTTGAGTATATATATATATATATATATATATATATATATATATATATATATATATATATATATATATATATATATATATATATATATTTGGGTGTAGGTGTGCATATGCATGCATTTGTTTCTGTAAATCTTGCTAACTACTGGTGATACATGGCTGGAAAGTGTGAAAACCACAAATACTGGAAGACTGGAAGAGAACCTACTACCGTCATTTCCCCGAACCAATATAGTTTCTTACAATTCTAAATATTTATCCTTAAATCCATAGAATAGTCTTCTTGCTGGAATTTTGAATTAAAAAAAAGTTCCTAAGCAGAAGATAGCATCATAAAGGTTGTAATCATTTTTGATTTCCAATTCCTAAGATCCAGAGAAGACTAGGAAACGAAGGCAGTGCTTGGACAGGAAGAGAGAAAAGTGACAGGAGAGTCTGATATTAGAGCTCTAGCTCTATAAAAATAAAGCTCAGATTGTGACATATTTGTATCTTCTTTTTGTAATTGCTGAAGTTAATTCCATTTTATTACCTTACTGAGAAGAAAGAAAGTGTTTGTTTTTGGACTGTTTTATAATACTGTGATAAAGCACTCAACAAATGCAAATTTTGAAAGAGTGTTCATTTGGATTAGGATATTGGATCATAGTTCGTTGCAAACAGCCCAGACAGAACCTTGAAGGCGGGAACTGAGACAAAAGCAATGGAGGAAAGCTTCGCTCTTTCTTCTCCCTCAGGTATGCTCAGCCTCCTTTTTTTATACAAGTCATGAGCACACACACCCAGCTGTGGACTGGATCTTCCCATTTCAATCAATAATCAAGAAAATGCCCCCCAAACTTGCTTAGAGACAGTGTGATGGAGACATTTCTGTAAGTGTTGCTTCTCTTCCCAGAAAACTGTAGCTTGTGTCATGATTAAAAAAAAAAACACTCAGGATAGTATATTAATTTTTATCTGGAGTATATAATTTTCATGTTATGTAACTGACACACAACTCTAATTAAACCATCACTATGCTTAATAATTAAATAAAATTCCTAAAACCAAGCAAAAATTAATAATATATCTCAATAAAGCAGAGACGAGTACATTGATTGTTATTAATTATGATAAATATGTGCTTGTTATAGGATCATTTTCTTAATAGCAATCTTATAATCTTCTTTTCCTGTTACATACATTGAAATAACTAATTGTAATCTAATCTGATTCTCTCTAATTATTGATTCAGGTTACAATAATCATTTTATCTTAAATTATGCCTAACTTCTTTTTTATTATTGTTTAGATTTTAATACAATTGCGTTATTAATCTTTTACTGTCTTTAGCTCCAAGCCCTCCAATCCTATCACTTCGGAGGCAGAGGCCATTTGGGCTCTATGATTCCAAGGCCAGCCTGGTCTACATAATGAATTCTAGGCTAGATTAGGCTACATAGTGTGACTCTGTCTCAAAATAATAACAAATAAAAATATGTATAGCTTCTAATGGAGCTAAGGAAACATGTATGGTTAAGGTGCAGCTTCTAATGGAGCTAAGGAAATATTTTTGGTTAAGGTTGACTTCATAAATAATTGAAAAATAAATAAATGAATGGATGAATAATGATCAATTGCAAACCACACAAGTGCACTGAATAAAAGTAAATGTGTCGTGAAGGTCTTGATGAGTGGAACTGAACTTTAAAGGCACAAGTTCAATTACAATAAAATAGCTCTACAGAGAAAATTAATTTGGACATATTCAATTATTTATAGTTGTGTTCTCCTCTTAAACAGTTTAAAAACTACAGCAGAATAAATGAAACAATAGTAAACTTTTAAAAAGCAGTAAAGACATATGTTAGCATCACGTTATTCTGACTGAAAATGGGGTTAAACCCTGGTTCTGGTCACTTTATACATCTTTGATTGATATTATATTCATTGATTAACAAAACATAGTCATATAAATAAAACATCCTTAAATACATTTGCCAAGATAACCCCCCTGTTGTTTAATATTGTAAAGTAGAACTGTATCACATGCTTGATAGTCCATTGCAATAGCACTGACGGGCAAAACGAGCTGGAGCTTCACTCACAAAGAGCCCCTTAACATCCTGCATTTTCTTTCTTTTTTTTTTCTTTATACATTTCATAAATATGTTCACAAGAAGAGGAACAAGTACCAGTTACTGCACAATAAGAAACATTTCATTCTCAGAGTGCTAGTGCATGCAGTGGGACTTTGGGGTTTCAGGAATGTTCTTGGTCTTCCTAGAGTAAATGGAGACATCTCCTTTAATATGCTGTTAATTCTCCAGCTATCAGAGAAGCTAGAGTTAATGCCATAAAGAGTATTATGGCAAAAGTTATTTTCTATAACCCATTCCAGAGTAAGTTCTCAGGTAGTGACATTTCACAAATGCCTTTTGGAAAATAAATTAATGGAATATTTTCCCATTTACGGCTCTGAGAAATAGCAGTACTACTCTGATGTTTAAGATAAGGACACTTAGATTTTCTGAGAAATGGCTGTTTCCGAATAAACAGGATACCAATTCCCAGAGGCCTTTTCATATAACAGCCTCTAAAACTTTATTTGTAGAACCCAGTGCCTGTGTGTTTGTGTTTTATGGATACTAATAACATAAACTTAAATGCATGCAATGAAAAGAATGAAACATTGAATTCAAATATAGTTTTATTGATATTTCATAATCTATAAAATCTTTCTAAAACAGAACAGCATTACCTTAGCCTAACCAGAGATTCTAATAATGCACACAAGACTAGGTAATTCATAACTAAAAAGAGTTACTTTAGGCACACTTTGTGATGCTGAGAAGTTGGAGATGAAGGAAGGTTCAGGGGCCCTTGCCTTTTCTTACATTGCATGAGTCAGAGTCAACAGAGAACTAGATATTACTTCATATTTCTTCTGTTCCTCAAATGATAATTTGCATCCTTGCACTTCAAAAACAGGTGAACATATTTGGCAGACTAAATGTAAAATTTAAAAATAAGTGAATTATTTTCTACACAAATGGAAGAGACTTAAGTACTCCATTTGCAGTTGACTTGTTTTTACATATATTTCTTTATAACTCACCATAAGGCAGACTTCTAAACATATGTTTTTGTAGCAAAGCAGATTACTGGAGAATTCATCTATAATATTTTCATTTTGGAAAAAGAAAAATAATATTTTAGACACATATTTGCTAATTTTACATAGTTATATTAAAATGAAAATATATTCCTTATGTTTTGTTTTGCTGGTAAAAAAATGCACATCTGGACTTCTATATTGTTCATTCAAGCTCACCCTCTTCAGTTCCTGTGAGATGTCCCATAAAGATCTGCATCCCACATACTCTTCAAGTTTTCTAAATTTCTATATTGAAATTTGTAAAGATAAATAATCAGCATGTTGTTAAGGCATGAGTGTGAAGATTTGTTTTGAGGTTCAGACACCTAATAATTAAAAGAAATCTAATTTTATGAATTATCTCATAAGGGAGTTGTTATCTTATGACTATATTGTATTATCTACTTAATTCAATCAACGTAATGATGTAAGATCTAAAGAATAAAAAACTCTCTAGTGGAGCAAATTATCTTACATGGTTACCCATTATTTCTGGTTTCTTTAAAGATCAGCTACAATATAAACATTTATTCTAATATCCAAACACAGTCCAATTTTATCAGGAAATAACCTTTGAATCTCTGCTCTTGCTTGTTTTGTATAGCTGATGATTTAATCTTCTTACTTATCTCACACTTTCAATTGACTTTACACCTAAGTGAAATATATGTGTGTCTCGATTATTGTATTTAACCTAATTTGAGCTAGGTCCATTTATGCTGTGACAAATGTCAAGGCTGTACCCTTTCTCAAATATAAAATGCTTGAGTGTCCAATGAACATAATTTTTAAGAAGTCATTAAGTATTAAACTGACTCCTAATGACTATTGTACCGATAGATTGATGTATCTCTAACCTCATCTGAGAAGCTTCAGATGGTGATTAACACAGAGGCCCATAACTGGCCAGTATGTAAAATTTAAGGTACTGCAGGGTGCTCAGCCCTAAATAAACATATATAGTGCACCCACTCCTTCTAAGTCTCAAAAGTCATTGTGGAAGAGGAAGCAGAAAGTGTAGAGGGAGATCACAAGGAAACTCTTCTGGACACAGCAAGGAAGCTGCACACATGATCCCACAGTGATGATAGCATACACAAAGCCTGTGTAACTTCAAGCCAGACTTAGCACGAAAACTCACCTCTAGGCATAGAGTTATTGGCAAATTTTAGATGATTTTTTAAAATAGTGTATCCTCTGGTAAGTCTACTAGGCACCAGTGGAAGAATGCACACGTTCAAGAATAGTAGAGTAGCACAAACTGGCTTGAAAGGAAATAAAGGACACAAAGTGGAATGGATTGGCTGTGGGGTGGATGTGGCAAAAATTAGGGTGGAGAGTTAAATATGAACAAACCACACTACAGGAAATTAACAATGAATTCGTATTTTTTAAATTTTCAGATATTTAAACTGGGCATTAAAAATTTGAGATACTTGAAACTGAGATTGATTGTGTCTTTGTGATAATACACACATTATTTCCAAGTGATGACTATTGGAATTATCAAAAGTAACAAGGAGTTTTGAAAGAAGAAGAAAATAGAAAAACACAAAGACCAGAAATCAAAAGGAGAGAGAGAGAGAGAGAGAGAGAGAGAGAGAGAGAGAGAGAGAGAGAGAGAGAGAAGAGAAAGAGAGAAAGAGAGAGAGAACATTTTACATGAGATTTTTTTTTCACATGCGTTAAATCTTCAGATGTGTTGTTAACTTCAGGAAACCACAGGGCATGAAAGCTACGGATGATGTTGAAAACAGAATTGATTGAATAGAGTTAGTAAAGACTACAAATTAATCTGAGACATCAGTTTTTCCCAACTATCAGTATTAAAATCAGGTAGTCTAAAGAAAATTTTACCATGCTTTGGAAGACTTACTATTGAAAAAAAGATTTCCTAAAATATTTTCTTCCAGAGCTTTTTTTTAAAAAATAATATAAATATATTAACTTTAATTATCCACAATAAAACAAGACAAGTCATCCTTAAGGATTTGTAGGAATTAGGAGTTTCTGGGCTGGTAGGTAAAGGCACTTTCTGCCAACACTGATAAGCTGAAATCAAACCTTAGAATCCACATGGTAGAAGGAGAGAACTGAACTCCACAAGCTCTCCTTCGGTCTCGACAAGGGTGCTACTGCACACTTGTATGTAGGCACATATGTGCACATCAATGCATACAAAATAAATAAATGGAAATGTAATGATTTTTTTATAATTTAAAAGAAGTAAAAGTAATGAGCATAAACACAAGTAATATTAGACGTCATGAATTTGAAGGGGAGCATGGAAGTGTCTATGGGAGGGATTGGAGGGATGAAATGGAAGGAAAAGGAGCTGTAATTAAAATGCAATCTCTTTCCCTCGACCCTCAAGAACAGAGAGGGAGAACAAGGAATAGGAGACCATGGTAAATGAAGACCACATGAGAATAGGAAGAAGCAAAGTGCTAGAGAGGCCCACAGAAATCCACAAAGATATCCCCACAATAGACTGCTAGCAATGGTCAAGAGACAGCCCAAACTGACCTACTCTGTTGATGGGATGGCCAAACACCCTAATTGTCGTGCTAGAAACCCCATCCAATGACTGAGGGAACTGGAGGCAGAAATCCACGGCTTGGCCCTGTGTGGAGCTCCGGGAGTCCAATTAACGAGAAAGAGGAGGGTTTATATGAGCAAGAATTGTTGAGATCATGGTTGGATAAAGCACAAGGACAAATAGTCAAATGAATGGAAACACATGAACTATGAACCAATGGCGGAGGGGTCCCCACCTGGATCAGACCCTCTGAATGGGTGAGATAGTCGATGATTGGCTTGATCTGTTTGGGAGGCCAGGCAGTGGGACCAGGTCTTGTGCTCATTGCATGAGTTGGCTGTTTGAAACCTGGGGCTTATACAGGGTTACTTGGCTCGGCCTGGGAGGAGGGCACTGGACCTGGCTGGACTGAGTCTACCAGGTTGATCTCAGTCCTCGGGGAGGCTTTACCCTGGAGGAGGTGGGAATAGGGGATAGGCTGGGGGGAAGGTGAGAGGGCGGGAGGGGGGGAGAACAAAGGAATCTGTGGCTGATATATAGAACTGAATTGTATTGCAAAATAAAATGAAATAAAATTTAAAAAAAATAAAAAAAATGCAGTCTCAAAAATAAACCATAAAGAAAAATGCATAGCTATGTTTATCATTGAATATTAGGGTGTGATGATAATAGGTAGATTTCATTGTCTGGGAAACCAGGCCCCAACAGCATAAGGCTCAATGGGAATCCATGGATTTGTCTCATACTAGGACTTTTTTATCTGAGGGAGTTAAGAGGAAATAGACACACTCTCTTGGTGGTTTCCTTCTTTATTCTTCTGAGTTCTTTATTCTGTGTTCTATATCCTCTTTTCTTATATCTACCCAGAAATGTCCCTTCTGTCTCTCTTGATGTTTTCCTTCTAACTCTATCTTTATTTGTGATCTTTCCCTTCTAATTCCTTACTCTCTCATCCATTGTTTTTCTTCTATTTTTCTCATTCGTCATGTTTTCCTGCTATCTCTATCTGTGAACACACCTCCCAACATTAAGTTTAGAATTTAAACTAGCTTGGCTACTGGGACTCAATTATTTTTCTTAATCATTAACCTAAGCCACAGTCTATATATTTCTTCAATAAAATCACATATTCTAGATGTGTGACACTTCTTTTTTTATGTTTTTGGTCATCAAAACTCTATTTAAACAAATATTATTATTGTGAGTTAGACATTACAGTATAAGAAGGAATCATCTTCATAGTAATCCATAGGTAAAAATGCCCAATAGAACAGGATACTTCCATGAGATAAACATAGTACATTACATGCAGTGGGGATCTCCCCACACTCATTCACACCATGCCAAAAACCATAGAAAGTCAGCAGCAACAAACATGAAAGGCACTGTTGAATCAAGACACTCTGGGCTCTGTGGTCTCCGGGCCTTGCTTATCTAAGATTCACCCACCAGTGATTCGCCTCCTGGTAGTCTGACACCCTGCCTCCATCTGCTGCTCCTCTGACATGGCCACCAGTAGGTAGATGACATTTGGTTTCACGGGAAATTAAATGTTGTTTATATAACACCACTGCTGTGATTACTTCAAAATAATACAATTTGTTACCTGAAAACAGAACAATGAATTATGAATTATCTTCCCAATTAATGTGGTATTCATATTGAATAGTGTAATAAGATATTAATCCCCCCTTTTTAAGCATATTTGATACTGATATCCATCTGTCAGTCACTCAGTCTTTTACCATAGTTCTCATGAAACTGGTTAACATACTGCTGAAGTCATGTTGCACCTACATAAAATATTCTACAAAGCTGATTGCCTATTATGATATCAGTTATTATTTAGAGTAATAGTGTTGCAGGTCAAGAACCAAACTCTGTTAGGTCCTTAAATAGCCATACATTTTATTGTCCACCTCAGTATATGGCATGTGTATTTTGACTATTAAGTAAACACTTTTGTAATGTGAGAACAGACTCTGCGCTTCCACTAACTCAAAAGTTCAGAATATCATCAGATAGCACCAGATTCCGTGAGCAGAGGTTTTCACCCTTCTGTGATTTTCACCAGTGTGTATTTAAATCATGTCTTACTTTACCATCTTCTTCGTCATGTTACACTGAAAATTTCATGAAACTGATACCACTTACAACACACGTAGGGACACTTGAATTTGTGTTCCTGGGATCCCTCAAGCTCTCAAGAAGGAAGATGTGTTTTTACTTTGTCAAAGTGCAGATTCATTTTATTAATTTTTAGATTCATTTTTATTGTCTTTATTATGTGTATATGTGTGCCTATGTCTATGTGTGCCATGTTTGTGGTATCTATAGAAGCCATAAACTCTCTGTAGGTAACAGGAAACTGGGATTACAGGCAATTGTAAGCTGCCCAAATGGATGTTGGCCACTGAACTCCATTCTTCTGGAAGACTAGCAAACTTCTTGTAACACCTGAGCTGTATCCTCAGTTCCAAATTTAACATTTAAAAGTTTTTAATTATTTATCTACATAGATAGAATTTTTGACCATCAGAGATTTCATCATTGAAAATGGAATTTTGTCCAACATTTAGTCTGTGTGTCAGAAAGTATGTATGGAATATAAGTATTGATTTTGTAGGTCACAGGTTATGTGGCTGGGTTGGGGTCCCAACCTCTGACCTACAATTTGCCCTGCCCAAAAGACATGCTAGGGTAAAGGTGGTATAGAAATTATGGGAATGGCTAATAAAAGACTGGTTCAGCTTGAGACCCATACCACAAGAGGAAGCCCACCCCTGATATTGCCTGGAGGGCCAGGACTTAGAGGCTGGATAGTCCAAGACATAGGATAGAACCAAATGTGACTGGCTGAAAAGGAAGGGGAATGGAATGATTCCTAATGATGTTCTTCTATACTCATAGATGTTGGCCTAGCCCAATTGTCATCAGAGAGGCTTCATCCAAGCAACTAGTGCAAACAGATGCAGAGACGCACAACCAAAAATAGGAACTATGTGGAAAAGGGGAGGAAGGATTGTAAGATCCAGCAGAGTCAAGAACAAAACAAGAAAACCAATGAATCAACTATACTTGGCTCATAGGGGATCACAGAGACTGAACCACCAACCAGAGAGTTTGCATAGGACAAATCTAGTCCCTCTGCACATATATTATGGTTGTGTAGATAAGTCTTCTTGTGGGACTTCTAGCAGTGGAAGGAGGGGCTGTCTCTGACTGTTTGCTGCCTTGGAGACCCTTTCCTCTTACTGGGTTGCCTTGTCCTACCTTAACAGAAGAGTAGGTGCCTAGTCTTATTTCAACTTCATAAAAAACAATTGATCTTGATCAGTGAAAATTATCTTTCTAACTTTTAATTGCAAATTTACATAATTGTCAATTTCAAGCATTTAATGCACTTTTGACACATGAAATTAAATTACAATCATAATCATGCTGATGAACAAAACCAGTGTGTACATATATGTCTATATTGGTGTGTCATATGTAAATATAATATATGTATAAACAATTATAAATATATATGAGTTAATTATATGTATACATGTTTGTATATGTATGTATATATCTAATTTGGATTGTACATATATATATGTATGATATTAGTAAATTTTTTATGTATATATACATATATATGAAAAAAAGAGAAAATTAAAGGCATTGGTTCTTGAAAGTATATTGGCTTGAAGCTTGGCACACACTCCTTTAGTCCAAGCAGAAGGGAGGCAAAGACAGGCAGATCTCTGTCAATTCAAGGCCAGCAAGTTCTATACAGCTAGTTCCAGGACAGCCAAAGCACAGAGAAACACTGTCTTGGAAAAAAAAAAGTGCTTGGGGTAACTGCAATCTAACGTGAAGAAACAAAAGATAAACTCTGGGAGCCTCAACATGGATCTGAATGAAATCTTTTACGGAACCTGGTAGAATCAAAGTTGTGGACATAGTCCAAAAACACTTGGTTTTAGAACTAAAAAGATGAATGGATATAGGGCTGAAATCTGACATTCAGTTTGAATGCTCCTCCCTTCATAGGAAAGCAAAATATTTTATTCTAAACATTTAATTAAATGGGTTAGACCCATATGCATTTAGAAGGCTAATCTACTTTACTTAGCCTACAGATATAAGTAAAAACTACCCCCATAGAAGCAAATAGAATAATAGTTGAAAAAAGTGTCTCTGCAGTACAGATTAAGTTCCTGATTAAAATCACAATTCAACTTTTTTTATTTAGTTGTTATCTGTACTTATTTTTAAACCATGCTTCCCTCTAATTACATAGCAAACTATCAAAAGAATAATAGGTTCTATTTCTATCTGATAAAATATGATGCTGTTGTATATCAAAAAGTGTAATAACACTTCATAAAGAAGCAGATGTCACCCATGAATGATGTTCACCTTTTTCTTTGATATTCTGAGCTCAAAAACTGCAATGTGAACTTAGCAATGCTTAAGTACTATGATATAAATTCCTGTGACATGAAAAAGGAAGAGAGAAAAAGATAAAATCTGCAAACATACACACACACACACACACACACACACACACACACACACACATACACACACACACACTAAAGCCTATATATAACAAATCCTATAAATAACAAAACAAGAATGAATTGGGGAAATATGCATGATAATATTAGATAATTTAACTAATTTCTGTAACTGATTAAAAAGTCACAGCTTATACTTGCAAATGGTTTATTTAACAGATTCAAAATTACATTTTGTGACACATTTTTGATACTTAGGATGTTTTTGCTGCAAATTGTGTTAACTGTCTACAGAAATCTTTCCTCACTATTTCTAGGTTAAAAGAAAATCTTGAAAATTGATCTCTGGGGATGCAGAGGTGAATGAGAGAAAATAAAAGAATGTTGATTTCACTATTGCTTGCAGTAGACATGTCAAAGACTGGTTACAACTCTGCTGTATAGTTTAACCTTTCTATGTACTACCCATTTATTTATTTAATTACTAGCCAATAGAATGCAGCAGGGTATTTTTATTTTAAATTAGAAATGTCTTCTGGATGTTTATCTTCATAGTGACCACCTGTATAAGGTTCAGAGATCTTGCTGTTCTGGTCCTAATGGAATTTCCTAACTTCTTTAAAATCTATGGATACAGTGGTGTTGTATACGACATAATAACTTCCTGTGTACATTCGTTTTATCTGATGGAAGCACAGTATTTTATAAGTTGCCTTAAGCAGACATTTGGATCTGATTCATTGACTCTTATTTTTTAAACAACAAGCAACTCTTAAAATTTCTTAGAGGAATTTAAATATCAAGTAAGCAGAGAAGTATTGGTAGTGGCATCTTATAAGACAGGTGACATGACATTTTATTGCAGGTAAAGGCAGACTGGTATTTTACAGTGATATTAATATGTATGGCAATGAGTATCGTTTTTAAAATGTAATTATGAGCCAATAATCATATTACACAGACTGAAATTGTGACATCAATATGTTTTATGCGTTTAAATATGAATTTCTTCTAGTATATTGTGTGAGAAAACTTGTCCTGGGGAGACACAACATATATATTTACTCACTCAAAGTTGGGAACCCAAGACAGACCAAAGTTTAGATACCACCCAAGTTCAACCTAGTAAAACCAATGAGTTTTATTGGGGTTACTTACAGGAATATGGGTGAGGAGAAATCATTTCTAGGAGCAGAAATGATTTAAACGTGGCTGCATCAACAAAGCCAATCCCAGCATGGATCACAGTTCACAAAATCTGCAAAACCTGAAGCACACTGTGCAGCCTGTAGACACTGCAGGTAGCTGAACAGGTTGGAGTGTGTCTTTTCTACATGACTCAATTGGTTTAAACCACTTAAAGGTTGCTTGGCTGGCTTCTACTCTTTCTGGGTAGCGGGTCTGGGCTTTGAGTCTTATTTACACATCAGCTTTGGTCATTCTGAGGGAGACTCTCGGATTTTATTGCTTAGCCTTGTGGGGAGAGGCCTGGTGAATATGGGCATTTACAGGGACTTTCTGAAGTTATTGTGAGTTGCTTACCTTTTTGTACACAAGCTTCCTATAGTAATAAATATTTCAATCCATGCGGAAGCTTTTACACAAGTGCTAAAAATTGTTCATTACATTTAGCATACCACTATGTATGCTATTCACAGCACTGTGTAAGCAGAAGTTCCTACAGAGAAACGCAAAATTATTTAGTAGTTCATTTTAGAATATAATTGCATCTTTATTTCTCCAACTGTTCAGTGAAAGCACCATCTATCTTTCACAGATCTGTGACTAATTACTTTATGAAAAATTCTAAGAAATTTAACACTTTATTTAATTTAAAATTGATATTTGTATTTATGAATTCCTGTGAATATTTTTAATGTTTGTAAGTTGATAACTGCCTCAGAATTTGAAAAAAGACCCTTATTTTTAACTTTAATTACTAAATGAAAAACTCCCTGTTTGTCTTTGTTACACTATACCTGACAGCACTCCAGTCTAAAACTATTATTGATTCTTGGTTCTGACCAAAAGTAGCAAGTGGAATTTTAATTCTGAGAAATAAAACCAACGTTTATTTTCCTGTTGAGTTCTAAACACGACATATGTTGCATTCGATCTCACAGTGAATGATTAAACATTTCTATAAATAAGACATAAAAATTACAAGGATATATAAGCACTATTACCTTAGATATTGCATTAAGTTATGACAAATTATGAATAAGTAGAAAAATAGAGGTTTGAAAAAGCTAAAATTACTACAAATAAAGAAGAATAAATAATTTTATAGTGCCAAATGAGAGTTATAATAGAAGCACATATTTAAACCGTGATTAAAATACTATCCCTACATACATGATCTAACATGTAGACAGAAAAAACTTCTAGAAACAAGAAATAAATTCAGTAATGTGGCAGGATGCAGAATCAACTTGCACAAATCAGTAGCTTTTTTTATACACCACCACCAAACATACAAAGAAGGAGATCATGGACCACTCCCATCCATAATGGCTTTATAGGAATTAAAATATCTAGTAATACACCTAAGCAAGGAAGGAATGGACTTCTGAAATGAAGACTTCAAACTTCTGCAGAAAGAGATAAAGACACTAGAAAATGGAAAAGACACTGCATACTCAGTTAACACTATAAAAATGATCACTCTACAAAAAGCTATTTACAGAGTTAGTGCAATCCAAGTTAAAATCCCCATTGAATTCTAAAATAGAATTATAGATTAAAATCCATATGGAACCACAACATACCCAAAATGGAAAAAAACAATCCTGAACAAAAAGAACAAAGCAACAGAGATTATCAGTGAAGATCATAAGATATATTACAGATCCATACTAAGAAAAATAATATAGTAAAGGCATTGAGCACACATATGATCAATGAAACAAAACTGAAGACTCAAACATGAGTAGATATAACATCAGCCATTTTTTTTTTTTTTTTGGTTTGATGGCTCAGCCGTTAAAGGCTAGGCTCACAACCAAAACATCAGCCATTTTAATATTTGACAAAGATGCTAAAAATATTAGCTAGAGAAAAGACATCATAATGAACAGATAGTGCTGAGAAAACCACATGTCCACATGCAGAAAAACTAAATAAGATTTGGATCTATTACCTTACCTGAAAATTTACTCCAAATAGATTAAAGAACTAAACCTGAAACAATGAAACTGACAGAAGAAACACCGACAGTACCCTATACAATACGAGTGTATGAAAGGACTTCATGAATTTGGACTCTATGTACTCAAGAAAAAAGTCCAAAAAATGACAAATGGGACTTCATAAATCTAACAATGAACAGGCAAGTGTAGTCAATCAGGAATTAATAAATAAGTTAAAAAACATGCAAAATGTTTTATATATATATATATATATATATATATATATATATATATATATATATATAATTACAAAGTTCAAATGACAGAATATCTGTCTAGATTTGGGGTTTCTTAAGAATTATCTTAATTGTTGACTGAAAAATCATTTATATATAGCTTGAAGAAAAGAAATCACCTTAATTTCTATTATACATGTTTGTATATTTTCAGATGTATTTTATTATTTTATTTGTTTGTATATGTGTTTGCACACATGAATGTTTATCTGTTTCTATGTAGGTGTCTGTTGATGTTTTCAGAGCCCAGCAGTGTTGGATTCTCCGGAGATGAAGTTACAAGTAGTTGTTAGCTACTTAATATGGATACTGAGACAGAGCTGGGGTTCTTTGTCAAAGGAGTATATGTTTGTAAGCACTGACCCAGCAGTTCAGCTGGGTTCATATATATATATATGAAATAATTTCTCCCCATATAACACTAATCATTAATTATTTTCATTAACTATTATTGGCATTAAGTTATATACACATTGCAGCTTTTTAATTTTTTATATGTAAAAACATAAAGTTTATTAAAATTATGTGTGTGTGTGGTGTGTGTGTGTTCCTTTTTGACTGGAACATTTGATTTGTGTTGTTTGCTGTTGATAATGTGTTTTTGAGTTCTTTATATATTTTGGATATTAATGATCTGCCAAATTATACTTGACAAGTATTATTTCCAATTCAAAGAGCTTTCTTGTCATCCATTTGTATCTTTAACTGTGCAGAAGCATTTTAGTGACTTCCTGAGGATTCCTTTGTTTATTTCTTGAGCCTTAAAGATCTTCATGCAGGACAGAATCTCTTATCACCTTGTAGAGCATCCCAGTTCTTAATGAGCTTCCCTATAGGGCAGAATGCTTTATCACAGAGGGAATTGCTGTACAAGTACTTTGTATCCTAATAAATAACTCAAGCTTCAGTGCATCCCTTCTCTATTTTATCATCCTCAATTTTTTTCATATTCCTCTCATTCCTCCCTTTAAAAACATAAAACAAAATAAGCATATCTTTTGTTTTTATTTTTCTTGCAGACTGAACTGGTGTTAATTTGGACAAGACAAAATATAGTTTGCCAACTGAACAACATTTATAAAATGTAAACATTGATGCCACTATTAAGCCAATTAATATTGATGAAGAAATACCAAGAGAAGAAGAGTTAAAACTGACTTGTAGTTTTCCATAGCAATGATAACAAAAGTTAACTACTGCAAGTTCCATGTGGTCTGACACTTAAGATGTTCATGGAGCTGTAGATATGAGCTCCAGGGCTATTGCAAGGTGAAGAGTAGATAGTATTTGATGTGAATCTCAAGCTGTGTGATAGACAATGTCAGAAAAGAGCAGAGAGTCTCTGCTACAATTGAAGGCAATGATTATAAGTTCAAAATCTTTCACAGAGTTTGTTAATGTAATTTGAACACAGATACTCACATGGAAGGTATTGATTTGTGTCCTCTATATTGTCTACATTTTCCCAATATACTAAGTATTTCAATTGATATTCACAGTTAATGTACAGAATTTATATTTGTTTGAATATTTCACAGATGTCAAGATCTTTGTATACTGGTTCTCAAGGATTATGGAATTTCTTTTCTCAGAAAATGGACCAATGGGTGTTCAATCTTGTCACACAGATGGTTGGTGGGGGAAATCCATTTTCATGTTACAAAATAACAGTGCTTAATTTTCAAGTGGCTTGTAATGTCTAGATTCTTAATGACATGTTAATAAGGATTTAGTGTGTATAGTCATCTGCACCTTGTGTTTCTGATCGGGGAAGAGATGTGGCTGACAAGGAATATACACATATCCATATTGGGCATGGTGGCATGTATTTGCAATCTCAGCATTTATAAATTAGAAGCATTAAGTCCTAAATTTCAATGTCAGTCCATGCTGTATAGTACTGCTTTGATTTACAACAAACTAAAAAAGCAAAAATACCTTTACCTAAAGGAATTATGAAGCCTTATTTTGTTCCTAAGTCATTTTAAGATTGAGAGGGTCTGATAGAGATATTGTCTTTAGTACAAATTTCCAGGGATGCCATGAGTACTCTTCTAGGTCTTACTGCTCACTTCTCAGTTAACATCATTAAAAATAAGAAACACTGGGCTGGAGAGAGAGCTGGACTGTTAGGAGCATTGGATGTTCTTCCAGAGGACCCAGGCTGCATTCCCAGCATCCACATGGCCGCTAACAGTCATTTATCACTCCAGTTCCAGGAGAACAGATACCCTCTTCAGGCCTCTCCTGGCAGTGCATGCACATGGTGGGCAGATATGCATGCAGACAAAACACCAAAGCACATTCAATAAAAATACATATGCCAGTCCTTTAAAATGTAGCATTTGTAGATATGTAATCCTGGTGGAAAATTCCAGATTCCTACCACTGCATGTGATGCAGCCTAGACTGATTTGTTGCCGTCAATTCCTTCTGGACAGTAATGGATGGTTATTCTTCTGCATAGTAGACTGAAATCAACCACCTCATGAAATGTTCGAGTGAGAACTTTACAATGGATTATACTACTGGGGAAAAAACTTGAGAGCTAAAGCTGTGGACAATTTCTCAACTAGAAGATTAAGAAAATGTCATTTCTTCTTTATCTCTTGTAAGTATTATGTGATGTTTCCTTGGTGATAAAATTCTGTGTCTTCTTTTCAATTTACGGTGATACTTTAAGACCATATCCATATTTTCATAACAAGAGTCTCCATCATAAGCTCCAAACATAGTGTCTCTCTCATGATCAGAGAACAGGCTTGCAGTGTTTCAGAACTGGCAGAAGGAGGAATTAATTATTCACTTGTAATGATTATGTAATCTCATCTCTCTTTTTCAGAAGACTTTCATTTTCTTTTTTCAAAACTTCTTTATTTTGGTTGTCACCTTATTTTCTGCATACTTTCACAAACATTACACTGTGAGGGCCCCACATAGCCATGATCAAAGATGACTGCACATATGCAACTTTCTACCTGAAGCATTTAATTTCTACTGTACAAAATGCATAGCATTTACTGTGGTTGAAATTCACCTTCTGTTATACTGAAATAGTATGTCAAGGTATGAGCTCAGTTTAAGCACCATCTACAATCAGCTATAAAATATTGATCAACCACGCTAAAAATGTTATTCTGTCTCAATTTTAGGATAATGGGTATATTAAGAATGGAATTTATTTTCTGACCATTTCCCATACAAAACATTTAGACAAAACTCAATTTGTGCAATCTGTGGGGTGAAATGCAAATAGTTTAAAATCTATGTTCCTAAATGTGCGTTAGAGCTGCTTTGGTCCTTGTACTTATATATATGATGAAATGATTTGGCTCTGACTTCTATTGGTACCTAACCAAAATTATAGCTATGTCCCTTTAAACTCCCCAATTCTGCTTGGCACACACTTGGCACTCACCCAATCCCTATGATTCCTCAGCATATCTTAGATCACTGGAGATTTGATCGGTCAGGTCTTTATAGCTTTTTAAGGAACTCTGAATTCCAGCAGGAATGTTTAACTCTAGATCAATTAAAGCATTTTGTATTTCCATGTTAGATGGTATGATAACAGACCAAGTTTGATTAAAAGTGTTTCCTCTCCCTTGGTTGTGTCACTTGGCAGTTTATCTCCTGGTGAATTAAGGACAGTTAATGCCTTGCTTTATCTCATGGGGCATTTGGCAACAGGACACAAGATGACATCACTAATGTATTTTCTCTTTTGGTTGTTCACCTCTCTGCTTTGGGGATCTACTCATCAAGTGGGGAAGCTGAAACTAACCTGCCTTAAAGAGATTTGATGTGGATGTGATCACATTACTACTATTACTCTAAGTGACACAGGAACAATCCAGACCATCTGTTTTTATGGAATCAGCTTCAGAGAACAATTGAGCTGGGTCACAGGATGGTGATAAATACTATGGTTTTGCATTTAAATCCAAGAGTAGGTCTGTGATAGTTTGCTCCATTGGAAACCTAACTGATAAAAGGCCTGGAAGTGCCAAATATAAAATATAAAGTAGGGCTCTGGACATCCCTTTTGGAACACTGGTGAGTACCCTTCCTTGCCCCAGACCCCATCCCTGGGCACCAGCCACTCCAGGGAAGACCTGCCCAACTCGGCCCCAGGTTCTGGCCACCGGGCAGGTTCCCTGCTAGCCCCACCGGGAAGGATCCCCTTCTCCAAGACCCCTGGCAGACCCTGCAGTCTCCACGCCCTGCCCCCACGCCCATCCGCCTGAGCCCCAAGCCTCTTCCTGAGACTTAGAGGCCGGCCCCCAGCTCCCATCTTGCTCCGGACTTCCCTTTTGGAACACTGACTTCCCTTTTGGAACACTGGTCTGTCTGAACCAAGTGTGCAGATAAGGCCAAGAACGAACCACAAGGAGATGGGCAGACGTCAAGGCAGAAACATATACAACAAAATGAATAGCAATACAGCATCACCAGGCCCTAGCCCTCCTCCAACACCTAGACCTGAACATCAGAAATTGGAAGAAGCAGAAGAAAACAGCCTTATGAATGACATCATGAAGAAGCTAGAGGCTTGCGTAGAGGAAAAGACAAAAAAATGTGAAGAATGCTGTAAACAACTAGAGGAAAGGGCAAACAAACTAGAAGAAATCAATAAAGTCCTGGAAGAAAACAATAAAATACTGAGAGAAAATCAAGAAAAATCAATGAAACAAATGAAGGAAACAGTCCAAGACCTGAAAAGGGAAATAGAAAAAATGAAGAAGACACAAACAGAGGGAATGCTGGAAATAGAAAATCTGAGAAAACGATTGGGAACTTCAGATGCAAGTATAATCAACAGAATGCAAGAGATGGAAGAGAGGATCTCTAGCGTTGAAGATACAGTAGAAGAAATACATTCATCAGTCAAAGAAAACACTAAAGCCAACAAAGTCATGAACCAAAATGTCCAAGAAATTTGGGACACCATGAAAAGACCAAACCTAAGAATAATAGGGGTCGAAGAAGGAGAAGAATACCAACTCAAGGGCACAGAAAATATATTCAACAAGATCATAGAAGAAAACTTTCCCAACTTAAAGAAGGAAATGCCTATGAAGATACAAGAAGCTTATAGAACACCAAACAGACTAGACCCCCCAAAAAAGTCCCCTCGCCACATAATAGTTAAACAACTAAACGTACAGAATAAAGAAAGAATATTAAGAGCAGCAAAGGAAAAAGGCCAAGTGACATATAAAGGCAAACCCATCAGAATAACACCCGATTTCTCAATGGAGACTTTGAAAGCCAGAAGAACCTGGACAGATGTAATGCAGACACTAAGAGACCATGGATGTCAACCTAGACTAATATACCCAGCAAAACTTTCAATCACCATAGATGGAGTGAACAAGACATTCCATGACAAAGCCAGATTTAAACAATACTTATCCACAAACCCAGCCCTACAGAAAGCACTAGAAGGAAAATTCCAATCTAAGGAAGTCAGATACACCCTCGAAAACACAGGCAACAGATAAAGCCACAGCAGTAAACCCCAATGTATAGAAGTACCCACACATCACCACCAAAAAATAACAGGAATGAACAATCACTGGTCATTAATTTCCCTCAATATCAATGGACTTAATTCACCTATAAAAAGACATAGGCTTACAGAATGGATAAGAAAGCAGGACCCGTCTTTCTGCTGCATACAAGAAACACATCTCAAATTCAAAGATAGACACTACCTAAAAATAAAAGGCTGGGAAAAGACTTTCCAATCAAACGGTCTTAAGAAACAAGCGGGTGTAGCCATCCTGATATCCAGCAAAATAGACTTCAAACTAAAATCAATCAAAAGAGATCAAGAAGGGCATTACATACTCATCACAGGAAAGATCCACCAAGATGAAGTCTCAATTCTGAATATTTATGCCCCAAACACAAGGGCACCCACATATGTAAAAGAAACATTACTAAAGCTTAAATCACATATAAAACCCCACACATTAATAGTGGGAGACCTCAACACCCCACTTTCACCACTAGATAGATCTCCCAAATTGAAACTTAACAGAGAAATAAAGGACTTAACTGATGTCATGACTCAAATGGACTTAATCGATATCTACAGAACATTCCATCCTAACAAAAAAGAATATACCTTCTTCTCAGCACCCCATGGAACCTTCTCTAAAATAGACCACATACTTGGCCACAAAACAAATCTAAACAGATACAAAACAATTGGAATAACCTCCTGTGTTCTATCAGACCACCATGGTCTAAAGTTGGATTTCAACAACAACAAAAACTACAGAAAACCTGCAAACTCATGGAAACTGAATAATACCCAACTGAATCACCAATGGGTTAAGGAAGAAATAAAGAAAGAAATTAAAGACTTCCTAGAGATCAATGAAAATGAAGACACCACATATCCAAATTTATGGGACACTATGAAAGCAGTACTAAGAGGGAAATTCATAGCACTAAATGCCCACATAAATAAGTTGGAGAAATCTCACACTA
Source organism: Peromyscus californicus insignis (assembly GCF_007827085.1). Lineage (NCBI taxonomy): Eukaryota > Metazoa > Chordata > Mammalia > Rodentia > Cricetidae > Peromyscus > Peromyscus californicus. The sequence continues at coordinate 31,385,798 of NW_026294447.1, read as the reverse complement.
GAGACTTAACAGCATACCTGAAAGCTCTAGAACAAGAAGAAGCACAGTCTCCCAGGAAAAATAGACGCCAGGAAATTATCAAAGTGAGAGCTGAAATCAATAAAATAGAAACAAAGAGAACAATACAAAAAATTAATGAAACAAAGAGTTGGTTCTTTGAGAAAATCAACAAGATAGACAAGCCCTTATCCAAACTAACCAAAAGACAGAGAGAGAGCATCCAAATCAACAAAATCAGAAATGAAAAGGGGGACATAACAACAGACATTGAGGAAATCAAGAGAATCATCAGGTCATACTTCAAAAACCTCTGTTCGACAAAACTGGAAAACCTAAAAGAAATGGATAACTTTCTGGATAGGTACCACATACCTAAGTTAAATCAAGACCAGATAAACTATTTAAATAGTCCAATAACCCCTAATGAAATAGAAACAGTCATTAAAAGTCTCCCAACCAAAAAAAGCCCAGGACCAGATGGTTTCAGCGCAGAATTCTACCAGATCTTCAAAGAAGAGTTAATACCAATACTCTCTAAATTGTTCCACACAATAGAAACAGAAGGAACATTACCAAACTCCTTCTACGAGGCTACAATTACCCTAATTCCTAAACCAAACAAGGATACAACAAAGAAAGAGAACTACAGACCGATCTCCCTCATGAACATTGATGCAAAAATACTCAATAAAATACTGGCAAACAGACTCCAAGAACACATCAAAACAATTATCCACCATGATCAAGTAGGATTCATTCCAGGGATGCAAGGGTGGTTCAACATACGAAAGTCCGTCAATGTAATACATCATATAAACAAACTCAAAGAAAAAAACCATATGATCATCTCACTGGATGCAGAAAAGGCATTTGACAAAATCCAACACCCCTTCATGATAAAGGTATTGGAGTGATCAGGAATACAGGGAACATACCTAAACATAATAAAGGCAATTTACAGCAAGCCAACAGCCAACATCAAATTAAATGGAGAGAAACTCAAAGCAATTCCACTAAAATCAGGAACGAGGCAAGGCTGTCCACTCTCCCCATACTTATTCAATATAGTACTTGAAGTTCTAGCCAGAGCAATAAGACAACATAAGGAGATTAAGGGGATACAAATTGGAAAGGAAGAAGTCAAGCTTTCCCTATTTGCAGATGACATGATAGTATACTTGAGCGACCCCAAAGATTCCACCAAGGAACTGATACAGCTTATAAACACCTTCAGCAACATAGCAGGATACAAGATCAACTCAAAAAAATCAGTAGCCCTCCTATATACAATAGACAAAGAAGCGGAGAAGGAAATCAGAGATACATCACCCTTTACTATAGCCACAAATGACATAAAATACCTTGGGGTAACACTAACCAAGCAAGTGAAGGACCTATATGACAAGAACTTTAAGTCCCTGAAAAAAGAAATTGAAGAAGATGTCAGAAAATGGAAAGATCTCCCATGCTCATGAATAGGCAGGACTAACATAGTAAAAATGGCAATCTTACCAAAAGCAATCTACAGATTCAATGCAATCCCCATCAAAATACCAACACAATTCTTCACAGACCTGGAAAAAATAATACTCAACTTCATATGGAAAAACAAAAAACCCAGGATAGCCAAAGGAATCCTGTACAATAACACAACTTCTGGAGGCATCACGATCCCTGACTTCAAGCTCTAGTATAGAGCTACAGTAATAAAAACAGCTTGGTACTGGCATAAAAACCGACATGTGGACCAATGGAATCGAATTGAAGACCCTGACATTAATCCGCACACCTATGAACATATAATTTTTGACAAAGAAGCCAAAAGTGCACAATGGAAAAAAGAAAGCATCTTCAACAAATGGTGCTGGCAAAACTGGATATCAACATGTAGAAGGCTGCAAATAGATCCATATCTATCACCGTGCACAAAACTTAAGTCCAAGTGGATCAAGGACCTCAACATAAATCCAGCTACTCTGAACCTGCTAGAAGAGAAAGTAGGAAGTAGTCTTGAACGCATTGGCATAGGAGACTACTTCCTAAATAGAACACCAGTAGCACAGACTCTGAGACAAACAATCAATCAATGGGACCTCTTGAAACTGAGAAGCTTTTGTAGAGCAAAGGATACGGTCAACAAGGCAAAGAGACAGCCTACAGAATGGGAAAAGATCTTCACCAACCCCACATCTGACAGAGGACTGATATCCAGAATATATAAGGAATTCAAGAAATTAGACATCAAAATGCCCAACAGTCCAATTAAGAAATGGGCTATAGAACTAAACAGAGAATTCTCAGCAGACGAAACTCAAATGGCCGAAAGACATTTAAGGAACTGCTCAACATCCCTAATCATCAGGGAAATGCAAATCAAAACAACTCTGAGATACCACCTTACGCCTGTCAGAATGGCTAAGATCAAAAACACTGAAGACACCTTATGCTGGAGAGGATGTGGAGCTAGGGGAACTCTCCTCCACTGCTGGTGGGAATGCAAGCTTGTACAACCACTTTGGAAATCAATATGGCGCTTTCTTAGAAAATTGGGAATCCATCTCCCCCAAGATCCAGCTATACCACTCTTGGGCATATACCCAAGAAATGCTCAACCACACCATAAGAGCACTTGTTCAGTTATGTTCATATCAGCATTGTTTGTAATAGCCAGAACATGGAAACAACCCAGATGCCCTTCAACTGAAGAATGGATAAACAAAATGTGGTACATATACACAATGGAATACTACTCAGCAGAGAAAAACAATGGCATCATGAGGTTTGCAGACAAATGGATGGATCTAGAAAAAATCATCCTGAGTGAGGTAACCCAGACTCAGAAAGACAAACATGGTATGTACTCACTCATAGCAGGATACTAGACATGAAACAAGGATGACTTGTCTGCTACTCACATCACCAGGGAGGCTACCTGGAAAACAGGACCCCAAGAAAGACACAGGGATCACTCAATGACAGAGAAATGGAATGAGATCTACATGAACAGCCTGGACATGAGTGGGGGTAATGAAAGGCGAGGGTTGAGGGAAAGAGAGCTTGGGGGAGCGGGAGATCCCAGCTGGATCAACAACAGAGACTGAGAACAAGGAATAGGAGACCATGGTAAATAAAGACCACATGAGAATAGAAAGAAGCAAAGTGCTAGAGAGGCCCACAGAAATCCACAAAGATACCCACACAACAGACTGCTGGCAGTGGTCGAGAGACAGCCCGAACTGACCTACTCTGGTGATGGGATGGCCAAACACCCTAATTGTTGTACTAGAAACCTCATCCAACTACTGAGGGATCTGGATGCAGAGATCCATGACTAGGCCCCGGGTGGATCTCTGGGAGTCCAATTAGCGAGAATGAGTAGGGTTTATATGAGCGAGAATTGTTGAGACCAAGGTTGGATAAAGCACAGGGACAAATAGCCAAATGAATGGAAACACATGAACTATGAACCAATGGCTGAGGGGTCCCCACTGGATCAGGCCCTCTGAATGGATGAGACAGTTGATTGGCTTGATCTGTTTGGGAGGCACCCAGGCAGTGGGACCAGATCTTTTGCTCATTGCATGAGTTGGCTGTTTGAAACCTGGGGTCTATGCAGGATTGTTTGGCTCGGCCTGGGAGGAGGGGACTAGACCTACCTGGACTGAGTCTACCAGGTTGACCTCAGTCTGTGGGGAAGGCTTTGCCCTGGAGGAGATGGGAATGGGGGGGGGGGGTTGGGGGGAAGGTGAGGGGGACGGGAGGGGGAGAACAAGGGAATCCGTGGCTGATATGTAGAACTGAATTGTATTGCAAAATAAATTAATAAAAAAATATATATATAAAATAGATCATTTAGCACAAAATCTCATGACTAGTTAATTTCTTCTCTTGATGTAAAATATAACTCAACAGACTAGCAAAGGGGTGTCATTAATTCACAATGAGGCAGATTTTCATAAAAGAAAATGCACTCTCTCATGGCCCAGTTTTCCTGACAGTAATAGGACTCAAGGGTTAAATGGAGACAATATGTGCACCTTAAGGAAGACTATACGGAAAAGAAATCTGTTCCTAGCCATAGCACATATTTTTATATGTAATTTTTAGTGATATGAGAATTTGCATATTTTTAAAAAATAGTTAATTACATGGTTATTTTATAATAGTAAAAACATTGTTCAATTTATTTTGAATGTGATTAGAATTTGTGAACATGCCCCATTAGTTCATTTTTCTCCTAATCATAGAATATTAAAAGTACATGATTCTTATTTACAACTGCAAAAAGAATATAACTTACGGATTTATATTTTCAAAATACAGTATTTGAGAGAAAGGTATATAAGATATAACCAGCATAAAGAAATGGAAATGCCTCTGAAAGCTTTTAATGAAGGTGTGAGAAGTTGTTTGCCTTCTGCAGATATGTTGCTCAAGTTATTAAATTAAAGCTATATATCTTCAATTAACTGTAAATTTTAGCAAGAAAAAGAAGAAAAATTAATTCATTAGCTCTAGAAATAATCATTTCAGTCTTTAAAGATATTCTTATACTGTATGTGCCTAGGTTATTCAGATAAACTGTATAAAATTTAATAACATCAACCATTTGTACCTGGACCATTTGATTTTAAAATCCAGGACAATACCTTTTATGCTTCTTGACCATGAATAATTTACAACAGGATTGTATCTCTACTGTATCAGAATAATACATAGATATATATTCCAAATCTTTTAACATGACTTAGGATGTCCCACAGCACTTCCTGATTTTCTAAATTCACTCAATACACTACCTGAGGTGGTGTGAAGTCCTTTTGCATTCCAACAAACAAGTTCCAAATATCTAAAATAACAAACAGTGAATGTAAGTTAGAAGACTTCTTTGGATAACTCCAGTATCCAGGAAAAATGTTCCCATAACTTATTTATAATCACATGAACTTTTGTAAGGATTGTGGTCTTTTGTACAAAATTTATTTGTGGGAATAAGATTCTAGTTATCAGTGGGATTACTGAATTAAAAAGAATAATCTCATAAATAGTTTTTAAGGTTGGCAGGTGGAGCATCCTGGAAACCCCATACACGCAGTTAAAAGCCCAAATGCAGTGTACCTTGCAATCTTCCTGAGATCTTTACTGTCCTCACATTCATTCTCTTGTCCACATACCATCTCTCTCTGGCTTCTTGCATTAGTGTTCCCCTCTTCTTCTCTCCCCTCTTTCCCTTTCTCCCTCTCCTCTCTATCACCTCTCTCTCTGTTGGAGGTGTGTATATACATATGGAAGACAAGTCAACCTGCTTTTATTCCTAAAGAACTGCCCACTTGGTTATTTGAGTCCAAGTCACAGTGTGCCTGAAGCTCACAGATCCAGCTACATGGGTAAAAGGGATCTCCAAGAAGCACCAGGCATCTGTCTGTCCCCCGTCTTCAACACTGGGACTAAAACCATGTTCCACTCCAATGAGGCTTTCTTACATTTGCTGTGGGGATTAACTTCCAGTCCTCATTCTTGCACAGGAAGCACTTGACTGACAGCTGCCTCCTCTGGGTTCATCTTTATTTATCACTCTTGACTTTCTTTTCAGCTGGTATATCTTCACACATAGAAATACTATCAGTTTTCACTCATTTTCCTTCACCCAGGAGTCCTCATTTCTCTCAGACTAAAGTCCACCTTCCTGTAATGTCTGATCGCACTGTTCTTTCTGCGTTTTCAGCTTTATTTCTCCTCTCTCTTTCAAACAGAGGTTTCATTTCTCAAGATTTTACATGATGCTTGCCGTGCTAACATTTTTAACTTTTTTATAATTGGTGTGTAGTTGTTGTAGATAATTGGTTCCATGTAGATAACATAACTATTGTTAGAACTTTGACCATATTAGGCCATTCCCTTTCCTCCTTCAGTCCCTTCTACCTTTCTCTATCCCACTAGGCATTTTTTCTCTTAGTTTCTCACCAAGGTGTGTATAACAAGCCTTTAATATCATAGCAAAACACACACATACTATAATGCATCAATGAATCATTCTAGGACTAATAAATAAGAAAAACGTGTCATTTACATTTTGCATCTGACTTACTTCCCTTAATAAGAAAATCTCCAGTTACGACAGTTTACCAGCAGCACAATTACCTTCACTTTTCCTGGCTGGGTAAAACTCTGTCAACAAATATCATATTTTCTTTAAGACTTCATATATTGAAGGACCCAAGGTTGAGTCCATAGTTATTGTGAACACTGGTGCAACAAACACAGACACACAACTCACTATGTAGTGTGTTGAATTAGAACTCTCCAGTCACATACCCAGGCATAGCACAGCTAAAACTTTTTGTTAATTCTATCTTTTGGGTTTGAGTAAACTCCACGCTGATTTCCACAGTAACTGCACATGTTTACACCCACATTAGTAATGTACCCTGGTTCACTTTTTGTCTACAGTCTCACCGGCATTTCTTGGTGTTTGATTGTGGAATGGTAACTATTCTGATTGGATGAGATGCTATTTCAGCATAGTCTTAATTCACATTTCCTCCATGGCTATGGATATTGCATATTGTTTCCTTGGTTTGATGACTATTTCTAGTTCATTTCCGAGAACTTCCTTTATTTGAATAGCTTATTTATTGAATTCTGTTTTAAAACTCTGTCAATTTTTCATTATTTAAATATTCTCAGTTAATACCTAGCAAAAACTCCTTCCCACTCCATAATGTCTCTTCACTCTGGGGATTATGTCTTTTGCTATGCAGAAACTTTTCCAATTTGTGCAATACCATTTTCAAATCTTGGTGTTTATCCTGAGCTATTGTAATCATTTCAGAATGTTTTCATGTGTCTGTGTCTCATATTGCTTCCTATGTTTACCACCAAAAGTTTCAGTTGTTTTTTATGTTTTCCATTAATATTTGTTACATTTTTTTAAAATACTTGTTTTCTGGCATATCTCTCTCTATTAAATATAAATTCATTATACAGACATGAAGTATCACCTCCATTTACAGATGATCTGATGTACCTAATCAGAATGAGTATTTGTTTAAAATCATCAAAAAACAGTCAATCACCAAGATTTAAAAGTTGTATTTTCATGTCTTATATACCTCCAATTCTTTTTTTTTGCTTGAATTCTATTTTAATATAATATATTTTTCCTTTTCTTTATTTAAATTGTTTTTCACTTTACATACCAACCCCACTTCTCCCTCCCTTCTCTTCTCCTGCCCCCCATCTCCCCCCACCCATCCACTCTACAGAGGTGGTATGGCCTCCCTTGGGGAGTCTACAAAGTATGGCATACCAAGTTGAGGAAGGACTAAGCCCCTCCCCCCTGCATCAAGGCTAACCAAGTTATCTCACCATAGGGAATGGGCTCCAAAAAGTCATTTCATCTACCCAGGATAAGTCCTGGTCCTATGCCAGGGGCCCCACAAACAGATCAAGCCACACAACTGTCACCCACATTTAGAGGATCTACTTCAGTATCAAGATGGCCAAGTTGGATGAGGGATGGAGAAGCAGAACAATGAAAGATATGGGGAGTCCATTATGGGGTTAGGGAGAAACCTGGTGCTCGGGAAATTCCCAGGAATCCACAAAGATGACCCCATGACCCCAGCTAAGGCTTCAAGCAACAATGGAGAGGGTGCCTGAAGTAGCCTTTCCCTGTGATCAATGACTACACTAATTGTCATCACAGAATCTTCATCAAGTAACTGATGGAAGCAGATTCAGTGACCCACATCCAAGCACAGGGCTGAGTTCCTGGAGTTCAGTTGGAGAGCGGGAGGAGCGATCATGTCAGTAAGGTGGGAGGGGAGTCAAGATCATGATGGGGAAAACCCCAGAGAGAGCTGACTCCAGCTAGTAGGAGCTCATTGAATCTGGACTGACAGCTGGGGAATCGGCATGGAACCGAACATGCCCAATTTTTAAAAGTGATACTTTTGTCCAGAGGGTGTATTATTACATATTTTTTAAGATGTTATTTAAAAATATAAACACTTTCTGTTGACACACACAATTTTCTTTATACTTGCAATTAAAATAATATTCTCTAGTTGTGTGTGAACCTAAACATGTTATAATTATTTTTATCTAATTGGTCTATAACACCTTTATTCTATTTGGTTTTGCTCTGACATATTCTCAATTATGAACTTCATTCACCTTTTATTTTCATCAAAAAGTCAATAATCCTTCAAAAGTGTATCTCTGTTTCCTCTGTCAGGTCTGTCACATTGGCTTTCCTCCTTTGAAGGTCTTTGATATCTTCAAGAGTATTAAAGTTTGGTGGTCCAGAGACATTTAGATTTTTCTGTCTATGAAAAGCTTTAGGCAATGAAATCATCTTTTCTATTGTTTTTCTTTTCCTTCATGTTCATTCTCAACTATCTGAAGTCAGTACTAAAGAGTCTAAACAATTTTGCAAAATAATGTTATAGATATTCCTCGACATTATCTTACATAACGTGCTCTCATTCTGAATTTTCAGTTTGATGTCTAATGTATGCTTTTTAAATTTTGTTTGTTTTATTCATATTTATTAAACCTCTGGGTCATCCATCCAGACTGATTCTTTATAACTGGAGAACACAGATCCTCTGATTGGGAAGAGGGAGAGTTCACATATTTCCAGTTAGAGCCTACCAACAGGACTTTGGAATTCATTTTTATTCCATGTGCCCTTGTATCACATATCTACAGTGTATAGAATTACTCACTGTTTTTCTGGAAAGCTGAAATATTTTCTACTTTACTCCATAGATCATTGACCATTTTATAAAAAAAGATACATTTTCAATATTATAATGTATCACTCCCATTTCAATGTAATTTAATGACATCTAAGAACTGAAAATATATACATATAAAATTATATATTTCTAGTTTATGCATATTCTTCATATTCTTTAAATAATTAACTTATTTTATATTTTTAGATCTTTAATTTTTCTGATTTAAAGTTTTAGTTTTTAACATTTTTTTGTCATAAATCAACAGTTAGCAAAATAGCCAAGTAATTTTTTTGAGTCACAGTGAATGTTAGTCAACTTGACTACATCTGGAATTAATTAAACCCCCCAAAGAAAGCACATTTATGCCTGACTTTTGCTTGATTTGAACTCTGAAGATCCACTGTTAGTCCTGATCTTTGTGGTAGGACAGCATGTCTTTAATCCAGATCTTTTGATCTGGGAAAAGACATGTCCTTAAAATGACATGTTTTAATGCACATCTTTTGAACTAGGAAAATGCACCTCTAGTCTGGGCCACAACTTCTCCTAGAAGCCTATATGAGGTCATGGAAGAAGGAAGCTTTTGCTGCATGCCTGCTTGCTCTCTCTTTGCTAGCATGTCCATTCTTTTATTGGCATTAGAGGCTACTTCTTTGAGATCCCAGTCTATACTCAAGACCAGCGGAGACATCCAGCCTCATGAAGTGAGCAACTCCTGGATTCTTAGACATGCCACTTTTAGCTGGACTAGTCTCTAAGTCATTCTAATAAATATCTTCTCTATATAGAGAGATATTCATTCTCTAAGTTGTGTTACTAAAAAGAACATTGACTAATACAGCTTCCTTGTTTTCTATGTATTTATTTTTATCCTTGTCTATCTTATATTCAATTAGTAGAAGTAATAACTCAAGTTATTCTATTATGTAAAATATCACTAAATATTCACTTCATGAAACAACTTGGAGTACTCATTAATGTTAGGTGGATGTTCATACTACAACTTGTAAAAACTTTAATTTTTTTCATTTATTTATGCATGGTGCAGTAGAAGAAAGGCAATTATCTATTTTTTCTTAATTTTTTAAAACTTATTTTAGATATTGACCAGTTTCCCCTCCCTCATTTCCTCCCATCCCCTCCCCCTCACCTCCCATCTGTCTCCCCATCCATTCTTCCTCTTCTCTGTTCAGAAAGGGTAAGGCCTCCCATGGGAGTGAACAGAGCATGGCATACCAAGTTGAGGTAGGACCAAGCTCCTCCCCCTGCATCAAGGCTGAGCAAGACAACTCAGTATGGGGAGTGGGTTCCCAAAAGCCAACTCAAGCAAAGTTAGGTCCTGATCCCACTGCTAGGAGTCCCACAAACAGGCCAAGCTACACCGTCAAACACAGGCAGAGGGCCTAGGTAGGTTCCATGCAAGCTCCCTAACTATCAGTAGAGAGTTGGTGAGCTCCCATGAACTCAGGTCACTTGTCTTTGTGGGTTCCCCTGTCATGACCTTGAACCCCCTGGCTCATATAATCTCTCCTTCCTCTCTTCAATCGGCCTCCCAGAGCTCAGCCCAGTATTTGGCTGTGGATCTCTGCATCTACTTCCATCAGTTACTGGATGAAGGCTCTATGATGGCAATCAAGATAGTCACCAATATGATTACAGAAAAAGGCCAATTCAGGCACTTTCTCCACTATTGCTAGGAGTCTTAACTGGGGTCATCATTGTGTATTCCTTAGAGTTTCCCTGGTGACAAGTTTCTCCCTAACCCCAAAATGCCCCATCATCAAGATATCTTTTTCATTACTCTCTGTCCATTCTGCCCCAACCAACCCAACATTATCCCTCATGTTCCTTTCCCCCCAGTTTATCCAGGAGATCTCATCTATTTTCCCTTCCCAGGGAAATCCATGCATCCCTTTTTGGGCTCTTCTATTTACCTAGCCTCTCTGTGGCTATGGATTGAAGCCTCATTATCCTTTACAGCTAATATCCACTTATGAGTGAGTACATACCATGTTTGTCTTTCTGAGTCTGGGTTCCCTCAATCAGGAATTTTTTTCTTCTTCCATCCATTTGCCTCCAAATTTCAGGATGTCATTGTTTTTTGTTACTGCTGAGTAATACTCCATTGCATAAATATACCACATTTTTTCTATTTATTCTTTGATTGAGGGTCATCTAGGTTGTAATCAGTTCTGACTGTTGTGAATAATGCTGCTATGAACATAGTTGAGCAAGTGCAAATCTTGCCCTACATAAAGTACAAGAAGGAAAACTCCAATTCAAGAAAGTTACCTGCACCCTTGAAAACACTGGCAATAGATAATCTCACCCTACCAAAACCCAAGGAAAGGAAACTCACACACACACACACACACACACACACACACACACACACACACACACACTACCACCACTACCAAAAAAACAAAAACAAAACAGGAACTAGCAATCACTGGTCATTAATATCTCTTATTATAAGTGGACTCAATTCACCAATAAAAAGACACAGGCTAAAAGGACCCATCCTTCATATACATCTGGTGCATATAAGAAACATCTCAACTTCAAAGACAGACATCGCCTTACAGTAAATGGTTGGGAAAAGGTTTTCAAATCAAGTGAACCTAAGAAGCACAGTAGTGTATATATCATAATATCTAATAAAAAAGACTTTAAACTAAAATTAATTAAAAGAGGAGAAGAACATTTCATATTAACTAAAGGTAAAATCTGTCAAGATAAGGTCTCAATTCTGAACATTTATGCCCCAAATACGAGGGCACCCACATTTGTAAAAGAAACATTAGTAAAGCGTAAATTACTTATCAAACCTTACATATTAATAGTGGGAGACTTCTGCACCCCACTCTTACTGTCTAACAGAACCTTAACAGAGAAACAGGAGAACTAAAAGATGTTATACCTCAAATGGACTTAACAGACATCTACAGAACATTTTACCCGAACACAAAAGGATATACCTTCTTCTCATGTAAACATAGTCCCTTTTATCTTATCAGATCACCATACGTTAAAGTTAGAGTCCAACAACACAAATTACAAAAAGCCTACAAATTCATGAACTGAATAATGCTCAACTGTATCATCAATGGGCCAAGGAAGAAATAAAGAAAGAAATTAAAGACTTCCTAGAATTCAATTAAAATGAATCCACAGCATACCCAAACTTATGGGATACTATGAAAGCAGTGTTAGGAGGAAAGATCATGGTACTAAGTGCCTACATAAAACATTTGGAGAAATCTCACACTGGTGACTTAACAGCACTTCTGAAAGTTCTAGAATAAAAAGAAGCAAACTCACCCAAGAGGAGTAGACAGCAAGAAGTAAACAAACTCCAGGCTGAAATCAGCAAAACAGAAACAAAGAGAACAATACAAAGAATCAATGAAACAAAGAGATGTTTTTTTGAGAAAATCAACAAAATAGACAAACTATATATATATATATATATAATATATATATATATATATATATATATATATCCAAATTACCCAAAAAAGCAGAAAGAATATCTAAATTAACAAAATCAGAAATGAAAAGTGACACATAACAGATACTGAGAAAAATCTAGAGAATCATTAGGAAATACTTCAAAAACCTGTACTCCACAAAATTGGAAAATCTAAAAGAAATGGACATACCAAATTAAATCCAGACCAGAGAAACAATCTAAATAGACCTATAAACCCTAAGGAAATAGTAGTCATTAAAAGTCTCCCCCCCAAAAAAAAGGACCAGATGGTTTCAAAGCAGAATTCTATCAGATTAAAAAAAAAAAAAACTAATACCATTACTCAAATTGTTCTATGCAGTAGAAATGAAAGGAACATCGCCAGATGCTTTTTATGAGGCTACAGTTATCTTGATGCCCAAACCACACAAAGATGCACAAAGAAAGAGAATGTTCTCTCATGAACATTTGTGCAAAAATTCTCAATAAAATACTGGCAAACCAAATCCAAGGACACATAAAAGTAAATCATCCACCATGATCAAGTAAGCTTCATTCCAGAGATGAAAGAATGATTCAACATATGAAAATATGTCAATGTAATCCAACAGATAAACAAACTGAAAGTAAAAAACCACATGATCATCTCATTACATGCTGAAAAAGCCTTTGAAAAAATTTTAACACACCTTCACAATAAATATCCTGGAGAGATTAGGAATTCAAGGAACATATTTAAACATAACAAAAGCAATATACAAGTCAACAGCTGACATCAGATTAAATGGAGAGAAAGAGACTCAAAGCAATTCCACTAAAATCAGCTACAAGACAAGGCTGTCCACTCTCTCCATATCTATTTGATATAGTACTCGAAGTTCTAGCTAGAGCAATAAGACAGCAAAAGGAGATCAAAGTGGTACATATTGGAAAGGAAGAAATCAAACTTTTTGCTATTTGAAGATGATATGATAGTATACATAAGTGGCCCAATAATTCTACCAGTGAACTCCTATAGCTGATAAACACCTTCAGTAATGGCTGGATACAAGGTTAACTGTGTAGCTCGAGTTTTCCTGCCTGGCCCACAGTCAGGACAAATCCCTCTCACCTGCCAGTCCCACAGCTGCTCAAACCCAACCAAGTAAACACAGAGACTTATATTGGTTACAAACTGTATGGCCGTGGCAGGCATCTTGCTAACTTTTCTTACATCTTAAATGAATCCATTTCTATAAATCTATGCCTTGTCACGTGGCTTGTGGCTTACCAGCATCTTCACATGCTGTTTGTCATCATGGCGGCTGGCAGTGTCTCTCTGACTCAGCCTTCCACTTCCCAGCTTTATTCTCCTCCTTGTCCCACCTACACTTCCTGCCTAGCCAATGGCCAATCGGAGTTTTATTTATTGACTAATCAGCAACACATTTGACATACAGACCATCCCACAGCATAACTGGAAAAAAAAAGAATTGCCTTCCTATATACAAATGATGAATAGGCTGACAAAGAAATCAGAAAAACAATATCTCCTACAATTACCACAAATAATATAAAGTATCTTGGGGTAACTCTAAACAAACAAGTGAACAGACTGTTTGACAAGAACTTTAAGTCTCTGAAGAAAAAAATGGGAGAAGATATCAGAAAATGGAAAGATCTCTCATGCTCATGAATCTCTAGGATTAACATGGTAAAAATGACTATCCTAATAAAAGCAATCTACGGATGCAATGTAATCCCCATCAAAATTCCAACACAATTCTTCACAGACCTCAAAAGAACAATACTCAACTTCATAGGGAAAAACAAAACAAAACAAAAACCCAGAATAGTTAAAACAATCTTGCATAATAAAGGAGCTTGGAGAGGTATCACTGTCCTGGACTTCAAGCTCTAATATAGATAAAAATATTGTATTTTTTAATACAATATTTAATATTTAATACAAATAAAGTATTGATAAAAATAGCATGGTATTGGCATTTAAAAACAGACAGATGGACCAATGGCATGGAAATCTACTCACCTATGAACATCACATCTGATTTTTGAAAAATAAGTCAAAGTTATTGTAGTGGGTAGCCATTCCAGCTTTGATCTGGAAGTTCCAACCCCCATTGAGACTTTGGCAACTGTCACGCCTACAAGGCGGGGCCAAGGGAGGTGCCTGGAGACCTGAGATCTGGATGAGCTGTGCTCTCACTCAGTTCTTGGACCTTGGACTGTGAAGGTGGGCCAAGCAGAGCTCCAGAGAACACCGCTGGACTGCCATACACCTTCCCTAGACCCCGCGACCTACCTATCCCTTAACTTGTAAGTTACGCCATTAAATAAATCTCCTTTTAACTATGTGGAGTGGCCTTAATAATTTCACCAATATCTGGTGCTCACGTGGGGCAAATTCCAAAGGCCTGGGTGGTTCCCACCCTCAGCCTCCTCCCCGGCTAGCAGATACCTAAACCTGCCTGCAAAGTTCCATATAACCAGGGAACACCTACACAGTTCCATTCCTGAAAAAGGGAGCAGCTAGTCCGGTCTCAGTTCCCTAGCTTAGCCCCGAGACCAGCGAAAGAGGCGCTCCCCCGCTTCCTGAGTGCCAGCTCCAGCTCATGCCATCTTGACTCCAGCGAGCTGCAGTCAGCCAAGATCACCAGCAGGCCCTGCTTTGGAGCTGTACCAATGCCACCTGCTGGCTGAAAAGTGCTACTACACCCCCCAAAACCATGAAAGGTAAGCATATTGTTTCAAGTAAAAGTACTTGATAATTTTACACCTTAAAATTGACTAACAAATTTTGAGTAATTCTTGTAATATGGCCGACAACATTACCTCACAAGAATTTGAAAACCTTTTTGCCTGTATGATGAATAACATCTTCCTGGAAATATATGACCTTCCTAAGGAATATCTGGCCTGTACCATTTTGGCATTCATCGTAATAATTCACACAGTATTCAAACATTGGTTTAATAACAAGAACAAAGATGAGTCATTATTGGGACTGATACAGGATTTAAAAAATAGCAATGAAGACTTACAGAAAAAGATTCTTTCTCTGGAATCTGCTAACCAGGATTTACAGGCTTTAAAGGATAGCAATGAAAGATTACAGAAAAAGATTCTCTCTCTGGAATCTGCTAACCAGGATTTACAGGCTTTCAAAGATAGCAATGAAAGCTTACAGAAAAAGATTCTCTCTCTGGAATCTGCTTTAAAAGAGAGCAATGAAGACTTACAGAAAAAGATTCTTTCTCTGGAATCTGCTGATCAGGATTTACAAAACAGGCTTGTACCAAAAATTGATCTTGTTGATAATAAATGTGAATATTTAATGGACAGAACACTAACTCTCCAGACACTATATAAGGAAGAAAGATTATCATTAATTGATAAGATAAGGTCCATGGAATCATGTGTTTCTGAGGAACATAAAACCTTCTATGATTCCATGAGAAATCTGGAGTCCCTTGCCAGAGAGGAGGTTCACTCCCTAGAACAGATCCTAGGTGCTCATTTGCAAGCCTTAGAAGAAACTCTCAGTAAACATGACAAGGGACCTAATAAGTAGAAGGGCAAGCCATAGAGGTTGTAACATCTCCAAATGGCTCTCATACAATGGCTTATCCTCTTATCATCCATGAGAAGCCAGTAGATGACACACACCCCGAGCCATATAATACATATACATTACAACCAATTTCAACACGGGACTTTAAAAATATAAAGGAATCAGTAGTTACCTATGGGATACACTCCACATATGTAAGACAGATGTTAAATTAGTGGTCTACCTCACATAGAATCATCCCAGATGACTGGCATCAGTTAATTTCAGCTGTTCTAGAATATAGCCAGCAGCTACAGTGGAAAAGCTGGTTGAGAGAAGAGGCAAAAAATTTAGAACAACAAGGTAAAATCAGAGGTTTTGTGATCTCCCAAGATCAAATACTTGGTGAGGGATGTTTCACTGACAGGAATGTACAAGCCACTTATGATGAGCATACAATATCTCTATGCCGTACAGCAGCTCTAAATGCTTGGGAAAAAATTCCAGTACCTGGAAAACCAACTGAGGTATACACAAAGATATTTCAGGGACCTCACTAACCCTTCACTGATTTTTTACAAAGGCTGAACACAGCTATAACAAAAGCTGTATCAGATAAAGAATTAAGAAAAGTATTAACTGAGTCCTTGGCATTCGACAATGCTAATGCAGAATGCAGAAGAATACTTACACCATTAAAGATCAGATCAGCTCCTTTGGAAGAATGGACTCAGTATACTAATGGTGTTGAGTCTCGTAACTGCAGTAATGAGGCTTGGATAGGAGAGACAAATCCCAGAGGTGAAAGAAGGCCCCGTGTTACCAAATGTTTTAAATGTGGTACACCAGGTCATATAAGTAAAAACTGTACGTGGGGTACTCCTAGAAGTAATACTCCTTTTAGGAATAGCCTAAACAGGAGACCCCAACCACCTCCTGTATTATGTAGAAGGTGTGGCAAAGGCCAACATTGGACCAGTGAGTGCAGATCAAAAATAGATATACGAGGCAACCAACCCTTTACTGGCGGGAAATGCCTCAGGGGCCCTCTTGCAGGCCCCCAAATCAAATGTAGTACGAACATTCCCAGCCACTGTGGAAGAAATTCCTCTCCAGGACAACTGAATAAACCAATGCCTAATGTAAAAACCGATACTGCAATGGATGATAAAACAGCTCTGATAAGTGGATCACAGTTTACAAAGAACACTATAAAACAAATATTTTGGCAGACTTCCATAAATGAACAAAGACCAAAGCTTAGAATTCAAATTAATGGCCTGGTTATGGAGTGCCTGGTAGACACAGGTGCAGATGTGACTATAATTACACCAAAATCATGGCATCCGAATTGGCCTCTTCAAGAGGTAGATGTCCAACTTTTAGGGATTGGCACCCTATCTCAGATAAAGCAGAGTTCGAGATGGGTTGAATGCATAGGGCCAGAAGGACAGAGAGGAAGGCTGAAGCCATATATAGCAAATGTAGCAGTAAATCTTTGGGGCCGAGATCTGTTACAACAGTGGAATACCCAGATTATAATTCTTACACTTTCAGAAAAGGAATACAGACCAATGCATGTTTCTAGGAACAATATCATGACATGCTATAAAAAGCAGTCACCAGCCGGGCGGTGGTGGCGCACGCCTTTAATCCCAGCACTCGGGAGGCAGAGCCAGGCGGATCTCTGTGAGTTCGAGGCCAGCCTGGTCTCCAAAGCGAGTTCCAGGAAAGGCGCAAAGCTACACAGAGAAACCCTGTCTCGAAAAACCAAAAAAAAAAAAAAAAAAAAAATCAGTCACCAACCATTCAGGCTGTTCACAAACAAAGCACGACTGCTGTTGAACTCTCAGAAGTACCAACTGCCTTACCTTTAAAATGGCTAACTAATAGACCTGTCTGGGTTGGACAATGGCCTTTGACAAAAGAGAAGCTACAAGTTTTAGAATAGCTGGTTCAAGAGCAGTTAAATGCTCAACACATTGAAGAATCTACCAGCCCTTGGAATTCTCCTGTATTTGTTATTAAAAAAATGTCTGGTAATTGGAGAATGCTGACAGATCTGAGAACTATTAATAAAGTAATTCAGCCAATGGGCTCACTACAGACTGGGATGCCCTTGCCCTCTCTGCTATCTAAAGAATGGCCTATAATAGTTATTGACTTTAAAGACTTTCTTTACCATACCCTTACAAGAAAATGATAGAGAAAAATTTGCCTTCACAGTACCTAATTATAACAATTCTCAGCCAGTCAAGAGATATCAAGGGAAGGTCCTCCCACAGGGAATGTTAAACAGCCCTACTTTGTGCCAATACTTTGTTCAGAAACCATTGGAGATAATTCGTGTAAAGTTTCCACAATCTATAATTTATCACTATATTAATGATATCCTATTAGCTGATCCAAAATTAGATACATTAGAAAGCATGTTTGAAGAAGTAAAAAAGTTTTGCCTCACTGGGGACTGCAAATTGCTCCCGAAGAAATACAAAGAGGAGATTCTATTAATTACTTAGGACATAAGATAGAGCTACAAAAAATTAGACCCCAAAAGGTACAACTAAGGAGAGATCGATTGAAGACTCTTAATGATTTTCAAAAATTATTAGGAAGCATTTCCAACTTACTGGGTATCATGGGAATACCCAAAGATAGAGTAAAAAATTTGGCTAATACTCTAGAAGGGGACAAAGAATTAAATAATCTAAGAGAATTATCAGCCGAAGCTGAGAAGGAATTGGCTCTAGTAGAAAAGACAATTTGAGAAGCACATGTGGATCATGTGGACCCAGAACTTAAATGCATTCTTGTTATATTCCCCTCCAGACATTCCCCAACAGGTATTTTGATGCAGAGGGAAGATATTATATTGGAATGGATATTCCTACCACGTAAACCAAATAAGAAATTAAAGACTTACATAGAAAAGATCTCTGATTTGGTTCAAAAAGTTAAACTAAGACTTTGCCAGTTGACAGGAATGGACCCAGCAGAAATTGTAGTACCTTTAACTAATGAAGAAGTTTCATCACTATGGAAAGATAATGAATACTGGCAGAGATCCTGCAGTAACTTTTTGGGAGAGATTAACAACCACTATCCCAGAAGCAAGATAATAGAATTCATAAAGAAGACCGAATGGGTCCTTCCTCACATTGTACGACAAAAGCCAATTTCTGGAGTCCTCACATTCTATACTGATGCAAATAAATCAGGGAAAGCAGGATATAAATCAGGAGACTTAAGTAAAGTGGTACAAAGTCCATACAGCTTTGTACAAAAGGCAGAACTGTATGCCATTCTTATGGTACTGATGGACTTCACAGAACCCCTCAATATAGTCACTGACTCTCAATATGCAGAGAGAGTTGTTTTACATATTGAAACTGCTGAATTTATTCCTGATAATACAGAATTAACTTCATTATTCATACAATTGCAGGAAATCATCAGAAAAAGGAAACATCCTATATATATAACACATATCAGATCCCATACAGGTCTGCCAGGACTTCTAGCACAAGGTAATGATGAGATTGAGCAGTTACTAATAGGTAATATGCTAGAAGCTTCAGAATTTCATAAGAAATACCATTTAAATAGCAAAGGTTTGAAGAAGGATTTCTCCATCACTTGGCAACAGGCTAAGGATATTGTGAAAAAATGTCCTACTTGTTCCATCTGTAACCAACTTCCATTACCTTCAGGGAGCAATCCAAAAGGTATACAAAGAAATGAAATTTGGCAGATGGATGTGTTTCATTTTGCAGAATTTGGAAGATTAAAGTATGTACATCATACCATTGACACCTATTCAGGATTTCAATGGGCAACTCCTATGAGTTCTGAAAAGGCTGATTCTGTGATTACACACCTATTAGAAGTTATGGCCATCATGGGAATACCTGTACAAATTAAGACAGACAATGCCCCAGCATATGTCTCCAATAAAATGAGACAATTCTTTGCTTATTACAATATAAAGCTTGTTACAGGTATACCACACAATCCCACAGGCCAAGCAGTCATAGAAAGATCCAATTGAACTTTAAAGGATATGCTAAATAAACAGCAACAGGTAACAATGACTCCTAGAAATAGATTGCATAGTGCTTTATTAACCTTGAATTTTCTCAATGCTGATGAGAAAGGAACAACAGCTGAGGAGAGACATTGGGCGACAGACAAAATTCCTGAGCTAAACCAACTGGTTTATTTCAAGGATGTGCTGACCTCAGAATGGAAACCTGGATATGTTCAGCACTGGGGAAGGGGTTTTGCCTTTGTTTCTGCAGGAGAAGAAAAGCTATGGATACCAACAAAATTAATAAAAATTCGATTTGAACAGGAAAAACCCCTTGATGAAGAGAAGTAAAAGATTATCCACCAATGTGACATCTCTAAAAGTTATAAGAAAAATTTAACAATCAAAGGGTGAGGTAGGGTTCTGTTTTTGTCTTTCCAGGATAATGGAAATACCCATCTTCCAAAAATCAAGGCCTTGGATATCCAGATGTTTACAGCGGAAAGAAAGAATCTATTGGTACCAATCTACACACGGTAAAATCTCACTGTCTAACATCTATCTCTCTATCAATCTAGAAAAGTTGTGGTTCCAATTCAATTATAAGCCAAACTGGCTTTGGAGATGGAATTAGCTCACTCCTTCTCTAAACCCAAGCACATTGCTAAAAGAAAAGTTTGAGAGATTCTTCACTCCCATATCAGAAGAGCCCTCTGGTGTGGCACAGAAGGAAACCAATAAAAAGGGACCATTGTCTTCTAGATTCTAATTCTCTCCATGCTTACTCTTGATTTCTCAGAATCCTTTCTTACATGCGATGTCCTCTTTAAATCCAAATCTTCCATTTTGATAACAAATAAGTTTTTCTAATAGCAATCTCAGAAGTCTCCAGAAGGAAGATGGGGCCCCAACAACAACTCTACCCAATCCAGAATGATGCCATGGTAATCATCATCATACTACACTTCTTACCAGAATTTCAGACAATCTTACCCATTATTCTAAGACTTGCTGCAGAACCTACAGTTAGTCTAACTGAGATTTAACTATCTGAGCTTTCTCACAGTACCCAACAGAGATTACATCACCCCCTAAACAGCAGGAAGCAATTCTAAGAAAACAACGCCCCTTCTCCCTTAGGTTTCATAATTCTCAGGGTTATGGATGATGGTTATAGGGTTGGGGGAGGAAGAAAATATTAAACTCAGTATTCTAAAGAAAAAGGAGAAAAAAGGGAAAAGAAGAAATGGAATGGATAGGTATAAGATATTATGGTAGATTATTGTATATACTAGTAAACAAATTTAGTAAAATAGCAGCCTTAAATAATTTGCACTGTAATTTGCACTGTTATGGATTCTTATATGTTGATACAAATGTAAACTGTTTTTATATTCCTGTTTGAGATAATTTGTATATTGATACAAATACAGAACTATATTTGTTATAATGTACATATATTTCCACTCTTATTTGAAATATTTGTATATTGATACAAATGTAAATTTATTTCTGTCATACTTTATGTATGTTCTACTTCTGTTTAGGATATTCGGTACATTGATATATATTTAAGATTATTGTCATATTGCATATCACACTACATACTCCTACCTCTGTTATAAACATTGATATATATTTAAGATTATTGTCATATTGCATATCGCACTATGTACTCCTTACAGTTTTGTTACAGTTTTGAAGTCATCGTTCTTTACCATACATTTGCTTATAGACTGTTTACCTTGTTTACGTGAAGCCTTAGTCCTTAGGTTATTTCGGTAGATAAGACTTATAGATTTATAGTCACCTATGCTTGTCATCTCTATAGTTACGTTAGTTAGGTTATCCAGATTTACAGATACATAGATCAGATGGACAGGTAATCTTCAAACACTTCATAGACCTAGAGAAAATGGCATTTAAATAACTTAGAATTCTGTTGACGTGAGACACAATTGCTCCTGGCTGCACCAATTTGATCCCGAGAGAATGTTTGGCTTCTAAGACATTTCCATTTGGAAGTTTGTCTTCTTGGCACGAAATGGCCTACTGGGCAAAGAACTGCCCTTGCCTCAACAGCTGACAGTACAAATGTAATGCTGTCCTTTCTGGACAAGCGGGACACAAGGAAAGTGACCACTGTACTCTGCCAAGACAGGGTAAGATGGTCTTTCAGAATTCCTGCTTCTGAAAATGGTCTGTCAGATACTTTAGGCCTGTAGCCAATTTGAATGCACCAACAATGCTGAGAAGCATTAGGTGACTGTCCAGGCTGCCAGCTGTCTCCGTCTACTCTTGCAAGATTCCCGAAAGTTGCTTGCATCCATCTACCATTTCTCAGGTACCATTATATTCTATCTCAGGTCTTTGATGAGATTGAAGACTAGCAGTTATAGTTACAACTTAGTAGATAGAACATATTAAGTATTAGATTCAGCTTCTTTAGGATAGGACACCTTTTGGAATGATCTTTGTAACATGCCATTTACCTATGCTCTATACTTCTCTGGATTTTAGTATGTGTTTCTTGTTTGATATTGTTTGCATTGGTTGTAGTTCCATCTTATCTAGGTCATTATCCCTCATTATTCCTGGACAATATTTGATAACCATTCCTTAGTATATAGTCTTGTATTAGGTTAGAACCTTCTTATTTAGACAAAAAGGGGGAGATGTAGTGGGTAGCCATTCCAGCTTTAATCTGGAAGTTCCAACCCCCATTGAGACTTCGGCAACTGTCATGTCTACAAGGCGGGGCCAAGGGAGGTGCCTGGAGACCTGAGATCTGGATGGGCTGCGCTCTCACTCGGTTCTGGGACCTTGCATGGTGAAGGTGGGTCAAGCAGAGCTTCAGAGAACACCGCTGGACTGCAATACACCTTCCCCAGACCCCACGACCTACCTATCCCTTAACTTGTAAGTTACACCATTAAATAAATCTCCTTTTAACTATGTGGAGTGGCCTTAATAATTTCACCAATAAATTATAAATATAAAAAATATATATCTTCAACAAATGGTGCTGGCATAACTGGATGCCTGCATGTAGAAGAGTACAAATAGATCCAAATCTATCACCCTATATAAAACTTGAGTCCAAGTGGATCAAAGACCTCAACATAAATCCAGTTACACTGGAACTGATAGATGAGAAAATGGGAAGTAACCTTGAACACATTGTCACAAGAGACAACTTCTTGAACATAACACCAATATCCCAGACACTGAGATCAACAATTAATAAGTGGAATGTCTTGAAACAGAAAATCTTCTGTAAGGCAAAGGACATTGTCAATAAGACAAAACAGCAGCCTACAGAATGGGAAAAGGTCTTCACCAACCCCACATCTGACAGAGGGCTGGTCTCCAAAATATATTAACAACTAAAGGAACTAGATATGAAAATTCCAAATAATCCAACTAAATATAGGGTCAGATTTAAAAAAATAATTCTCATCAGAAAAATCTCAAATGGCCGAGATACACTTAAAGAGTTGTTCAGCATCCTTAGATATCAGGGAAATGAAAATCAAAATGACTCTGAGATACCATCTCACGTCTGTCAGAATGGCTAATATTAAAAATACTAATGGCAACCTATATGAAGAAGATGTGGAGTAAGGGGAACACTCCTTCACTGCTGGTCAGAGTGCAGACTTGTACAGCCACTTTGGAAATTGGTATGTTGTTTTCTCAGAAAATTTGGAATCAATCTACCTCTAGACCTAGCTATACCAATCTTGGGCATATACCCACAAGATGGTCAATCTTACCACAAGATAAGTAATTCTTGGTCCCACCCAACAGTGACCTGTGCAAGCTAACATTTGAAAAATATCAATTGTACAACCACTGTGACTCCTTTTTCTTCTCTTTCTCCCCATACAACCTTTTGTTGTTGTTGTTGTTTGGTATTTCTTTTTTGTTGTTAATAATTTTTTTATTTAAATTTTTTCCTCTTATATACAAACCCCTGTTCCCCCTCCTGCCCCTGCCCCTGCTCCCCCATCTTCCCCCATCCCACTCCCATCCCCTCCTCATAGAGGGTAAGGCCTCCCTTAGGTAGTCAACACAGGCTGGTATACCAAGTTGGGGCCAGACCTAGGCCCTCCCCTCTGCATCCAGGCTGAGTAAGGCATCACACCACAGGGAATGGGCTCTAAAAAGCTAGTTTGTGTACCTAGGATAAGTCCTGGTCCCATTTCCAGGGGACCTACAAACACAACAAACCACACAACTGTCACCTATATTCATAGGACCTAGGGCAGTCCCATGCAGGAACCCCAGCTGTCAGTCCAGAATCCATGAGATACCACTAACATGGATCAGCTATTTGTGTTTTTTCCTATCATGATCCTGACTACTCTTGCCCCTGTAATCCTTCAGCCCTCTCTTTGGCCAAGTGCTTGGCTGTGGGTCCCTGCATCTGCTTTCATCAGTCACTGGATGCAGGTTCATGGGAGCTCCTCAGCTATTGGTCCACAGTACATGCGTTTCCACTAGTTTGGCTAGTTGTCTCTGTAATTTTTCCCACTATGGTCTCGATGTCCCTTGCTCATAGAATCTCTCTCTCATTGATTGGGCTTCTGGAGCTCAGCCTGACACCCTGACTTAGATCTCTGCATCTGTTTCCATCACTCACTGGATTAGGGTTCTATGAAGACAGGGTATTCAGCCATCTGATCACCAGAGTAGGCCAGTTCAGGCACCATCTCGACTATTGCCAATAGTCTATGGTAGGGTCATCCTTGTGGATTCCTGGGAACTTCCCTAGCACTCTGTTTCTCCCTATTCCCATGATGTCTTCATTTATCATGGTATCTCCTTACTCTCCCACTCTGTCCCTGTTCTAGTTCGAACCGTCTATTCCCCTATGTTCTCATCCTCCATCCCTTGCTCTCCATTGCCACCTCCACCGTCAGTCAGTTTGTCTTTTAAAGGGAACGAATAACTGTACCTACTTTACTTCTCTCCTACAATGTTCTTTGCTGCATAGATCATTGGGTAGAGAGTTTCTTCCCACAGATATTCACTAGGAGCCAGGCACAAGATAGGAGAAAATAATATTATTTTCAGGAAATTATATAGTCCTAGAGATTGTCATGCTGAGGAAGAAACACCAAAGACTCAGAAAATAATGGCTCACAAGCTATCATAAACAGAGCACAGATTTTTGAAGACATGAAAATAGAAAGGGGACTACACTTCAAGAAAAGGAGCAGTTGATTCAGAGAGTAGGGAAACATAAATTGGCAACAGAGAATGTGACAGGAGTGTGTTATACATATGTGTGAAAATGTCACATTAAAACTAGTCATTGTGTGTAATAATATACAAAAGTAAAAGTAGAAATGAAAATGTGCGAAAGGAGCTCCAATATGAAATGGTGTATTGCCTACGATGGTTTATTAGTTGGAGTCTTATTACAAACTAAATGTGGGTTGACACTAATAACAAAACTTAAAGTTTGGTTTCTCTTATGAGAATGCATGTAGCCTTCATTTGTAATGAAAATAACCAATGATATAACTCTATCACATAAACTCAATCACAATGGATCACTTTCTTGCCTTTTTTCCCAGTGTAGGCTGCTTTATTTCAAAAGCAGGAAGTAAACAAATAGGTTATATCCAATGTGAGTTTAGTTAAAGATTTTAGTTTATTTGTATGATTGTCAATATCTATGAGGGTGTTTACAGGTAAACAATTTTCACAAGATGAGCATATCCCTAATTCATCAGTTTTCTGAAATATACTTCTTAAATCAGATTTTTCTTGAAGCTTTCATGTAATATTTATTAATAACTGTGTTCATAAACATCATAGAAAGCATTTCATTTTCCATTTTAAACAAGAAGCCGGATGAAGCAACTCTTGGTTTTATAGTTTAACTGATCGATTTATTCTACATTTGTCACATATCTCTTGCATTAGGGACTCACTATTGAATACTATGACAGTGGTCAGTAAATAAACAGCAGACAGCTTGTGAAAACAGCTCCTGGACAAACGAACCAATAGGTCTTCCTGACTGAACTCTCAAGCCTGACACTATAAACACCTGCTATAGCGAACAGTCTGGCAGGTGAGTGAATCGACCTTTGCTAATGGACCGTAGAAGCTTTTCCTGAAGCACAGCAGCCAAAATGAAAGCATTGGCAAACCCTTTTCATATGTTTGATATTATTGTAAAGAACATACATTACTTTTCGAAAATATTACGCATCAAAGTTCTGGTCTAAATGCTCATTTATTTTGTTTTTTTGTAATATATACATATACATATATATATGCACATTATAATTCATGATAGAATCAGCATCATTTTAAAAATGTCAAAATAATTAATTTATCTTGAGTAGATATTACAACATTATACTCAGATATTGTTATTATTATAATTTTTAAAGTGATTTTTAGTTTTGATTTTACTGATTTTCTGTATAGAAACATTTAATCTTTACTATGTTTGATGACTCTGTATATTAAAATTTTATGTTTAACCCTACCACATTCTCACTTATAAACAACCCTCCTGTGTTCATGGTTACTCTCCAAGGTATTTTGCACTGACTAAAAAGAAACTGCTTATTTAGTGTTATGTTTTCTATATTAACAATAATATTTAGCTTATTAAGCATGACATATATAAAACATATATATATATATATATAAATATACAGTATACATGCATATATTATATACACACATTCACACACAAATATATGTATATATATACACATATATAAAACAATAAAATTGAAGATAAAAAGGCCATGAATTTGAGAGGGAGAAAGAAGAGCCTGAGAGGTGTTGGAGAGACAAGAGAGAAAGGAGGAAAAATATCCTATTTTCTTGAAAATAATAATGTCTTTCTTCCTCTTTGATACCATGAAACTTATTTGTAGTTATTGAAATAAATGTTAAGTGTTCTACAACTATGTTTTACAATTATTTGGTCAAAGATATATGGTTTAATTGTCTATTGTATTTTATATTACACTAATGTCAATGTCTTTTGACATTATTAAAACATTTTTTTAATCCAAAGAAATTTAAAGTTTAAAGGACTAGACATACTTAAATATCTAACAGATTTTACCTTCTTCATTTACAGAATACTGTGAAGGAAAGTATATATAATATATATTGAAAGTAAAACATTGACAATACTATGCTCTCTACATGTAAATACTTGGTTTAAATTTATGTCATTTCTATATAAATAAAAATATACATGAAAATTGAATGTTTTCAAGAAATATCAGTAAATTAAAGTATGCCAAAACTCAGATTTTTATTCTTTAAGAAGCATCTATGCATTTCATAAAACACTTCTAATAATTTATTCATGAGTAAAAGTTGGGCTGTAGGATGAAAGCCTCCTGAATGCAGTGTTAGTATCTGTGAGCAATTGTGATAGCATAGCCTAAGGCAAATTCCCTGAAGTCTGCATATCCCAAGTCTCTGAAATTCACTCAGGCTAGGTAAAGGCTTTTTCCCCCCTAGCTTTTGCATTAACTAAGGAAAAAGAAAATTAGACTCAAGACTGCTTGTCAAGGATACTGTAGGATTTATTATATGCTGCACTTTAAAAAGAAAGGGATCTCATGGGGGTTAATACATCACTCTTTAGGACAAATGCAGATCAATTAAGATGCATCATTACATCATTTAACTGGGAAGTAGCCTGATATGCTTGATAAACAATATACGGGCACATCACTGTTTGGTGATGTTTATATTTTTCTGTGATTTAGGTGGGGAGGGGCAAGCAATTCTGATAATGTAAAAATGCGAATATTGCAGATGATTCAAACAGAACTAAAAGGAAATAACAGCTGGGGTAAAGTCTACTTCCAGGTTTGGCAGATGGATTTTCTTTTACATGTTTACCTTTAGTGGAAACTCAGATTCCACTGGGGCACAATCTGACCCTGCACTGAATCATGTAATGCTCCCAGAGAGGTTTGAGCTGTATATTTAGATGTAGCCCTATAGCTTCCAAAAAAGACATATAGACATAATTAATACCACTAAGAGACTTTTAATTTTGAAAAATTGCCAAGGTAGGAGAGAAATAAGTATAACCTTACAGAATACTCTCAGGACAGCATTTAGCAACATTCTTCTCTACTCTGACTGTTACATTCCTTTTTCCTTTTCTTCCATGAAGTTTCTCAAACCCTGAGGGAAAAAAAAAGCAGAGAAAGAGGGGAGGTTAACAAAGATACCCAACTTAAGGTGGAGTATTCAATCTTTTATTTTCAGTGCTTTGAAAAGTTATGAGTCTCAGCATTGATCACTGTCTATTTCACTTATGCTGGAATGTAGACTCTCATGATCTTGTGTCAGTCAGGTGCTGTGAATGTATGATTACAAATCCCATGTCCTGATAAAAAGACATTTCACTGCTCACCTCCCCGTCTTTCAATTCTAACATTCTCTCTGTCTCCTCTTCTTAGTGTTTCCTGAGTCTTGGTGGTAAGGATAGTATACTACTCCTGTTTATGACTGAGCACTCATTCTCTCACTCTCAACCCTTTGATCAGCAATCCATTTCTCCATTAACAGTTGTCTACTGCAAAAAAGTTTCTTTGACCAAGGTTTAGAGCAGCCAAGGTCTGCTGTGGAATAATTCTTTTGTAAACTGGTTTAATAAAACACTGATTGGCCAGTAGCAAGGCAGGACGTATAAGTGGGATAAGCAGAAAAGGAGAATTCTGGGAAAAGGAAGGCTGAGTTAGGAGACGCCAGCCTGCTGTCCAGGGAGCAGGATGTAATGGGACACTGGTAAAGCCACAGAACACATAGAGACATATAGATTAACAGAAATTGGCTGAATTTAAGTGTAAGAGCTAGTCAGTAGTTAGCCTGAGCTAGTAGCCAATCAGTTTTAATCAATATAAGCCTCTGTGTGTTTACTTGGGAGACGCAAGTGGGAGAGATCTGTCCCCACCTCCAGCCGGCCAGAACACAGGAAAACTTTCAGCTACAAAGGTCTATGAATATGAACATAGATATTTAGAAGGAAGATTGACAATATGACCTTTTAGCACATGAATTACAGTCATTATCCTTGCGCAAGACTTACACACGCTGAAGAGCCAAAATTCCAGAATGGGTTGGCAAGGGGATAACAAAGCACTATGCCTAACTAAAAAACAATTGGCAATTGATATCTGCTAGGGGTGAGAGAATTAGTTTTCTCATTGGTATGGTCCATTGCAGGTTTCTCATGGACCATTGGCCAAACCTACATCCTTGCACATATGGGTAGCAGTAATTGGATTTAGCGGATTATTAAAAATAAAGGAAAGAAAAAAAGGAGGAGGATATAAATTTGAGAAACAGTTATGTCAGCTATCTAGAGGGAATTGTACTAGAAAATGAGATAGGTATGATTATATTTCGTTGAATACGTATATGCAATTCTAAAATAATAAAATACTTGAGAAAACATTATCAGACACCATTTGAGAAGAGAAAGGGCTAGCTTTCCACTGTGCTGTGCACCCTGTGATATTTCCACTGGCTTTAAAATGTAGCAGCTAGGTTCATGAAGACATCTGAGGATATCTTTGCAAGGTGATGTGGGGCAGAGTTGTGAAAGACTGGTAAACCCATGACAATGGAACAACGTGATTCTAGTTCTGTCCTTTTCACTAGTCAGGTGGTTTAACAATTAACTCCTCATTTATGGACTTCATTTGTAAAATACAAGACTGAGTTATTTCACAATCTCTACTTAATTGTCATTGTGATCAGTTTGCTACTTTAAACATCTTAATTTTAACTTATTCCTGTTGTCTCAGTACAGAGTTTTTCACATATAACAAAGTGTTAGAACATGCTTGGCTACTTTTTTTTACTTCCAAATTATATTTAGATATTTTTCTAACTTGTAACTTCCAAGACTTCTCCCAAGTGCTGCTACAACAGTGTTCTTGAGTTATAATATTTATAGCTGTAACACACACTTAAACAAATACTCACAGAACACACAAATATACACATAGAGACACACACCGACATACACATACACATACTCAAACACACACACATACACATATACATACACATACATGAACATACATGCACACATACAAAAACATCACAGAGAAAGCAATTTTATTTATTTTTTTTATTTGTTTTTGGTTTTTC
This sequence comes from Peromyscus californicus insignis, assembly GCF_007827085.1. Taxonomy (NCBI): domain Eukaryota; kingdom Metazoa; phylum Chordata; class Mammalia; order Rodentia; family Cricetidae; genus Peromyscus; species Peromyscus californicus. The sequence goes on along the minus strand of NW_026294447.1, from coordinate 31,355,832 downwards.
GAGGCAGGGTTTCTCTGTGTAGCTTTGCGCCTTTCCTGCGACTCACTTGGTAGCCCAGGCTGGCCTCAAACTCACAGAGATCCGCCTGGCTCTGCCTCCCGAGTGCTGGGATTAAAGGCGTGCACTACCACCGCCTGGCCGAGAAAGCAATTTTAAATACATGCTAAAACCATACCTAATAAAACATCTATGAATATATATATTCAGAATTTGGAAATGGAAAATGATTTACAGTAAATAAATATCCAGAATCTAATATGACAATGATTTTAAATGATTTATTCAAATTATATTCAACAGAAAGATTGTATGAATGAAACAATGTATAAAATTTTCATTCCAAGTACAAAAGTTTATATTAGTCATATTGGAATGATTCTTGTGAATAGTGAATATTGTCATATACATTTCTTTGTATTTAAACATTGGTTTTATTTACAAATACTGAAAGCACTTAATTTACAGATACAACCTTGTATATGGTATTTTTGTATGGTATTCATGTAGGTATATATTTTATACTAATGAAGATGCTTTGTGAAATAATTTCAGTGCATATGCATTTTTTTTTGGTTTTTTTTTTTTTTTTGGTTTTTTCAAGACAGAATTTCTCTGTGTGGTTTTGGAGCTGTCCTGGATCTCCCTCTGTAGACCAGGCTGGCCTTGAACTCACAGAGATCTGCCTAGCTCTGCCTCCCAAATGCTGATATTAAAGGCATTCCCCACCATTGTCCAGCACATATGCATTTTTAATGCAACCTGTTATGGGAGATCAGGTGGAGTAAAATGACCTAGAGGTGTCTTGTTATTACATAAGAAGTTTAAGATTTTGCAAAGTTTTTTTTTTTTTTTTTTTTTTTTTTTTTTTGGTTTTTTCGAGACAGGGTTTCTCTGTATAGCTTTGCGCTTTTCCTGGAACTCACTTGGTAGCCCAGGCTGGCCTCGAACTCACAGAGATCCGCCTGGCTCTGCCTCCAGAGTGCTGGGATTAAAGGCGTGCGCTACCACCGCCCGGCTGCAAAGTTTTTTTAATTTTTGTATTTGGATCAGGGATTGAAGCCTTCAATATTAATATGCTGTTCAATTGAATTTGACTATTATAAATCAAGTAGTAGAAAAAAGAACTATGCATATTAAACTTGTCCTCGAAGTTTTTGAATGAAACTTAATTTTCTACTGAAAATAAATTATATAACTAGTGTCAGGCAAGTCCAGTATTTTGACATAGTGGCACGATATTATTATCTATGAAGTACATACTACAAAACCATGTAATGAGTTACAAAACTATCACAAAGTAAATATCCTGATGTTTTAATTAAGTTTATGTTTGTCTGTAATCATAACTCTCTGGAGCACATGCAACATGGGATGATGTTTGAAATAACATGAGGAAAGTTTTAGTTTATGCTATGCATTATTTAATACTATATTAATTATATCAAATTCAGTAAATAGTATTTGAAAACAATACAAATAATGTTTGTATTAGTTCGTATGTGTATGATATATAATTTATATATTATACACACACTGTCATATCCATAACTTTAAAACTATAATCTGTGAATTCATAAATGTTGTAAAGCTCACTTGACAAGAATATAGTATTCAAATATATTCCAAATTTTTGAAAAGTAATGTATGTAAATTACTCCTGTCAGAGTGCTATAGAATATAACAGGTAATAGACTGCTTTTTCTACAGTAGCAGTATATGTTTATGCAATATAAGACTTTATTCTGCGTCTATACTATTGCCTGTATATCATTAAAAAATAAAAACAAAGCATTTGTTCTTTTTTTGCTGTACATATAAATATTAACACAGCTCAAAATTTTTAAATGTTATTTGTATGGTTACTCTTTTCAGTGCAGTGATATAAGGTGAATGTCAAGACAAGACATTTGTATAATTTTCATAAATTCATTCATATGTTGGAGAGAGGAAAACCATAGCTTCAATTCACAGACTTAATTTTTCAATACAGTTTTTGTGTGTTGAGTTTCAGGAAATAATTGATAATGTATACAATGATGTTCCCTTAAAGTCAAGTAGAGCTGAAAACTTCCTGTAGCCTTGCACCATTGTATGTATTCTGATGTCATACTGTAGGGTGCTACTTATCTATTTGTAGTGCAGGTGCAGAAACAAACCCACTGTTTTGCCAATCATATGAAAGCATAGCAGCAAAATCAGTCAGAGTCCATAATACATGATAATGTAACAGAAAAGTATGTTAACAGTGCACAATAATGCATTTAATATGCTACTTCTTTGTTTTAGGGTAGACTACCTTTATCTGCCAAAAATGCTTACTGTAAAACAATATGTTACATTACATTCACAGCAAGCTCATGCATCACGTGTTTACTGTGTCTCTTGACTGCATCAACATATAGTAATTGACATATCATCCAGGCTTAAATATAGTTATAATGGTAACAAAATAACCTAAGGCTAAGACTAGCTTGGCTACATAGCAAGGTAATATTTTCTAAGCAATGTAAGATAGTAAAAGGATGAATGAATTAATAAGGTGAATGATATTATTATTACTATTATTATTATTATTATTATTATTATTATTATTATTATTACAGTCTTTAGTGTCACAACACTTGACACTATGCCTGATCCTTTGCCTTCACAAGGTGGAGAGAATTGATTCCCACAAGTTCTCCTCTGATGTCCACATCCATGGTCTGACATTCATGTGCCCACACAAACACAAACCCACACACACACACAAACACACACACACACACACACACACACACACACACACACACACACACACACACACTGCTCCTAGAGTATCTGATGCTCAGTCATCTTCTCTGAACCTTCCTCCCTTCCTATTTAAAACTTCTCTGTATCCGACACAGTTTTTGACCATCTGTGCTATTCAGCACAGGGAAATGAGCTTCTCCTGACTGTAAAGAAGAGGAGTTACACCATTTGCTGTAGTTTGAATGTGTCACCCAAAGTTAACTGTACACCTTCATCCTCTTGGGAAGAGGGCTGGCACAAGGGTCCACAAGAGAGACGACTGTGTCATGGTGCTCAAGAATAGACCTTCTGCCATCATTTTGGCTATGAATACATGACAGTGATGGCAGAAATGAACTGGAGCACCTCTTGCTCACTCGTGCTGCCCCTCCTCCTTAGCCATTCTTTCATGGCAGAATTTATTATTAAACCCCCACAGAATGCAGTATCTTCACATTAGACTTGTCATGGTCCTTGGCTGTTAGAAGGCAATACGTGGTATTTTAAGTGAGACAGTCTTAAGGGTTCCACTATCTCAGAACAAATTTCTTAAGAAATGTTTTCCAAAAATTTAGAGAGTATAAGGATAGTGATTTTTTTTTCAGTGCTCTTAATGATAGATCTGTGTGTTGCTACTCAACTTGTTCTTTTTATCAAGGGATGTGAAACTCATTGGCAAATGTTCATTCTGATATTGGATGCACTCCTGAATACAATCTACTCTTCCTCTGTCACTTTTGTTGGCAAGCAGCTGTCCTGGTGACACATATCTACATTTGGAATTTAGTGGAAATTCCTTGTCACCTCACATCGTCAAAGATGCCATGTGCGGTTTTCCCTACAACTGTGCAATCCAGCCAGTGGCTTAGGACTGAGTCACATGCTTGTCTGTGTGAGTCTTTAAAAAAATGTTAAGTGGACTGGGATTATATAAGGTTGATTAGTAAATTAGCTCATCCTAAAGCCTCTGAGAAACTATTTTTTGTGTGAGAATTGGAAACTAAGGAGTGAATAGAAGTTAACCAGAGAATTGAGAAATCTTGGCCTTATTTAATTGTGTGTGTGTGTGTGTGTGTGTGTGTGTGTGTGTGTGTGTGTGTGTGTTCCTTTTTAGATGCCTTGTTGCTTTCTAAATGAGAGGGAGCAAGAAAGGGCGCAGATTTTTTGAGTGGGAATGATTGGGAGACAATGGGGTAGGGGAACCATAATCAAAATATATTGTATGACAAACCAATTTTCAATTTAAAAACAGGAAAATATATAAATAAAAGAAATCTTAGTATGTAGTGAATAATACTTAAAATGTTTGCAGTTAAAAAGTTTCTATTGAGACAATTAGTATAAAGTAACATGATTAGGCTTATTATATATTATATATTTTTGTTGTGCTTAAAATAATGTAGAAAAATACAATTTGCCCAAATTTCAAAGCCACATCCTTTGCTCATTGAACAACAAATCCTCGTGTTCTGGGCTTTTCTTTCTGAACATTATCTCTTCCAATTTCATGTGACTCTTTTATCTGTGGGTCTCCACATGTACAGACTGCAAGATACTTGTGGGTTAAGGAGAATACTTGTCTTGTTAATCTTTAAAGATTAATATGGGATTGACTTTTATTCATTCAATGATACAATGGAAAAAAACAATTCAAACTTCCTATTAAAGCTGCGATAGATTTACTTTTCCTTTGGGAAGAGATCCAATTTTAAGTGCATAAATCTTAGTGATGCTGAGAGTTTTGTTGTTTGCCTCATATAGAAACATTATTATCATAAAGCAAGTTCTCTATTTTTCTTCTTAAATTACTGCTTGTTTTTAATAGGTTCTGAACACTGTGCTTGATAAAAAAGAGTTGTTGATGGATTCTTTAATCTACAACTTCTCACTATAAATGAGGGAATATAATGAAGTAACTCGATGTGTAGCATTTTCTAGATGTCAGTGCCTGGAATTACGTGTTGCTTCTTCTGATGCTGTGTGGAGGAAAAGACCATTCAGAGCCCATAAATGTGGCATATTACATAATGAAAAAGAAAAGGTGACATTTGTTTAGAGATATGCTGGTAGAGCCTAAATGCAAAATTGTAACAAAGAATACTCAGAGGGGGGCTAGAAGATATTTTAAGCCCTGCCCTCTCTCTCTGTTTCATTTGTTTCTCCTCCAGTTCTGTGTTTTAATTAAAAGAGTAAATTGAAACAGCCTGAATCTTTTAGCACCAATGTTCTCAAGGGATGTTACACAGCCAATTGGGTTAAGAATCAGGCATCTGAAGCATAATTTTCAGCCAAGCAGTCAATGACTAGCACTCTGGCTCTGGATAAATCTCATCATCCCTTGGTAACAGTTTCAGTGCTGGCAAAGTGTGATGGCAAGTTGATCAGCCCACACTCCACTCAGGAGGACTGAAATGTCTCCAAGGCAACACTCATGGTTAAGGACTGCTGGAGCGATTCCAGATCCCAGGCTGTTGAGGGAAAAATTGGAGAGATCCTAGTTGACCTCAATCATGATGTAAGTAGTTTATTAATATTTAAATGCATGAAGAAATATTAGATAATAGTGAACAGTGACCACAACACTTCTATTGTAAAGGTCACACTCATTTATGTACAGAAAATTGTGGCAAGCTGAACAATTCTGGCAGTCTCATTGACATTTTCACTTTAATTTACTGATTTCAATGTAGATATTTTGGGAGATTTATATCTACAGATAAGAATGTGGCTTAGAATATAAAGTTAGATTTTTGCTTTAGAGAGCTATGGCCTTCATAAAATTGAGTTACAGACACATTTTTCTTTAATGTGCTCCAGGGTATAAAACAAAAGGAAACAAACAAATCAAAAGAAAAACTGTCAAATTAAAAAAAGGAAATCCTATATATGAAGCAACAAAGCTGTCTTTCCAGTTTATTGCTCTATTAGAGCTGCCTGAAATGCCTAAGCAGCTGAAATTTGTATCTTCAGCTTTTCTCTTACATATATTTTCTCCTTAGTATGTCCGTGGAATGATTTCTATTGAACCAAACCCAAGTTCTCATTACTGAGAATTATAGTGTCCAAAACTGGCTTCTTTTCTTCTCTCATCTTGTAGTCATGGTTCCCAAAGAATGGGTTAATAATCAGCAGATGAGCTCTGAGCTAAATAGTCTACAGGACTTGTTAGAAGTGGGTCATTGTAAGCTTGCCTTAGTAAGAAAGTGAGAAATACCCTTTTATATTTTCACTAATTCTCATATTCTCTCTCTGTCTCTCTCTCTGTCTCTATCTGAATCTCTGTCTGTCTGTCTGTCTCTGTCTCTCTCTCTCCAGATCACTGCAGGATGAAATATAGAGGAGTCATCTAACTGTGGTATGAAATCTCTGAAAACAAAAAACAAAATAAATCTTTCCTAATGTAGATTAATTGCCTATAGTATTTCATCTTAACACGAAATAGCTGACTAGAGCATTGATTCTTTTCTGGTTCAGAGTTAGTATCTATTTTTACATTATTGTGTTAAGAAGGGATAAAACTGAAACAGAAGAGCTATATATATTCAGTAATAGAGAATTTTTACAGGCATGTCTAGTTTATTAATTAGTTTGGGTTGACTATATCAAATTATCCATGGCATGCTACTGATGGAAATGAAGTACATTTGCCTCACAATTGGCAGATTCCCTGGACAAATTCCTCCATCAGCCTCTCAGTTCTGATGTGGGCGCTTTCATTTGTCTGGAGCAGATTGTATGGAGCACAGCAGTGTCAAGAGCAAGTGTGGGGGAAGGCAACACATCTTAGAACAAGAAGCAGAAGAGACACAAAGACCCATGGAATTTCCTTTTATAGCAATCCTTGTAGGAGAACTGCTGGGCCACAGGAGAGCTATATTCAGACAGCATGCAACCAAGTGTCCTAAGAATGTCTCTTCCAATCCCATCCCTAATAGCCTAGACCTGGATAAGATCTTTAATCAAATTAACATTAAGGAAACACAAACAATGTCAAAATCAGTATGCTTAGTGGATGGGTAAGACCTCATAGAAAAAGAAGAAATAAATTTAAGTCTGAGAGAGGAAAGATTGTAAAGAACTGATGTTGAAAGGAAGTGAAGGGGGGAAGGAAGCATGATTCCTCTGTAGACTACATATTTAAGCTCCCTAAAATTTCAAAATCTATACCTCAAATCTCTTACCCTCATTGTGACAGTATTGAAGTCGAGGAATTTGGTATATAACTAGGTTTATATGTGTTCCTCACAGGAGGCCTACAAGATGTGACTGATATACTATACACATGTACTGAAATAGTACACCCTCCTTCATCAATGTATATAATTAAACATTCCCAAAGAATGCACATATAAATTTCTAAAATTATAATGACAGTTGAAATATAAATTTAGGGATTTTTTTTTATGTTGAGAGATGGCTTATTAATGAAGAGTACTTACTGTTCTTGTGGTCCCCTGTTCAGTTCCCAGGGCCCACATAATGACTAACAACTATCTGTAACTCCAGTTTCAGGGAGCCTTATGCTTCTGACCTACACAGGCACCAAACACATGGTAGGCATAGATACATGCAGGGAAGAAAACTCTTACACATAAAATAAAGTAAATACAAAACTATTTGTTGTGTGAAAATCTACTGTGTTATTGGGACACATTACTTGAAATCTAATACTAAAATCAAAACAAAAAAATTATAAAGAAATGGAAAAGAGAGCAACATTCCTCTACCAACTGTTTGATAAAAGGGGGAAAGGCAGATTTCAAAAAGCCAGACTAAGAGTAGCCTTGTGCAAATTTCAGATTATTTATCATTCAGGACAGTGATAGGCATCTTGGCCACCAGAATAATGGCTGTAATATAAGCCATGCAATCTGCCAAACTTTTTTTGCAACATTCTGGCCTGACTAGGGCAAACTCGTTCAAAAAGTGCTTTCTGTTCCACTAAAAAAAAAAAAAACAAAACCCTGTTAACGATGTATATCTTTATTTTTAAATAAAATGTATTTAAATCACCTCCCTTCCCCATCTTCTTCAATCCCCTCCCTGTCTCACAGATTCATGTTCTCCTTTTTATTGTTGTTATATACTACATTCATTTATAAGTGCTTGCATACAGACATACAACTTTCTAAGTCTGTTTACTGCTGTTTTATGTATATGATTTTAGTACTGACTTCGAGAAATTGTATAACCAAATGAACAACTCATTACTCAGAGAACAAACTCTCCATTTCTCCATCATCTTTAGTTGCCTATAATTCTTTGTCCAGGGATGGGTCTACTGAGATGGTCCTCTTCTATATTAACATGTCTATTGGTGTTGTCCTTGTGCAAGTCCTGGTTAGGGAGCCAAATTGTGAAGGTATCATGGGTAAAAGTCTCCTATCCTTTCCAGGAGACAGGATATCTCAGCCTTCCTCAGACATTACCTTATTCTTACGTATTCCTAGCCTCTACAATCATGAGTTAAATATACCCTTTATATTTATAAAAAGTAAACCTAGCAGTGTTAGATATTTATTTTCAAAATATTTACATTTATTCTGCTGGCGTTTTGCTATCACTGACTAAAAATACTTTTTAATCTCTTCAACATATGCTTAAGTAGTTTCCAATCAGTTTATCTTACTAATTATATAAATTGCAGGGTATGGGAAGAATATTCAAACAGCATCACCCATGAAGAAATATTCTGCCCTTGATAATTCCCCTCTTTAAAAAAAGGTCAAAATTTTTGGTTGTGAGCCTAGCCTTTAATGGCTGAGCCATCTCTCCAGATGCCGGGCAGTGGTGGCGCCCACCTTTAATCCCAGCACTTGGGTGGCAGAGCCAGGCGGATCTTTGCTGGTCTACAGGGCAAGATCCAGGAAAGGTGCAAAGCTACACAGAGAAACCCTGTTTCGAAAACAGCAAAAAAAAAAAAAAAAAAAAAAAGGTCAAGATAATAGTATTTTTAAAGTACATTCATCATTGGAGCTGGAGAGATGGAGTGAAAGTTAAGAGTATGTGTACTTACTAAAATCTAATCTCATTATTATTGAGTAAATAATACAAAACACATTTAGCACTGAGTTACAGTAATTCTTACATGTTATAAGCAACTCCTTTTATTGCTTCTTTTACTTTTTGAGATTATGATATGATAACATCATATTTCCCTACAATTTCCTCCCTCCAAACTTTCCAACATATCCCTTCATGCTCTTTCAAATTTATGGTCTCCTTGAATGCAACCACTATTTGAAAACTAATTTTTTAATTTTTTTTTTAAATTTTATAATTTAATTTAATTTTACATATCAGCCATGGATGATTCCCCTGTCCTCCCCCCTCCCGCGACCCCCGACCCCCCCACTCCCCCCACTCCACCCCCACCTTCCCCCCATCCCACCCCCATTTCCATCTCCTCCAGGTCAAGGACTCCCCTGGGGATTCAGCTCAACCTGGTAGATTCAGTCCAGGCAGGACCAGTCCCCTCCTCCCAGGCTGAGCCAAGTGTCCCTGCATAAGTCCCAGGTTCCAAACAGCCAACTCATGCACTAAGGACAGATCCCGGTCCTACTGCCTGGATGCCTCCCAGAGTTCAAGCTAATCAACTGTCTCACTTATCCAGAGGGCCTGATCCATTTGGGGCTCCTCAGCTATTGGTTCATAGTTCATGTGTTTCCACTCGTTTGGCTATTTGTCCCTGTGCTTTTTCCAATCTTGGTCTCAACAATTCTCACTCAAACAATTTCTACTCTTTCTCGCCAAATGGACTCCTGGATCTCCACCCAGGATATATATTGTATCCTATATAATTATATAAATAACATAATTAAATCAAAATAAAGACTTCATTAATTATTTTTCATTTATTATAATTTATTGGCTTTTATTATTTTTTTCACTTCCTTATTTATTTATAGTGTTTGATAGCAAAAATTAAGGATGCAGGAGTAAATATAAGAATAAGAGATAAGATTATTGTAAAAATAGCTAAGAAATTCTGACCTTATCCTAGGAAATGTATGAATTATAATGTATATAAAACAAATTCTGAAAAAATACATTATTAAAATAATATTATTTACATATACAAAGAAATTATAAAATCATTACTACATGTACTGATCTGGTAAAATCTTATTTTAGAATAGATATGGTCTCTGTGATGAGAAGCAGTTTATGATATGGATTCTCTTTATAATATTTTATTAATTAGGCAGTTTTAAGCAAACAAGGCAAAAAGCATATTTCTAGGTGGTATGCTTCTACTTTATTGTATATTTACAAAGTGTTTTGCATAAATAAATATAAGAAAATGACATCAAATGTATAAGACAAATTGCTAAACGGTCTTATTAATAAAAAAAAAACCCTGAGTGATCAGAGGAATAGGACAAGCCACAGCTAACCTCATCTTACCAACCCTCAGCCTCCAAAGAGAGCTACTTCCTGTATACCCACGCCTATATGCCTTTCTATTCTGCATCTCACTTCCTCTCTCCACCCAGCTACATCACTTCCTGTCTGTCTGTGTAGACCTCCCGATTTCTATGGTTAGTACTTGAATTAAAGATATGTATCACCATGATGGCTCTGTTCCCAGTGTGGTCTTGAACTCACAGAGATTCGCCTGGATCTCTGTCTCCTGAATGCTAGGATTAAAGGGGTGTGTGCTACCCTTGCCTGACATCTATGTTTAATATAGTGGCTGGATTTTTCCTCTGATCATCAGATAAGCTTTATTAGGGTGCACAATATATTGGGGGGCACAATATATCACCACACAAATGAGCCTATGTTTCATTTAACTTTTATGGTATAGTTATTCCCAGTGAGTTTTGAAACAATCATGATCCTATTATTTTGAATATCCTGTGAGATTTGGGGGAAATCCCTCTATTGATTTGGTTTATATTTATTGACATACATGAGGACTGGCTTGGCTGGAACACCTATGGGAGTTGGATTTCTTTCTCTCCATGATGTCTGGGCCTTAATCCAAAAATGAAGCTAGAAGCCTTGTCCTGGAAGCTGCATCATCATTTCTGCCATATTCTGCTGATGAACATGTCACCGGTCCAGCTCAGTTGTATGAATGTGGAAATACACCACATCTTTAATAGCAAAAAAGTTATCATAACACATAAGGAGATAAAAGGTGGTTGAAAATTGTGCCTCTGTTTATGCCTGCACCTTCCAATTGAGTATTATCTTTTTACTGTTATCTAATGAGTTAGAAGCAAAAATTTTTAGTCTTTTAGGTGAAAACTCTAGATATTTACAGATTTTTACTTTTCCTGGTTTCTTTTTTCTTTTATCAATAATGTTAATCACACATCAAACAAAATTAAGCCTCCAATTTCTTATTAAAATTTTCATCTTCATTTTTTCCCTAGATGTCTAGATGACTAATAAATAGTTATGTGCATTTTCCATGGTGTTGACCTGATAACATAAATTGGTTGATCAGCCAAGTATCCTATATTCCACCTTGCATCTACCTCAGGTGATATCATTAAATGATGGCTGAAGAAAAGAGGTGGTAATACATGGTTCATGAAAACCTCCTAGGCGTCCTGATCCCTGTCTCCTATCTGTTGGCAGCATTTAACATCTATAAAATAACCATGGAAGGCACTTCTTAATAATAAAAGACTTCCACTATCCTGTATCTATAAATAATTAGATAAAGGGTTAGTTTCTGATATTATCATCCCTTCTATTAAATAAACTCATGTGTACAGAAGAATAAAAAATGTTTTTATTGAAACAAATATTTCAAATCTCAGTTTTCAATGACCACTTTAACTACATGGATTTTCGTTCTCTTCAAATTAATTGTTAGTCAAATAGGCAATCTCTCCAAATATCCTTGTCAGATCTCTTGGTTTTAATTCATGCATAGAATAAGCCCAGGTGTGAACAGTATAGTAATAAAATCAGTGCAATGACACAAAGTACTAGTGGGAGTGTTTTTCAAATTCTAAAACTTCAAGAACATTCTTTTTATCTCTCTATCTCAACTAAAAGGTTAAACTTCCTGAAGAAACATCAAAAAGTGCAGGCTGCTTTTAGTCATCTTAATCAAAGCCAAATTTGACATATACATTGGGATAGTTCAAATGTCTCAGTCTGTAGACTGGCTACTATTACATTTAATCTTTAGCAGTTATTTGATATTCTGAGACTACTGTGTGTTTTTTTAACCTTACTTGTCGTTGCTTGTATATTAGGTAATAATATATAATAATTAAACATTAAAAGATAGTTTGTTCCATATCCCTAGGTATTGCATAATGTATTTTACCTTCAAAATTTCTCATACTAAGATATAAATGGGTAATATATTGTGCTGTAATGTTACACTTAAACATACATATAAACTGTTTTTCAGACTATTCTTTTAATACTACTGTCATTTTTACGATAAAAAGGTATCTTTCTGTAAACAAAAATTGGGATAATTGAATTTATATAGATCCATACACATAAAATACATTTTATTAAATAAATTCATCATTTTATTGTCCAATGCACAACTCTAGAAAACATTAATAATTATAATTGCCATGTGTCCCACATAACAATGTGGTGTATGAAAATATAGATTTGGACTCTTGATTAATGCCTTAAATATTAAATTACATGGGTTTGAACTGATTTGAAAGTATTAGAAGATAGATGTAAACTCTTTATTAAATCCAATAAATACTAATTCAGAGAGGTTGAAAACAAATATAATTAAAACTAGTGTTACAACAGAAGTAATAGTTCTAAAGTCTTGCAAAAGTTAGGTTATATTTTAATATAATTAGTCGTCTAGCATACTATTTTACTATTACATAATTAGAAAAAAGGGTTAATATTTTAAAATTTTACTTTTCAATTTAAAGGAACTTTATAGGCTGCAATGATTATAATTTACCTATCGAGTCTCTTTGCTCACAGGAACTTAATTGAATAACTTATACCTATAAAACAAATAGGATATATATATATATATATATATACATATATATATATATATATATATATATATATATATATGTATATATATATATATATATATAATAAATTGTGCATGTTTGGGACAAAATTTGTAAGGATAGCACATTTTATTTAACCTTTTCCTTTTTGATTCTGTGTTGGAATTTATCTAAAGCTAAATTCTTATCCTGCAGCTTCTTAGCATGTCATATGTTATTTAACCAAAAATAAATATTATCACAAAAGAGATACTATTCTTTGGAACCTCTGATTATTCTCTGCCATAGACATATGTCAGGGATCAGAATAAAGTACAAGAATTTACTAAGGGCAGGTTTTTATGAATATGGTGGTTTAAATAAGAATAAACCTCAAAGGCTCATATATTTGAATACTTGCTTTTGACACTGTTTGAGAAGGATTAGAAACATTAGAGTGCATGGCCTTAATGGAATTAGTGTAACCTTGTGGGAAGAAATGTGTTACTGGGGTAAGCTTTGAGATTTCAAAGCTTACACCAGGCAGTCTCTCTCTGCCTATGGATAAAGATGTCTCAGCTACTGCTCTGTTTGCATACTGCCATAATCCCCACCCATGATGATAATGAACTATAAGCAAGCTCCTAATTAAATGCTATCTCTTCTAAAAAAATTTCCTTTTTCATGGTGTCTCTTCACAATAATAGACTAGTGACTAATGACGAGACTGACCATGTTATTTGTTGATGAAAGGTAGACTTTGGAACTTTGAACTAGAAAAGTTATTAAACACTTTTTATAATAATATATATTTTATTATATATAATATAATAATATATTAATATATTATTATATATAATAATAATATAATAATAAAAGTTATTAAACACAAGTGAGGCTTAATGATCAGTTCTAGTAAGAGCCTGGAAGACAGTGATAAGGGGCTTAGCTCAAGAAATTTAAGAGGGAAAATACTTTAGTAATTGGCCTAGAGACCACTTTTGTGATATTTTTAACAAAGAATTTAACAGATTTTCTTCCTTGTCCTAAAAATTCTTCCTGAGACTAAATTGAAGAATTTTGTATTAATGGCATTAACAGAGGATATTTCAAGAAAGCCAAACATTGATTGTGTCTTATGGTTATGAGTTGTCATTTTTATGTAGATCTTTAATAAAAAGGTTCAAATTAGACAAAGAGAAATAAAAATGTACAGTATGAGAATAAAAAGAGCAGCAGGAAAGCTGACATTGTTGTCAAGTTCTGTGCTCAAGAAAATAAAAAGTTTAAAGAAAAGACAGAAGCTATATGGAATAAAGGGCAAGACCCCCCACCCTGCTAAGCTTTCAATTTATAAAAAGTAAAGAAGGATTTAAGCAGTGAAGAAAACAATTGACAACAGAAATCTGATGCAAATTTAATTGAACAAGAAGTGCAAGTTTCAGCCATGTCCAGCAGCAGGACTTAGAAGCTTTGGCCACATAGTTGTGGTAGAAACAAAGATTTAAAAAAGAGATTGTAGATTCCCACTCCAGTAGCTAAAGCAAGCTACTGAGGCCAGGCACATGTCAGGGCTGTCTCTGAGTGGAAGCCCAGATAGGTCATTCCGTCAAGGTGCGGACATGAAGCCTGAATTATGTTGGAGCTCTCAACATCTTTCAGATGCCGGAGCTGCGCAACACATGCCAAGATGAGCTGCAGGCAGAGCTGGAGATCTGAAGAGTGTTTTGCCAACCCACATGGAAATGCAGATTTGAAGTTTGCCCAGGGGCTTTTCAGTCTTGCTTTGGTTCAGTATTTCCTTACTATGCTCCCTTCCCTTCTTTTTGAAATGGTAATGTCTATTCTATGCCATTGTATGTTGGCTCTCTGAACTGCTACAGGGTTGTGAATAGAAGAACTATATAGCTGGGGATTAGGAAAAATTCATTTGTATGAAGAGGCTAGACTTTTTCTATATGAGAGTATTCAGAAATAAGTTTCTGTCTATCTGACTGTAAAACAAGGAAACAGACACACTCTCTGATGATAACTTTCTCTTTTACTTCATCTTAAGTTTGGTCTCTGACTGTTTCTGCCTCCACAAAGCTGCATATCTACACACTGCTACATAGAGCTGCATATCTTTACATCCATATATCTTTTCACATGGTTATACATCTTTTTTTTACATACATTTTTATCCTACTTCTCTTTTCTACACAGCTTCATCTTCCTTGCCCCCACACAGTTACAAGTTTCCACACAGCCACCGCTAAGCATCTCATTTATACAACTCTCTCACTGTACAGCACTTTACACAGTTACCAGGCACAGCTCCTCTATGTAGCAGCAGCTCTTTCACATAGCTCTCTCTCACATTCACTCACACAGAAACTTCTAGATTATTCACTCACTCTTTACTCACTCTTTCACCCCCTTACTCCCTCGCACTTCTCTCATGCTTCTTCTTTTTCATCACTCACTCAATACACACACACACACACTTCACTCACATTTTACAGCAGCTCTCCTGTGGTGGTAGTGTGTTTCCCAAAATATTGTGCACCCTAATAAACTTATCTGGGGTCAGAGACAGAACAGCCACTAGATACAAAGGCTAGAAAATGGTGGCACTCACACCTATAATCCTAGCACTCCAGAGGTAGAAATCCCTCTGGATCTCTGTGAGTTCAAGGCCACATTGAAAATGGCCAGGCATGGTGACATATGCCTTTAATCTCAGAAAGCGAGCCTTTAATCCTAGGGAGTGGTGGTAGAAAGCAGAAAGTTATATAAGGCATGAGGACCAGAAACTAGAAGCATTTAGCTGGTTAAGCATTTGGCTGGTTAAGCTTTTAGGCTTCTAGCAGCACAGTTCAGCTGAGAGCCATTCGGATATGAGGACACAGAGGCTTCCAGTCTGAGGAAACAAGACCAGCTGAGAAGTTGGCCATGTGAGGTTAGCTGTGGCTTGTTCTGTCTCTCTGATCATCCAGCATTTCACCCCAATAACTGGCCCCAGGTTTGATTTTATTAATAAGACTCTCTAAGATTCCTGCTACACTCTCCCATAGTTCTGCAAGGCTTCTCTCTCCATACTGCCACTGATGCTGCTGCCCTCTCACACCCAAACTTTGGACAATTACAAGTTACATTTTCAGGGTCCTACCCATTCTCACAACACAAGATAAGTCAGGTATTTTTTCTTAGGCTAGTAAAGTCACATGGACCGATGCATGTAGCATTAAGTTCGTTAGAGATCCCAGACAGTAAACAATTGGCTGAACCTTGACCAATCAGGGTACTAGCAGAAAGAGAGCTACTGCAGGGAGCTATATCTCAATATAAACAGTCTGGCCTTGATTTAGCAATAACACCTGGTAATTAGTATTTGTTTATTTTCTGCAGGGGCAGTTTAGTCTGTTTTGAATTTGTTCTGAAGTCTAAAATTAGCTGTCTTTGAGACTGAGAATACTCTTGCTCTCCTATGTCAGTAAAAAATAGTATTCTGGTATTATTTCTACACATCAAAATTACACAGCTTAAACAAAAATCAACTTCTTGACCATCCACAACTATAAGTGTGCCCAAAGATGGAATATTTTCTTGAGATAAACACACAAGCAGTGGGAAAACACCCATAGCTGTTTTAATGAATGAAATGCAGATGAGAAAAATTACAGAGAGGAGCAATAAGTCAATAACAGTGAGTAACTTCATGGCTTTGCCCAGTGGGGTTCCCCACCAGGTAGTTATATGTCTGGTGTGTTGGCATGTCAACCACTAGTTTTCACCTGCTGGATACTCCCACAACCCTTGACAGGAAGTATGTGATCTGCTTTATGATTTTGATTTTACAGAGGTTCATAACGAAGAGATTGCCTTGAGTCTCAGAGAAGACTTTGAAGTTTTAAACAGTGTTGTGACTTAAGGACTATTGTTGTTTGTTTGTTTGTTTGTTTGTTGTTTTGCTCTTTATAGGCCTGCACCCAACTCCCAAATAAATACATGGAGACTTATTTTTACTCATGAATGCATGGCCTTAGCCTAACTTGCTTCTATCCAGCTTTTCTTAACTTACATTATCCCATCAATCTTTTGTCTCTGGGCTTTTACATTTCCCTATTCTATACACTCTTCTTTTCCTCTAACTCTGTGACTGATTATGTGGCTGGACACTGGAGTCCTCTCTCTTTCTTTCTCTTTTTCTCATTCCTCCCTTCTCCTTCTATTAATAATCTCTGTCTGGCAGCCCCACCTGTTTCTCCCATGCCTAGCTATTAGTCATTCAGTTCTTTATTAGACCAGTCAGGTATTTTAGGCAGGCAAAGTAAGACCACTTCACCAAGTTAAACAAATGCAACATAAATAATGCAACACATTTTTTGCATCATTAATCAAAGATTCCACAGCACAAATGAATGTAACACATCTTAAAATAATATTCTATAACAGACCATGGAGGCTTTTGAAGATAGACTAAATGGATTTTGCATTATGATATTGGTAGAAGCTTATGGGAGCCAAGGAAGAAAATGAGTAGTAATCACTCTTTTGCTCCTATTGCTTGAGACAACACACTTTTGGTTGTAGTATAATATATAATCATATTGGGATTGTCCAGAAAACTCTTTCTGTTTGTGAACTTTCTTAATGCTAGGAGCTATGATGTAGGCTGCTGGAGAAGAGAAGAAATTAGTGTTCTGACCTACAGTGCTGAACCTCACAAGCTACAACAGTAACCTGTAAGAAAAGTGTGCCAGTGGTGTTATAGTTACAAGACTGTTTATGGATTTTCCAAATGTTCTTGTGATTGTAACTGAAACCTGTTTTACAGGAAGGAATTCATTCTTGGTATTGTAAAGATGGTCAGAACACAAAGTTGGGAGAATCATAGTCCCTATGAGAGAAATGTATCATTGTTTTTCTAAATAATCATGCTGGCCAGCTGTCTTCTAATATTTATGTTAATATTTGTCTTAATTAGAGTTTCTATTGCTGTGAAATGACAGCATGACCACAGCAACTCTTATAAAGGAAACATTTAATCAGGGCTATCTTAAAGTTTCAGATGTTTAATCTGTTATTGTCATGGAGGGTGGCATTCAAGCAGACATGGTGCTGGAGTAGAAGCTGAGAGTCTTATATCTTGATTCACAGGCAACAGAAGCAACTGTGTGTCACAGAGAGGGTAGCTTGAACAAGAGATTTCACAGCCTACACCCACAGTGACATACTTCCTCCACCCACAGTGACATACTTCCTCCAACAAAGCCACACTTCCTCCAACAAAGCCACATGTCCTAATAGTGCCACTTCCTGTGGGGGCCATTTTCTTTCAGACCACCAGGATATCCATAGATTTGTGTTGCTCACAATCTTGATCATATAATCCTTTTATTTGTAGTTTATGGTTATTAATTGAGACAGTCAATATTTTTAAATGTTGAGAATAAACAACTGTGAGTACCTAATTATACATCTGACATCTATATTAATCTTGTTCCCCAGCCCCAAAATCTCAGAAATAGGATCACAAAGAGCATAAGTGCCAGAGGATGGGGAATGGTGCTATAAAAGATATGGCAAGCTTGTTTTATATATTGGCTAGTAACAGGTGTGGATACTCACATAAGACCTGCATATGATCAAGCCAGTTGAAAATTCAAGGATAGAGTAGATAGTATAGGTAGGAAATTCTTTGAAAATTTCATATAATACATTTTGATCATAATTTTTCCTTTCCCCTAACTCTTCTCAGATAATGCCCTTTCCTCCCAACTTTATGTTCTTTCTCATCAAAAAAAAAAAAAAAGGAAAACACAAACCAAACTAAAAAATACACAAGAAGATGTACAGTTCAATTTGTATTTGCTGACTACTGAATGTGAGGCCTGAACTAAAGTATTGATATACCAAGTCTATTAAAGAAAACAGATTATCCCTCTTCTGCAGATATCAAATGTGAATAATTTCTTGGATATGGATGGTTCTTCATGTCCACTATCCCTCCTCAGTGCTTATATTTTGTCTGCCTTGAGCTCTTGCAGATCTTGTGCATGCTGTCACTATCTCTGTGAGTTCAAACAATTTCGAATTTCAAGTTTAAACAACAAATTTGAAAAAAAATAAGAAATTTTACAAAAATTACAATCGTTAGAACATACACAACTAATAACATGTTGAAAACCCTGAGTGTGTGTAGGTAAAAAGACAGGCATCCCCCATAAAGTCCAATTCCTACATGAGGTTTTATAGAGTAGATAGATAAGCAATGGAGCAGGATTTTCTATATATGTGGCTGTAAGATCCATAAACATAAAATAAAGAATATTTTTTTAAAAAATAGAAACTTAGTTCCTGTTTTGTTACTCAAAAGCAAACGGTTCCTTGGAAGACAGAAGGTGAGATTTTGTTTGAATTGTTTCATGCCATACTTGAGATACAAAGGAGAATAAATTTTCTTGGCTTTGCATTTTAATTATTGACATTTATTTGGATTCTAGATTTCATCTTTATCCTCATTTCTCCTATTACAATTCTGCAATATCAGTCTTTTTCATTTTCCCGTTATTCTGAAATTTCATTTTCTTCTAATTTAAGATATCCACCACTACATTTGGACCAACTTGACAAATCAGGATAATCAATGTGTAGTCATTTTATTACATTTGATGTGAGTGTGTGTCCAAACATGTGAAGGCATATCTGCCACAGTGCTGAGGTCAGAGGACTACTTATGGGTGAAGGATAAAAATTCTTCAGCAGAGAAGGCCTGTATTCATATGTAAAATGACAGATCATTAGCAACCTTGACTCCAATTATAGTCCTTGTCTAGGTAGCCTATAATATTCTACAAGTAGTCTAAGCATTAAAATGTGCACATTTTTGGAGGGAGATCTTATCTTGGCTGTCTCATGTGAATTTTCTCTGTCAAATAAGCAGAGAGAAACCCCATAGCTATTATTAATTATTTGATGCACCAGTCAAAACCTAAAGTCTGTAATTTATAAATATAACATCCAAATTACACACAGAGATACAGAAGCAATCAGACTAGCTAAAGGACCATACATTTGTTGAAAATTTAACAGTTTTAGACAGACTGTAGGTAATGGCCTGGCAGCTTTGCAGTCCAATTAAAAGATTAAGGCTGTGGTGGAAGTATAAACAAATCACTACAGGGGAAATAAAATTCACAGAATTATTTCAGTCAAATTACCAAACAAAATAACAACCACCTCTGGAGGACAGCAGTAAGAAAGTAGCATATGTAGTGTTCAATTCTGACAAAGAATTATGAGGCATGGAAAAAAATAGGCAAGTAAGAGTAGCTGGTACACTGGAAAAATAAAATGGATGTGATAGAACTTGCCTTTAAAGTAATAGTAATCAATATTATATACTTAAGAGGCTGACAGGCAACAGAAGGATCAAAGTATTTTTTAAAAAAAAATTAATAGTCTAAAATGGAAAGGACACAGACTAAAATTAAAGAAAAAAGTTAATGAAGCAGAGATACATGTGATAGAAACCTTGAGTAAAATAGAATCATCTCAACACAATAGGTAAATCTATGAAAAATGCAGCTGTGTCACAATTAATGCCAGATGGTGAATATTTATCAATACAATCAAGAACAATTCAGCAATATTCATTCATAATACTCTGTCCATCATTGTATTAGAAGCTACAGTCAAGCAATTAGACATGAAATAGAAATAAAAGAATCTGTGTAAAAAAAGAAGTAAATTTATCCCTATTAGAAATATCAAAAATAATAGAAAATCTGCAAAAAATAGATTTTTTTCTACAACAAATGCAATGATGCTTAGCATAAAAGATAAGTACTCAAAGCTCAACTCAATTTCCATAAAGATGTAATGACTTTTTTAAAAACTGAGAAAAATAAGAAAATTATGCCAGTACCAAGCTGTTTTTATTACTGTACCTCTACAGTAGAGCTTGAGGTCAGGGATGGTGATGCCTCCAGAGGTTGTTTTATTGTACAGGATTGTTTCGGCTATCCTGTTTTTTTTTTTTTTTTTCCATATAAGTTGAGTATTGTTCTTTCCAGGTCTGTGAAGATTTGTGTTGGTGTTTTGACGGGGATTGCATTGAATCTGTAAATTGCTTTTGGTAAGATTGCCATTTTTACTATGTTAGTCCTTCCTATTTATGAGCATGGGAGATCTTTCCATTTTCTGAGATCTTCTTCGAATTCTTTTGTCAAGGACTTAAAGTTCTTGTCATATAGGTCCTTTGCTTGCTTAGTTAGAGTTACCCCAAGGTATTTTATATCATTTGTGGCTATTGCAAAGGGTGATGTATCTCTGATTTCCTTCTCAGCCTGTTTGTCAATTTTATATAGGAGGGCTACTGATTTTTTTGAGTTGATCTTGTATCCTGCTACGTTGCTGAAGGTGTTTATAAGCTGTATGAGTTCCTTGGTCGAATTTTTGGGGTCACTCATGTATACTATCATGTCAGCTGCAAATAGTGAAAGCTTGACTTATTCCTTTCCAATTTGTATCCCCTTGATCTCCTTATGTTGTCATATTGCTCTGGCTAGAACTTCAAGTACTATATTGAATAAGTATGAGGAGAGTGGACAGCCTTTCCTTGTTCCTTATTTTAGTGGAATCACTTTGAGGTTCTCTCCATTTAATTTGATGTTGTCTGTTGGCTTGCTGGAAATTGCCTTTACTGTGTTTAGGTATGTTCCCTGTATTCCTGAACGCTCCAAGACCTTTACCATGAAGGGGTGTTGGATTTTGTCAAATGCCTTTTCTGCATCTAGTGAGATGATCATGTGGTTTTTTTCTTTGAGTTTGTTTATATGGTGTATTACATTGACGGACTTTCGTATGTTGAACTACCCTTGCATCCCTGGGAGGAAGCCTACTTGATCATGGCGGATAATTGTTTTGATGTGTTCTTGAAGTCTGTTTGCCAGTATTTTATTGAGTATTTTTGCATCAATGTTCATGAGGGAGATTGGTCTGTAGTTCTCTTTCTTTGTTGCATCTTTGGCTTAGGGATCAGGGTAATTGTAGCCTCATAGAAGGAGTTTGGAAATGTTCCTTCTGTTTCTATTGTGTGGAACAATTTAAAGAGTATTGATATTAACTCTTCTTTGAAGATCTGTTAGAATTCTACACTGAAACCATCTGGTCCTGGGCATTTTTTGCTTGGGAGACTTTTAATGACTGATTCTATTTCCTTATGGGTTATTGGACTATTTAAATAGTTTATCTGGTCTTGATTTAACTTATGTATGTGGTACCTATCCAGAAAATTATACATTTCTTTTAGATTTTCCAGTTTTGTGGAGTAGAGGTATTTGAAGTATGACCTGATGATTTTCTGGATTTCTTCATTGTCTATTGTTATGTCTCCCTTTTCATTTCTGATTTTGTTAATTTGGATGCTCTCTCTCTCTGCCTTTTGGTTAGTTTGGATAAGGGCTTGTCTATCTTGTTGATTTTCTCAAAGAACCAACTCTTTGTTTCATTAATTTTTGTATTGTCCTCCCTGTTTCTATTTTATTGATTTCAGCTCTCAATTTGATTATTTCCTGGTATTTATTCTTCCTAGGTGACTTTGCTTCTTCTTGTTCTAGAGCTTTCAGGTGTGTTGTCAAGTCACTAGTGTGAGATTTCTCCAACTTCTTTATGTGGGCATTTAGTGCTATGAATTTCCCTCTTAGCACTGCTTTCATAGTGTCCCATAAGTTTGGGTATGTGGTATATTCATTTTCACAAAGGACATAGTTAACAAGACAAATCGACAAACTACAGAATGGGAAAAGATCTTCACCAACCCCGCATCTGACAGAGGGCTGATATCCAGAATACATAAAGAACTGAAGAAATTAGGTATCAAAATGCCCAACAGTCAACTAAGAAATGGGCTATAGAGCTAAACAGAGAATTCTCAACAGAGGAAGCTCAAATGACTGAAAGACATTTAAGGAATTGCTCAACATTCCTAATCATCAGGGAAATCCAAATCAAAACGTCTCTGAGGTACCACCTTACACCCGTCAGAAAGGCTAAGATCAAAAACACTGAAGACAGCTTATGCTGGAGAGGATGTGGAAGAAGGGGAACTCTCCTCCACTGTTGGTGGAAATGCAAGCTTGTATAGCCACTTTGGAAATCAATATGGTGCTTTCTTAGAAAATTAGGAATCAATCTCCCCCAAGACCCAGCTATAGCACTCTTGGGCATATACCCCAGGAATGCTCAATCATACCATAAGGGCACATGCTCAGCTATGTTCATAGCAGCATTGTTTATAATAACCAGAACCTGGAAACAACCTAGATGCCCTTCAACTGAAAAATGGATAAATAAAATGTGGTACATAGTACACAATGGAGTACTACTCAGCAGAGAAAAACAATGACACCATGAGGTTTGCAGGCAAATGGATGGATCTAGAAAAAATTATCCTGAGTGAGGTAACACAGAGTCAGAAAGACAAAGCTCATAGGAAAAAAACAAATTAAATGTATAATGATAATAAAAAGTGTACAAAATTATGAAAAGTAGTGGAAGAATTTTATAGTTATAGCTATAAGACAGGGTTGTAGAAGTTATTGAAGGGCTGAAATGATTAAAATCATAGTAATTAGATCATCTCTGTGTGTATATATGTGTACATGTCATGTGAGTGTGAGAAGTGACAACACAGTATCTACCAACAAGATATCTAGAATACCCACTTAACAGCAAATTTGTATTTCTTATTCCCCTTAGACTATGAAATCCACCATTTCTACTTTATTTCCAGGAATTTTGCTATTTTTTTCATAATTAAGTGGAACCATACAGTTTATTTCCATCTTTTATGTCTTAGTTCACTGAGCATAATGTCCTCAGGGCTTTTTAATTGTTGTTGTGACATATATTAAATTTCATGCTAATAGTTAGATAATATATTATTGTTCATATACAACATATTTTCTTTATGCATCTTCAAATCCTTCATATCTTGGCTATTGTGATCACTCATACAATGAGTATGAAAATGTGCATTCTTCTTTAAAATCCTGCTTTCACTTATTTGAAGAATAACCAGAAGTAGTAGTGTTAAATTTTAGTCTAGTTGTACTTATATCTGTACAAACACTCACACATGCAAATATGCACATACACATACACATACAAATACAGTATATGCTGTTTGCAGTCCTGTGAAATGAAACACAGGGTCTTGTGTATTCTAAATACCCATTCAAAACCCCAAATACACTCCAGGGTCTATATTTTGTTGAAGAACCTCTATATGTACCATTTTATTACAAAATGCATAAATTATATCCCCATAATCATTGTACAAAAATTCCATTTCTCTGTTACTTTTTTAAGATTGTAATGGTTCAGTAATTAGAAAATTATTGAATTAATAATAAGAAGATGATATTTTTGTTTGGTATTCCTTTGAATTTCTTTTTTTTTTTTTTTTTTTTTTAAATTTATTTTAATTTATTTTGCAATACAATTCAGTTCTACATATCGGTCATGGATTTCCTTGTTCTCCCCCCTCCCGTCCCCCTCACCTTCCCCCCAACGCCCCCCCCCCCCCATTCCCATCTCCTCCAGGGCAAAGCCTTCCCCACAGACTGAGGTCAACCTGGTAGACTCAGTCCAGGTAGGTCTAGTCCCCTCCTCCCAGGCCAAGCCAAACAATCCTGCATAGGCCCCAGGTTTCAAACAGCCAACTCATGCAATGAGCACAAGATCTGGTCCCACTGTCTGGATGCCTCCCAAACAGATCAAGCCAATCAACTGTCTCACCCATTCGGAGGGCCTGATCCAGTGTGGACCCCTCAGCCATTGGTTCATAGTTCATGTGTTTCCATTCATTTGGCTATTTGTCCCTGTGCTTTATCCAACCTTGGTCTCAACAATTCTCGCTCATATAAACCCTCCTCATTCTCGTTGATTGGACTCCCAGAGATCCACCCAGGGCCTAGTCATGGATCTCTGCATCCAGATCCCTCAGTAGTTGGATGAGGTTTCTAGCACAACAATTAGGGTGTTTGGCCATCCCATCACCAGAGTAGGTCAGTTCGGGCTGTCTCTCGACCATTGCCGGCAGTCTGTTGTGTGGGTATCTTTGTGGATTTCTGTGGGCCTCTCTAGCACTTTGCTTCTTCCTGTTCTCATGTGGTCTTCAGATGGTTTCAGCGCAGAATTCTACCAGATCTTCAAAGAAGAGTTAATACCAATACTCTCTAAATTGTTCCACACAATAGAAACAGAAGGAACATTACCAAACTCCTTCTACGAGGCTACAATTACCCTAATTCCTAAACCAAACAAGGATACAACAAAGAAAGAGAACTACAGACCGATCTCCCTCATGAACATTGATGCAAAAATACTCAATAAAATACTGGCAAACAGACTCCAAGAACACATCAAAACAATTATCCACCATGATCAAGTAGGATTCATTCCAGGGATGCAAGGGTGGTTCAACATACGAAAGTCCGTCAATATAATACACCATATAAACAAACTCAAAGAAAAAAACCATATGATCATCTCACTGGATGCAGAAAAGGCATTTGACAAAATCCAACACCCCTTCATGATAAAGGTATTAGAGCGATCAGGAATACAGGGAACATACCTAAACATAATAAAGGCAATTTACAGCAAGCCAACAGCCAACATCAAATTAAATGGAGAGAAACTCAAAGCAATTCCACTAAAATCAGGAACGAGGCAAGGCTGTCCACTCTCCCCATACTTATTCAATATAGTACTTGAAGTTCTAGCCAGAGCAATAAGACAACATAAGGAGATTAAGGGGATACAAATTGGAAAGGAAGAAGTCAAGCTTTCCCTATTTGCAGATGACATGATAGTATACTTGAGCGACCCCAAAGATTCCACCAAGGAACTGATACAGCTTATAAACACCTTCAGCAACATAGCAGGATACAAGATCAACTCAAAAAAATCAGTAGCCCTCCTATATACAATGGACAAAGAAGTGGAGAAGGAAATCAGAGATACATCACCCTTTACTATAGCCACAAATGACATAAAATACCTTGGGGTAACACTAACCAAGCAAGTGAAGGACCTATATGACAAGAACTTTAAGTCCCTGAATTTCTTGGTAATTGCAGGTTTGAATACTCAGGTTCTAACTGGGAATACATGGAATGAAGTACTGAATATTTAGGATCTTATTAGAGATATAGCTATTAAGCATTATTTTCTGCTTTTTAAACATAATGTTTATTTGATTACTATATTCTTTATTTCTGAATAATGAAATAGTGGCATGCAAATTATATCTGGATTTCTAAAAATAAAATACAGAGTATCACAAAAGACAAGAAGACTGGAAAATAAGGTGGGAACTTGCTGAGAAAAGATTCAGAGAGAGTTGAATGGGCCTGAGAAGATGATGCTCAGTAAGTATGATTATTTTTATATACACATGTAATATAAATGCATGTATATTATATATACTTATTACATAATACATGTATGTGAAATTATAAAAGAATAAAGATAAAATTCCAGCACTCTATGTATAAAAAATACAAAATAAAAATTACTTTTATAGGTAGATGTGTTCATGAGATTTTATGGCTATAATAAAACACCATGATAGAAAGTAACATGGAGAAGAAAGGGCCAATTTGTTTCAAAGGTTACAATCATCATGAGTGGAAACAAAGGAAGGTACTCAAGACAAGAACCAGAAAACAGGAAGTGAATCAAACTTCCCAGGGTTCCCTCAGTTTTCCTTCTTCTACATGACAGGACCACTTAGCCAGGTATGGCACAGACCAGTATGAACTGGGTCCTCACATATAAGTCATTAATCAAGAATGTCCTACTCACTTGTCTATAGGCAAACTGTTGGAGAAATTTTCTCAATTGAGTTTCTTCCTACATGTGTCTATGTTTATATCAAGATGATCAAAACACTGGAATAACTGACAGATTGTCTTTCTGAAACCAGTATGGTAGGAAAATATTACATTTTGTACAGGAAAATTTAAGTTTCATATTTCCATATAATCTTTCCATAATTGGGGCAAAACCAATAAGCATGTGTTGTACAGTAGCCCAGAATAGGAGAAGACAACTTGTATGAAACACTGGGGCTGTTTTAACTGACAATTGGTCATCAAAAAAAATTCCTTGGGATTTTTTTACTGTATTTTAAAATGCAAGCTGCTTGAATTATCTTCATAAATTTTCTTTATTTCTTCCTGATTTCATGCAACGTAAATTCTCAACCCCATGAGAATGAGTAAATTTCTAGAAACAACAGATGAAGAGAGGATAACTAAAAGATAATCCCATAGTACTTAAACCAACAGTTTTAAAAAAGAATGGTATGGGTTACTTCCATGTGAGCTATTGACCAAAGAGCTTCCATGGAAATCCCCAAATCAGCAATATTATTGCCAAGGCAACCAGTTGCTCTCCACCAATGCCCTAGTGCTGAAAACAATACCTACATAACACATGGAAGAAGGTGAAGCAAAACTGATGCCTACTTAAGACTTCATCCTTATTGACTAGTCCTCAGGGTACCTCAAGATATTCTGCACACCCTCAGAGGTGAAAGATAAACAACAAACTATCAGTAAATCTTTCTATCTGCAGTGATGACCGGCCTGCATGATATCCTGGTGCAACAGCGGCACAAAAGCTATAGAAGTAACCCTTGACTGACTATCTGATTAGAATTAAAGCCCACTCTGTGAGATGGAACCTCTGCTGTACATTGATTTGGTGGCCAAGAACCTGACACTAGACAGGGCATGGGCCTATGGGAAAAGCAAAGACTACAGGTCTGCTAAAGAAATACAACAATAAAATGACTCCCAATGACATTCTGCTACACTCACAGATCAGTGTCTTGCTCAGCTAACATCAGAGAAGCTTCTTCCTTTTGCAGATGAGAACTAATGCAGAGACTCACATTTGGAAAATTTGAGGAGAGGGAGAGACCTTGGAACACTCAGCCTAAAGATCTGACAGGTATGACTCCAACAAATCCCTTCCCTTAAGGCTCAGGGAACTTTGTGGAAGAGGAAGTAGAAAGATTATAAGATCCAATAAACATGGAAGACACCAAGGAACAAGATCTCCCAGACACAACAGAAGATACGTATGTAAACTCACAAAGACAGTGACAATAGCATGCACATGGCCTGCACAAGTCTAAGCCAGATAAGGTCCCAGCAGTGAGATTGGAAGTGGAAAAAAACACCATCCCTACCTTACCCAGAAGCTATCTCCAGCTGACAACAGCTAGCACAGGAAAAATTACATTATCCAACAGATTCTCACTGGGTATAAAAACCACATTCAAGGGAGACCCAATGCATAGCAGTAGATAACTATAGAAAACAAACTCAATGGTATTTTTGGAGAATTTTGGTCATGTAATGCATTGTGTAGGCATTTTTTTTAAATCTCACAGGTCTTTTGCTTATATATTGCAATTCATGATTTTGTGGTTTTAATGGGATTTATGTGTGAGTAAATATGTGTCCCTGTGTACGTATGTATGCATGTGGTGAAACCCCTGAATATTGTAGCTACATTTGAGACTGATATTTATTTACTTAGATGGATAAGTAGATAATTAGGTCCATAAATAATTAAACATAAATCTAAAACTATTTTTATGGCCATCACATTAACAATTTTCTCTATAATGTAGCAATAGTAAATTTCAATATTTATTTATTTAATTTCTGTTAAATATATTCTTTATTATTATTATTATTTTATTCATTTTACATACCAACCACAGATCCCCCTCTCATCCCTCCTTTCTCTCCCCCCAACCTTACCCTCCACCCATACCTCCTTTTCTCCTCCAACACTGTAAGTTCTTCCAAAGGGGGGGCAGTTAAGCCTGGTACATTCAGTTGAGGAAGGACCCTTTCAGCTTTATGAGGAGTAAGTAAGGTGTCTGGCCATAGGTAATCGGATCCAGATAGCCAGCTCTTGCACCTTGTTCCCATTGCCAGGGTCCCCTCAAAGAGACCCAGCTACACAACTGTCTCTCATATGCAGAGGGTCTAGTCCGGTCCCATGCAGGTCCCACAGCTTTGGTCTAAAGCTCATGAGTTTCTTTGGCTTGGTTTAGTTGTCTCTGTAGATTTCCCCATCATGGTCTTGACTCCCTTGCTCATGTAATCCCTCTTCCATCTCCTGGACTGGATTCCCAGAGCTCTGCCCAGTGCATGGTTGTGGATCTCTGCATGTGCTTCCATCAGTTACTGAATGAAGGCTCTCTGATAACAGATAGGGTAGTCACCAATAAGATTACCGGGGTAGGCCAGTTCAGGCACCCTCACCACTGTTGCTAGTAATCTAAGGATGGGTCATCCTTGTGGATTCCTGGGAATTTCCCTAGCACCAGGTGTCTCCCTTACTCATAATGTCTCCCTCTATCAAGATATCTTCTTCATTGCTCTCCCACTCCGTCCCTCCCCCAGCTCAACCATCCCATTCCCTCATGTTCTTATCCTCCATCCCCTACCCTCTATTGCCTTCCACTCTTCCCCAGTTTACTCATTGGGATCTCCTCTGTTTCCCCTTACTAAGGTGATCCATATAACCCTCTTAGTGTCCTCCTTGTTTCCTAGCTTCTCTGGAGCTGTGGGTTGTAGTCTGATTATCTTTTACTTTACCTCTAGTATCCACTTATGAGTGAGGACATACCATGTTTGTCTTTCTGAGTCTTGGTTACCTCACTTAGGATGATATTTTTTAGTTCCACCCATTTGCCTGCAAATTTTATGATGTCATTGTTTTTTACAGTTGAATAATACTCCATTGTGTATATGTACCACATTTTCTTTATCCATTCTTCTGTTGAGAGTCATCTATGTTACTTCCAGGTTCTGACTATCACAGATAATGCTGCTATGAACATAACTGAGCATGTGTCCTTGTGTTATGCTTGAGCATCCCTTGGGTATATGCCCAACAGTGATATCATTGGGTCTTGAGGTAGACTGATTCCCAGTTTTCTGAGAAACTATCATACTGATTTCTAAAGTGGCTGTATAAGTTTGCACTCCCAACAACAGTGAAAGGGTATTGCCCTTGTTCTACATCTTCTCCAACATAGGCTGTCATCAGTGTTTTTGATCTTAGCCATTCTGAAAGATCTAAGATGAAATCTCAGTCATTTTGATTTGCATTTCCTTGATGGCTAAGGATGTTGAGCAATACTTAAATGCCTTTCAACCATTTTAGATTCTTCTGTTGAGAATTCTCCATTTAGATCTGTAGCCCATTTTTAAATTGGATTGTTTGGTATTTTGCTGTCTAGTTTCTTGAGTTCTTTATATAATTTGGAGATCAGTTCTCTGTCAGATGTCAGGTTGGTGAAGATCTTTTCCCATTCTGTAAGCTGTCATTTTGTCTTATTTACGTGTACTTTGTCTTACTGAAGTTTCCCGTTTTCAAGAGTTTCCATTTATTAATTGTTGCTCTCAGTGTCTGTATTACTAGTATTATATTTAGGAAGAGGTCTCCTGTACCAATGCTTTCTAGGCTACTTCTTACCTTCTCCTCTATCAGATTCAGTGTACCTGGACTTATTTTGAGGTCTTTGATCTACTTGGCTTTGAGTTTTGTGCATGGTGATAGATAAGGATCTATTTGCAATCTTCTACATAACTTGTCGATGTCAAGTTATGCCAGCACCATTCATTGAAGATGCTTTCTTTTTTCCATTACACAGTTTTGGCTTCTTTGTCAAAAATCATGTGTTATAGGTGTGTGGATTAATGTCAGGATCTTTAATTTGATTCCATTGTTCCACATGTCAGTTTTTATGGCAATAGCAAGCTGCTTTTATTACTATAGCTCTATAGTAGAGCTTAAGGTCAGAGATGGTCATGCCTTTGGAAGTTCCTTTATTGTACAGGATTGTTTTGGCTATTCTGGGTTTTCTGTTCTTCCATATGAAGGTGAGTATTGTTCTTTCCAGGTATGTGAATAATTGTGTTGGGATTTTGATGGGGATTGCATTGAATCTGTAGATTGCTTTTGGTAAGATTGCCATTTTTATTATGTTAGTTCTACCTATCCATAAGCATGGGAGACCTTTCCATTTTGTGATATTGTCTTCAATTTCTTTCTTCAAGGACATGAAGTTCTTGTCACACAAGTCTTTCACTTGTTTGGTCAGAGTTACTCCAAGGTATTTTATATTATTTGTGGCTATTGTAAAGGAAGATATTTCTCTGATTTCTTTCTTATTCTGTTTATCATTTGTGTATAGGAGGGCTGCTGATTTTTTTTGAGTTTATCTTGTATCCTGCCACATTACTGAAGGTGTTAATCAACTGTACAAGTTCCTTGGTAGAATTATTGGGGTCACTTATGTAGACTATAATATCATCTGCAAACAGTGAAATTCTGACTTCTTCCTTTCCAATTTGTATCCTCTTGATCTCCTTTTGTTGTCTTATTCCTTTTGCTAGACCTTTGATTACTATATTGAATAGATATGGGGAGAGTGGACAGCCTTGTCTTGTTCCTGATTTTAGTGGAATTGCTTTGAGTTTCTCTTCATTTAATTTGATGTTGGTTGTCAGCTTGCTGTAAATTGCCTTTATTATGCTTATGTTCCTTGTATTCCTAATCTATCTGGGTCCTTTGTTATGAAGGAATGTTGGATTTTGTCAAAGGCTTTTTTAGCATCTAATGAGATGATCATGTTGTTTTTTCATTCAGGTTATTTATATGATGGATTGCATTGACAGATTTTGATATATTGAACCATCCCTGCATCTCTGGGAAGAAGCCTACTTGATCATGATGGATAATTTTTTAATATGTTCTTGAATTCTGTTTGACAGTATTTCATTGAGTATTTTTGCATCAATGTTCATGAGGAAGATAGGTCTGTAATTCTCTTTCTCTGTTGCATCTTTTTATGGTTTGGGTATCATAAGAAGAGCTTGGCAATGTTCCTTCTGTTTATATTGTGTAGAACAATTTGAGGAGTATTGAAATTATTTCTTTGAAAATCTGGTAGAATTCTGTACTGAAATCATCTGGCCCTGGGCTTTATTTGGTTGGGAGGCTTTTAATGACTGTTTCTATTTCTATATGAGTTACAGGTCTATTTAAATTGTTTATCTGGTCTTGATTTAATTTGGGATATGTTACCTTTCCAGAAAATTGCCCATTTCTTTTAGAATTTTCAATTTTGTGGAGTACAGGTTTTTGAAGTATGACCTGGTGATTCTCTGGATTTCCTCATTGTCTATTTTTGTGTCTCCCTTTTCATTTCTGATATTGTTAATTTGGATATTCTCTCTCTGTCTTTCAGTAAGTTTGGATAAGTGTTTGTCTATCTTGTTTTTTCTCAAAGAACCAACTCTTTATTTCATTGATTCTTTGTACTGTTCTCTTTGTTTCTATTTTATTGATTTCATCCCTCAATTTGATTATTTCCTGGCATCTACTCCTCCTGGATGTATTTGCTTCTTCTTGTTCTAGAGCTTTCAGGTGTGCTGTTAAGTCACTAGTGTGAGATTTCTCCAACTTCTTTGTTTGGGCATTTAGTGCTATGAACTTTCCACTTAGTACTGCTTTCATAGTGTCCCATAAGTTTGTGTATGTTGTATATTCATTTTCATTGAATTCTAGGAAGTCTTTAATTTATTTCTTTATTTCTTCCTTGCCCTAGTGGTGATTCATTCGGGTGAGCATTGTTCAGTTTCCATGAGTTTGTAGGCTTTCTGTAATTTGCGTTGTTGAATTCTAACTTTAAGACATGGTCTGATAAAATACAGGAGGCTATTCCTTTTTTGTTTTGTATTGTATCTGTTGAGTATGTGGTCAATTTTAGAGATGGTTCCATGGGGTGCTGAGAAGGTATATTTTATTTTGTTTGGATGGAATGTTCTGTGGATTTTTATTAAGTCCATTTGAGTCATAACATATGTTAGATCCCTTATTTCTCTTTTAAGCTTCAGTCCAGCAGATCTGTCTGTTGGTGAGAGTGGGGTGTTGAAGTCTCAAACTATTAGTTTGCGGGGTATGATGCTTGATTTAAGCTTTAGTAATGCTTCTTTTATATATGCGGGTACCCTTGTATTTGGGGCATAAATGTTCAGAATTGAAACTTCATCTTGGTGTATCTTTCCTGTGATGAGTATGTTATGTCCTTCTTCATCTCTCTTCATTGATTTTAGTTTGAAGTCTATTTTATTAGATATTAGGATAGCCACACCAGCTTTCTTCTTAAGTATATTTGACTGGAAAGACTTTTCCCAGCACTTTACTCTGTGGTAGTGTCCGTCTTTGAAGTTGAGGTGTGTTTCTTGTATGCAACAGAAGTATGGATTCTGTTTTCATATCCATTCTGTTAGTCTGTGTCTTTTTATAGGTGAATTGAGTCCATTGATATTAAGGGATATTAATGATCAGTGATTGTTAATTCCTGTTAATTTTTGGTGGTAATGTTGTGTGTTTCCCTTCTTTAGGGTTTGTTAGTATGTGATTATCTATTGCCTCCGTTTTCATGGGTGCATCTAACTTCCTCGGTTTGGATTTTTTCATCCAGTGTTTCTGTAGGGCTGGATTTGTGGATAGGAATTGTTTAAATTTTGTTTGATCATGGAATATTTTGTTTACTCTGTCTATGGCGATTGAGAATTTTGCTGGGTATATACTCTGGGTTGGCATCCATGGTCTCTTAGCATCTGCATAACATCTGTCCAGGGTCTTCTGGCTTTCAGAGTTTCTACTGAGAATCCATGTGTTATTCTGATGGGTCTTCTTTTATATTTTACTTGGCCTTTTTCCTTTGCAGCTCTTGATATTTTTTTCTTTGTTTTGTATGGTTAGCGGTTTGATTATTGTGTGACAAGAGGACTTCTTTTTGGGGACCACTCTATTTGGTGTTCTGTAAGCTTCTTGTATCTTCATAGGCATTTCCTTCTTAGGTTTGGAGTGTTTTCTTCTATGATTTTGTTGAATATATTTTCTGTGCCTTTGAGTTGGTATTCTTCTCATTCTTTTATCCTTATTATTCTTAGGTTTGACTTTTTCATGGTGTCCCAGATTTCCTGGACATTTTGTGTTATGAATTCTTTGGCTTTAGTATTTTCTTTGACTGATGAATATTTCCTCTATTGTATCCTCCACACCAGAAATTCTCTCTTTCATTTCTTGTATTCTGTTGGTTATGTTTTCATCTGTAGTTCCTACTCATTTACTCAGATTTTCTATTTCTAGCATTCCCTCTGTTTGTGTCTTTTTCATTGTTTCTATTTCAATTTTCAGGCCTTGAACTGTTTCACTCACCTGTTTAATTGCATTTTCTTGGCTTTCTTCAAGGGATTTATTGATTTCTTCCAACTTTTTGTTTGTCTTTTCCTCAATTTCTTTAAGTGAATTTTTCTTTTTTTCTTTAAAAGCCTCTACCATCTTCTGAAAGTCATTTTAAGGTCATTTTCTTCTGTTTCTTCTATGTTGTGATGTTCAGGTCTTAGTGATGTAGAACCACTAGATTCTGTTGATGCCATATTGCTCTTTATGTTGTTGAATGTATTCTTGCATTGACATCTACCCTTCTCTTCCTCTAATTAGTACAAATGGTGTCTATGCCTCAGGGAGCCACTCTTGGTCCATTTGGAGCTCTTTGTCCAATCAGAGCTGGCAGAGTCTGTATCTCAGGGAGCAGCTTCTGTCTTGGAGTATGTGTGGTTTTGGGGTGGATTGGGGCTGGTAGTTTACAGGGTCTGGTGGAGGGGTGGTAGTTGGGCCTGCCTGCAAGCATCCTGCCTACTGGCCTGCAACTGGTTATGTCCCTGGCTTCAATATTTATTGTTGATGCAGAAGACAAAATACAAAACCTTTAGCTGATTCCAAATATCATGAAATAATATGAATAATATTGATAATATCCTAATACAGCTCACATGATATTTTGGTCATCAATTAAATTAGACCTTTAAACCTTAGAAACTCAATGATTGCATGGTGCACTTTATGTGCTTGATGTTATTTGTACAACAAACTTTAAACAAACATGGCTATACACAATGATGACATGTGAATATGTGAATGCATAACAATACAGACATTAACATTTTCTCACTTTTGTGTATACCTCAATAGATGTAAAGATATTCAGGGATATTCATTATTCTATTAATAAATAGTGTAAAACGCAAAAAATTTTTGAAATATATCAAGTTTTTGTAACAATACATGTCATTTTTTAGAAGTTATATTAATCATGATTTCTCATAGAAACTAATTTCATAGAAAGTATATGTAGATAAATATTCACACATACACACACCTACCCATGCTTGCATGCACAAACAAACATACACTATGAAAGGGAAATAAATTATTCTCAAATTTAGAGAGACTAATATATTTCATCATCTACAGCTTTGAGATCCAAAATAGATGATGGTCAGTGGTACATATAATACAACCCACTTAGACAGCATGGAGAATACATTGGTATACTTCCAGAATTCAAAGTCTCAAAAATCAGGAGCATGATACACAAATCTCCGAGAAGATTCACTGAATCATAAGCTGAGATGTCACCCTACATCTTCCATGCTTTACAGAATATTCAAAAAGTCATGTAGTTCTTGTAATATTAGAACAAATTGCTCTTCCTACTCTCCTGATTGATGTAAAAATCTCTTCTAGAAACATCTTCCTGAGAACATCTTAAATAACATTATACCACATCTACTTCCCTATCAGATTGGCACATGAAATTTGCCTTAAAGTCTTAGACTGACAGGGTGATATGGTAGGGGTTTAAGGATTTAAGATAAGGAGTTATAGTATGTAGAAAAATAAATGTTTATACTGATGATGTCTTTAACTTTGCTAAATTTGGATTCAATCCTCTTTTAATTTATTTTTCATTTTTTGAGATTTTCATAAATATTTATTGTATTTATATCATTTCTACTAAGCATTTTGTTTTTGTTTTGCCTTTCTTCTGATTTAAATGGGAGACAAAGGTACTCAAACAAGACAGGCAAGCACTTTAACACTAAGCTACAATCTAGCCCATAAGTTATGCTGTATGTCACCCAATCTAGAACTGTTTTGTATGGCAAATACTAAAAAGAAAGTGACATCTCACTCAAAAGGTTGATATTTCAAATCTCCACAGAACTGTGGTTAAGTATCACTGACATCCCTTGTCCAGATTGCAGACTTCAGTCCTTTCACTACGCTCTCATGTGTAACTTCAAGTTTCCTTAGCTATTTCAAGGCTATTTATTCCATTTGTATGGGTCTCCTTTCGTGATGCATTTCATGCCAAGTGCCTCCTAACGGTGCCCACTTCTACAACCATTACATGGGATACCGATTTTACAAAACAAGAATCTTAAGGGTAGAATGACAGTTAGCACGAAAATCCCTCCTATTACACTGAAAAACTATTACATTACACGATAAAACAGAGCACTCCATGCAAGAGCTCTAAACATCTTGATGTAATTCGGCATTAATTTAGTAATATCTAAAATCCTATAATATACTACCTAAAATAGTTAAAGGTAAGACTAAGGGAAAGCTGCTCTCTATTGGTAAAACTATAAAACTAAATAAGCTTTTTACTCCCATAATCAGTAGTGAGACAAGCTTAGGTAGTAATATATACGATAATGGGCCCTAGTAGCAAACATTAACTTCTACAAGATGCTTAGCCCTAAGAAGAATGTTCTTCCTCTGATATCCTACTCCCTTCCTAAGGCAAGTATGGTGGTTACATGTTCTGGACCCATTTGGGAGGGCTCTTGAAGCACTACTATACAACATCCTCAATTCAAGAGCCAACATCACACAAAAGAAACACCATAGGTTTGAACAGCAAAAGAGCAAGTCTTGATGATATTAGAGTCACATTCATGGGGTTTTCCTGTCTTAAAAGACAGCATTTTTGTTTCAAGTAACTTTTATGACTGTACACTCATAGGCTCATTTAATCTCAAGTATCTCTAAAATGCCTTTGTCTGTTAATACCATCTCTCAATGTATAAGTTTTCAGAATCTGAATTTGGAAGTACACAAACATTTAGTCCATAGAATATACCATTAATGAAAAATGGAAAATTTGCATAGACTATTCATTTTAGGACTGTGTAGCTTGAGCATGGCAACGTATATACAATAAATAAAACAATAAGGGGATGGAAAGATTATTAAACCATTAACAACTTTGACTGCTTTTTTAGGAGACATGAGTTCAATTTTTAGCAGTTAACTGTAGTTCCAGGTGGTCTAATGCCATCTTCAGGTGTTACAAGTGTTTTATATGTATCATGCAATTTACATACATGTAGGAAAGACACTGATACACATTAAAGAAAAATAAATAAATCTTAATAAAATAAAGTAAGCTAAAAGCAATACATTGTCACCATTAGTGCAACATGCTTGAAAAACTATTGTGTGTCTACGAAAAACAGTGTTGCACTATAAGAGAGCATCTTTTTCTCCATGAGCTTCACAATCCATGTCATAACATTCATAATATTCCTGAAAGTATTTCTATGATAGTGGCTTTTAAAATACCCTATATATGGCCATCCTCTTAACAGATATTGTTTGAAATCATTATTTATATGTTAAAATTTAGTTCATTAAAATAGAGTGTCATGGGCCAGCACCTAGGAGATTCTTTTCAATCATTTAGTTGAAGTTACTGGGTGTTAAGACCAGAGGGAAAGTTTCTTCTAGCATCTCTTCTCTTCCTCAAGCTTTGCTAATATTCAATCACCAATGTTAATAAAACATTTTCCTGTATTTTCTCTGGGTTTAAAAGAAATTCACAAGTATTGTATATAAATATATATACATATGTGTGTATATAATTTTACATATGTATTTGAATAATTTAGAAACAACAGTGAACATTTTTATCAATGTTCAAATCTAACAAATTATGATAATAAAAACTTTGTTTTTAAACAGTGCAAGTTATTCATTAATTAATTATATTCTGAAAATGTCATGTATATAAATCTGTAGAATTCAATCACATAGATTATAGCCCACCCAATATTTATCTTATTTTGGACAATGTTATGCTTTTGCATCTTTCAAAACCAACAAGCTGGTTAGACAAAATGGAATATGGGCAAGATACGTTTAACAGACTGACATATATTTAAAATACTCAATATGTTGACACTCTTTCTATGGAAAAGCAAAATCTTTTCAACAATGACTTAAACCTAGACCAATCTGATGATTTTCCCTGAGCAAAACAATGTGGCAGGATCTGTGTAATATTAATCTCAGTAAGCACATGCCTATTTCTCCTTCTTGAGAACACTTTCAGATGACAGACCAAATGTACTGCAGAGGCCAACTGCCAGAATGTGAAGGTTGCCAGTGAGGATTGCTCATACTCTGTGACTTTGCTGCGGTCACTCCAGCCCACATTCCAAGCCACTAAATACTTGTTATTTATTTATTTCCTTATTTATTTATTTCCTTATTTATTTTAACATAGATGTTTAGTATGATCTGCTGCAGAAAAGAGTAAAAAGAGTAAGCTGTGTGCAAAGTACAGTGTGGGAAGGATGCGAATATGTTCAAAATACATTCTATGAAATTCTCAAATGTTAATAAAAGCATGTCAAGAATAGGTTCCAGGAAAAAATGTATAACTTATAGTTACTTTGGAAAAGATAAATGAGGGTCTATATTTTTAGATTTAAAACCAATTATAACTATTAAATATTGTTTTAAATTTCTTTGACACACTGAGTCTTATCATTTTATGGGTAATAATCGTATCTGTGATATTGAAAACAAAACAAAATATGAACGATTTCCTAATATTTGAGTTTTGTGGAAATGATGTACCAATCTCACACAAATTAGTAACTCTACACCTGCACTGATTTTTTTTGTCATATAAGAGACTAAGTAACATTACAAAACATACTTTATAAATATTAGTGGATGTAACTGTATTTTCTTCACTAGTGAAACCACTGGGTTAATTTAGGGTTAAAAATATAGACAGCTCAAAGCCATAGTCCCATCAAACAGGCATATAACAAAGAGTTCACAGGTAGCTGTCCTGGCAATCGTTTATTGCAGAGATCACAGAATGAGATTGCCTACAGTTAAAGTGGGAAATCATGGCTGTTTGCAGGCTGGTTAGCCATGTCTCAATCTACTTGTCACTTTGTATATGATGAGCTTTATTGAACCACTTCCACCTTTGACACAAACAGGCAGTATTCCAGGGGACTCAGCTTTGATGTCCAAGGTTAAATTGATTTGAAATTATCTGGTATCATTGATTGAACAGTTGTGAAGACTTTTTTGTTAGCGTAGAGAAGATACAGTGACATTTGGTACAGGCTTCACAATGCAAGAGTAGTTGGAAAAAATTTCTGAATTTGTTGATTTGAAGTGCGATCAGCATCTTCTATTGTTTGACTCATAGCAAAAACTTATAATATGTCTGAACAAAGAGTCCATATGTCATATTTCATTATGTATAACAAGGAATTAATTGTGTATTAAAGAGTTTTTGTAATGAATATATATATATATATATGAATATATAAATTATTTAATTGTTGAAATGATAATAATTAGCTGTCAAATGTTCAGGTGTCCTTGTGGCACTATCTTAAGTACTGATTTTGACTGAGAACACATCTGCCACTTCCTTGTGTCCGTCTTCCTACTCCCTACTCTCATATACATGAACTATTCCCCACCCCACCATTTCTCTTCCACTTCCAGCCATGTGTTGTTCAACTCTCCTCTCATGAGTGCCTTTCTAGTTTCTTGGTCTTTATACAGATACATAAAAATTAGAAATTAGAAGCTAGAATCCTCATATGAAAAACAACATGCAGTTTTTCTCTTTCTGAGACTGGGTTACTTCACTTGACATCATATTAACATAGCTTATTAATTTTAAAAGTAAATAAATCATATTTTATCTTATAAAAACTTCATTATTGAAATTGACTAATAAAACTTTTTCTCAATAAATACCTATGTTTTTCTTTCTTTCATTTTTTTCATTTTTCTTTTCATTTATTGACCTACAGATAGGCTCTACAGCAACAGGTCTGGAGATAGAAGGCTGCAGAAAGAGGAAAAATGAAAGGTGGAGGGAAGAGTGTTTGCAGCAAGAGCTGAGTAGAGACCAGAAATAGAAGAGCATAGTGCTCATGGTGAGTGTAGGAGGCCAAGTGTTGAGGAACAAGTGTGGGTCATGAGCAAATGGTATGTATACCTGAACCTCAGCTTGGTGACCTAAGCCACTACTCCTACTGGCTGTCTCCTGACTCCAGACCTGTGTTGTGAGTCCTTTGGGCAACTTTT
Organism: Peromyscus californicus insignis; assembly: GCF_007827085.1. Lineage (NCBI taxonomy): Eukaryota > Metazoa > Chordata > Mammalia > Rodentia > Cricetidae > Peromyscus > Peromyscus californicus. The sequence continues at coordinate 31,315,741 of NW_026294447.1, read as the reverse complement.
TCTATTGGAGCAAAGTACACAAAGATATTGCAGCCTTCTTTTTTCCCTCCTTCCTTCCTTCCTTCCTTTTTCTTTCTTTCTTTCTTTCTTTCTTTCTTTCTTTCTTTCTTTCTTTCTTTCCTTTTTTCTTAATAAAGGCCCTTCTTCATCTTCACTTCTGTGGTGCTGCTGTTCTTGATGAGACTAGTTCATATATCAGGATCCTTTATGTTCAGAGCCACCACTAGTAGGTAAACTCTGTGGTCAAACATTAAGCTTTCCAGGGCCGTGAACAAGTTTGTAATCTGCCCTATGTGGAACTCCTCAGTTCCATGAAAGTTCAGATGAACCAAATTCATTCCAGATTTAATCATTCCCCTATCTTTGGAAGCAGAAACGATGGTAGAGTTGATGACCATGTGTCCTGCAGCAATGGATACCAAGACAATGTCAGGAGGCACAAATACACTAGGGAGGTCTGAATGCTAGGTCAGTGAATGAAGGCAGTTCCTTTTATACTGTGTGGCTTCACATGATGGTTGCAATCTTGTAACCATCCTACAATGTGATGTGCCTCATTTCCAACTGCAAGATCTGCTGCAGTAGTAGAGAGATCAAGATGATCTCATTATTTCTTAGTTATTTCTGAACTTGTCCCTCCATCTGTCTCTCCCTCTCCTCCCTTGCCCTCCCCGTGCCTGAAAAATTGATGATATTGAATTTATATTAGTACCTTGAGGTGCTTTAATTAAGTGGTACTGAAAATCAGGCATATAAATTTCAAGCACACTACTTTCCTCATATATGTCCAATGTTACTCTCCCTCTTTTTCTGTCTAAACACTAGTAACGATAATTATATTTCAAGAAGTGTGAATTGTCAAGTAAAATTAATAGCATTTATAAACTGGGGAGCTTTCAAACTGCAATATATTTTGAATCCTGTAGGATCATGTAACTCCTAAGCAGATAATAGTCACATAGTTCTGTCCCAAGTTATAATATTGGTCTTTAAAGGTAATTCTATTTAACACCTTCTAAAATGTTTCAGAAACATTTTAGAACTAGCATTGGCTCTGAAAATTACCCTAGACACATGATAAAAATACATTGTTTGTAATTATGCAATTCTCAAAACAAAAAAACCTGTAAAACAAAACTAAAATAAATAAAAATAGACAAATCATTATGAGAAAAAAGCTCCCATCCCTAACCCCAAAACTATTTCCAATCAAAGATATTTCCAATAAGATGCCTAGTAAGCATACAAAGTTTCTAACTCCATATGCCTCCAATAATTACTACAGCTCTAGTGCTGTGGGGTATATTTCTGTATGTTGTGAATATATATTGCTTTGATGGTTGATAAATAAAGCTGTTTGGCCAATTGTGAGGCAGAATAAGGTTAGACAGTACATTCCAACTGGAGAGAGAGGACGAGAAAGGTAAGGCAGAGAGATGTCAGTCTGGCACCCAAGGAACAACATGTCAGCAGACTGGTAAGCCATGGAACATATGGAAAAACATAGATTAATAGAAATGGGTTAATTTAAGTTATAAGAGCTAGCTAGCAAGAAGCCTGCCATATGCCATGAAATTGGTAATTAATATAAGCCTCTGAGTAATTATTTTAAAAGCAGCTGTGGAACCACGGGTCAGGCAGGACCAGAGAAAAACTTCTGACTACACTCTATTAGAATTCTTCCAGCATCTTTAGTCAGTTTTCAATAAGGCCTGGAAAGAGTGAACATTTGTAAATGTGAAAAGTGTAAATGATAACAAATACAAAGTTTGAAATTTTGTTTGAATGCTCATAAGTACACATATGCACATATGTATAGCTTGTGTTTTACTATTTATATAGAACAATGCATTATATAAGCATAGTACATATAATCATATAAATGTATTATGAGGTATATTTTATTATATATAAAATATATGTAAGTTACTGAATAATGACTTAAAATATAATTGAGAAATCTAGAAGTATTATAGTTTACTTGAATTCCCTATTTCCATATCTGTCTAAAGGGGCTTAGAGTAATAGATAAGTAAAGTGGTTTTAAGTTAATTTGATCAATGTGAAGAAATGAAGGAAAAATTATTTTACATTAAAAATAATATTGCTTGTCTCTTCATAGTTTTGTACACAAATGCTGAAAGCAAAATTGAATACAAGTAAATAAAAAACTAAGTAGATAAATTCAAATAACTATGCAAAATATATTTATGTCATCAATCAAGGATAGACAAATACAGGATTAACCTTGGTGTCAATGAAACTAGAAAAAAATAACTGTAGGGCTCATCTACCTCGGCACCCTGTGTATTCTTCATAATAGGGTTAGGACTGTGTTAATAAAGGTGACCACGCCCATATTTGCCATTTATGGGGGATTTTAGTTAACTTATTTGATTCATGTTATTTTAAAAAATAATAAGTTAAAAGAAAATTTCATTTTATCTGGTGTTGGCAAATGTGTGAGATGACTTGTTAATTTAGACAGCTAAAATATGGTAGCCAATGCCACTCACAAGAATGAATCAGTCAGTTCAAGTCTATCCTGGACTACTTGAGATGGTCTCAAAATACCAAACAAAGATAATGGCACAATGAACCTAGCAAACACAATAAATAGTTTATTATGAATTGGCATGGGAGTGTACACTTTTAATCCCAGTACTCCTGAGGCAGGGACAGGTGGTCTACGGAGCAAGTCTCAGGACAGCCAAGGCTACACAGAGAAACCTTGTCTTGAAAAACCAATATATATGGATTTTTTTATAATAAAACTAGATAAAAAACATTTGCAATTCAAGATTAACTTTCTTCATATACAAACAACTTTCAAATCAATACAAATATAAATAAATAAAATGAATTGGACACACGATGAAACTTAGGACACTTCCGTTAAAATAGGAATGTTGAAATAATTGATCAGTACTCAAACACAATTTTAAATGAATGAAGACAGATCAGCCCTCTTCTAATCCCATCTAATCCCATGGTTTCAATTTAAAAGAGAACATTAAAACAGAGAATGTTTCTGAAGACAGATGCACATGATATTATTAGAACTTTCTAATTTTCCCAGTATAAAACTGAACAGGGACATGTAACCAGTCAGAAATCACACACTGTTCTTTAATAGAACTATAGTCTGTGTTGAATGTGCTGTTCAAGAGCGTTTGTTCTTAACTATTTTGATATAGTGCCATATGTATATCAATTTATGCTTATAACTATAAAGCTAATTTACATATAACTAAACTCCATGGAAATAAAACACTATGAATTCTGCACAGTAACCTATTGATGAGGGGTAATTAGGTTCAGGAATATTTATTTCTATATTACTCTCCTTGCTTTTCTTAGTTTTTTACTCTGTTACTCCCACTTGTTGTCTTCCAAATATTTACATAAAGGAGCCAAGGACATTCTGCCACACACTTCACAAATGTAATGTCCCAATGTGCATTTCATACATAATTAAGGCTTTTAGTAGCTATTACATGATAGGATAGTTGCTCAAGAATTGAAGCAAACTACCAACACCCAACAAATAGAAAGAAAGACATTCCCAACACATTGAATCTTTTAAAACTAGGTTATTTCTATCTCAATAAAAGGAAAAAATAAAATCAAACTCATTAAACAACAAACAAATACACAACAACAAAAACAGCAAATCAAAACATAAAGGTCAGAAGAAAACATGGATTCTATATTGGGTTGGCCAGGTAATTCTGGGCATTGCCTGCCTTCATGGTTGATATACCCAGTGGCATTCCATGGGAAAAAACAGATTTTTGTCTTTCCTCAGATGGATTGATTGCAAATAGCTTTGTGATTAGGGCTGGAATATTGTTTGTGCATTCCAATCTCAGTACTGGGTTTTTGTCTGCTTTGAACCTGTACAGGTCTTTTGTGTGCTGGTAGAGTCTCTGAGTTTATATGTCTACTAATCCTATTGCATCAAGAGGACATTGTTTTCCTGAAGTCCCACAACCTCTGGCTCCTAAAATCTTTCTTTTTTATATATCTCTGAGCATTGACTGGAGGAATGTGATAAAGAATATCTAATTTAAGGATGAGTGCTCCAAATTCTCTCACTTTCTGCACATTATACAATTGTGGCACCCTGTGTTAATTATCATCAATTTTAAGAAAAAGCTTCTCTGATAAGGATTAAACTGATCTATGTGTATATCAATATGTCCTTAGGAATCAATTTATTGTTATATTCTGTTATCACAGTATTAGTAGCAGGTTTTCCCCTAGACACTATGACCTATATAGTCTCACGTTCTTGGCCACATTAGGAATGTCACACATAGGTATCATCTCTTAGAGTGGGCCACAAATCCAATCAGAAAGTTGTGGTTTATATCTTGTTGAGTCATTAGCCAAGGGGGTTCCATAAACCCTCCAACAAACATCACAAAATATTGCCATGAACGGATATTAAGGTCATATTGATGAAGATATAACTTACTTATTTCTTAGAATGGGGAGAAATAGACCTGGTACTTAACTAGAAGCTTTTGCTCTACTGACTAGCATTTACAGTGCTGAAGGTAATGGAGAAGAAAAGAAATTGTCAGTATCACTCAGCTATAAAACCTATGTGACCTATGACTATGATCAGCCTATAATATATATTGGTTCAATAGTGGCACAAATATTATGGAATAACATTGAATATCCTTGAAAACACCTTAGACAAGAATCTCTTTCACCATCTTTCTTGTTAATATTGTTAACAATGAAACTGAAATTTAATTATTGATATAAAAATTAAAAAAAATTCAAAACCAGTAGATCCACATTTAAATACTAAATTTAACTTCTAAATAAAACATGTTATTAATTTAGGATAATAATCATGAATAACCTATTAATAGTTAACAGCTAACAATTAAGCAGTATGTTATTTTAGGAGTTTGCTATAATTTGCTACAAATACAAAAATATATTTATAATAATGAAGATGGCAAAAATTTTGAAATTTATTATAGACATGCATCACCATTCAGTAGATACTTTACAAGAAATATATATTACCTTAAAATTTATAAAAGGGATTATTCTTTGTTAGGTTGAGAAAATAGACATGAGAACCTGACATGATAAAATATTAGAAAATTATGACTTTGGTGTATAGGCATAGCATCAGTACTTCTACATGCTCTCTATGTGAATTTAGCATAATTGAGCCTAGTATGATATATTGGAATGATTCTTGGCTCAACATTGTTGTGAGTTAATGAAACAATGTATGCAAATGTCCTGTTGTATTTTCAATACCTAACAAGCATTTATTTTATTCTAGATCTTATTAAGATTGCAGACATAATCATAATTTGCCAAAAAATCACTTGTAATAACAAAATAAGAGTAAATATTTGGTAGGAGAACTATTATAAATTCTCAAAGAATATATGTACACTTTACATAAATAATTGAGATACTTTTTGTTGTAGATAGATACTAATACATCAATTCTAATATTCAGCTAAGAATAAAATATGCTACAATGGCAGTATTTTTGCTTTTATTTTGATGATTTACATGAGCAAGGCAATTTGTTGATATTGTATTTACTGTTTATTCACCCTAAACTCTCTTTCACTCTTTCAGTGAGATAGAAAGATATAATTTCCTTCTTGAGTTAATAGAGATAGATACTACTAGACAACTAGACTCATTACAAATGAAACACACTCTATTCATGGTATCTCATTTCTAGACAATGGATTTCCTTGAATTTTTATAAGACAGAAGAGAAAGAGACAAGGAAGGTTTACTCTAAATAAGCATGATTAAATGTCAACCTCTCTCTCTCCCTTCCTCAAATATGAGAATAAATAAACATTTAGGACATTGTTTACAGCACGGTTTGTAAAATTCCCTATGGCACCTTAAACTTGGACTTTCTAACTCTAACTAACAGTAATAATTACATGCCCTGGTTTGGCTTAGAAACAGAACTGAAACTTACAGTCACTTTGTCATCTGGGGAAATGTGAACACAACCAAATAAGAAGGGCTGGCTACATGTTTGTCTTAGCTAATATTTCTATTGCTGGGAAGAGACACACCATGACCAAGGCAACTCTAGTAAAAGAATACGTTCACTAGAGGCTTGCTTATCGTACCAGGGGATGAGTCCATTATCATCATGATGGAAACCAGACAGACATGGCAGTGGAGCAGCAGTTGAGTGCTTTATATCCTGATCAACAGGCAGCAAGCAGAGAGGAAGGGAAGGATGGAGGGAGAGAGAAAGAGAGAGAGAGAGAGAGAGAGAGAGAGAGAGAGAGAGAGAGAGAGAGAGAGAGAGAGAGAGATAGAGTGTACTGGGCCTGGTGTGGGCTTTGAACTTTGAAATATCAAAGTCCTCCACCAGCAACACGCCAATCTGCTTTCGCCAACAAGGCCACATGTCTTAATCCTTCTAATCCTCCACAAATGTTTCTACTTCCTGACGACTAAGCCTTCAAACATATGGGCCTATTGGGAGCTATTCTCATTCAAATTCCTGCAATGGTGAACCTTTCCTTTGTGTGGATTTGTGGTGTTGTTGAAGATTCCTTTGGGTCTCAAGCAAGCATAGAAAGGGGACAAAGTGTGAATGATGAAAAAGATTGAATTTCTGCAGACTGTCAATACAGGTTAAGAGTCATAACAATCTGATTTTTTAAAAGGAAGATATAGACTTTCCATTATATATCTCTTGCAAGTTAAATTTACAAATTAACTTTCACACTCAGTTTAGTACTTTTTGAAAGCAGCCTATCGCTTAAAAATATCAAACTAAGGTCGTCTCCAATGTTGTAAAACACACACTTGAGAGTACTTAACATGATTTCTTGCTGCTTAATACATTCCATTTCTCTTAACTGGAAAAATTGTGACATCTTATTTTTATCTTCTTTATTTTCCTTTGTGAATGTATGGTGATGTATGCACATGTATGTATGATGCATGCATCCATAGAAGCCAACTTATGTTAGGTGTCCTGCTCTGCCACTGTGCCTTATTTCCTTTTTCTATACACTTGCTTTTTATCTAGGCTACACTGGCCGGCACCCCACCCCCATTCTTCCATCTCTGCTTCCAGCAGTACTAGGATTATAGATGCACCCATGACCAGTCTCTTTTTATGTGGGTTCTGAGGTTCTGAACTTACATTCTCTTGTTTGTGCAGAAAATACTCTTACCCACCGAGCTATCTCCCACTGAATCATCTCCCCAGCCCTTATCCTCTTATTATAATTGGACAAAAAATATTGAGAAGTCCAGTAACTCAGTCAGGGTTATATGAGTAGCTATTAATACGAATGGGTCATAAATTACCCTAAATTAATGTAAAAACTGTGTGGGCACTTGACCACAAGTGTTGTCATTCTGGAACAGGGATGTTGACATTTGATGACATTCTCTGTCTTTTAGCAAATTCTGTTTTAAAATCGTTAAAATGGAACGTGTTTGATTTAGAAATACCTAAAATAAACAGAGTTGCAATCAGAAGAAAGAAAAATAGATGAAACATAAAATCCTGCATCTAACCTGATCTATTCTGCAATAGAGATGTCATGCTGAGGTCTTGATTAGAGCAGACATTTTAAGTTCACTGATCCAGCAGCCTAGAGGAGGGCAGGAAGCAAGCTGCCAACTCCAAACACTCAAGTGTGCTTCATTGATCAGGAAGGCCCTATTGCCAGGGCCCAGATATTATCATATCTTCTTGTCCTGTTTCCACAGCACATGGGTGGTATGGGTCTTCCTGCTCTCTCTAGAGCTGTCTCGTGTCTCCTCTAGAAGGAGCTAGAGAAGCATCAGCTTCCAGCTTGGTTTCAGGATTTGAAGCAAACCTTCCACTTCCCAGCACAGCTGCTTCTCAAAGCTGTTGATTTGCAGTATAAAAACTGATCCAAGTAGTTATTTCTCCATCTGTCCCGGGGCTTGCTTCTCCAGTTAGACAGTGTTAGTGGCCTTTGCCAGTATTTCTACTTTGGCTGCTTTCTCACTAATCATGACTGTGTGGTGAGCGTCTCTGTGTTTGTCTAGAGCAGGGGATAGTAACAACGCCATCAACCAAGTTTTCTGTCCTGCACAGTGAACTTACCTCTTTTCCTCTTTTTTTTTTTTTTTTTAGCAGGTGCTTGAGTATTTTAATTTTTTAGTAATTTCAGTGCTCAGATGAACATGGGAAAAAAGAAAGGAGTATCAGGAGATCCTCCCCTACTCAAAAAGTGTGGGTTAGACTTATTATTGACATTTATAGTCATTTTAAACAGTACTTCAGTGATGTGATTCCTGAATACTTGCTCAGTGCTGAATCCCTTAGACAAAGAGTAGGATCTACTAAAGAGCTATCAAGTAAGACTGTTTCTGTCTCAATTTTTTACATTATGCTGTTCATAATGGTCCTTGTTTTTGTTTTGTTTTTTTCAATATTTAATGGATGCTGTGTTGTTGATTGAATGAATCAATAAATTAGTTAACTGATAAACTTTGGAAACACATTTGTTAGACAGTGACAAATAGGTTACAAAATTCTAGTGCAAGGAAAATCATTAAATTTTTTATTATAACTGAACAAAGGGATGAAATGTAGGGTAAGTGACTAAAGTATTTTATATATATTTTTGTAGGATTAGATATTTTCCATGCAAAAACGTTAACATTCTGAGATACTTTACATAATATCTCACCTCTTGCAATACAAAAAAAGGAATAACGACATTGAAAACATTCATTATCAGTTCATTGATCAGTTGATGGAGATCTAGGCCATTTCCATTTCCTATCTGTTGTGACAAGAGGGGCCATCAACAGTGGTGAGCAAGCATCTCTGGAGGAGGATGCAGAGTCCTCTGGATGCGGCTATCCCTATCCCGAGAGTAGCACAGCTGGGTCTCCTACAATTATTTGCAGCTTTTTGAGGCACCTCCTCTCTTGATTTACATAGTGTTTTTTATTAGTTACATTTGTGCCAGCAGTGACTATGCCCTACCCTTCCCTTCGTCCCAGCAGATATTTGATGCCATTCTTTTAATTTAAATTTTTACATGTTAAGATTTTCTTTAACTGGAAACAGATTTTCCGTACAATATATTCTGATTATGGTTTTCCCTCCCCAACTCCTCCCCACTTGCTCATCCATCCAGATCTATATTCATTCTTTCACTCTTTAGAATGCAAACATACATGGGGAAATAAAATTAATAATAATAATAATTTAATAATAAAATAAAATAAGATGAAATAAAAGCAAACAGACCAGAAAAGAACACAAACAAACAAAAGACAGAGAGAAAAAGCACAAGAAACCGGCACTCCCCTAACTAGTACAATTTCTGACTACGTTCTCAACATTTATCCTTATACCCTCAGTGTAGCTCTCATTCTTCATTAAAGAAGATTCTTTTTGCAGCATATGGCCATTACAGAAAACCATAGCTAGACAAAAATGCAGAGAACCTGATCATGGAATGCCATTCCCATTTGATACAACTAACACAACTCCTCCTACACCTAAAATTCATGGAATATTATGGAAGAGTAGGCAGGAAGATTTTAAGAGCCAGAGGACCAGGAAATCTGCTGTAAGATTGTAACTTCTAGTTTTGACAGGGGAGCTACACCTGTCATCTCTCAACAATGCGGCCACTTTAAAAACCCGACATCACAACAATAATGGAAAGAATGTCATGTGGCTCACACCTAGATAATAGATAGAAATAATTGCTGAAAGGGGAGAACCAGTCTCGCCCAGCATTGAGCTCCTGATTGATTATTCAGGAACAGTGGTCATCTTTAGAAACATGTATGCAGGCACCCCTGAATGGACTCAACAGGTTACATGCATATATTTATTGATTTGTAAGTGTATGTAACAACGTTTTTCAAAATGGAACCCTTGAATTTTGGAGAGAAGGGAGTTTAAATATAAAGATGGGGAAGACTTTTAAACAGAATGCTATGAGAGACTTATCTACTCCAATTTAATTCGTATTCTTGTTCCTGATACTCTATTTGAAGCAGGAATTCACAAAACAAATGTTAAATAGAAATACTTGTTATTCTAATTATTTTATTTGGCTTATAAATATATTATAGATCCTCCCCAGTACATAAGACTTGATAAGACATTTGATTTGGTATTTTTAATTTTTACCCAGCATTTAAATTTACTAAATGAAATGAAATTGTTGAAAGTTCTTAGAATATTTCTTGATGTTATCCTGTAGTTATATGTTATACTTATAGCTTTGGATCTAAAAAGTACAAACATATGTTGGATGCTCACTGTAAAGTAAGTCTATTTCAGATAGGATGGTGGTACCCTGTGGCACCTGTAATATGAGCAAGATAAGGTACTAGAAGAAAGGAAGGGAGGAGAGGGAAGCAGAAGATAAAAAGAGGGAAGAGCAGGGAAGTGAAGGAAAAGGAACCATTATGATCACAATGCATATTTTCTTTTAGATCACTGAATCTGGGTCAATTATGTCCCAGTTATAACTAGAAGTTCATATGAAAAACAACTGAAGATTCCAGCCAACCGAGGAGACAATTTTTTAGAGGGTAGATACTTTAAATTCAGCCAAGTCTAAAGGAACTTCAGTTGCTCACTGTTTGATTAAACTTCGGGACACCAAAGGATTAGAGACACTTTGATATATTTGGACCTTGAAATCCAGCCTTGTCAAGTTTCCCAGTTTTCAGTTCCCTCTCTTTTTCTCTCCCTCTCCATACACACATACAATTATAAATCCATATGCACATATATATTTATATAATTACTAAATCAGATATACTACATTTATTTAGGCAATTTGTATGACAGTTTTAATATATTGTTTTTTTCTCTACATAAAATTTTAGAATTTTTAAAAATTGCAATCTAAACATTTCACCTGTTCTAAGAATGTGTGCACAGTGTGTTCTGTGTGTCAAAGAGTAATTACAAAATGCAAGACTGGAAATCTAACTGCTCTTATGGCTATCTTCTAGATATCTAAGAAAGAGCATGAACAATAATGTGTTTGTATAGAGATAAATTTTTTTTTTTTTTTTGGTTTTTCGAGACAGGGTTTCTCTGTGTAGCTTTGCGCCTTTCCTGGAACTCGCTTTGGAGACCAGGCTGGCCTCGAACTCACAGCGATCCGCCTGGCTCTGCCTCCCGAGTGCTGGGATTAAAGGCGTGCGCCACCACCGCCCGGCAGAGATAAATTTTATATAATAATTAGTGTAACTGAAATTATTTTCATTTTATTTTTATTAACTATGGATTTTTTCTGACTGGGCATAAACTGGGAAAATAATTTGAAAAATCAATACAAAGAAACATCATTTATTTGTCTTATCTTTGTGCAGGATTGGACTTAATTTAGAATATTTTGTTACTCTGTGAATATACCGTGAAAGAGTTCAATTGTAAATAACTTGCATTTTGGGGAGGAACCTTGGTATAACTTTATTGTCTCATCTGTCCCCAATTCTGTGGTGTTTTATATATATATGGAAGTTTGTTATTTGTTGTTCCATAACTTTTTCAAGGCTTTGAAATGAAGAAGATGTTGTATCTAGAAGTAGTAATACAAAACTGGATAGCTGGATTTGGGGTTTTCTTTTTATTTTATATAAGAGATTTTCTAGTCATTTTACATATCAGCCACAGATCCCCCTGTCCTCCCTCCTCCCAACCCCCAGCCTTCCCCCACAATCCACCCCACATTCCCACCTCCTCCAAGGCAAGGTCTCCTCTGGGGAGTCAGTCCAGCCTGGTACATTCAGTTAAGGCAGGTCCAATCCCCTCCTCCCTGAACCAAGGCTGAGCAAAGTGTCTCAGCATAGGTCCTAGGTTCCAAAAAGCTGGCTTATGCACTCAGGACAGGTCCCGGTCTCACTGCCTGGGGGCCCCCTAAACAGTTCAACCTAAACCACTGTCTCACTTATCCAGAGGGTCTAGTGACTGATGGAAGCAGATGCAGAGATCCATGGCCAAGCCCCAGGTGGAGCTCCAAGAATCCAATAGACAAGAGAAAGGAGGGATTATATGAACAAGAGATATCGAGACCATGATTGGAAAAAGCACAGGGACAAATAGCCAAACCAGCGGAAACACATGAACTGTGAACCAGTAGCTGAGGAGACCCCATAAAACTGGACCAGGCCCTGTGGATAAGTGAGACAGCTAATTAGCTTGAACTGTTTTTCTTTTTTGTGAAGTATTATTGGAAAACATGCGTTTAGTTGATTGATACAGCTGGTTTGACTGTGGCATGATGAGAGAGAGTAGCAGTGACATCAATGACCCATAGAGTCTACAGAGTCACCGTCTGGTAGCTATGCACACATGCACATGATTATTCTCTTGAATTTGAGTACACACAAGATCCATAGAACAGGTTGTATGATGACATAACAAATATATATATTTCATTTTTAATGAATAGAAAGATGATTTCGTGTTAGGAATAGTTCAGATGCAACAGGAACCCTCGCAGATTGTGTCATAAATTATGAGTGTATTGTTTAAGAGATAGAGAACAGGCAACTGAGGGCTGTTCTAGCAGTTGAGCTAGGTCAGCCAGAACCCCAGCTGTCTTGAGGTTTCTGACTTCTCATTGCCCTGTGTGCTGCTTAGACTTTTATTCCAGGTGAAAGAACAAGAAGATAGCTCTAGTTACAGTCTATTATCATTCGTATTCTAAGCGTGAAGTGGCACAGGCTGAAATTTTGTCTGTGGACTTTTAGAATAATTAAAATAAAATAGGATCCCATGTTCTTCCCTTTTCTTTCTCTACATGTCAGTGTCTTACTCAGTTAGGTCAGTTTAAATCAAATATTACATAAATAAATTGCTGGTTGTGTTGGCGCATGCCGGTAGGATTTGCTGAAGGAGGCGGAGGCAGGAGGATCACGAGTTCGAGGCCAACCTGGGCTACACATTTTTAGCCCGGGCGGTGGTGGCACACGCCTTTAATCCCAGCACTCAGGAGGCAGAGGCAGGCAGATCTCTGTGAGTTCGAGGCCAGCCTGGGCTACAGAGTGAGTTCCAGGACAGGCTCCAAAGCTACACAGAGAAACCCTGCCTCGAAAAATAAAACAACAACAACAACAAAAAACCAAAAAACAAAAAAACAAACAAACAAAACAAAACAAAAAATCAATAAAGATATTTTAAGGCTGGTAGATGTAAGGTGAGGGATACACACATATTGCTGATCAAATGCATTTCCACTCTGTTAATACAAATATGTTGGAAAGAGGAGGGTAAGGAGCAGCAATTTATCTATTGCAGTCAATATATTCTAAGTGCAACAGATGAATCATAAAGTAGTATTATTTAACTGACTTTATCTTGGGAGACCTAACATATGTAGCTATCTCCTTACCCCAGAAAAGGAACTCAGGACAAACCAAAGAAACAATTGTACCAAAGTCAAGTGGATGAACCAATGAGCGTTAATTGGGGTTACTGATGGGAATATGGGTGAGAGGTTACGTAACAGCAGGAATGACTCAAAAGCAGGTGCACCCTGAAAGGCCCACTCCAATATGGGTGATGGCATATGAACACTGCAAACCTGAAGCCTTCTGCACTACTTCTCAATGGAACAACAGTTCTACCTACCCCTGTGTGCACTTGGGCTCAGAGTCTCTTCTCAAAGCATCTGATTTTTGTTAGTTTGATTTTTTTACTCTGGAGGAAGGTAATAAAAGTAAATTTAGTAAATTTCCCCACGTGAAGTTGGTTTACTTTCTTAAGTCTTGTGAGTCTCCTAGCTGCCTTCTGGAGGGACTGTTTTGATTGATAAAGAAACTGCTATTCAACAAGTAGTAATACATATAATTTTAATTGCTTTTGTGATTCATTATAGAATATCACATTTATGTAAATCTAAGAAAATTATGGGAGTCAATTTTCTCTTTCCATCATGTGGGATAGAGGGAGGAAGCTGATTGTGAAGCTTGTTGGCAGACACTTTTAACCACTGACCCCTCTTCCTAGCCACATACTACAGTTTAATATTCTACCCCATTATCTTCTGAGTTCTTTTATGGGTTATAATATTGAATAGAGTATACTCATCATTCCTCAATTTTACTTTAAAAGCAATAAAGTTCTTAAAATAATTATTTTCAGTTACTTTGAATAATAAAAAATCGTGACTGCATTCATAAAAAACAAGTGATTTTTCTTATGTGAAATTTAAACTGAATAAGTTCTGTAATTTTTAATTTCTCCAGACCACTATATTCACTTACTATATCAATTCAGTCAGGATACTAACTAAGCTAGTATATTGGTAAAATAATGAATAACTCATTCAAATATAATATTGAAACTTCCAACAGCTTTCAAATAACATATATTTTGGCATATTTAAGATTTTACCTATTTACAAAATGTCTGATATTGTAAGAGACGATGGAATGTGAGAAAAGAATCAAAGGCTATGGTATCGTAACTGAATTGACTTATAAATACATTACCTGTGGTTGTCTATGTTGTCCAGTCATTTTTAGAGTGTTTTAGCATCACTATCACTATATATACTCTAAGGAAAATTATTTCAATTCCTGATGATGGTGAGGTGAAATAGGAAAGACAATAATTAGCAAACCTTAGGCAAGTTTTGCCTCCTAGTAGATGGTCATATAAAAGTCACCAGTGACCATTTATCTCCAAGAGGCAAAATCATGAGAAAGAGCACCATCTAAGTTAGTCTACCAGAACTTTTTTTCTACTGGAGTTAATTTACCTCTAATAACCCACAGTCCCTTTTGGGATTAAGAGCATACCCTTAGTAGACTGTACATAAACCTCAGGCAGAACTGCTCTAGTGTATAGTAGGGCTCAATGGGCCCAACAATGGTAGAAATACTTACTGGTTTTCTTAACCTAATACTTCAACACCTGGTAAAGTGATGATACTTAAGGAAAGCATGTTCTTACCATTTTTGTCCTCAAATTTCTCCATGAATGTGTCCTAAGTTAGAGCATTATATAAATAATGCTCATGAAGTTATTTCACAGTACATTACATCAGGATGGAGATTATAAAACAAAAATATGAAAGTTTAGCTGTCAGTTCCCTGCTCACAATGTACACATAAGCCCATCTATACTGTATTGTATACTGCCTACTGTTGCTCATCAATTCTAGCAAAAAACAAAAGAACATCTTAATGTGAATTTGTGTTAAAAAAATATTGACTGATTAATGCCATGGCAGATGTTAAGTCCCACCCTGTCCTGTGAGAATGAACATTGCCCTCACTCTGCTGTGGATCACATAAAGAGAAGCTTTCCTCTCAGAAGTGATGCATGACTAATGGTTCATATAATTGATCTTATGGAGGGATTTAGCAGTTGAAAACGATTCTATTAACATTTAATGAAGGCTATCAATTTCTTGCCTGGTAATGTATAAATTGTTTGAGATACTGCACCGAACAAGGTCATGTTAGGACACAGATTATACACTGATTGTTCTGTATAGATAATTCTGCTGTATAGATAAGATTCACAGATAAAACACTACATGGAACAAACTAGAAAAACAGATAAATATTGTATAATTTCCCTGACATGTTGTTTATAAAATAACCAGGTTCATTAGGATATAAATTAGAATAGTGCTTTCCAGGATAGGCAACACAAAGAAATACACTTGCTGTTTAATGTGTGATGACTGTTGTGATTAGAATATTGAATGTTCCATATGGCATCATGAATGGCCCCAGTTGATGTCGCTTTGTGTGAAGAGATGACATCATCAGTATGCAAAACAAAAATAAATAAATAAATAAATAAAGGTAATCCCCTATTGCTTAAAGTGCCACATGCTTCTAGTATATAACTTGGAAGAATAAATCTGCACTTGAATTAGAATTCTCTTCCCTGAGAATCAGTTCTCATTGTATCAGAAGGTGCTATCAAAGTTGGTAAGGGAAAAAAAAAAGATAATTAATAGTTCTACCCAGCTGTAAAGCCTATGAACCACAAAAATGTGTGTGTGTGTGTGTGTGTGTGTGTGTGTGTGTGTGTGTGTGTGGTCTTGGTGGAGAAGGTATATCTCTGGAGGTGGCCTTTGACAATGTTTTGTTTAGCATAGGCTGGACTTGAACTCTTGAGTCTCCTGCTTCCACCTCTGAAATAATGAGCAATCAAAAGTGTACCATGATGTCCAGCTCAAGGCCATATTTTAAAGGTCTGCTTCTTTAAATGTCTCTTTCACATATCTATTTTGGTATTGTGTGGGTACCCAAACCCTCTGTGTGTGTCCTCTTTTTTGTAATATTTTTTTCAGAGAAACTCCCATTATGTACCTCAGCTGGACATGAAGTCACTGTGTAGCCTAGGTTGATCACCCACTCATGATCATCTTACTTCAGCCTCATGAGCTCTAGGATTACAGGGAATAAGCAATGAGTGACTTAGTTTCTTCTAATATAATTATGTTATATTCTGCCAACATAATTAATATCTACTATTTAATGGGCTTGATATATTTCTGTGTTACTAAGAAAAATAATCTTTTCTTAGTCTACAAATTCCTCTAAGAAAACAAATTAAAAACAACAGTTACAACTTACAGTAGAAGCTGATGAGTCTTCCTTAATATATAGTGGCAGTAACCAGCAAACTCTTCTTATATCTAATTTGGATCATACAGTAAGCCCTATATAAAACTATTTATTATATCCAATATAATACATTCAATAGACTTTCTTTATACCTGTTGTTGACTAACAGCGAACAATAGATCAGATCTCCAGTGAGCTGTCTTGACAACTAAATAATAAGTATGTCTAATTTTTTTCTTAGCTCAGAGTTAGTTGAGGACAATGTCTGAATCTTGATTATTTATATAATTACTGTATTATTTATTGTAAGGTATTAAGAATGATGTAACATCACTATTAGAAATTGTTGTTTTGTTGGGGATTGTGCTTAAGCCAGAGTCTCAGAATAATGGGAACAATTGTTAGTAAACATCAATTTTCTTGAATATTTTGTTGAGAATGATGCATCATTCTTAAATTTCAGAATACCATATATAGAACAAAATGAATGATTGGCAACACAGCTCACATATTATAGATAAAAGCGATAAGGTTTGTTCAATGTGAGTATGCTAAATTCTCAAAGATTTGTTCTGAGGTATTATTGCTTTACTAGCCAGCATGTGATGGAGAGCTCCTTAAAGGAAAAAAGATTTCCACTAAATTTTGGTCACTTTCCCAATTAAAGTCATTATATAATTTCCTGTAAGACTTTGACACTGATGAAATAGAAATAATGCTATGGCTGCTTGCCTATTTACCTCCTTAGTCTGTCATGGAAACTTAGACTTGTCCTTTCTTTAGCTTAAAAAAAGAGGTTTTGCCTGAATGTACTTCATAGAACTAAATGTTAAGGTTAATATTATTGAATCAATTTTGATTTTAAATTGTCTCTATAACATCAAAAACATGATGAAATGTGTCCTGTCCTGTTTTTCCAGAGCAGTACAAATGTAGTGGGTAGCCATTCGAGCTTTGATCTGGAAGTTCCAACCCCCATTGAGGCTTCGGCAACTGTCACGCCTACAAGGCAGGGCCAAGGGAGGCACCTGGAGACCCAAGATCGAGATGGGCCAGTGCTCTCTCTGTTCCTGAACCCTAAACGGTGGAGGTTGAGCGAGCAGAGCTCCAGAGAACACCGCTGGACTGTGATACACCTTCCCCAGACTCTGCAACCTACCTATCCCTTCATTTGTAAGTTACCCACTAAATAAACCTTCCTTTTAACTACGTGGAGTGGCCTTAATAATTTCGCCAATAAACAAAGACCATCACTGGTAGTCTCCCTTTCTCAGTTCTCAATTACAAATTAATAGTGACTACGATAGGACTCAACATTCTCAGAGAAGTGAACAAACCTCTTCATATAAATGTATATGAAAACACTGTATAGTTTATACAAATGTATTCTGTTTACTGATATCCATTGAAATAAAATGCAGATACAATCTTACAGACAGGCTCATCTACTTACTACCTAATTTTCTTCTTTCATTGTAATTAAAACTTCCAAAGTCCAACTGCTATTGTCATCCTGTCAGCTCCTGAAACTCCAGTTAACAGGCTCAACAAATAAATGTTAAAATCTAGATGCAAATCTATCCTCTCTCATACTCTTCAATGGTAAAGGAACTGTGTAGATCACATAAAAGCATACTACAGTATAGGCATCCACATGAGAAGATTGGTAATTCAACCTGGGATAAGGAGGATGCACATGTCCTCTTGATAGAAGCATGACACTACCTTGTAGGAGTTCAGTCAGGATGAGGCAACAAGTAAAAAGGTACATCTCATGTATTCTAACTAGACATCATATTTTCTTTGCAGTTTATCTTACTTGTATACATCTACACTGTTTTTAATATCATCATGTTCTTTCCTCTGAATCAATAAGTGTGTGACATTTGACTATTCCTATGAATAAAGTTCAATCACAGAAAACTGGTTAGATGTAAACAATTTCATTGGGTTTTATACAAATTTAAATATTTAAATAAAATGCAGGTTTCAATGTAAATAATGTTAGGAAATATTCAAATGAGGATGATGTAAAGATAATGAACCTCTGCTGTCTCCATGAACACCCAACAGGCCTTTGCTGCTTCCTAACTCTGAAACAAACTCTGAAAGTGATGAAGGTACACTTGACTGCTGTGGTAGGTTCTCTTTGCCTGCATTAATCCATTCAGGTTCCTACAGCAGAAGACCACACCCAGAATGGTTTGTGTGCAGCAGAAGCCTATTTCTCACAATGATGAATGTTTAAAAGTTGCAGGAAAGGTTCAGGAGATTTGTTACCTGGTGAAGGCTAACTTTCAAGTTATATCTTCACATTATGGAAGGACAAGGGAACTCTATGGAGTCTCTTTTTAAAAAATACTAATCTACCCTATCCTCATGACCTAAACACCTCACAGAAATGCCATCTCATCTCATGATTTTATATTATCAGTGTATAGGATTTTGACATATTTATTTATTATGTGGGCATAAACATTCAGTCAACTACATAGCTTTAGAAGTACTAGTGACTATAAGAGACAGGCTAAAAAGTTTTGTGTTGCTACTGACAAATATTACTTTAACTTGTTCATATTACCATGTCATATGATTTTATTTAATTGAGTTAAATAATTTCTATAAATTAGTCTGATGATTAAAAAGAAAGTCAAATAAATGAATTCTGTCTTATTGTTCTCCTGCTGTGAGGAGACTCGATGACCAAGGGAACTTAGAGAATAAAGCAATTAATTGTTGGCTTGCTTACAGTTTCAGAGGGTTAGTCCATCATCCATTATCATTGTGGTGGAAACCATAGTGATAGATAGGCAAACAGAGCTTTACATCCTGATCTGCAGATAGTATAGGAGAGAGAGAGAGAGAGAGAGAGAGAGAGAGAGAGAGAGAGAGAGAGAGAGAGAGAGAGAGAGAAACTGTGCTTGGCATAGGCTTTTGAATCATCCAAGTCCATCCATCTCCAGTGATATACTTTATCCAACAAGGCCACACCTACTCCAAAAAGGCTACATCTCCTAATCCTTACCCAACAGTTCCGTGGACTAAGGACCAAACATTCAAACATTTTAGCCTTTTGGGCTCATTCTCATTCAAAGTATCACAAATGCTAATCCAACAATTTGAAGAAACCGACCATCAATCTGCAACCTTGAAAATCTGCAAATGTCATGTCATAAGAACAGCATTGAAATCATTGATTTAAAATCACAGGCCACTCCATTCTCCCTCTGCTCTCTAGACAGCCTCTTTCCATCACACATTAGTAATTTTGTGACCTCCAGATGAAGCACATATGTCTAAAGATTCAAAATCAACATCTGCATATGAGAGACAACATGCAACATTTGTTCTAAATCTGTTTCCTTTGTATTTTTGTTTTGAAGTCTATCCATATAGACTTGAAATTTTCATGAATTCATTTTTTAAAATTTTTGATACAGTGTTTGTTTAGCCCAGACTGTCCTGGAACTCACTCTGTAGAACAGACTGGCCTCAAATTCAGAGATATACTCACCTGTGCATCCAGAGAGCTGGGATTAAAGGCATGCACCAAAACCTCCCAACTTTTATAATTCCATTTTTATTTTAAAAAATGTATTCATTTTACATACCAACCACAGATCCCCCTCCCATCCTGCCTCCTGCTCCCCTCTCCCCCACCTTCCCCTCTAACACCCCCCCATCCTGTCCTTCCATGCTGGAACAGCAAAGCCTGGTACATTCAGCTGAGGCAGGACCAAGGCTCTCCCCCCTGGATTAAGGGTAAGCAAGGTGTCTAACCATAGAATTCCAGCTCATGCATCAGGGATAGATCATGATCACACTGCCAGGGGCCCCTCAAACATACTCAGACACACCACTGTCTCTCCAGTATGCGGAGGATCTAGTCCAGTCCCATGCATGTTACGTTGGTCTAAAGTTCATGAGTTCCTATAAGCTTGGTTCAGTTGTCTCTGTAGATTTCCCCATCATGATCTTGACTCCCCTTGCTCATATAATCCTTCTTGCCTCTCTTCAGCTGCACTTCTGGAGCTCGGCCTGGTGCTTGGTTGTAGATCTCTGATTAACAGGGTAGGCCAGTTCAGGTACCCTCTCCACTATTCCTAGAAATCTAATCTGGGGTCATCCTTGTGGATTCCTGGGAATTTCCCTAGCACCAGGTTTCTCCCTTAGGCCCCAATGTCTCCCTCTATCAAGATATCTTTTTCATTGTTCTCCTACTCCATCCTTCCCCCAGCTTGACCATTCCCCATTCCCTCCCCTCTATTGCCCCCCTCATCCCCAGTTAACTAAGGAGGTATCCTCTGTTTCCCCTACCCAAAGTAATCTATGCATCCCTCTTAGGGTCCTCCTTGTTTCCTAGCTTCTCTGGAGCTGTGGGTTATAGTCTGATTATCATTAGCTTTACATCTAGTATCCGCTTATGAGTGAGCACATACTATGTTTGTCTTTCTGAGTTTGGGTTACCTCACTCAGAATGATATTTTCTAGTTCCACCCATTTGCAAATTTCATGGTGTCATTGTTTTTTACAGCTGAGTAATACTCCTTTGTGCATATGGACCACATTCTCTTTATCCATTCTTCGGTTGAGGGGCATCTAGGTTGTTTTCAGGTTCTGGTTATTGTGTATAATGCTGCTATGCACATAGCTGAGTATGTGTCCTTGTGATATGATTGAGCATTCCTTGGTTATATGCCCAAGAGTGGTATCCTTGGGTCTTGAGGTAGATTGATTCCCAATTTTCTGAGAAGTCTCCATACTGATTTCTAAAGAGGCTGTACAAGTTTGCACTCCCCAGAATTTCATTGTTAAATGGCTGAATAGTACACTGTTTTGTAAATTTACCAAATTTTTGTGTTCAATTTATTAGTTGATAGTCTGGTCCATCTCTTGGCTATTATGAATAAAGCACAAATTAATGTGTATGAGTAGTTAACTCTATAGTAGCATGTGGAGATTTTTTGGTATGTCCCCAAGAGTGATCTAGATGGATTACATGATTGGCACACACACACATACACACACACACACACACACACACACACACACACACACGTACATGGTTCAGGAACCTTCACACTGATTTCCATAGTTGCTGCATTTATTTGCATTCCCACAGCAGTGAATATGTCTTCCACTTTCCTCATGAGGATTTTGATTATTTCTTAAATATATCTCAATCATTTGGATTTCATCATTTGAAAAGGATCTGTTTAGTTCCACGCCCCATGTTTTGTTTGTTTGTTTGTTTGTTTTGTTTTGGTTGGTGTAGTGTTTATCATTTATACCATATCCTCAGGAGAGAACTTAATTTTTTTTTTTAAGTTGGAGCATAATACTGGCCAAACTTTAGCTTAGCTCTCCCATTGAAACTGGGACTCAGAGGGATGTGTCCCTGAGTGCCTTTGTTTAAAATAGATGGCTCCCAGACCCATAAGATAGGCATTATAATGAAAAGAGATGGAAGTAAGGTCGTGATATTATCTAAAAACTAAACTGGGCTCAGAAAGACAAATATGACATGGTTTCTCTCATATGTGGAATCTAGAATTTAAAAAATACATATGACATGGTAACAAAACGGATTCCAATGAAGGAAGAAAAATGTCTAAACAATGGAGTAAGGGAAAAGGAAGGTTAAGGACAGAGGAGAAGGAAAATATTCCAAGTGTGGTCTTATATGCAGAATGTCTGATCTCTCTTATCTGTCTACCTGTTGTCTAGCTATGCCTTTATCTCTTTTTATGTATGTATGTATGTATGTATGTATGTATGTATGCATGTATCTATCTATCTATCTATCTGTCTGTCTATCTTATTTATTTATCTATCTAAGAATTACATAGTGAGACCTTGTCTGAAACAAAGGGAATGAAAAAGAAAGCAAGAAAGGCAAGCTAAGTGATAATTTTCTGAAATGAGACAATGATGACATGCTCATGGCAAGTTTACTTCAGTGTGTCAGAAGGTAATTGTTTTCCTGCTCGACCAGGTAGATCTTCCTATATACCTCACTCAAGAACTAAAATTAAGATATATGGTAACAATGTAGATGATTTCTTATTATCTGCCTTTTTGGTCTTCTGAATAATTAGATTAATCCCCAAATGCCCACATGATTAACTAATGCTGATATCCCTAAAAACATTGATGACACCATTGCATGCTATATCACAGACCCTATCAATGTTTTCTTCCCTCTCCCAGAAATTAGGTCATGGAGATGTAACAGTCTTATTAACTAAGAAACACAGAGACAAATGCAGAGTTAAAAAGCCCAAGGGGTCAGAGCAATAGCTAAGAGCTGAGACTAAAACCGCCTTCTTACCACCCGCTGCTGTCCTCCCCTTCCTAAAGAGACCTACTTCCTGTGTATCTGTCATTTTATTGACCTTCTGTTCTGCCTTCTCATTGGTTGTAAACCCAACCACATGACCTCCTCGCCACTACCTGTCTATACAGACCTCCAGGTCTTCTATGGTTGATATTGAGATTAAAGGCATGTGTCTCCATGATGGTGGTGTCCTTGAACACACAGAGATCTGCCTGTCATGTGATCGGGATTAAGGGCATGTGCTACCACTGCCAGAATTCTGCTATGGCTTGCTATTAGCTCTGACCTCCAGGTAACTTTATGTATTAACATACAAATAAAATCATATTTCAGCACAAATAAAATATCACCATAAGACCAGGCATCCTTTAGCTTTGTGTCAGTGACTGCAAGTTGATAAGGAAGTGTCATATATTACTTTCCCTCCTCTTGCAACTGTGTACAAGCCTAGACTTCCCCTCTTCTAATCCCTAGACCAAGCACAAGCTATAATGAAACCTCGTTCTTCACAGTGGTTTCTTGACTTCTGACATGTAGGTCAGGTGAGGCCATAACTTGTAGTACAAAAATTGCAACCCCTCTATTTACATTAGAATCCTATATGGTAAAGAACCTTTTTTGTTCTCTGAAGTGAAAGGTCTGCCTTGCCCTTCAGAAGTCCTCTGTTCTGTCAATAATGAAATGTCCTAATTCTCCTTGTATCATGGGATTTGAAGGAAAGTTTCTCCACTTCCAGGAAGGGCCAATTCTGCATGCCTATGGCTGTGATGCTTCATCTCTTCTAACACTTTCAGAAGTTATTCCTAATCATGGCTGCCTGTGGTGGTTCTGCTATCTCTACTAATATAGCTCATCTGAGGATAATTTTGAGTTATTTTCTTTCAATGATCCTGCTTGTTAAATCCTAATACATAACTGCAGTGTTTTGTTTTTCATTTCTCTTGGAGGACAGGGGATGTGTACGTGTGTGTGTGTATGTGTGTGTGTGTGTGTGTGTGTGTGTGTGTGTGTGTGTGTGTGTGTGCGTGTGTCTCACTGCCAGGAAGGGTGGCCTGAGGTCACAAGTTAAAGGGCTGGGGAGGTCAGGGGCCACCCAATGGTTGCCAAATTCACTTGTGAGTAGCCATAGATTTGAACTTTGCACTAATCGCTCCAGGCCTGGGCCCTACATTGAGAACTCAGTCCAGTGGCTGGTGCTCCAGTTCATAAGGCCGGCAATCTGGTTTCACTTGGCTTAGGGTTTGGGCCTTCAGTGGGTCCTGTACATTCCCACCAGCCTACTGGGTGTGGAGAGTGTGGGGTGGGACCAGAGGAAGCATTGTGCAGTTTCAAAGCTGTGCAGATTCATCCTGGTTTGGAAATGGAAGACCTTCAGGGTGGGTGTCAGAGGCCCCAATTACTCTCGGAAACAGTAAATATTTGTCCAGAATGCCTGAGTGTGTGGTACCAAGGACCAGTTAAGAGCTTGCTCTTTTGGGTCCACTCTGGATGCAGCTTAGCTAAGTTCATAATGCTGAGGCCCTGAAATGAACCACAGGATCTGCCTCCTGGAAAGGGGAGAGTAGCCATTAGCTAGAATATAAATTGGAAGTAGAATATCTTAAGCATCCCAAAGAATATCAACACTGACATTTTAAAATCTGCCATAAGTCTGATGTACATTTATATTTATTAACACATATCAGTCTATTATCTACTATATATAGTAGATTACTTTATTATATATATTAATTTTTTATATATTGTGTTTTTTTCCCAGGGTCTTACCAACTTGGAACTTGCTATGTAGACCAGGCTGGCATTAAACATACAGACATCTACCCACCTCTGCTTCCCAAATGCTGAGATTAAAGGCTTGGACCACCAGACCTGGTTTATTATTATATTTATTAACCATGTTAAGAAATGTTGTTGAGCCGGGTGGCACCCACCTTTAATCACAGCACTCAGGAGGCAGAGGCAAGCAGATCTCTGTGAGTTCCAGGCCAGCCTGGTCTACAGAGTAAGATCCAGGACAGGCACCAAAGTTATACACAGAAACCCTGTCTTGAAACCCTCCCCCAAAAGAGAGAGAGAGAGAGAGAGAGAGAGAGAGAGAGAGAGAGAGAGAGAGAGAGAGAGAGAAACATTGTTGAACTGTGCATGTAGTTCAGTTGGCAGAATACTTGTATAAAATGAATGAGGCCCTGGGTTCTACCCCCCAGCACTGCATTTTCTAAGCATGGTGGCAAACGCTTATAATCCTAGCATTCACAAGAGTCAAGAGGATTGGAAGTTGAAGGTCCTTCTCAGCTGTTTAGCTAGTTCAAGGTCTCCAAATTTAAAAAAAAAAATCACCTCCTGAGTCATTTCTTTAGTTTAGGATTTCTCAAAGAATGATTTAGACAACTGTAGCCTTAGGCACTAAAGCTAGCTGAAGATATGGATTCCCTGAGCACAACTCCAGAATGAAGGAAGAGAAACACGTAAATTTTTCTAAATTACTTTCATCTGGAGAGGGGAGAGGGGAGAGGGGAGAGGGGAGAGGGGAGAGGGGAGAGGGGAGAGGGGAGAGGGAGAGAGGGGAGAGGGGAGAGGGGAGAGGGGAGAGGGGAGAGGGGAGAGGGGAGAGGGAGAGACCACTTGATATCTAAATGGAAAGGAAGGAGAAGTAATACATTTTGACTAAAATCATAAAATTTTTAAGAAAGTAGCAATGAACCGAATCGTTTGCATAGGCTCCTAACTAAGCCACATGCCTCTTTAACTGCACATGAGATGACTGCCATTTATCTACTTTTCTTTTAAATTTAATGTTATTATTATAATTGATAAATAAGAATTGAGTATAATTACAATGGAATAGAAATGCTTTAATACATATACCCATGGTGGAAAGATATAATCAAGCCAATATTCATTCTACACACTTAGTATTTCTTTATGATTAGAATACTTAAAATATAATATAGTAATGATTTTGAAATGAAGAAGACATCATTTTTATATAGCTACAGAGTACAAGAATTTACCCATCTCATATAAAGGAAATTTTGCTCAGTTTTAACATCTTTCCTTTCAGCCATCTATCTGTCCTCAATCTATTTCCAATAAATATTCTAGGCTCTAATTCTATATTGTTGATTTTTCGGAATTACACATGTAAAAGTATCTTGTTTTTCTGGATCCTTTACATTGCTCTAGATAGTTTTGTGTTGTCATTGTTCACAGAATATCTTGCTTTTAATGGCTAGTATTCTACTGTGTTTATATACAACATGCTGTATATGTAGCTCATAATATTTATGTACAATAGTGAATTTAGCTGTGACATTTTCACACATGCAGATGTACTTTTATCATATTCACCATCTTTCACTCCACTTGATACCTTTTCTCTTCTTAAATAATCTACTTTTTATTTTCATGTTTTATTTTTTCTTCTTCTCCCCCTCCTCCTGCTTCTTCTTCATATGTTGCAATGAGTTTTATTAGTGTTACTTATAGCAGCATGTGAGAAGAGTTGTTTCCGTAGAGCATGAGCACCATACTAGTAGTTACACACTATCATCATTCAACTGGTGATGCATTCATAGCATGATTCCATGTCTTAACAGTAGAGGATAGGTTTCCAGTGAAATGCGGTATACAGACAGTGTTTTGATCTACTGACTTCAATTCCTTTTTTCATGAATATCTATAGGTAGGCTCTCTGTATCATGTGATGACTCTACTTTAAGGTTTTGGATAAACATCATAACATTTTCTAAAGTCTTACTTTGTTTCTCTCAACAACATACATGGATTTCCTTTCTCCACATTTACCAGTGTTTATTTCATTGTTCTGAAAATAGCCATTGTAACAAATGTGAGGTGGTGTATCATTGTGTACTAAATCTCCCTTTTCTTTAGAATCTGTGGTACTGAAAATTTTAAATATATATGACAGTCACTTTGATTTTGAGAAATTCCTTTAAGGTCTTATGCCATTATTAAATAAAGATATTTGCCAAACATTACTGCTCAGTTTGAATTCTTTTATATAAATGAAACATTAGCGCCTTACCTTTCCCGATCTACATTTTGGGTTTTTTTTCAGACTCTAATTGTTTACTTCATGATGTATACCACTTCTGTTTGATTTAGTATTAGTTGTTTCTGCTTACTTTTGATGGGCATATTTTTGAGATCATAACCAAGAAATTATCATATACTCTCTTATCACCAAAAGCTGTTTACAGATTTAGGCCAATCTCTACAAACCTTCCAAGTTATTCCAAATTCACAGAAAACAATTCTAAAATGTATATGTAGACACTAAAATTACCTGAGATTGCCAAAGCCACAGTGAGCAAAAGCAAATAGTTAAACTTATCGCACTATCTCATTTCAAGGTTTATTATTCAACTATAGCAATCAAAGTAACAGAGCACAGGAAAATGACAGAATGCCCAGAAGAGAAGTCACACCTCTGCCATCAGCTTATTTCAAGGAAAGTACTAAGAACACTCAGTGGAGGTTATTCAATCTCTAACAAAAGATGTTAGCAAAACTAAACATTGAAATAAAGGGGACTGAAAATAACTATGTATTTTTATGGTTAAAACAAGAATCAACTCAAAATAGATAGAAAATCTGACTTGTTGGTGATATTTTCGATCATCTAATAATAATGCAGTTTTAAACTGTCAAACTTATAGAACTTATAGAGAAGATAAATGACATTTTTACAATGTAGAGTAGATATGCTGTTTTTTTCAAATTATTTTCCCTCACTAAATTCATCACAGCAATTTTAGTATAATGTTGAAGTTTAGACTGCAAATTATTCAGAAACCCCTTTGAACTCTAGTTATAATAATACATTCATCCTACAAGAAGTGTTTTATACAACTCAAACACATAATTTTAATGACTCAGATTCTCAATGAATGAATAAAGTTCAATAAATCTTACATCTGGAGAGAGAGAAAGAGAGAGACTGACATTTGGTGTAGCATGTTAAGACAAAACAGAATAATAATACTGAAAGTTGCATAGTGCTAGTGATTTTTCCCGGCTGTGAATCGCTTTTTTTGTATTTACAATAGAAGCTTTTCCCCTATGCATTCAACCCAATGCCAACTGTCATTATTGTATTCTTCTCTGTGAACTGTTGCTATGCACCCTAGAGGCAGACAAACAGAACAAACACTGTATATTGATGACTTGAATTTCTATGAAACTTTCTATAAGCATTTTTATTAGACAAAACTTGATTTTCGTGTTTTCTTGAATTTGAAAATAATATATCCCATGAGTATATAAACTCTACCTATGTTTAACTCAGTTCAGTAGCTTAATATTTTACACTATGAGTAATCAAGACTACCTATATTTATAGCTCTCATAAACTACTATTGTGATTCTCTGGAAATTGTCTTAGCTACTTTCCAGTAGCTGGTAGAAAGTGTCATGAGATAAGCAAGAAATGTAAGAAAGAAATTTTACCTCAGGCACAGTTCCAGAGGGTCCACAGTGAAGGAGTCATGGCCACAAACAGGGAAGGCATAGCTTTAAGAACGGGAAACAAAGAATAAAAATTGAGCTAGCCTATAAAAGCACAAGACCTGCTCCAGCTGGGCACTTTCTTTAGCAAGGCTATACTTCTTGAAGTTTCTACCACCTTCTAGAAAAGCATCAGCAACTGGAGATCAAGTGTCACATGGACAATTTTGCACATTCAAACAACAAGAAAACTTTAGATCTTAATGCTAAACTCTGAAATTATAGAGTATAAAATTACATAAAATGAAGTCCAAATAAGTACAAAATGTCTTGTATGCTTCGACGTCAAATTGAAACACACACACATACACACATGCACACACACACACACACACACACACACACACACACACACACACAAAACCAACCAAATAAAAGTAATTATTGAATAAAATAATGAATGAAAAATCCCATATCACTTTTATTTTTCCACTGTTAAAATATTTCATAGTATTGAAGAAAAAAGGGATACTTGTAAATATTATTTTATAAATACAGCAATATGAAAAATATTCAAGAACATAAGATGTATAATTTTTAAATACTAGGAAATATGCCTATGAGCACTTACAATAAGAAGTAGGTCTCAAACTTGAAATGTGTCTGTAGTCAGCTAAGTTATATCACAAATAGCATTTTCAACAGCAAATTGGTATGTAAACCTCCTAATATTCTAGAAGAATGAGGTTCAGTCCATTATCATCATGGTGGGACACAGCAGCATGCAGGCAGGCATGGTGCTGGAAAGGTAGCTAAAATTTCTATATCTTGCTCAAGCAACAGGAAGTGAACTGAGACACTGGGCATTCCTTTATCATATAAGAGACCTCAAAGCCCACCCCCACAATGACATACTTCCTACAACAAGGCTATATCCACTCCAACAAAGCCACATCTCCTAATACTGGCATTCCCTAGGAGCTTATGGGGGCCAATTGCATTCAAACAATCACACTTATCTTCAATGATGAATTCACAGTAACCCCAAATTCAGCCCCATAGTTATATTCACATTGCTGAGGGGGAAAATGGTAATTCTAAATGAAGCGTACATGAATGAAGATGTTAGCATAAAAATAATAGGGCTGGGAATTAATTTACAAAAGTATTTGAATGAATTATCGTAGTGAAAACATACTATGGGGCATTTCAAGTTTCACATACTAGAAAATATATACAAATCATTTTGCAGTGCAAATGTTATAAATTTTCCACTTCATATTAAAAAATAAAATTAAAAAAACAAAATGAAAAAAAATTAGCAAATGCAAACAGTAACTAAAATATTCACAAAATTGAAAAGAATGAATGAAAAGTTATCAAACTTATCAAAAATGCTACCCTTATAATATAAACATGTTTGTAATTCTCTAAACTTATATATTTGAGAAGATCTAGGGATGTACCCAGGTTATCAAGCATGCTAGGGAAAGCTACAACCCAAAGTCATTCAATGCATCTAGTGAGTTCCATAATCTGAAATCTAATAAGAATGCAATGACAGGAAAATTATATAAATAGTACATATTGTAATAATCCAATACGCTGTTGGATGTTGCACATACACTTTTTATTTTCTTTCCTACCTAAGGGAATATATAAGATTGTACATTGTCAAAATGCCTAAGGGTACTTGAGTTTCACAGTGCCTATGTAATTTTTATGTATTGTGGTAATGTATAGATTTGAAGACAACTCTAACATCTTATGAAATAAAATAAAATACTGTAGCATAGGACATATTTAACTTATCCACATAATCTCTCAACTGATTTGATGAACAAATGATGCTGGCAAATATTTTAAAGTAAACTACTGATTGAGCTATTTCTTGTTTCTTGTTAATAACTTGACCCACAACTGAAACAACAGTAAAAAGTTGCCTACTGAAAAGCATGTAGTTGACAATTTCAGATTGCCAAAATCGATTATTTTGTCCCATTTAATAAATTATTGATATTTTCTTTGATTAAAAGACTTAATAATATCTTAGCATTTCAGATTCAATATCAATATACAAATTTTATTAGTTATTCTTTTCAGTGTTACTTATTGTTTTACATATATATGTGTGTGTGTATTTGTTTTAGGAAATCTATTTTAATATAGTCAATATAGAAATCACATATAGAAACATGACTCAATTTGACCTAATTATTCTCATGCAGTTTATTATATTGTAAATATTTTGACAAATGTTGAATTTCTTAAAACTATATATATATGTATATAACTACATCATTACTCATTTTAAAGCCCTTAACAGATGATTGTTTACTGCTTGGTTAAACACCATGTCTAGTTCATGGGTTCTCCAACATTTTAAAAATTTTTCATAGATCCCAATTCCCTTTCTAATATTCTGATGTTTTGTTGATCCATTTTCCAAAGCAAAGCCTCTTTCTTTGAGTGTAACTCAGAACATTACACATACAGCAAATCAGGGGCAAAACCATACAAGACTTCCTTATTTTTCTCTATTTCTTTTACTCTCGCAACACACCCATTAGCAAGTTCTGTCGAGTACATCTCAGATCTCTGTAGTTCTCATTATCACCAACTTTCAGCAACAATTCCCAGCAGAGAGGAACAATATTATGGCTGAGCAGGGTCCTCTGATTATGGTTTCCCTATAGACACAAGTTGAATAGCTATTCGTGCAATAAAGTTTCTTCACAACAATTAAATAGGTCAGGTCAGAAAATGTAGTATGTGACTATTAGTATAGTAAAATGAGAAAAACAAAGTGTTGAAACAGGCAGGTTAAATAAAAGTTGCTCATGTAACCCCTGCCCCCAAAGAACCAAGCACAGACGCAGTTATGAAGTTCTTGAGGAAGAAAGAGACAAGTCCATATGTTGGATTTGAAATTCATTACCAGATATGCCTCATGGCATGGAATACCAGAGAAAGTGCCTACTGATAGGTCAAACCCATAGATTAGCCTGTTGGAAACACATTAGGTCATATGGCTGATGATCATCATTCTCTAACCCTGAGTGACAGAACAGGGAACAAAGCACAAATCTCACTCTAGGGCTTTGTCTTAAACCCCAGAAGCAAGTTTATCCAAGACCTATAGTCTGATAAAAACTTAGAAATCCCCTACTCAAAGATGAGACGCAAAGCTTCTAAAGTTAATCTTGTATCATTTATAGAGCTAAACATTTGTAGAACAAGTCTGAGTTTCAATCACATTAGTATCAATGTGATACTAGAGGGTTAACTTGACCTCTTCCAGTGACTATGCAGCATCCCTCTATAATTGTGAGACTCACTTAATATCAAACTTGATGACTAATTAACTGTGTCCAGTACCCATTCACCAAACATAGGCACACAGCTATTAATAAGTTAATAATCACAGAGGACTCTAGAGTAAACTGACACCATGACCTTAGTGGGAATATTTATGTTATGATGTATATCACTACCAGCTGTGGTATGATCTCAACTGTACCCAAGCCTGAAGGTTATTTCAACTCCAACCCTTAAGTACATTTTACTTAGAATTAGCCTGGATGGCCGGGCTACTACCTTTCCTATACTACCCTAACTTCAGGCCACAGGAGATCAAGGACTCTTTACTCACTGGAAGCAGGACTGAGTAGATTATAGAAAATTTTGCCCTAGGAAATAGGGATAGGGTCATGACACATAGAACTTATAAGCCCATGTCTCTAAATATGCTTCAAGACAGAGACTCTAAAACCAATAAAGTTCAAAGAAAGTATGTGTAGCATTAGTCTAAAGAAGTTTCATTCATGCTACCAACCATTATTTTAGTACTCTACCATGAGTCCACATCAGCAGTGCTTCCAAAAAGATAGTAATGTGGGTTTTGATCCTGTAGCACAGCTGTATTGCTCCAGAAAGCATGAGGTGTCAAGACATGGAAAGACTGGTGTTCCAATGGGATAGCATGGGACTCTTGAATGTTCATCCACTATGATGCTGACTAGAAGTAGAAAAGATTCTGCAGTGTTTAATAACGGGGTCTGTGGATGATGAATCCCAAAGACTAAGTTGGCTCCAGGGAAATATCCTCAAAATTCAGTTTTTCACATTTCAGAACACTTCTTTCTGATTTTGTCTTTTGAAAGGACTTGGTATGTTCTCTTGCTCCCTTTTGGAATAGCAACAATCACAATGTGCTATCATTAGAATTATGTAGTTTTTAAATTTTTGTTTTATAGATGATCACAATTCAGAGAAACGTTTATGAAAATCTTTGGCCTTTGAAAATGTGTTAAATAGGTTAAGATTTTGGATATTCTTGAAGATAGACATTAGAGTGTGTGTTATAAGATGGACATGAGTCTTTGGTGGTCATGGAGAGAATATTTTTGTTTAAAGTTGAAAAGTACACAGTGTTTATTTGGGAGGCTTTGGGCCCAGCTGGTAGATGTGGGTCACCAGTAGCAGACTTTGAAAATCATAGCCCAGCACGATTTTGGTCCCATTCTGATTCTTGATTCTATTGCAGCATTCAGAACCATGAGTTAGCCCTCCTTCATACTTTCCCCACAGCGGTGAACTGAAATAATAAATGAAAGTAATGCTTCCTATCTAAAGCCATTTCTGTTTGGAATTTATCAGTGCAGTAAAAATAAAAAGAAAATATGTGTTAAAGTTACAGAAGCTGATAAGGTAGTAATCAAAATGAAAAAAATTAGTGGTAAGAAAAGCAGCAGAGCTGTGTCCGAGTTGGGTTACTATTGCTCTGATGAAACACCATGACCATAGAAACCTGGAGAGGAAAGGGTTTATTTTACATAGTCTTCCACGTCACTGTTGGTCATCAAAAGACATCAGGACAGAAACTCCAGTAGGGCAGGAACCTGGAGGCTGGAACTGATGCAGAGGCAGTGTGTAGGGGTGGGGAGTGGGGCAGGTTGCTACTTACTTGCTTGCTTCCCATGGCTTTCTCAGTCTGCTTTCTTATAGAATCCAGGACCATCAGCCTCGGGTTGTCATCACCCACAATGTTCTGACTCTCCCCCATCAGTCACTATTTAAGAAAATGCCCTACAGGTTTTCCCACATCCTGATTTTAGGGAGGGAGACATTCTCTTAAATGGAGTTACTTCCTCTCAGATGGCTCTAGCTTGTGTCAAGTTAACATAAAACTATCCAGCACAGCTCTGAAAACTGAAGTAGCATGAGTAAAGTACTGGGAAATTTTCAGTACTCTATCAGAGGATAGAAGGAATAAAAAGTGAATATATATATATATATATTCACTTTGGAGATCATGGGAGTGCAGAACCAAACCACTATTCCTCCATAACATCTTTTCCACTCTGATCTTTTTATTTTTATTTTATATTTTGTGTTTATATTTATTTATTTTTGAGTCAGCATGTCATTTCTTTCATGCCTCACCTGAAACTTTCTGTATAGACCAAGCCAGTCTCCAGATCCACCTGCTTCTCCCTCTGGCTCTCACTTGGGTGCTGAGATTAAAAGCTTGAACCATCATGCCCAGTTTTTTTGGTTCCTTTTGTTTGTATGTCTTGTTTGTTTGTTTGTTTGTTTGTTTGTTTGTTTGTTTTGAGACAGGTTCTTACTGTGTAACTCTGGCTGTCCTGGAGCTCTCATATAGCCTAGGCTGTCTTTGAACTCACAGAGATCCTTCTGCCTCTCTCTCCAGATTGATGGGATTAAAGCCATGTCTGTGGGGGCTTATTGTGATTGTGTTAATGGATATGGAAAGAGACATCATTTATTGTGGGTTGGCCACTACTTAATTTTATATAAATCCTGGATTATAAAAAACGGACCACCTGGTTTATATAAAATGGAGAAAACAAGCTGAACACTAACATACATACATTCATCCTCCCTGTTTTCTGATTGTGGATGTGATATGACTAGGTGCTTCAAAGCGGAGAGAGAGAATGAGAGGAAAATAGAAAGGAAGAATAACTATAGCAACACTAGAAAAAATTACATAATGACTACTGTGATAATCAGCTATCAGCAATTAACTTGAAGTTTTCTGTATATGATGTAGCTTGTTAATAATATGTTGCTGAAATTGATTTGCAAGTGTTTTCTGAAGATTTTGTTTCTTTGTTTATTGAGAAAAATGTGTATAGTTTAATTTTTTCCTGAATAATAATCAGAGTTTGGAATCAAAGAAAATTTGATGAATGGCATCAAGTTCTGTGGGTGACTTCTCTTTCAATTTTATGTGATATTTTGAGGAATATCGGTTTTAGTTCTTTAAAATACCATTCAAATTATGCTGAAACACTGTAGATGTAGGAGTGGCTGGTCGGCTGTGGTGCATGCCTTTAATCCCAGCACTCGGGAGGCAGAGCCAGGTGGCAGGAGGATCTCTGTGAGTTCGAGGCCATCCTGGTCTACAGAGCGAGATCCAGGACAGGCACCAAAACTACAGAGAGAAACCCTGTCTCAAAAAACAAAACAAACAAACAGTCAGCAATTCTATGCAATCTTTTTTTGTCTGTATGAATGACCTTTCCAGAATGAAAGTTAAGATAATTCACCTTTCTTTGCTTCCCAAGTGATGGATGGAGTGGTTTGGGACTGAAGACAGTTGGGATACATCCCAGCACATTAGTTGCTGGTAGGAACTATGATGAAATTCGAAATTCCAATTTTGAATATTCTCACTCTACTCTCAGGTATTTGTGGCTAACAAGTCCTGCATCCTATCTGGGTCTTTGTATCTTTGTTCATTCCCGGGGGAGATGTGACAACAATGTTCACTACTGGGTATACAACAGGTCAAAACCAATCTTCCATGATGTAACCATTAAATTCAGGATGCAGGATGTGCACTAATGAGTTGTGTCTCATCAGTCTCTTTGTACTCTCCATATGAGCCACCAGTCTTACTGGGAAAAGCAGCTACCTCCAATGTCCTCAGCTTTACTGATCCCACTGCAGCCAATGTTGCTCCTGCTATCCAATGCACAGACATTTCAGTGAGGTGGCATCAGTGGTGCTTCTCTGGGTTAAACTGTTTCTCAAAGTAGTTACCACCTTCATCCTGGGAACTGGACAACTCAGGGGTCATTGTTGTCCAAAGCAGGACGCTCTGATATTACCTTCTAATGTTTGTCTTTCAGTACGACAGCATGATGACAGCCTAACAGGCTACACTGTGGTGATTTAAGTGATAATTGTGATCACTAGATCTGTCCATTTATCCCACCTCTCCCATCCTCTGCTGCACTGAATTGTTCTCTATTGAGTTCTCTTCCCCTATCTCTACTATACCTGCTCCAGGAGGTTCCAAGTCCATATATACTCTAGAGCCTCCCTAACAACTGCTCTCCAGCTGTTTGGATTTCATTTCACAAATGGGCAAGTACTCAGTGGTTTAATCAGTCATCGTCCAAAAACACTTTAAATAAATAAATGCCATATATATTCATGTAAATTTTCTCATATCTTTATTTTACTGGATAGTTCAGATAACAAGCTAGAGTTATCTGAAAGGAGGGGAACTCAATTGAGTAAATGACGTCATAATATCAGGATGTATGGAATTTTCTTTAATTAGTGATGGATGGGAGAGGCCCCAGCCTATTTTGGGTGGTGTTATCTATCCCTGTGATGGGGGTCCTGGGTTCCATAAAAAAGCAGGCTGAGAAAGCCAGGAGGAGAAAGTCAGTATATAGCATCCCTCTATGGCCTTTTCATGAGCTCCTGCTTCCAGGTTCCTGCCTTGTTTGAGTACTTATCTTTTTATGATGAACAGTGATATGGAAGTGCTAGCCAAATAAACCCTTTTCTCCCCAAGTTTCTTTGGTTATGGCGTTTCATCACAGCAATAAAAACCCTAAGACATCTATATATAACAAATGTGTACTTATGTATCATTATACACTTTTGAAGTTTATATTTAATATATTCAACATATATAAATGTATAATGGAATAATAACCATACAAATTATATATTAATATGTAGTATAAGTATAATCACTTTTGTAAAATTAATATCCTATATTAAATAATGAAATATCAACATATTAATAAACGTTTATTTTTCCAAATATAATATAAAGATATTGATATGATATGTGATATTCATGACAATCTTTGTGTGACATATTAATAAAAGAAGAGCCAAACTGTAGCCTTGTAGCTCCTACCAACTGCAAGTCTCACCTTGATCTCATAGAAGAGATAAAACCAAATTTATTTCTTTACATTATGTGTTAGATAATATAATACTATCATTTGAATTATATAAATTGGCTCTTAATAAATGTGCAATGGCATGATAATAAACCATTATCAAGAATGTATATTATTTTATATATTTATTGTATTGCAGAAAAGTGTCTATGGAGGTGGGAAAACATCTCAGGTTAATCCATAGCAATAAATATCTAGTATATTCTCTTCCTACAACTGCATAAAACCAAATCCACTGTTTACTTGGCATGTAACTCTAAAAAGAAAGATTGAGAGAGGGTGATATGTTACTGAATAGCGATTGCTGCTCACTTGTGTTAGCAAGATATAAGAAAAGATTAGTAGAGTGAGGAATTAGTAAATTTTCCAGCAGAGATTAAAGGAAGTCACTGCTACAGAATGGAGGCATTCTGAATAAGAGAAACCAATGTCTTATGAATTTAAACACCAGGAAATACTGTTGGAAATGTTGTGAACAAATGGGAAACCATTAGAAGTTCCCTGAAAACAAGTGCCCTTGGCCTCAAAGCACAAGTCAGATGAAATATACTGACATCTTGCCCAGAATATTATTGCTTGCAAGAAGCCAGGTGGGATGGGTCATGCCTGTCGTCGCAGCTCTCTGGAGGTTGGAGCAGAAAGCTTTGCAGGATTTTGATGTAGCCCGAGACCCTTTTTCAAGTAACAACAAAACATAATGAGAAATGTCCATAACATTTAGAGAACCAAGACCTGGCACCTATGTCTGAGTGGGGAAAAAAAATACACTGCTGGTGATGTTTAAGTGGAAAACAAATATTATATTAACATAATATTTTTCTTTAGATAGGTTACTTTGAAATGAGTTTGTATATAGCAATAGGCTTGCAAAGCTAGTTCAGAAGTTTCATATATGTTAAAATGCTTCTGCTCTATTATAGGATGTCTAGCCCTTTGTGCACATGGCAAGAAGTTGTATAGCTGGGTCTTAAATAGATACGTTTTACTTTTCTTGAGGGTTCTTCCCACTGATTTCAATAGTGGCTAGACTAGTTTGTAATCACACCAACAGTGAATAAGGATTCCTTTTCCCCCACATCCTCTCTAGCATTTGCTGTAGGTTAATTCCTTGATCTTGCGATTCTTACTACTCTAGGTTATTTTGTTGATCTTGCCATTCTTATTGGTATACGATGAATTCTCAACATTGTTTTGATTTGCACTTCTCTAATTGATAGACCCAATGGACAAAAAGCCAAGCAATCCACACTGACTTTACATAGTCTGAAATTTAATGTATACAGAAAAAAAATATTCTTGTTTGAAAAACCAAAATGAGTCAAATGAGTCATTTCAAAGATATTTATTGAAATGGCCAAACTTTAGCGAGAAAATAAGCATGGTAAAGCAGATCAGAAACTATACACTATTTCCAGCTGAATTTTAAAAGACTATTCAAAAGTAAATAAAATTTAAAACCATAAAATAAAAATTTGAAAGGATCATCAGAGTTGAAACCAAGATGTGGGCTGAGCCACCTTTCTACTCCAGGGCAAAGCCTTCTCCACAGCCACAGACTGAGGTCAACCTGGTAGACTCAGTCCAGGTAGGTCTAGTCCCCTCCTCCCAGGCCGAGCCAAACAATCCTGCATAGGCCCCAGGTTTCAAACAGCCAACTCATGCAATGAGCACAAGATCTGGTCCCACTTTTTCGAGGGTAGGGCCTTTTAAATTTTTATGTGGCTGTTCATAGAATTCAGCCATTCATTGTACTGTTGGCCAGGGACTATTCTGAAGTTTCAATGACTCCTGATGTCATCCTAATTAATACTAACGTTGTATTTCTCTCTCTTTTTTTTAAATTTTAATTTATTTTGCAATACAATTCAGTTCTACATATCAGCCACGGATTCCCTTGTTCTCCCCCCTCCCATCCCCCTCACCTTCCCCCCACCCCACCCCCATTCCCATCTACTCCAGGGCAAAGCCTTCTCCACAGCCACAGACTGAGGTCAACCTGGTAGACTCAGTCCAGGTAGGTCTAGTCCCCTCCTCCCAGGCCGAGCCAAACAATCCTGCATAGTCCCCAGGTTTCAAACAGCCAACTCATGCAATGAGCACAAGATCTGGTCCCACTGCCTGGATGCCTCCCAAACAGATCAAGCCAATCAACTGTCTCACCCATTCGGAGGGCCTGATCCAGTGGGGCCCCCTCAGCCATTGGTTCATAGTTCATGTGTTTCCATTCATTTGGCTATTTGTCCCTGTGCTTTATCCAACCTTGGTCTCAGCAATTCTCGCTCATATAAACCCTCCTCATTCTCGCTCCCAGAGATCCACCCAGGGCCTTGTCATGGATCTCTGCATCCAGATCCCTCAGTAGTTGGATCAGGTTTCTAGCACATCAATTAGGGTGTTTGGCCATCCCATCACCAGAGTAGGTCAGTTCGGGCTGTCTCTCGACCATTGCCAGCAGTCTGTTGTGTGGGTATCTTTGTGGATTTCTGTGGGCCTCTCTAGCACTTTGCTTCTTCCTATGTATTTCTCTTATATCCAATACTTGTTCCACGTTAGTCTCCAGGTGATCAATCCAGAACAGTTCGTATAATTCTATTCCTGGTTAGTTCTAAATTAAATGATGTGGAGTCTATTACATCTGAAAAATCTTTTCATCTTTTGTTGCGTAAAGAAGTTTGTTCACAATTGTGAAATCCATCATATGAGCAGACCAGCACATTCAAGAGTAGGGATTTATACTATTATAATGTTTCAGTGCATGCTAAAAATTTGTACTGTTGGCTATACAAAGTTTGTTTATCACAGAGCCAACATCCAGTAGTTTATATTTGTATTGCGGTTAAAAGTTCTACTGTGTTGCTGGAGAGTTGTTTTAGTGGTTAAGTGTACTTGCTACTTTTGCAGAGTGTCTGGGTTAGGTTCACAACACCCATATGCAGCTCACAACTGACCCAACTCCAATTTCGGGGATTCTGATTTCCTCTTCTGAACTCTGAGGGCACCATTCACAAACACTGTGTGTGTATATAATTCAGGAAAATATTCACACTCATAAAAAATACAAAATTACTGTCATT
This sequence comes from Peromyscus californicus insignis, assembly GCF_007827085.1. NCBI lineage: Eukaryota > Metazoa > Chordata > Mammalia > Rodentia > Cricetidae > Peromyscus > Peromyscus californicus. Next base: position 31,276,034 of record NW_026294447.1, on the reverse strand, counting down.
TTACCCTCCTCTCTGCTTCTTTCTGTTCATTTCCCTCTCCCTCACTAGAGCTCATCCTCTTTTTCCCATTTCCTCTTTCAGTCACGTGCACCCTGCTATTCTTTTCTCTGCTGCTCCCCATCCTTTACCCCACCAATGGCCTCTTTTTACTTCTTACTGAATTCTTAATTTAGAATAGTACATAATTATCAGAAAACAGAAGAGAAATGTTCATGCCACTATAATGAGAAGATATGTTTTGGGGAAGGCCCCCAAAGTGCAGATTCAATAGCAAAAATAGATATATAAAATACTATTTAACTATAGATCCTCTGAAAACCAAAAAAACAGAAAACAAATGACAAAAACAACAACATATAAGAGACAGAAAACAAATGAAGACAAAACTAATAACATAAAACTTAAAAGTTAATCTGAATTTCTAGAAGATAACTCCATAGCAAAATAATAAGTAAATAAATCCCTTGGTTTAAAAATGGCCGATAGACTACTATAAATATTTCTCAATAAAAGGAATATAAATAAATAGTCAACAGGTACATGAAAAAATACATCATTAATCATCATAGAAATGAAAATTAAAACATAGAGGATTGCCTCACTCTAACAAGAGTAATGTATATTATCTGATAGCCACCTGTGGTGGCTAGATATAATGGGAAACCTTTACCAATGTTGGTGGGAATGCAAACTACTAAGGCCATTGTTGAAAACACTGAGAAACTAATTAGAACTATCTTCTAAAAATTTTATTAGTGAAATATAAGGAAAACATTCTTCTTTTCCCTTTCCTACCCCCAAACCATCCCATACAGTCCTACCCACTCTCCTTCAAATCCATGGCCTTATTTTTCATTAACTGTTATTACATGCATATATATATGTATATACATACATCACTAAATATAGCCCATTCTGTTCATGTAATGTCACTTGTATGAACTCTTTTATGAAGCAAGAATGTTAATACAGTCAAAAAGGTATGTTGTGGTTTGAAGGAGATATCGCCAAGTAGTCTTGTGCATTTGAATATCTAATCTCCAGGTGACAACTGAAGGAAGATGACTAGGGGCGAGCTTTCAGTTCTCAAAAGCCAAGTGAATTACCATTTGACTCTCTCTGAGTCCTGCTTGTAATTCAGTATGCGAGCTCTCAGCTGCTGTTCCAGCTGCCCGCTGCCTGCTGCTTGTGCTGGCATCCTGGACTCCAATCCGCTGGAACCAGAAGGCCAAAAAATATTCATTTTTTTTCTGTACGTTGCCTTAGTCGTGATATTTTTCACAGCAATAGCACTGTACCAGCGAAATTCATAATAGCAGAAAAGTGGAAAAAACCTAAATACCAATCAACTAGTGAAGAGATAAAGAACAAATGGCACACATCCATACATGGAGGTGTTTTACTCATAGAAAATAAACCATTTGTGACACCATAGACAGGACTGAAAATCATTACACTAAGTGACATCTGCCAGTCAAAGAAATGAACACACTTCCAGTGATCAGAACCATGTGGAAACTTACAAAGTGATATAATATAAACTGAGGATAGAATCATACTCAAAAGAGCTTGGGAAAATTTGGGCTGCAGTAAAATGTGGAAAGATTTATCATTGTGTACTGAGGCACAATGAAATTAAAAAAATATTCTGTTGTTAGAGTGGTGATATCTAAACATAACATAAAGTACACTTCATAATTTAAAAATGAATTCAATTATCTTACTAAAATGAAATAATATAGATGCTTATCCTGATCTAATTATTATATCATAATAAATGCATCAAAATATTAATTAGCATACTATTAATAGTAATTATTTTATGTTTTATGTGCCTGCTAAAGATTAACAAATTAAAATGAGAAAAACACAAAAAATTAGAAGGAACACAATTCAGAGAATTAAAATATGAATAATCCAAAATAAAAAGAGCTGTGCTATTTCATTTTCCAACAAATACAAATTTTTGTTACACCTATCTTAAATATTTCTTTATATAACTATTGCCTGCACATTCCATGGCAGCCTTTGTGATAACTGTGGGCTTATGTCTCATTTGGCACAGTGCACATATTCCTAGAGTTCTGGTGTTAGATACAATCCATCTTCATTTGCTTTGTTTGGTTGGTGAAAGACCTGTTTATATATATATTATTTATGTCCTTGTAATTTGATAAAATTGTTGATTCTTTCTAGAAATTTCCTGGATAAATTTTTGGAATCTCTTAGGGTTAATTTGATTTCTTCTTTTCTTACTCATATCTCCTTTTGCTTCCTTCTCTTGCCTTACTTTTAGAACTATTGCTTTGAGCACCATGTCAAAAAGAGTAGGGACAGTGGACAGCCCTGCCTGATTGCTGAACTCAATGGGATTGCTTCAAGTATTTCTGCATTTGAATTGATGTTGCCTGTGTGTTGGTCATATGTCCCCTTTATTAAATTAAATTGAGGTATGATTGCTCCATCCTACTCTCTCTAGGACTTCTATCATGAAAGCATATTGGTTATTTTTAATGATTTTTCTGAATTTATTGAGAATATAAAGTGATTTTTGAAGTTCATTTATATGAATTATTACACATATTGACCTATGTATGTTGAACCATCCCTACATCTCCAGAATAAAGTCAATACAATCATGATGGACAATCTTTGTAATATATACCTATATTCAACTTGCAAGTGTTTTGTTGAGGATTTTTGAATATATGCTCATTAGAGATATTAGTTTACTGTTTTCTTTTTGTTTGTTTTGTTTTGTCTTTACATTATTTTAGTGTTGTAGTAGTATTGTTTTTGTAGGGGTTGGGAAGAGCTCTTAAAATATTTGTAAACTTTATACTTACTGATTCATATAAAGTTACAAATGTATTGTGCTGTATTATTATGGGTCCTTTTGCTAATGTCCCCAAGACTGTACCTGTGCTGACAGTGAGGGGTACAATATTTAAACTAAGAAGCTAATATTGCTTAAACATTGGTATAGAATTCTCTGTCATTTTGTGGTATTAAAAAATGATGAAATCCACTTTTATAACTAAAATAGTGTACTTTCCTATTATTACAGAACTATCTCTCTTAATATCTGCTCATAAATTACTCTAAATGATTATTCCTTATCTCTAATCTATTCCTAGAATATCCATCTCTATAATTCTGTCCGTTCATGAATTTTATATAAAGGAAGTTACAGGATACACAATGAATATATTAGCATTTTAAATATTATAGTATGCTTAAAGTATATTTCAATGATTCTATGTGTCAATAATCAATTGGTTTTCATTGCTGTGAGACACTGTGTGTTATCACTGTTTGTCTAACTGTCTAATCCCTGGAGGACATTTGGTTTCTTTCCAGTTGTTGACAATTATAAATAAATGACTGTGGACTTTTTTATGTGACCTTCATTTTATTTATTCAGTAAATATAATTTTAATTCTTAATATGGAATAAAACACATAAAGTGAAATTATTGGATTGTATAATAGGCATATGATTACTTTTATAAATATTACTATATTCTTTTCTGTGGTAACCATATAATTCCACTTCCTACCAAGAGATGGATGAATATTCTGTTTTATGCATTCCTGTCAGCAATTTTGTTGTCTGTATTATGCATGTTACTTATTTTGAGATTTCTGTAGAAATTATTGCTGTACATTTTTTGTTTATTTATATTTACTTTTTGGTTTTTGATGCTTGATAAATTTAAATGTGTTGTTTTGCTATCTGCATAATCTCTAGAATGAAATATTTGTTCGTGCTTCTGAGTTTTCAGTTTGATAATTTCTTTTGCTCTGTAGATTCTTCACTCCTTTCTTTCTTTCTTTCTTTCTTTCTTTCTTTCTTTCTTTCTTTCTTTCTTTCTTTCTTTCTTTCTTTCTTTTCGTTGCTTTTTCTCTTCCTCCTCCTCCTCCTCATCTCCCTCTCCTCCTTCTCCTCTTTCTTCTTCTGTATTTTTTGTTTGTTTGCTTTGTTTTGTTTTGTTGTATATGAAACAGGGTTTCACTCTGTTACACAGACTGGTCTCACACTCAAGGCACTTTCTTGCCTTGGTCTTCCCAGTGCTGTGTGTTTACAGGTGTGAGCCACCATGCATGATCTCTTGTGGCTTTCTTAGTTTTGTTTCCAACTTTTGTCTCATTTCACTGTTGCATTAAGACATTTACTTTCATTTTAGTTTGTTTTTAATATTTGAAACAGGGCTTTCCAATGGAGTCCAAGCAGGTCTTAAACTCAGAATTTAGAGTACCACGCAAGGTTGGCGTGGTATTCTTTTTATCCCCCCCCCCCTTTTGAGGCTTTAATAACTACTGAGCATCTATCAGGTTGTAAAATGAAAATATGCAACTCAATGTTGTCTTCAAAGTGTTAGCAGAAAAAGTTATATAAAATATATTCTGTTCATTATTCTTTCCTTGTATGGTTATACTCTTGCTATTTAACTGTAAAAACTATTTCCCAGAATTTCAGAATGTTTTTTTTATAGATTTTTTCCTAAAAGGTTTTACTTAATGACATTTTTTTCTGAAATCTTTTTTAATGCTTCATTTACCTGATTGTGGTCAATATTTAAGCTTTAGAAATAGCGTTTCTTCATAGTATTGTAGATGAAATTCTAAACAGTCTTAGTAAATAAGAAACATAGAGCCAAATACAGAGGTAATAGCCAAAGAAGTCAGAGCAAGAGCCACGACTAGCCTTAGCTTACCATCAGCAGTAGCTTCCCCGGACAGAGTTTTTTTCCTGTCTGACTTGTGTTTTTATTCCCTTTCTGTTCTGCCTTCTTGTTGGCTCTAAGCCCAGACACATAACTTCCTTGTCACTGCCTGTCTATACAGACCTCCAGGTCTCTATGGTTGGTACTGGGATTAAAGGTTCGTGTCATCACGCTTGGCTGTGTCTTTGACTCCACAGAGACTCTGCCTGCGATGTGATCAGATTAATGGCATGTGCTACCTTGCTGGATTTCTGCTTAATGGCAATTTGACCTCTGATATCCAGGCATCTTTATTTATGAACATACAAATAAAATATCACATTTCATCACAAATAAAATATCATCACATAGTAATTTTGACTCAATATTTTGTTTGTTTAATGTAAATATATAATCTCTTCAACATCTATTGAAAGTACTCTTCATTGAATGTATTGGACCACATTTGTAGTCATTCAGATACACTAACGTATGTCTATTTAAGTGCTTCCACTGAATGTGATTTATGTATGTATTCTCACCCAGCAGCACACTTTATTTTATCACCCATGAAATAGGCCTTAACTTCAGCATTATTTTTCTTCATGCTTTATTCTTCCCAAAATTTTTTTAGTTACTTGAATGAAACTTTTTATCCTAACTCTTTCCATTAAAATTTTAAAATAATTTTATACAATGTATGTTTTTTTGGAATTGTGGTAAAGATTGTGTTAAATAGTTTGAGAAAAATATAAATGTATCTTATTTTGTTTCCAAATCCATTAACATATTATACTTGTATGTGTGCATTATAGATTATTTTATTCATCGAGCTTTAAGAGATCTAAATAGAAAATTCTTATGTTAATAAATAGTATGTATGAAGATATATATTTTGATGAATTATTTTAATGTTATCCTATATTATAATTTGGTTCCATATCTTCTTTTTTGGTATGTACTTCTATGATACTTGCTATGTTCTTATCTTGCATTCTGTTAACTTCATGGCCCCATACATTCATTTTTGGCAACTCTGGGAATATTGTAAGATTTTCTATTATGCAAAAATATCTACTATAAATTAACAGTTATTATATATTTTCATCATAATCTGTAGGTATTTTAATTAATTGCACTGGCTGGAAATATGACTCTTTCATGCCTTTTCTTAAAACTATAAATAATCTACAAACATTCAAATTTCATGATGAAGTACTATGCTAAGTGTAGGGTTTTATTTTTCATTTTTTGACTTTTTGTTTTAATATAAACTGTTGTCACGTATTGATTTTTTCTCTATTATTAATTTACTGATTTGTTAAGTCATAGTTTGGCATAATGTTTGATACCATACTCTTCCTTATTCTGGAAGAAACTGTGTTAAATTTGGAGGCATTCATGACACGTTTGGAAAAATCCTTCAGTGAAGAAACCAAAAAAAAGAAATTTGCTTTGTGTGAAATAGTAAATAAAGTTAGCTTACATAATGATACTAGAACTAGTCATTTTTATGAATTCACCTTTTTTTAAAATCTGTTTTTAACCTTGTGGTTTTTAGTATTGAAAGAACTTCTCTATTGCTTCTAACTGGCTTATGAGCAAAAAAAAAAAATGAGGCTTGTTAATTTCCTTCATTTTTTCTTCATTTTGAAACACATAATTGGAAAGCAACATTTTTAAGTCCTTGTGGCTAGGGACCAGGTTGGTTGCTAAGGTGCCTGCTATGGATGCTTGAGGATTTTAGTTTGGATGTCACATAAAAATGGCATGCCGTGGTGACCTCCGGGCCCAAGCTGCTGCTGAGGATCATGTCTGAGTCTGTGGTCCTGCTGCAGGTGGGGTCTGTGATGATGTCAATGGCTGGTGTTATAACAGGGCGTTTTAGGAACTACATGTGTGGAAATCCGAAAACTGCACTGAGCCACCCCAGCCCCTTGCTGACACTGGGATGGATGGCCCTGCCCCTTGAAGGCCCTGGACCTCCCTTGGGCAAAACAGTAGAGCTGGCCCTAGTGGTGTGAGTGTGAATGAGCCAGAACTGGGGACCTGAGAACAGGAGAACTGACCCTGCCCTTGGCTGCAGCAGGCTGCACTGGGTGGGTGAGCTAGCTCAGGCAGAGCTGGAGAGCTTGCTCTGCCCTAGTGGTGACTAGGAGGGGAAAAGCTGGTGGGCTGGCCAACCCAGCTACCACCCAGGCCCAGAAACAGGGTTATGAGTTGGCCCACCCCAGCTTCCACCCTATCTATGAACTTGAAGAATGTGAAGGGGAAGAACCCACAGATACAAAAGAGCAGGATCACGTCAGAGGACAACAGGATATCCAAAAGGAGCCCTAGAGAAAGCCCATGATCAATGGGTGTAGCAGAAGCCAGAGACCTAGAACCAAACCAGTGACTCATAGCAATGAACACTTACAAGTAAAAATGATTGGACTAAAGTGTAAACTGCGTGAATCAATGAGTCACACTACAGCTTCTAGGATGAAACTCTCATTTTTATTTATTCTCTGTTTCTTTGATTTTTTTTTAATTTTCCGTTTAAATTTTTATTTTTTTTAATTATTTTTTAGGGGGCAGGTTACATGGGGTGGATGCCAGGGAATGGAGAGATAAATGGGGTCTGGATGCATGTTGTGAAATCCACACAGAATCAATAAAAGTTGAAGGAAAAAAATGGCAGGCAATTCTACCCTTCAGGGGCATGTTTTGTTAGAAAATTCTTCAGTCAAATATGAGAAAAATTTAAGGCTTGTCTGTAAGGAAGGCCAATTCATACATATCTTTGGAATTCCTTTCCTGCACCTGTCTTCTGTGACTTAAGCACTCAAACACCCTGATCAACGTCAGTCTTGATCTCTGCTTCTACTCCACTTTACTCTTCTAGTCAAATCCTTCTCTGCTGGGCCTCCATTATGTTATTTAGGGTTTGGATGAGTTAAATTTGGTATTTACCTCAATGTCTCCTTTCACTCTAAGATTTTTAAATATCATATAATAATAATTAATATTTTAATAATATTTTAATAATAATATTATTATTTGATATTATTTAATAATAATTATTATTATTCAACCCTGTCTTGAAAATTACTAATATTAATTTTAATTAATTAATATTAATTTTGATTTAATTAATATTAATTTTAATTAATAATATTAATAATAATGTCTTGTCTTTCCCGACTGTTCTGGAACTCATTCTGTATTCCAGGCTGGCCTCAAATTCAGAGATCAATCTGTCTCTGCCTCCCAAGTGCTGAGATTAAAGATGTATGACACCATGCCTGGTCCACTCTAAAGATTTTTAACACAGTACTTTGAAATATCTTAAAACAGACTTTCCAGCTAATTTTCTACCTTTTAAACTTGTTTATTGTATTTACTTGTTCCATCATGAATGGAAAGGTCCATATATACATTGTGAAAGATAGAAAACACAGTTAAATTCTGGCTAATTGGCAGATAATTCGGTGCAGGAGGTAATTATACCTTTTAAACAATAAATACCGCTATATCTCCATTCTTGGTTAAAATAAATCAATTAAAATAAAATTAGAAATAATTTTACATAATTAGTATATGCTATTAAAATTAAAATAAGGGACTCCAAGAAACTGTAGAGAAAGCGTTATAAATGTTCTGAAAGTAAATTTTATTACCATGCCAACGAAATGAACATAATAAAAGACAACAAAGATCAATGTGAATATTATTTGATCACAGGTTTCTGCAGACAAAACCAAAGTATATTTAAAATAAAATCCTCACTAGATTTGAACAAATCTCTCAAGACAGTTATACAACAAATTTAAATACATATAAACACAAAAATATATTGCAAATTAATTAAAACAATTTAACATCTGGGAAAATTAATAAAACATATAACTCAGTGGTGATAATACTGACAAAAATTATTAGGAGGTATTAAGGTATAAACTTGCTAAATCTGGTACTTAAATAAACATCTACAAATTTAATAAGTAGCTATCAAATAAACCATTTAAAAAGCTATTTACTATCCAATGCCTTAAATCTTGAGTTAAAAGAATCACAGTAACCATATGCTAGTAAAAACAAGAAATAAAATGATTTTCCTGGACTAAAACTCACCACTGTTTAATCACTGGAATAGCACTTTAAATTGACAACACATAAAAATCTAGACTATCTGATTACAGACCAGGCAGTAATTATATGTGAAATCTCAAAAGGTTCAGAAATAGGTCCAGTTGTAGATGGTTTACTTCCTCACAAGACAAAATGGACTTCAATAGATCTAATGTTTTATGTTGTGCAATATTAATAACACAATATTATGATTCAATTGTTCACTAAGAAAATTTACCCCAAATGAACATGGATTTACAATGTCTGTGTTCATCTGTGATAGCAAGAAGAGGATACAAAATAAAATTCCAAAAGAGCCTAGTAGTCAATATTTGAAGTACTGCTCAACCTGTTGAACGGTTCTGAAGCAGGGAGTGTGGAATTTAGAAATGATAACTATAAAATATGGACGAGATATAGATGACGAAAAAGACAGAGACACAGGATAGCTTCGGGAGGGCTCTGGGTCAAAACCACTGATGCCTGAATTTATTACTCACAGCTTTTATATACCCAGAGCAAGGGGGGGGGGGCAAAAAGACCTCCCCATTTCAAGGACACCATGGTTCAAGGTACAAAGTACAGTCAAGTGTAAACACCTCTTTAGTACTCAAGACATCTGCCAAAGCATCCTGTAATTAGGCCTTAAAATATAAGACACCTGGTAACCACACCTTTGGCCAAAACATCCTATTATGCACCCTTGCAGGAGAAAATAAGCTGGGACTCTCTGACCTTGAGTCAAGATGAAAACAAGCCACAAGCTGGGGTCTCTGTGGACCCCCAAATTTAAGTATTTTCATTGCAAATGTGTATGTTTACATAATAAAAAAAATAACGTTTTGGCTAGCTTTTTGTCATCCTTTTGGCTAGCTTCTCTGGGGTTGTGAATTGTAGCCTAATTATCCTTTGTTTGCATCTAATATCCATTTAAGAGTGAGTACATATTATATTTGTCTTTCTGGGTCTGGGTTACCTCACTCAAGATGATTCTTTCTAGTTCCATCCATTTGCTTGCAAATTTCATGATGTCATTGTTTTTCCCCACTGAGAAATACTCCATTGTGTAAATGTACCACATTTTCTTTATCTATTCTTCAGTTGAGGGGCATCTAAGTTGTTTTCAGGTTCTGCCTATTACAAGTAACGCTACTATGAACATGGTTGAGCTAGTGACCTAGCAGTGGGAACAAGATTTATCCTGGGTGCATGAAATGACTTTTTGGAACACATTCCCTAGGGTAGGATACCTTGCTCAGCTTTGACACAGGAGGCAGGTGCTTGGTCCTACCTCAACTTAGTGTGCCAGACTTAGTTTACTCCCAAAGGAGGTCTTAACCTCTCTGAGGAGTGGATGGATGGTGGGGCTGGGGGAGTTGGGGAGTGGGAGAAGGGTAAGGAGGAGGAACTGGGCTAGGTATGTAAAATGAAAACAAATTTTTTAAATAAATAAATTAAAAACATAAAAATAATATTTTAACACAATAATATAAAGTTTTAAAATAGTATTATCTGGGTTGGAGAGATGGTGGCTGGTTCATCAGTTAGGAATAATTCCTGTTTTTCATTAAGACGAGTTAGTTTCTCAGTATCCCTGTCAGGCAGCTCACAATCACCCTTAACTCCAGCTCTGACTCCTCTGTGGGCAATGCAGTCCCATGCACATCTTTATACACAGACACATGACATATTTTTTTAATTAAATAAATCACTAAGAAACAGTTTTGTGTATCAGTCACTTTGGTTCCATTTAATATAACTGTGTACCATGATATTCCATTGATGTCTAGAAACAAATATTAACCATAAAGTAGGCATAAACTAACTCTGAAAAGAAAATTTTCTTATATTTTTACAGTATATTATTTGATAAATACATAGATATTTGTAGGTATGTATAAAATCTCATGGGAAACTTTGTACTCAGAGCAGAAAAAAAATCGAGAAGTAAAGAACAGGAAACTTGAAAAAAAATGAATGTGGTATTTAAGTTCTGTGCTTTATTCAAATAAATATATTCACTCTCTCTCAACTGTGCTATAGTCAAAAGGCTTCAGTATGTGATGGGCTGTATGACATAAGGACATTCTCAGATGTTTGTATCAAATGACAACATCAAACTAGGAAAAGTGATCCAATATAATCTAAGCCTAATGCTTGTTCCAGAATTGCCAGTGGATCCATCAACCACCTGTGCAAATTCTCAAGCTATTGGGTATAAACTAATAGAGACGGCGCCTCTTTCCTTCCATACTCCCCTAACCATGCAAAACACAAGCATGAAAATTTCACATTCATCATGAATTGGTCATATAGCATGGGCTTACTTCTCTATATGTCCAAAGCTACTTAATAATTATCCACAAAGTCTTTAGCCACCTAGATTATGTTATCAAAAAAATAACCTAAATACTATAAATTGCAATTCCCATAATTGGAAATAGGAAAAATACATTTTTAAATTCTAGACAGCTTATATAAAACATTCTTCAGTAAAAAAAAAAATTATGAGTACATGACTCTGAACTTTGAATTAGCAAAATAAGAAAAATTCATAAAAGATGTGTAGGGGGAAACTTTTAAATTGTTTTGCTTGACCGGTATTCAAGTTCTTTTAAGACACTATTTTTCACATAGCAGTTGATAAAACAGGGTGTTGGGAAATAAAATCCTAGATAAACAAAATTAAATCCTCTGATATTATATAGATAACCTGCCTATGAGTAAGTATATAGGATGTTGTAAGTTGATGTTAACTAAAAATTTGACAGTATTTCATATGGAAAATAAAATAACACAAAGCAACTTGATGTAGCAGTTTGGATGTAGACTTCTCACCAAAGATTAAATAACAAATGGTTTTCTATTTGTTTATTTTTTTTCTTACCAATTCTATCTGGGAAGTAGAGTTTGACTCACAATGTCCATTACTGGGTACATGACTATTTTGTTCATGGCCTTGTCTCTCTTTGTGGGTCTCTCAACTATTAGTTGAATAACTTCTACAACATCTTTCTGGTATGATTTTCTGTGTTAGAGATCTGGAAAGGATCTTACCACTTACCAAATCTTTTAAAACAATGAGCCAAGAGTTCCTTCTTCTGCTATGTTATTGTTTCTGGTATTTTGTAACAATCATGAAAAGGGTAACACAAATGCAGTTGCTAACCCAACCTCTGTCCATTTTAAAATCTCCATTGCTTGACCATTCATTCTTCTCTTTCAAACCAAGGAGATTTAAGAAAAAATACACTGATTAAATTGTTGTGTGGCATGTGAAGTATAAGCCAAGGCATGGATGGGAGAAGGTTAGAGGACAATGCGGAAATCAAGTTTGGTAGCAAGTGCTTTTGCTTACTGTGCTCTCTTGCAGCTATGTAATTAATGTAACTCTGACAGCTCTGAGGTACCATTACTGAAGCTGAAGAGTCAGGATTTTGGCTAAGGAAGTTCTTTGCAACAGCATAGCTTAAAAACACACTGCTATGAAATTTGAAAAAGTGACCTTTGGAGATCCTTAAGACTTGTGTATCAACGACTTCTCAGTTGGCTTCTGAAGTGAGGTTCTTGTATAAAGAGATATGTAGTGGGATCCAGTGGCCCTGAGATGCTGTCTTTCCTGTGTGCATTCCTTTTATGATAGTTAGGGCACTTGTTTGCTTTTCTGTGTTTCTTTTCATGGAAAGAGTAGTGAAGTGTGCCATTTGTAGTTTTCTTCATTTTAGCACCTTGTTGGAAATGTGAATCTCAAAGCCTCACACCCAAATGCCACATCCAGCCTGGCTGTAGGAATGGACCTGACTGGAATAGAAAGAGTGATGAAAAAGACAGACAGACTTACAGATACACGAGAACCTTGGGGTTGAGTGATCTGGGCACTCGGATGGAGAAGCCACAGTGCCCTAGAAGCTTATGTTTATTATATACAGTTGAAGAAAAGAATGGGTTATTGTAGAGCAAGAGGGTGGTGTTATTACATATAGGTAAACAAGGAGGCAATGTTTATGATATAAAACTGAAGCAAGGTGGCAGCTATATCTGATTTTGGCAGAGGCAATTTCAATAGAGGAGAAGTCTTCAGACCATAAACACTGAACAGACAAAGCTACTATGGACATCTGAACACACTATTAACATGTGCAATCAGACTGTGAGGGAAGGCTTTGAAGTAGATGAATTTCTAAGTGGTCTTATTAAGTAAAAAAGATGAAGCCAGAAATTTGGGTTAAAGCCTTCAAGAGATCAGGGAAATATGGAAAGCCACCAGTTAACCTTACCTCACCAACTCCACAGCTTTGAAGGAGCATGACTTCCTGTCTACCCAGGCATATATACCTTGTTTTCTGCCCTCTCACTGGCTCTTAGCCCAGTTACCTCACTTCCTCTTCCTACCCACACTATCACTGTCTGTCTGTACAGACCTCTAGGTCTCTATGTTTGGTACTGGGATTAAAGGTGTATGTCACCATGCTTGGCTCTGTTCCCTAGTGTGTCCTTGAACTCACAGAGATCCTGCCTGCTAAGGGATTAAGTGAATGTGCTGCCTGACTTCCTTGTTTACTTAAAATGGCTAGCCTTTCCCCTTGATCTCCAGGCAAGCTTTATTTATTAATGTACAAATAAAATATCACATTTCAGCACAAATAAAGTATCACCACATTTTGACATTTCTTTGAGCCTACTCTGTGCAAGGCATTTCCATAAATCCTTGGGGCCTTTGATATGGCCACGCCCTGGTCAACAGTACACATTCACTCAGTACTTCACTTGCTCAGGGCTTCCTCGCTCCCCACAACCAACTTCTTAAATCAAAAATCTTCAATTTTTAATGACTCAAGACAAGTCACTAGGGAATATTTGAAAAACCCTGAACTACATGCTTGCATAATGTCTATCAATCCCATAGGTTTCCCTAATTCATTTAAAACCAGAGGTTTTACATTATACAGAGCCTAGAATGAGAAAGGACTGTTAAATACTCATAGTGGTGAGTAAAGATGACCATAATAAATAATCATTGTAATAAACTACCCTTGTGTTCCTTCTATTAAAAAAGGCTTGTTTATGCACTGTATTAATATGACACAATTTTAGGATAAAATAGTTATTGAGAAACTGACAGTACCATAGAAATTTAATTTCCTTAGTATTTTAATAGGTTTTTAATATGTGTTGAGGGCTTTCTTTATTGCAGAAGTTGAATTTATTTCACATTATTTATTGTTTTGATGCGAATTCTTAGCATGCTTTGTCTTTCTTTTTAGTTCCATTCACATAAAGAAAAACACTTATGTATAAATAAATAACCTAAGGAATAGAAAAGTTATTTAATCTATACTTTAATCCATTTCTTCTGGCATCTCCAGCTTTCTGTAGTGGACTCTAGTAGCTTCTATTCAACTGATATTTGTAGCAATTCTATTTTCACTATTTAGTATTGTAAAATATAATAGTATATATATAATGAACAAAGTCTTTTCAAGGATGTCTGAAATAAACTTACAAAGTATAGACACTATTCCAATTACAAACTTAAAACAAATGTTGTTTCTTCAGGTTATAAGTTGCTTCCCCATTCCTCCCCTTAGGTGAATCACACAGCAGGTATCTATTTCCCTTGCTGATTCAGAGCTCTTTACCTCTCTTTGGAAGTAGGTCAGAAAACATCATGACTTTTTCCTTCCTGCCAGCCAGCACATTTAAAGTACTCATTTGGGGATCCATGACCAAGTATACAGTTATGAATATCAAACATAAGTATTGGACTTAATGCATATATGATTTCCTTCAAAAGTTAATAGGCCCACTGTGCTCAGAAATGTTATTTCCACAGTAGGCAGGGAATCCATATTGCGGACTTGCTTGGAACACAGGAAATTGGTGTCAGCAACAAATTAGCCATATTGAAACTATGTTTGTTTGTAAGTGGTCCAGAGCATGTAGTTAGAATGATTGTCAAAAAAATATCATATAATCAAAGGACACATTAAGAAAGAAAGGAATCTGACCATGGCTTGTCTTAAAAACCACATTGTGACTCTTTCAAAACATTTATTTAACATTCATGCATGCATATAATGTGTTTTGATTAAATTCATCTTCAATCCTTGCTGCCAAATCTTCCCCATTCTACCAAATTTCCCTCTCAAGGTCATGTGCTCTTTCTTTCCTAATTTTTTTTAGCTTAATAACTATTGATTCCATTTAGTGCTGTCTATATATAAATTAATGTGAGGTCATTTTCTGGAGCTTGAGCGGCCTCTCAGCACCAACTTACTTGAAAAAAAAAATTGACACTCCTTCCCCAAGTAGCCATCAAGTGCCAATAATTGCTCAGTTAGGGGTGGGATTTCACGAACTTTTTCCCATCCATTTTGTATTTTGGCCCATTCAATTTTGTTCAGTTCTTATGTATGTAGTCACAGTACCTGTGAGTTTAGGTGTGCAACTGGACTGTCATGTTCTGTAAATGCTATTCCATTGCTGATGTCTACTCCCTCCCGCTCTTACAATCTTTTAGTCCTATCTTGTGTGCCCACCCCTGAGTCTTGGAGGTAGAAGGTGTTTGTATAAACTTCTCATTTAGAACTGAGCACTCTTAAGTCCACTATACCTTCGTATTGATCACTCTGGTTCCATATATTAATCACCATCTGTAGCTGAAGTTTTCCTGGTCCTGCCTGCCCCACGGTCAGGACAAATCTCTCCCACTCATGCACCCCAAGTAAACATACAGAGACATATATTACTTATAAATTGTATGGCCGTGGCAGGCTGCTTGCTATCTTAAATTAACCCATTTCTATAAATCTATACCTTGCCACATGGCTCATGGCTTTCCAGTATCTTACATCATACTTCTTCTCCTGGCGCCTGGGAGCATCTCCCTCTCTCAGCCTTTCACCTCCCAGCATTCTCCTCCTCCTTGTCCTGCCTACACTATCCTTCCTGCCTGGCTACTGGCCAATCAGTGTTTTATTTATCAATCAATCGTAGCAACATATATTTTCAGCATCACAGACATCCCACAGCAACCATCTAAGGAAGAAACCTGTTTTCTGAGGGCTGAGATATGAAATAATCTATGAATATAAAGGTGTACTTGGGAAGAGGGAATTTTATTACTAGATCCAGTCAGCAAAAAACTTTGCATGTTTATTCCAAGGGCCTATGTCTTAGCCAGCAATGGGTTTTGGTCCAGTTAACAGGACCAGGCATGGGTTCAATTTTGAGAAGTGGGCTTTAAATCGGACCAAAAAGTTGTTGAGTTGCCCCCCGCAACACATGACATTTGTTCCATTACTGCACCAGTGGGCACAGCTTGCCAAGCTAGTTGCTAGCATAGGTCACAGGATGCATACCTGGGTAAGACTCTTAATCCATCCCTAGTAGCATACATGGATGCTGTGGGACAATGCTCTTCTACACTGTAAAGATTTGTCACTTGAATTGGTTTAATAAAATGCTAATTGGCCAGTAGCCAGGTAGGAAGAATAGGAGGGTTAAGCAGACTAGGAGAATGCTGGGAAGAGGAAGGGTGGAGTCAGGAGTCACCAGCCAGACACTGAGGAAGCAAGACAAGAATGCTGAACTGAGAAAAGTTAGCCACAGGGCTAAACATAGATAAGAATTATGGGTTAATTTAAATGTAAGAGCTAGCCAGTAATAAGCCTGAGCTAATGGCCAAACAGTTATAATTAATATAAGCGTCTGTGTGGTAATTTGGGAAGTGACTGCTGGGTATTTGGGAGTTGTTGGCAGAACAGAAACTTCCATCTACACATGGAAACTTCCAGTACTATGAATGCTAGAAAAAAGTTATGAAGCTTCCAGATTAAGACCAACTTGATTTCTCCATGTGCCATGATTCAAGTGTATGGCTTCTAAAACAAAGCAACAACAAAACCCCCAAGAACTTATAAGTAAGGAAGTAATTTTTGTGAGGGTCTACTTACTAGAAACTCAAAACGAGATAACTCTTATCTGTCAGTGAGTAATATATTTAGTAGCATATGTTGACTAGCAGAGGAATTGTTCACCCTTTTATTGGGTAACAACAATGAAATCTCTTTTACATATGTATTTTAAGAAGCTTATGTAGAGTAGATTTCCATATAACATTTTCAAAAGTATTTAATGTTAGTTTTTCTTTCCCATTCTCCTTCCTTTGATCTGCCCTTCCTTTCATCCTTTGCTCAATTTAGCCCTCTATGTTCAATTATTTACTTTCTCCTTTATTCTACTTTCCTTCCATTGAATTTCCTCATGGAAATTTACTAGATTATTGCCTTCTGTGAGTATTCCAATTCAAAACACACTTGCAAAATTAGAACTTATATATGAAAGAAAGCAAGTAGCATTTGTATTTGTGGGTCTGAGTTATTGAACACAGAATGAGTGTTTTCAGTTCCATCTGATAACCTATGAATTCCATGAGTTTCTTACAGTAATCCATTATGTACATGGATGTTTTCATCATCCATTCACCCATTTGTAGACACCTAGGTGGTTTCCATTTCCTTGAAGTTATGAATAGAGCAGCCATGACATAGAAAATGAACTGTTGTTAGTAGGACACATGTCACATTGGAGTATTCTCAGACCTGGATCATGTAATTAGAACTTCTTGAGGAAGATTCACACAGATATTCATATTGGTTACTCCAGTATACACTACTACCAATATCTAGTAAGTGTTTCCCATATATATATGAGAGTTTGCTGTCATTTGTTTTGTGATATCAGACTATGGTCAGGTGAACTCTTAAAGCAATTTTAATTTGCATTTCACTGTAGATGAATTGCTAAACAGTCTTATTAAATAAAAAATTACAGAGCCAGATATAGGGGTGAAAACCTGCAAGATCAGGGAAATAGGGAAGGCCACAGCTAACCTCACCTCACCAACTCCGCAGCTTCCAAAAGTGAGCTACTTCCTGTCTACCCACACCTATATGCCTTGCTGTTCTGCCATCTGATTTGCTCTCTCTGTCCAGCTACATCACTTCCTCTTCCTGCCCATCTCTGTCACTTCCTGTCTGTCTGTACAGACCTCCAGACTTCCATGGTTAACTAGTGTTGGAATTTAAGACATGTGCCACCATGCCTGACTCTGTTCCCAGTATGGCCTTGAACTCACAGAGATCCAGACAAATCCCTGCCTGCCAAATGATAGGATTAAATGTGTATGCTACCATCATCTGACTTCTATATAGTGGCTGGCTTTTTCCTCTGATCTCCAGGCAAGTTTTATTTTATCGGGAGACACAGTATACTGGGGGACCCAATACATCACCACATTTCACTGAACTGTATGTTTAGCTCCATGTTCTAATTTCTAATTTGAGGGTTCTTTGTTTGTTTGTTTTGTTTTGTATTGTTTTCTTTGTGTTCAGATTTTTCTTATATTTTTGTACATTCTAGACACCTACAGTCTGTTATATGAATAGATGTTAGAGCTACTTTTCCTAATCTATATGCTCCCTCTTCACTAAAATGATGGTGTCCTTAGCTATTTAGAAGCTTTTGAGTGTCTTAATGTTACACCTGACAAAAATAGGTGTTAATGCCTGAACTATCAGTTGCAGAAAGTCCTTTCCAGTGCCATTGCATTGAATCTTTAAATTGCTTTTATAGGTTGGATATTTTCACATTACTAATTTTACCAATCCATGAGTATGATGTCATTCTGGTATCTTCTTCAATCTCTTTCTTTAGTTTCCACTGTAAAAGTCTTCAATTGTGTGT
This sequence comes from Peromyscus californicus insignis, assembly GCF_007827085.1. NCBI lineage: Eukaryota > Metazoa > Chordata > Mammalia > Rodentia > Cricetidae > Peromyscus > Peromyscus californicus. The sequence continues at coordinate 31,257,469 of NW_026294447.1, read as the reverse complement.
GTATTTGTGTGTATGTTTGTGTGCGTGTGTGTGTAGCTAGCATTATTTATCCATCCACCTTGCTGGATAGATTATAGATTATAGCACAATCTGTTTCTCTTGAGCCCACTTGAAAGACACTAATTAGAAATGTCACTGGCAAAGAGACCCGGCAATATGTACATGCTGTTTTGTATATCAATAGATAATTTTAAGTGGTTGATGTAGAGGCCAGCAATTTTTCTCCTCTAGCTTATGAAATGATTGACAATGTTTAAAAAGCCATTTATTTCTAGTAAACATTTACTGTTAGGCATGTCTATGAATTTTATAATTTGTTTCAGATATTCCTGCTGGTGAAGATATGATGATATAGTGAGTGACAATTATTGGCATAGGAGCTTCAGAGTTAGTAAGCAATAAGCTAACATAAGTAAATAATCAGCAGCAGCTATTGTGTGCTCAATAGGAGGAGTCATGAAGAAACATTCTGATTAGTCTCATAAGCACCACAGAGAAATTTGTGTACCCATTTCCAACTGTTCACTTTAACCTCACTCACAATTTGTCACCTTTGACTGTTAACTTATCCCCACTCCCACTTTTGAGCCTTTCCTCTCTCTATCAGATGGCATAATTTGGTGAGAGTTCTTTCACTTTCAGTGGTCTCCCAGTGTGTTGGTTTACATCACCTTTGGCTTTTGTCAAGAGGGGTTAATACTGGTAATCAGTCCTTCTCTCCATCCTCTCCCCTATCTTTCCCCATCTCCCGTTACTTCTTCTCTCCCTCTTCTTATTCCTGTGTCTCCTGCCCTATGCTCTCTCTTCTTTTAGCACCTAAAGTCTTGATCAAAAAATGAGAAATCTGGAATACTGGAGAAATTGACTCAGTTCTATTAAACAAGTTATCTTTAGTTTTGGTTTATCTGTGTAGTGTCTGTTCATCGGTCCACTAAATCCACTTACGATGTATGGGGTGTACCCATATTTCTGCATCATGTTCTTTTTTCAGCATTGTGAATGCCATAGAACCTTTGGGAGCATATTTATACTACACAGAACCACAGAACTAAAGAATGGCATTTGTCTGTCTCAGACTTATAACTCATGCAGTTCTAAGAGGGTCGAGATTCTCTTCCGACAACAAGGATGCAGGCTTGCATAGCCAGCTCCATATGAATTGAAAGGCAAAATGCTAAATTCTGGGATGCAGCAATAATAGAATAGTTACTTTACTGATTCTTTATTTCTTTTTATGTAAGAGATTCTCTAGTCATTATACATATCCGCCACGGATTCCCCTGTTCTCCCTCCCCCATCCCCCAAGCCTTCCCCGCAATCCTTCCCCCATTCCCACCTCCTCCAAGGCAAGGTCTCTCCTGGGGAGTCAGCAAAGCTTGGTGCATTCAGTTGAGGCAGGTCCAGTCCCCTCCTCTCTGCACCAAGGCTGAGCAAACTGTCTCAGCATTAGCCATGGGTTCCAAAAAGCCAGCTCATGCACCAAGGACAGGCCCTGGTCCCACTGCCTGGGGGCCTCCTAAACAGTTCAACCTAATCAACTGTCTCCCTTATCCAGAGGGCCTGATCCAGTTCCATGGGGACTCCTTAGCTATTGGTTCACAGTTCATGTGTTTCCACTAGTTTGGCTGTTAGTCCCTGAGTTTTTCCAATCATGGTCTCGATATCTCATGCTCATATAATCCCTCCTCTCTCGAGCTGATTGGAGTCCTGGAGCTCCACCTGGGGCTTGGCTGTGGATCTCTGCATCTGCTTCCATCAGTCACTGGATGAGAGTTCTATCATGACAGTTAGGGTGTTTGGCCACCTGATAACCACAGTAGGTTGTAATAGCCAGAACCTGAAAACAACCTAGATACCCTTCAACTGAAGAGTGGATAAATAAAATGTGGTACATATACACAATGGAGTACTACTCAGCAAAGAAAAACAATGACATCATGAGGTTTGCAGGCAAATGGATGGAACTAGAAAATATCATCCTGAGTGAAGTAACCAAGACTCAGAAAGACAAACATGGTATGTACTCACTCATAAGTGGATACTAGATGTAAAGCAAAGGATAACCAGACTGCAAATGAAAACTCCAGGGAGGCTACCTAGTAAAGAGGACCCTAAGAAAGACAGAGGGATTGCCCAGCGATAGAGAAATGGATGAGATCTACATGAGCACACTTTACTGTTTCTTAACAAACATTACATGTTAGCTACTCTCCTTTCCAAATTGGAACAGACAAGTTCCAACAATTTGCTTGCCTTGTGGCCATAACAATTGTGGCATTCCATCCTTCTCTGTTATCTGTGAGTATCTCTGTAGTGGCTATGGGATTTCTGGGCAAAAATATTGTTTATTACATTCTCAGTAAAAAATAGACAGAGTTATCATTGTTACAAACCTTAGTTTCCAACAATCCTGGCAAGGAGGCTGAAAAGCATCCACCCATACATTAATTTACATTAAATGACATGACCTATATGTAATGCAATATATTTTTTAATAGTAACAATTGTGAGCTTACTTTTCACAGAGGGAGACCCTATTTCTGTCTTTTATGGATATAAAAGTGTCTTTTTTCCTATCTCTGTCTGTGAAAGCTCTTAATTATATAAATATCTTTCAAAATATAGTTCAGGAAAACAATCAATAACTTTGATTTAATAGTAGACATTCTCTGCAAAATAAAAAAAAAAAAACCTAACATTAATATGTACAAACCTAGGTATTACCGTTACACTATGTACTGTGGTATAGTTTAAATTTTGTTGCTGTGATGAAATACTGACCAAAGCATCAAAGCAAAGTTGGAAAAAGAAAGGTTTATTTTACTTATTGGTTACAGTTCGTTACTGGGAACTGGGAACTACAGTTCAAACAAAGGAAAGATCTCAGAAGCAGGAACTAAGGAAGATATCATGAAAGAATGCTGTTTAAATTCTTTCTTCTACTTGATCTCTCAACTACCTTTCTTATACAATCCTGTTCCTATTGCGGTGGGATTAGAATGTTCACAATGGAATGGGTACTCTGGAATGAACCAGGAAAAAAATGACCTACAGACATTTCCAGAGGCAAGTTTACCAGAAGCAATTCTTCAGTTGAGGGTCCTTTTTTAGGGTTGTGTCAAGCTGACAACCAAGATCAGTTACCATAAATCCACTCATTTTCAACTTAACTCACAGACAGATTTATGTTAAACAATAAGCATTCTTTCCCTTTAAGAACTCATGCAAATATCACAATATAAAACACAGTCAAATTTTGATAATCCCACAGTTCTTAAACTTTCCAATGCTCTGTAGATTCAATCTCTCTTTAAAATAATCTAAAGTCTCAACTATTAACTCATATATATATATATATGTATATATATATATACATATATATATATATATATATATATATATATATATACATTTCTTATCCCATGATTGAAGAACTACACATACAACTATAATCAATTTAAAGCAAAACCAAAGTCCAGCAGTGAAGTTCAAATCCTGTATCTCTATGTCTAACATTGAATCCCTTCCTGTTCTTCTGGACTCCAAAGAGCTTAGGCAGCTCCAACTCTCTCACTCTTCTATTTACAGATCATAAAACTTGTCTTGCAGGCTCAAACCAGCTGCAGTTTATACCTACCAATTTTCTTGGTAGCTATCCTGAAGGCCTGGTATCTCCAAGATCCTGAGACCTGTAGTGCAGCTGAGGCATTACCCAGTATGACTGCCAGTTGAGTTGAAATGCAGTCTTGCCTTTTCCCCACTCCTCTCATGGCATTGAAGAAATACTGTCTATAAGATTTTACCCAACAATGTTGATTTTTAATTAATCACAGCTGATGTTCCAGCCCTAGGTAACTGTCATCCATTGTTCAATACTATGAGAAAGAATTTACTTCTACCTATTCTTAACTCAATTATATCACATGAAAAATCCTCAGAGAGTCTTTTCTTCCTCCTGAACATCACAAGAAAGTCCCTGACACCCTGTGTTTCTTTCAGTATTATCTTCTAAGTTTCCATAGCAACACATTAAGTTCAGAGCACTACTTGACTTTTACATCCCAAAGTTCCAATGTGTTCTTTTCCTCAAAGAGAGACACGGGGGGGGGGGGGGGAGAGAGAGAGAGAGAGAGAGAGAGAGAGAGAGAGAGAGAGAGAGAGAGAGAGAGAAGGAAGGAAGGAAGGAAGGAAGGAAGGAAGGAAGGAAGGAAGAATGAATGAAAGAAAAATAGTTCAGGTTTGTTGAAGCAACATTATAGGATCTTGGTACCAATTTTTGTTTTAGTTTTACATTTTGTTGCTGTGGGAAAAAAAAAACACAGAGCAACACAAACTTAAATGGAGAAACTTGATCACTTGGCTGACATCAGAAGAAGCCAAGCAAAAACATTGAGGCAGGAAATGAAAGGAAAAACATGGAGGAATGTTTCTTACAGGCTTGCTCTTCATGTTTTGCTCAGCTGCTTTTCTTATACAGACCAGTTCCACTTGCTAAGAGATGACGTCACACACAGCGTGCTTGGTTCCCCCACACTAAACAGTAATCAAGGTCAATCTAATGGAAGCAATTCCTGGTTGACTCCCAGGGATATTGTCAACCGTGGTCAGCAATGTCCATGTGTTAGAAACAATCTGCAAAGCTGTAGTATTAAGGAGTGAGGACTTAAGCAGCAATCCATTCAGGATGGCATCACCTTCTGGAATGGATTAGTGGCATCACTACGGAAAGAGCTTATTGAGCATATACCTTCACTGTTCTTAATCTTGTCTCTTATGCTTCTGCATTTCATGATGCATTGATACATCAAAATAATCTTGCTAGATGTAGGTACCCTATCCTTTGCGTTTTCCAGCCTCTAGTCTCTACAATGATAAGGAATGAATTTCTGCTCATTGGGAATTAGCAATTACAATTTAGTTTAAAATTATTACAAATTAGTCTTAAGTATTCTGTTATAGCAAGGCCAAACAGAATAAACACTGAGACTCTAACATAACCCACATAGCATTTAAATTTACTCTCAGACAAATATTTTGTCTTCATATTTTAAGACAAGGAAAAATACACCATGAAATTGAGTCCATGTAAACACCACATCACTTTATAAAGTGAACCAAAAACTACCAATAGAAAGAAATTCTTTATTTTAGCAGAAATATTTTGTTATCCATTTCATAAATTGTCAAGTAAACTTGTACTGTGCCAGGTTCTTAGCACATAAAACAGTAGTAAAATCAATTAAAATCATCATTATGTTCTTATTCACAATTTGCACAATAAATAACCAGTTTTTAAAATGCAATAAAATATTTTCTTCCAGGTACTATTTATAAGTGCTTCTATTCTCTACAATTGCTTTGCATGTCAATAACAATGTTTCTTAAAGTTGGCATAACTTACAGAAATGAACAGGGAACTGCTAGACAAGATATTTGCCTGTGCCTTATTCTAAACATATTATCATTCATAAAGGGCTCATTGCAGTAATATCTGAAAATTTCTATATAATTGCTAGTTAACTGCATTTGTTCCCAAGATCTAGCCAGAATAATATGAGACATTATGGTTTTGGACTGTAGAAGTGAACTTATCTGCCAACCACTTTCAATCAACTGTAGCTTTTTGCAATTTTTTCCTCAAGTGCTAGTTGAAAATACATATGCTACACCATCTCCATTAAATTCTCATCAGAACATGAGGTTGACATTGAAGCCAAGCATTTTATCATCATAAGAACTTGAATTGGCTTAGAATTTTAATGTTTAAAATGCATTGCAGATCTCAAAAGAATCACATTATAACAAAACAAGGTTTAGAAATTTTAATTTTGTCACCTAGCCTAGGAATAATGAAAAAATAGAGCGCAAAGAGAGTTTTGGAATACCAATGATATGGAAACAAAAAGTGATCACTATGAATTTTGTTTAGTACAAAATAATAATCCTGTAGTTGGAGTGACATGAGCACACTAGAAATTACATGGAACAAACCCAGAAATTTTTAAGTTAAAGTTGAATGCCAGAAGTACCTAAACATTGATGATTTTTCTGATGTTTTTTTCCTTGAAGATAATCTGAAACCCCTGTAGTCTAATTGAAGTAATCTTAATTGAGGAGGAATAGGAAAAAAGCCCTGTATTAATTACTTTTCTGTTGTGATAAAGCACCATGAGTAAAAGAAACTTATGGAAGGAAGAATTTATTACGGTTCATAGTTCAAAAGGGATAAGAATCCATCATGGTGGGGAGTCTTGTAACAAGTGGCAGGCAGGGAGTCAAGAATAAGAGTTAAGACCTCACATTTTCAAATGCAATCTAGAAGCAGAGAGAGAGAATATTAGAAGTGAGATGTGGCTATATAATCTCAAATTCCACCCCAGCAATGCACAGTTTTTAACTGAGAATTAAGTATTTCTATACGCAAGCCTGTGGAGTATAAATCTCATTCAAAACACTACAGGACCATAGTTACAATCTTGATAAAATTGTGTCTCCCATTGAACTGTCTTGTTGCTTGCCGTCCTATAAATACTGATGGGGGCAGCTAGCTCACTTTAAAACTGAGGTTTATCCTTGTTATTTTTGTGAAAACTAGTCCATTTCTTCATTTGGCTATTCAATCCACAACGTTCCAAATATGGGATTCGTCTTGTCACTAGAATTGTAAGTTGGTATAAGAGAAAAATGTTGCCTACACTTCATTGGTCAAGGCTGTACCAAGGGAAGGACCTTGGGTAAGTGCAAGACATACTGTAGTTGCCTTTTCCATTCTTTAGCCAACACAGTTTATTGAACAGTAATCTCTTTCATCGTGTTTTAACCTTTGCTATAAGAGTTCTACCAAGTGATCTTTCTTGTGAAGAATTATGCTTTGGAAAACTGAGAAGGAATGATATGGGTTTTCACATCTTTAGTGTATAGACTCACTTTAAGACTTGTTATAGAATTATATTAAATTATTTATGATTTATCTGACACACACACATACACACACATATTACATACTATACACTATGTGTGTGTGTATGTGTATGTGGGTCTGTGTATGTGTGTATAGGTGTGTGTGTTTATGTGTCTGTGTGTGTATGTATACATACACACACACATATATATACTATGTGTGTGTGTGCATGTGTATGTGGGTCTGTGTATGTGTGTATAGGTGTGTGTGTTTATGTGTCTGTGTGTGTATGTGTACATACATACATTTCCAGAATGTACAATATTTAATAATGGTGTAAAATATATATGTATACATATATGTATATATGTCAAGTTTTAAACATATTTGAAATATATTAAAGAGAAAAAATTTCTTTCTGGATATAGCACAATTCAGTGTAAACAAAGAAACAATTAAATTAATGAGAACGACTGGCAAATTCCCAAAACACATATACGATAAAAATTGAAATAAGGGATGTAAACTTACTATTTAATGTTTGCAAATTATATGCTTACATGAAATCTGAAGTTTTCTTAGAATAAAGGGATATATATTAATATAATTTTTTCCTAATACCCATGACAATAATTTTAATCAGTGTGATGCGTATAATTTTTAGAAAAGCCTGTATTAACAGGAAAATGAGTTCATCACCAGGCACATGTCAATTGATATTTCTGAGTATAATTCGATACATAATAGTTAAACTCATTCAAGGATCCAGCAGTTTAAAGTTTATGGAGTACTCTCCAAGTACTTTCAAATGCCTTTCAAGTCCTCCCATATTATTATCTCTTCCTGTTTCTTTCAGTTTATTTATTTACTTGCTTTTGGGGGTCAGCCTTGGTTTTCAGCTGCTGCATTGGTAATTACTTCAGCACAGATTAGAAATAATTGACAGCCAAGACCCCTAAAGTCAACTTTACTATTTTATAGCATATTGTTCTATCATGTGACAGAAAAAGATTTGCTTATAAGTATTTTGTCTTTGTTTTTGTTTTTGTTTTCTTTGGTTTTTCGAGACAAGATTTCTCTGTGTAGTTTTGGTGCCTGTCCTGTATCTCACTCTGTAGCCCAGGCTGGCCTCAAACTCACAGAGATCCACCTTGCTCTGCCTCCCAAGTGCTGGGATTAAAGGTGTGCGCCACCGCCAACCAGCTTGCTTATAAATTTTTAATTGATTAATCTACTCTACATGTGTTGTCTAATTTAACCTCAAACATCTCTGTGATAAACAGAGGAGTCAACGTATGAAGAGAAAAATAAAGCTTGGTGATAAAGAATGCTCTCAATATCTTCGTTACTCATAGGGAATGGTGGAACCTTTGATTTTGCCTCTAATGCTTCTGTCGTTATGATTCCATATGTTTCTGTTTTCTATAGTTCAGTGCTCATCATTTTCCTCATTTTTTTCAAGGCACATCACTATGCACAACAGAATCTGTAAGTGTTTGCCAGTTTCAATTAGGAAAGAATCAATATGTGTCGTGATAGGCCTTAATGTGTTGTGAACTAGAAAGCACCAACAGTGACAACATCATAATGACTCTAAATAGAGTTTTCGGAATAGACAAAAGCATGCAGATGAAATTGGATACAAATGGCATGTGCATTTTAATTGTCAACACGTTTTCAATTGTTATGACAAGATCCATGTTCTACAAAAGGTAATATCATGATTTTCAGTAGCATTGTCTTGCCTGGAACATTGAAATAAATTTGGTTTATTCTCTCTCAGATACTTCACAGATTCACAGGAAATAAGCCAACAGAAAATAATTCCATTTCCTTATCTTAAGCCTTCTTCCTATCACAAAGTACAAAGGAATTCATATTACAGCATACTTTCAGTTTTAAATTGTGAGAAACATCTGGAGAGTAAAAGTGTGAGTGCTGTGGTTTTACATCATAAAGACACAGGTTGACTTCATCCCAGTAAGACACTTGCACACTTTTCAATACTAATGTGTGTTTTAGTGACTTTCTTCAGCACTTCATGTCATGGTTGCCTTCACTGGTCTCTTCTTTATAGTCAAATCATACATCCCCTCCCCTAGAACTTCCCAGAATCTTCCCATCTCCCTATCCATCCAACTTTATGTTCTTTCCTCCTGAACTTTTACAAAATAAAACACAAGAAATGACAATATACAAGCAAAAGATCAATAAGAGAAAAAAAACTTGGCCGGGCGGTGGTGGCGCACGCCATTAATCCCAGCACTCGGGAGGCAGAGCCAGGTGGATCTCTGTGAGTTCGAGGCCAGCCTGGACTACCAAATGAGTTCCAGGAAAGGCGCAAAGCTACACAGAGAAACCCTGTCTCAAAAAACCAAAAAAAAGAAAAAAAAAAAAAGAGAAAAAAACTCCAAAAGAAAACAAAATGCAACAACAACAAATCTACAAAAAAAGCCACAGGATTCATTTTGTGTTGACTGTCTACTCCTGAGCATGACAATCCACTAGAGAAAACTGATTTTGCTTTTCAGTGGGTATCAATCTTGAGACTAGAATCTAGTGATTCTCAACCATCCTAATGCTGCAACCCTTTAATACAGTTCCTCATGTTGTGGTAACTCTCAACCATAATCATGTTTTCCATGCTACTTCATAACTGTAATTTTGCTACTGATATGAATAGTAACATAAACATCAGTGACTCCTGATTATTTTAGGAGACCCCAATGAAAGGGTCCTTAAGGTCACTCCCCACATGTTGAGACCTACTGCTTGAGCCTAGGGGGAAACATAATACTATTATTCTGCTAAAGGAATGTAGCAATGAAACAACTCCTAATGACATACTGCTGTCCCCACAGAACAATGTCTTTGTCAACCCACATAAGAGAAGCTTCTTTTTGCAGTAGATGGAAATTAACATAAAGACCCGCAACTGGACAATGTACAGAGAATAAGATACCTTGAAATAGTCATAAATTGGATGCCTTCATCAAACCCTTCCCCTCAGGGCTTAGGGACATACATTGAAGAGGAAGTAGAAAGATCATAATAGCCAGAGAGGATAAAAATCTCTAGGGAAACAGTGTGTTTCAGACTTAGTAGGTCTGATGTACATAGACCTTACAGAGACTTTCACAACATATGAAAGACCTTCATAGGCTCAAGTCAAATGGGGCCACAACACTGAGAGAGGGATGTGGACATAGGTTCCCACCCCTAGCCAATAAGGTATTTGCAGTTGATAGTCTCTTTGCTTTCCATGAAATACATTAAAATGTCATTGTAAACTTTATTTCATTCATTTTATTTTGCCAAATAAATATGTGAAAGCTCTTTTAGATTTTTTTGACCAGGGAATTTTGGAAAAAGAGATTGTTAGTATTTCTCTTCATGATAAGACAGATAGTGTACATGATATTTTTCTTATATTAAAAAAAAGGCCTTTATCATAAAACATAAGAAATGTTTTGAACTTAATCCTTCAGTTACCAAGAATTTACTGAGTGCAAAGGGTGATGAAGATTTGAATGTTAGCTCTGACCAGGGAAAGCTGCAGTCAACTGAGTATATTGAAGATATTATACAGGTAGAACAAATAAATAGGACATCTTGATTGCAAAAGAAAACTGAGAAAAATTACTTGAGATGAGAGAAAGCATCCTACTTTTTGGAAGTAAAAACATAGTCAGTCTCTACTTCCATGATGTTTACAGACAAATTGGAGGATACCCCCATTAGAACACCATTTTAAGTAATATGATTAGTACAATAACTACCTGGTGTTGTCACACCTTTTGGGAAGCAATACTCTTTAAATACTATTGTCACAAACTTGATACATCAAATACAAATTTGGGTATCTCTTTGAACATAGTATGAATGCAGACAGATGTCTCTAATCATAGAATATATTGGGTTAGAATCTACATTTTCTTAGTGTTCAAACTCAAAGAGGCACATTATAGTAAACAGATTATAATTTATGTAACTTGGTCCAATATTTAAATAAAACTGTATCAGACTACAATATAGATAATTAGGAATTAATTTCTATAGTAATTTCAAAACAAATATTTCTTTTAAAATTATCTATCAGAAACTAAGTTAAATAACAACTTACCAGGCTGATAGCCTTAGAATCAAACTCATGTTTAAAATTATTGTATCAATTTCATATAGTACATATATAAACAGTGCTATAATTAGTTTGTGGCATATATTTTAAAGAAAGTAATATACGCAATCATTGTATTTAAAGTATGATACATTTTGCATAGCTCAATATTTGCAAAATCATGAGTGAAATGTGGTGGTAAAAAGTCAGGTCTAGTTAGGATGAATGTCTGTAGACAAATTTTACTGGGTATAGAAATGAACAAAAGCAAGAACAGCAGTATGAAAATGCTCTAATGGAGACTAGGTTGCATAAATCAATAATTTACAACAGAATGTCCAGAGAGGAATGAATATACCAGAAGCATCTCAGACAACTGATACAGACTCAAAGAATCAGTTTATATCACAGCTGCCTGAAGTAGTCACAGGTATGCATTCTGTGACTCTGTATTTTACCTTCCCTGGTTCCCCTAAACATAGTCAATTTATAATCATTATTTTAAGAAAATTACTCCATTTTATCCAGTTTATGGTAAGCCATGTCTGTATACTAGTTATTGAGAGTTCACTAAAGAATATTGTTTTTCATAGTCAAGTCCAAATGTACCTTTGGTATTTCTCACAATTCCATGTCAATATTTTTTAATCTTTTCAGGCCTCTCTGTGAATTTTGATCCTTTCTCTTGCTTTCATTATATAAACTTTATGGGAATATAGTTCTCTGTGAATTCCCACTGGGAAGAAGGGAGTAACTGCTTGAATCCATCCTTTTTCTTCATAGCTAGTCTCACATAACTCTACCTTCAATTTACCTGAGCACTGTGGGAAAGTTACAGGGTAGTGATACTTCTCATCTTCCAAACAGTTTTCAGAAATGCCACTTAAAGAAAAGACTAAGTCCCTGGGAGATTGTTCTCACTTCCAACTTTTTCATCAGAGGCTGTGGTCTTGAGAAATAGAATTGAAATTGTCTTAACCCATTTCAGATCACACAACAGCCAGAGAAGATTATCCTCATTGTTTTTTTCATACCTAGAAATCTGTGATTATACCCATAATGTTATATTTAAATTTTTATGTTAAGAAAAATTATTTGAAATAAATCAATTGAACTAATTGGCCATGGACATTTTTACTTACTATTTTTTTGTGTTTAAAACTGATAGAAAAATTGACTCCTGATGAGTTTTATGAAAACCTGTAATGTATATTTTGCTAACTTTCCTTGAGCAACATATTTCAGTGACTACCTGGGTTCCAATGCTGGTTGAAGTTACCTTGGTGTCTAATTCCTTTGCTATTTTATTAATTATGCTTTCTGTCTCTTTACTTTTCTCATTTAATAAAGTAAGTTTATTGTAGCTAGAGTTTTCCTGCCTTGCCCACAGTCAGGACAAATCTCTCTCACCTGCCAGTCCTACTGCTGCTCAGACCCAACCAAGTAAACACAGAGACTTATTATTGCTTACAAACTGTATGGCTGTGGCAAGCTTCTTGCTAACTGTTCTTATAGCTTAAATTAATCCATTTCCATAAATCTATACCTTGCCACGTGGCTCGTGGCTTACCGGCATCTTCACATGCTGCTTGTCATGGTGGCGGGTGGCAGTGTCTCTCCCCGACTTCCTGTTCCCTTAATTCTCCTCTCTGTTAGTTCTGCCTATACTTCCTGCCTGGCACTGGCCAATCAGTGTTTTATTTATTGACCAATCAGAGCAACAGATTTGACATACAGACCATCCCACAGCACTTCCCCTTTTGTTTTTTTAAAAAGGAAGGTTTTAACTTTTGCACATCTCCAAAGCCAGCTTCGTATATTTGGGAATTGGAGCATAGCTTCTCTTACTACTTCCTGCTGTAGGGGGGCGCTGTATCTTATGATATCTTATGATAGTGCTGTATCTTATGATAATGCTGTGGGATGGTCTGTATGTCAAATCTGTTGCTCTGATTGGTCAATAAATAAAACACTGATTGGCCAGTGGCCAGGCAGGAAGTGTAGGCAGAACTAACAGAGAGGAGAATTAAGGGAACAGGAAGGGAAAGGGAGAAACTGCCAGCCGCCGCCATGACAAGCAGCGGTAAGCCACAAGCCAAGTGGCAAGGTATAGATTTTTGGAAATGGATTAATTTAAGCTATAAGAACAGTTAGCAAGAAGCCTGCCAGGACCATACAGTTTATAAGTAATATAAGCGTCTGAGTGATTATTTTATACATGGGCTGTGGGATTGGCGGGTGACAGAGATTTGTCCTGACTGTGGACCAGGCAGGAAAACTCTAGCTACAGTTTATTATTTCTCTATATCCAGATCAGATCATATGTTTATTTTGTCCATTTTTCCAGTATCAATTATGCAGACACACTATTATTTGTGTCTAAAATTGGATATTACATGGTTATTTCAAATATTTGTGTTTATTTTATGTGTGTGATTGCTTGTCTACATGCACATATGTGTACCACATGTGAGTCTGGTGACTTCAGAGACCAGGTGTTACTTCATCATATGGAATATGTTCAAATCAAACACTATGATGGAGACTAGGGAAAGATGTAACAAAATGTATTTGACCTTTTCCATTTTAGTTAGAACAACCCTTGTTAATTTTTTGGTCTATAGTTTCTATATATAACTAAGAAGAGAATTATGACAAAACTGAGTTCAATAAACATTTACTTATGTAAATATTAGAGACATTACTTCTTCCTTTAGACTTGTGAATATATTCAACCTCATATACAAGGTCTGTCTTAATGTGATGTTCATTACTGAAAACCGCACCTCATACTTCTTTGCACTATAATTAATATATATACATTAACATTTTCTAATTTTATACTTTTTATCTAATGTAGAGTCAGATAGTCAAATAACGCAGTGAGTTAAATGATTTATATAATATTTTTAGGACTAAATAATTGATGATAGCATTATAACCCCACATTTATGCATAAATATTTATAAAGTTCACATTTAACTCACTTAAAATATTTTTGGTACACATTTCTTATACTTACATATACTTAAATAATTCTGAAGGCTGCAGTGTGTCATCACTAAACAAAGTGTAATGCTTCCATATTATTTGAATTTCAAAAGGCACAAAGCAATTTATCATGTGAAGTCATTTTTTCAATCTGTCCGCTGACAGCTATATTGTCTTCAATGCTATTGAAAACAACATGCAAGGAAACTTTTCAATTGCCAATTGAATTATTTAGTGTCCACTCACATTAAATTTAGACAATATTCTGAATAGCCATTGCTTTTATTTTGCCATTCCAATGGTGTTTTAAGTAAGAAAAAGCTGGTAATTAAAGGATGTGTGTGTGTGTATGTGTGTGTGTGTGTTTGTGTGATTCCTACCTCTTATGAATTATTATGAAAACATGCTTGCCTCATATTTGGAGAAAATAGCAGTTTGTCAATAATTTTCAATGTGTTTACTAACCAATCATGATTCTTAACTGTTTCCTTATCCTTGGACCAGCTGTCTGTAATCTTCAGTATGTTTGGAGGAAGGCCAGGAATTTGGTTTCTGCATTCATTAATCATGTTAAGGTTATACAGGCATCCAAGTGTTGAACTTCCCAACAACTAATGATACAACAATATTTTTCAGACACATGGAGAATACAAATTAATGTTTATATATTAAATAAGCAGTTGTGTCTAAATTAAAACTTCCTTATCATTAAACTTGTATTTAATTAGTTTAAAGGGAAACAGTTCACTACAGATGACTTAAACTGAAATGTATCTAAGAAACTAAAGAAACAAATCAGTGTGAAATTAAAAAAAGTACTCAATAAGTGAAAGAAGTATTACTTCAAGTATTAATTGCAGCTGTATGCCTTCACATGCAATTACACTGATCAAATTGTTAAGCCTTGGGAACTGGACTTCAGCTTTTTCCTAACAGTGTGACCAGTGTATAAGTTCACATAGTCCATGAGAATAAGAAGAAAAATTTTGGAAAAGATACAAGTTGTTAATGATTAGCATTCCTGAGCACCTTTACCAATTCCAGCTAACCTGGAGACTGACCACAGAAGTGCAAAAGGAACATTTTAGATCAGAATATCCTAGCTAAACAATTCAGACATTGTAAATTCATCAATGAGAAGGATGAATAATAATGTTTTATTTTTCAACTAAGTGATCCTCCCCCAGGGTTTATTTTGTAATAAGAGTGATTTCAATTCATAGTGGATAAAAAAAGATTTTAGTTGTTTTTAACAATATTTAAATGATCTTCTGTATGGAAGATACAAGTCAAAACATACTAGATCTTTGTTGAGTCACAGAATCATTTTAACATTTTTGGTTTGAATTCATAAATTAATTTAAATTAATAAATATGATATAATAATATTATTTAAGAATAAAAGCTATTTAAAATGTATAGCAAAATATGACATGGACAACAATGAGATAAAATTGACAGAAAAGTTCAGATACCAAGATGGGTAAAAAAAAAAAAATGAATTCTGAGACATTTTTGCCAGGATTTTGTCAAACATCTTTATTCTTTGAAACAGAAATCCTATGTATGACACACTTTTATGTTTCAAAACACAAAAGCAACTGGAAATTTGTGGTATAGTTATTGCTGATGAGCATTCTGAGTGATGAATGAGATGCAACAAAATATTTCAGGATTTTACACATGCACTGAATAGGGGAACTGGTATCCAAGACAATGATATAATTATTTAAGTTAAGTGGTGTTTCCACAGGAAGCCTATAACTTTGAGCTTATATTGCTTTTAAATGTAATTAGTTTCATTAAGGAAGAGCAAAACAGAAAACATAAAATAAATGGGAAAGGAATAGAAATTGTAGGATTTTATTCAGAAAATATTATTAAATATTTACACATCAGAATAAAAAAAGTGCACATTAGAAAAAATTAGTGTGTGAATCATATACAATTAATATGTACACAGTTGTAATATTTTGATACATTTAAATGAAGCTTTACAAGTCAATTTAGAAATCTTATAGTACTATTAGGTAATATTAGAGAAAATGTGAACTATCAAAGCCCATCTTAACAATTTTCAGATACATAATTAAAAAGTTGAACTGTCATAATCACAATTAGAAGTACAGACATGATGGAGGATAATTAATTTTCCTACTCTTATACATAGCACAGTATTGGTCATGTTTATTGAGTACTTAATGATTATTAGTGAACGTACAAATTAAACAAAACCAATGTTATAGGTATTCTTCAGGGAAATCTTTTTATTTGTATTATATTAATAGTTTAATTGAAGATGTTTAAAGTCCTAAAACAGGAAGTCCTGATTTTATTTATTTGATTTAAATGAACTTCACTATGTAATTTTTTTGTTAAATAAATATATGAAAATTAGACATACTGAAGTTTAAGTAATAAAGTCTTATGCTTTGCACAATTAATTAGATGTATATGAAATTTGATATTAAAG
Organism: Peromyscus californicus insignis; assembly: GCF_007827085.1. Taxonomy (NCBI): domain Eukaryota; kingdom Metazoa; phylum Chordata; class Mammalia; order Rodentia; family Cricetidae; genus Peromyscus; species Peromyscus californicus. Next base: position 31,240,987 of record NW_026294447.1, on the reverse strand, counting down.
TAGTTAAAAATGCTAATTAGTTTGGGGATTTTTTTCTTTTCTGACATTAAGAAACAACTTGTGTTATCTTCATCATAATTTCAATGTGAATAATTTATCTGCAAATGTGAACAATTTATATGCAAATGTGAAGTTTGCATGGAGAATCACAGATAATCTCACCACCATGTATGAAAAATATGTGGAAGAAGTAGACCCTTCCCATAATTAAACATCACAGACTTAGGACAAATGGTCAAAGTCACTGGTAATTTTTCTGGGTTTTAAGATGTTAAAAACTTAAAACTAGAAGAATAGTGTAAAGCATTGAAATGTGTAAGCAGGCTTCCTGGGCAAATTATATTTGCAATTTTCATCATTGGAGAAAATGAAGGCATTAAAGCTTGAGTCTCAACACTACATAAATGAAAATGAAAATCTGAAACAACAAAGAATGTGTCAGAAGCCACTGCCATGGCCAAAGAGGGACCAGAGACAGTGCAGTCTCTCTCTCTCTCTCTCTCTCTCTCTCTCTCTCTCTCTCTCTCTCTCTCTCTCTCTCTCTCTCATTATCTTGTTAGAGTGTTTTGCTATGTAGTCCAGGGTGGTCTAGAACTCTCTCTCTTCCCCAGACTTGCCGTATATCTACAATCATCATTACTCTAACAGCAAAGTGAATGCAATTACGTGCATGAGCCACCATGCCCATCCTCTGCCTTTGTCTTGGTTAGCCACAATTTCTTCATTAATATTTGCATATTGTTTTTGTGTATTTATACACTTTCATTTCTAGTTTAATAAGTGATATTTATTACTTTAATATTTATTAGAAACACAGAGTAAAGAGACATGCAATAATCCATGGTTGTTGCCCTAAAAGAATTAAACTTATTCTGTTGTCTATAAACATTTCAACTCAACTGAATCAGTTACAGAAGGATGCATGCCTTGTTTCACACTGTAAAATCAGAAATTTATGATGTTTGTCATAATATATTAGGAATGATTTATGCATATCATTAAACTAGCTATGACATCATATTGTTATGCGAAGAAAAATTTGTTGTAAACAAATTTACTGTAAAAAAATTTAGAGTCTCTATAAATAACATTTTTTTGAGTTTTAAGTATTTCTGTTCTAATACTAATCGGAAGACCAATCCATGGTATGTGTTAAAATATCAAACAAATAGCTGATAAAGTACCATTGCTGTAATGAAAGAAATTCAAGGAATTTTAAAAAGCTGCTTAAAATATTAAAATGCTAAGCCAAAAAATTATTTAGTAAAACAGTAGCACAAATCTTTCTTCAATATGTGTTTTCTTTTTTTTAATCATTTTTTTAATTTTTATTTTGCAATACAAATCAGTTCTACATATCAGTCACAGATTCCCTTGTTCTCCCCCCTCCGGCCTCCCTCACCTTTCTCCCAGCCCACCCCCATTTCCCACCTCCTCCAGGGAAAAGCCTCCCCCGCGGACTGAAATCAACCTGGTAGACTCAGTCCAGGTAGGTCCAGTCCCCTCCTCCCAGACCAAGCCAAGGGATCCTGCATAGGCCCCAGGTTTCAAACAGCCAACTCATGCAATGAGCACAGGACCCAATCCCACTGCCTGGATGCCTCCCAAACAGATCAAGCCAATCAACTGTCTCACCCATTCAGAGAGCCTGATCCAGTTGGGGACCCCTCAGCCATTGGTTCATAGTTCATGTGTTTCCATTTGTTTGGCTATTTGTCCCTGTGCTTTATCCAACCTTGGTCTCAACAATTCTCGCTCATATAAACCCTCCTCATTCTCACTAATTGGACTCCCAGAGCTCCACCTGGGGCCTAGCCATGGATCTCTGCATCCAGATCCCTCAGTAGTTGGATGAGGTTTCTAGCACGACAATTAGGGTGTTTGGCCATCCCATCACCAGAGTAGGTCAGTTCGGGCTGTCTCTCGACCATTGCCAGCAGTCTGTTGTGGGGGTATCTTTGTGGATTTCTGTGGGTCTCTCTAGCACTTTGCTTGTTCCTATTCTCATGTGGTCTTCATTTACCATGGTCTCCTATTCCTTGTTCTCCCTCTCTGTTGTTGATCCAGCTGGGATCTCCCGCTTCCCCAAGCTCTCTTTCCCTCGACCCTCGCCCTTCATTACCCCCACTCATGTCCAGGCTGTTCATGTAGATCTCTTCCATTTCTCCGTTATTGGGTGATCCCCGTGTCTTTCTTGGGGTCCTGTTTTCCAGGTAGCCTCCCTGGTTGGGAATCCATCTCCCCCAAGATCCAGCTATACCACTCTTGGGCATATACCCAAGGAATGCTCAATCATACCACAAGAGCACTTGTTCAGCTATGTTCATATCAGCATTGTTTGTAATAGCCAGAACATGGAAACAACCTAGATGCCCTTCAACTGAAGAATGGATAAACAAAATGTAGTACATATGCACAATGGAATACTACTCAGCAGAGAAAAACAATGACATAATGAGGTTTGCAGACAAATGGATGGATCTAGAAAAAATCATCCTGAGTGAGGTAACCCAGACTCAGAAAGACAAACATGGTATGTACTCACTCATAGGAGGATACTAGATGTGGAACAAGGATGACTGGACTGCAATATGTGTTTTCTTTATTTGTGTGTATAACTCAATTCTTTCTATAGTCATTCTTGAACAAGGCAGATGTCTTTCACAATGATATTTTAGCTGTATGTAGAACCATACTTATATGTATTATATTTGATTTAGAAAATGTATTTTTACCTTAGCCTATTTTAAATGAAAATGTTATTTCAACACCCCTTGAATTTCATTTGATGACATAAATCACGTGGCCAAAGGAATTATAAGAGATATGATACATGAGCACATCTAAATAGAAGTGTCTTTTATGCCTACATTAATTGTTTTTGAATTGCTCTCAGGTTAATAGATATGAGACCATGTATTTGAGATGGAGCATGCTCTTTTCACTTTGTCTTGGAATGTTAAAAGGCAGAAACACTACATACTGATGCCACTCATTTCCCAGGTTCTTGCTTTTGTAGCTACAGGAAAATATAGTATTTAGAAATCACTTTTATCTTTGCCTGTTAATAAGTAAAATATTATGAATTTTGAAAGTACTATAAAAACAAACTACCTATCAATAAAATGAGGGAAGTTTGGCTTACTATTAGAGTGGACATCTTACACCTTTATGTTTCATCTTTGTTCTTCAGGGTGTGAGATTTCATGGAATAATTCATTTACCTGGTTCTATGACCAACATGTAACATTGGTTACAATTCTCCATTCATTCATCTAATTACTCAATCACATTTATTCTTCATTCATTCATCTACTTACTCAATTGCACAATAAAATATTTTTGTGAAACATGCATCTACCCAGAAGAGTTAAGAACTTCCAATCCTTTTGAATTGTTATGATTTTCATGCCATATGTGTTACTATTTATGAACATTAAATATAATTTTAGATTATAATTTTAGAATTATAGTTAGTAATGAAGCAATGGTTTCTTAATTTACTACATAAATGATTTATTTGGAAATAACACAACAAACATAAAATCATACTCAGTACTTCATCTTCATCTGAGACATATTTATTTAGGAATATTATATACTGCAGAAATTTTACTACTCAACTGTGCATGATGGTACATGCCTCTAATCCCAACATACAGAAGTTATAGATAGAAATATTTGAATTCAAGACCACTGTGAGTCCCAGGCAAGAGGCAAGACTGCACTACCACAGTAAAAAGGATGTCTAAAAAAAAAAACACTGAGCAAAATGACAACAAAAAGCAAATTTATCTAACAATTGTCTTTAGGTGACATCAGTTCAAATGAAGAAAAAATACATAATATACACAATTATATAAACACACAAATGTATGTTTATATGTATGTAATTAAATTCATACATATATTGAAACATATCCAGGTAGACCATTACAAAACTATATGTGAAAAAAAGCAAAACCTTCCAAGGATTTATAGTTAAAGAATCAATAATATCCACTAATAAAAAGAAAAATATACAAAAGTCAGGTATTTGGTTTAAATGTCTAATTTAATTATATGTGGCAACAGAATTTTAAAGAAAACTTTTGTCTCTCTTCACTGAGATTTTTATTTTCTGCCCATTTAAGTTACTTATAGTAAATTATGACTTGAATATACAAAAAGTAAAATTCCAGAAAAAATCTTTCATAAATTCAAACATATTTTATGGTATATTAAATTTAGTCATGTTTATGCATTTTATAAGCATGTTTCTGTGCCTAATTATTCAATCAAACTTTACCATATGTATATACATATAGTACCAATACCTTACTTTATATAGGATTCAGAACTCTTTGTAGTTTAAGGCATCCACTAGTTGTCTGGAGAATAACATTGTCCTTGAAAAAGAACAGGAGGACTAACGCACAAAACTGTGTTAGAAGTCACATAATTTATTACATACACTAGAGTTTAATTTTGTAAATACAATAATTTATCACTGAAAGTACTTAACAGTATTTATCACCTGAAGCATTGTAAAGAAGCCAATTATTCATGTAGAGGGCTTGGTGTATTATGTATAACTTGCCCATTGCAATGCCTGTTTATAAAATGGACTAGGTGCTCAGATTGGTAATTTATTCACCAGCAGAAAATGAGGGTTCCTAAGTGGTGTTGATACTAATAGAAAAATTCTCCAGGGCAGGGACCAGAGCATATAAAGTCATTTATATCTCTGGCTACTAAAGAATGTTATAAAATATGTGAGTTCCTCTCTGGACCATTCTAAAGAAAAAGTATACTATAGGTAAATATTTAAGTTTAAAACCTAAAACACTAACTTATTCTCTTCAATCTATATGTGTATATGATTTAGACTCCCAAGAAGCTTTACTTTGGTTTATTAGAAAATTAATTAAGCTGTGAAATTACATAAACAGTATACATCTAGTAATGTCTCTTACTGCCTATTTTAAATGTTCATCATATTTAAAGAGAGAATGGAGAATTTTTACCTAAGTGTGAAGAAGTTACTTGTTTAATTCAGTAGATGTATTAAGCTCATCTTTAATGATTTTATGAACAAATTTAGTTTCTCTGAGAGCAGTTTAGGGATATTATTACAGTAAAATTTCAAATCCACAAAGGAAAAAAACATCATGTTACTACAAAAAGGCTCAAAAGCCCTGAACAATCTTTATCAAAGAATAATGCTGACTTTATAGATCTTATTTGACTTAAAATACATTAAAAAGCTATCATAATCACAATAATATAATGACAATATAAAATGAGGCAAACTGGGGTCTGGAGAGGTGTCTCAGTGGTGAAAGGCATTTCCTGCTCTTTCAGGGGTCTCAGGCTCATTTCCTAGCACCCACATGGCCACAAAAAAAATCTGTAACTACAGTTTGAGGGGATTGGATGCCCTTGTCTGGTTTTTTGGGCACCAGGCACACATGTAGAACAAAATTTATTGATTTGTGATATTTCCTATATGTACTTTCATGTGGATGTTTTAGTTTAGAATGAACCATTTTATTCTTTTCCTTAATTGTTTTGTTTTTATTCTTTTCCTGAATTGTTTTGTTTTGTCTGTCATAATTTGTTTTGGTAATAATAATTTAATGATTAAAACATCTGGAGAGATGACTCAGTGTTTAAGAGTGAGTACTTGCTGTTCTTATAGAGGACCTAACAAAAACATATTAAAGATATAGGAGAGAAATAAGGACTTCCTTTAACTGCCAGTAGATTTTTCATCTATATACATATGTGTATGTACATATTTATTAACTATTTATGAATTTCATATATTGTATTTTGATCATATTCATCCCTTCTTCCAACTCCTCCACCTCCATTTTATATATACTAACTTTTTTTCTCAGTATTTTAAAACCCATCCTGCCCAGTTAGTTCTGGCTATGTACTCTTGTGTGTTTGGCAATTCACTGAAGCTTGTCACAACCTTAAAGAAAACAGATTCTTAGATTCCTGGAGTTTCCATTTCACTAGGTATCTAGCAAGACTCTGCCATCTCCTATAACCAGGCAGGACTTCCAGTGCAAGTGTTGGGACACCAACCCAGATCCTAGACCTATAATTTGTCCTACCTACAAGATGTGCTGGGGTAAAGGTGGTGCTTAAACTGTGGTAGTGACCAACAAATGACTGGTCCACCTTGAGACCCAAGCTATGAGAGGGAGCCTACCTCTGTCACTGCACGGAGGGCCAGGAACCAGAGCCTTAATAGCCCAGAGACCCAGGATAGAGCCAAATATGACAGGAAAAAAGGTCATTGATATGATTCATAATGATATTCTGCTGTACTCTTAGACAATAGCCTAGCATAATCATCTTCAGAGGCTTCATGTAGGAACTGATGGAAGCAGAGGCAGAGATCCACAGTCAAACATTAGGCAGAACTTAAAGAATCCTGCAGAAGAGGAGGCAGGATTGTAGATGCCAGAGTAGTCAAGCACACCACAAGAAAACCCACAGAATCAACTAACCAGGGCTTATAGGGGCTCACAGAGACTGAACCATCAATTAAGGAGCCTACATGAGTCTGACTTAGGTTCTCTGCATATATGTTATGGTTGTGTAGCTTGGTCTTCTTGTGGGACTCCTAATGGAAGCAGGACTGTCTCTGATTCTTCTGCCTGCTTTTGTGACCCTATTCCTCATACTGGGTTGCCTTGTCCACCCTTGTGAGGGGCGATGCTTAGACTTACTGGAACTTGATATGTGATGTTTGGTTGATATCCATGGAAGACCTGTTCTTTTCTGAAAAGAAATGGAGGAGTAGTAAATGTGGGATCAGGGGAGGCCTGGGAGGAAAGGAGGAAGGAGGAAACCATGGTATGGATGTAATGAATGAGAGAATACATTTTTAAAAATTAAAAAAGGAAAACAGACTTTCCTTCTCCCTCTAGATATCAATCAATTGCAAATAGCTTCTCACTTAGGGGAATTTGAATTCTCATAAACAATAGTAAATGATTTAATTTATAATACAGGTATAAAATGTGAGTAGACATTTATTCAGTGAAGTTTCAAGAAGCCATTTAAGCATGGAGTTATCATTTAACCTAATGACCTACCCTTGAGTATTTAGTTCAGACAGTTGATGGCACATTTTTTAAAATAATGTGTCTACACAAAATGGAAGATAATATCAGCTGAGAAAATCAGTGGTTTGATGTCCATTTTAGAGTCTACTTAAAAACTATAATAACACAATCTCATGTATTAGGTTACAAAAGAGAAATGGATTTTTATTCTAGAATGTAATGCAGGAGCCCTGGAGATTATTCTGGCCAAGATATGTTCAGTAATTCAGTAATTCTATTAAAATACAACTAATAAACATAGGTCAAGGTGCATATTTTGCACTTCCTTTCATATGCAGTGCCTGTATGATGTGCTGAGAAGCTCATAGTATTGAGTCTTTATATATAAAAAATGATGCTGGGCGGTGGTGGCACACACCTTTAATCCCAGCACTCAGGAGGCAGAGCCAGATGGATCTTTGTGAGTTCAAAGCCAGCCTGGTCTCTAAAGCGAGTTCCAGGAAAGGCGCAAAGCTACACAGAGAAACCCTGTCTCGAAAAACCAAAAAAAAAAAAAAAAAGAATAACTGAGATTTTCATACGGATGGCTTATGATAAATATCTTATTTAGTTGTACTATGTCACTGTAGGCATTGTAGCCTATGAAAGGATTAACATTTTCCCCCAGAACCTTTAGTTGTATAATACCCTGTACAACGTATGACTCTATCTGAACATAAGACTGCTACAAAACAATATATTATGGAACATACTTTGGCATATGATGACACAGTTTAGGAGAATTATATGGAAAACTTTTGTTCTATTGCCAGGCTCCTGGAATCCAATCAAATTCTCCAAGCTCCAACTGAATGCAGGAATAAGTATGATGAATTTGTAGACTCTCTCCTATGATACACTAGAGGGTTTTTGTTTTGTTTTGTTTTCTGCAGCAACACAGAATATGAATGCTAATCATATCCCAGTGCCCAGTACTGAGGTATCTTGATAATTTCATCATTCCATCAGTGAAGATTGTGACCTCAAATAATGTTCAAATCTCAGTGTTGGAGAGGGAAATTTTCTTTGGACCCTTGAAAAACTCTAGATAATGAATGTTCTTTACATAAACTATTCCTTCATTCTTTACAAATGTCCTTATTCTCTGTGCTCCATCACTCACACACATAATACCACTAACATACTAACATATATAAATGCATGCATATATTTTATACATATTGTAACCTGAATCTTAAAAGGTCTTATTAATAAAAAAAAAAAACAGAGCTAGGTATTGGAGTGAGAGCTGAAAGATTAGAGAACATGCTAGCCACATCTTACCTCTAGGAAGTCCTCAGCCCAATGAGAGAGCTACTTCCTGTATACTCACACCTATATATCTTTCTGTGCCCTGTCATCTTACTTCCTCTCTCTGCCCAGCTACATCCCTTCCTTTTTCAGCCAAGCCCTATCACTTCCTGTCTGTCTGTACAGACCTCCAGTCTTCTGTGGTTAACTAGTGCTGGGAATTGAAGGCATGCACCATAATGCCTTGCTCTGTTCCCAGTGTGGCCTTGAATTCACAGAGATCCAGATGAATCTCTGCCTCCCCAATGCTAGGATTAAAGGCTTGTGCTACCACTGCCTGACTTCTATGTTTAATATAGTGGCTGGCTTTGTCCTCAGACCCCCAGGCAAGCTTTATTTGTTACAGCACAAATAAAATATCACTACAACATATTACTTCTTTCTAGTAAATTATTTATTTTTAAGCCCTTTATTCAACTCACAAGTATTTCTATTCAAGTTTTTCTGCCCAGATTGCCAATTGGTTTGTGTCTTCTGACTGAAGTATAACTAGTGCTTTATTTCTTTTCTTAACACCTTAGAAAAATGCTAATAACATTTAAGTAAATGAGTAGATGGATGTGGATAAGCCACTATATTTCAATGCTATCAATGGGAAAAACGGGTATAAACAAAGGCAAAAACGATGCCCCCCCCCCCCATTGATTTAATTAGTGCTGGTTTATTCACACTCTGGCCAGTGTGGCAGAGCTCCCTCTTTAGTTAGTGCTGGTTTGTTCACACTCTGGCAGTGTGGCAGAGCTCCCCCTGATTTAGTTAGTGTTGGTTTATTCACACTCTGGTCAATGTGGCAAAGCTCCCCCTTTGATTAAATTAGTGCTGGTTTATTCACACTCTGGCCAGTGTGGCAGAGCTCCCCTTTGATTTAATTAGTGCTGGTTTATTCACACTCTGGCAGTCTGAGCACCTCTCTTTGAACAAAAAAAAAAAAAAAGGAAATGTCTGAAAGGATAAGATTTAAGCCATCATTTCTCTGTGGTGTTTTGTTTCTGGAAAACTTGGTAATAACTTTAGCCAGTTTTTGAGCATAATGACTACCAGTTCAAAACCTGGCATGGAGTGCTATGGACTGGGAAAGGCCACCCTTAGTCTTGGAACAGGATCACTTTCACAATGCACTCACTGCGACTGATGCACTGAGGGGAAATACTCATAGAACTACACCCAGCCAACTATGTTTGAATAAAAACTTATCTATTTTTTTTTTCAATTTTCTTCAGAAAGTTTCAAGCATTCAAGTATTTGGCTTTTACAGTAGAACTATTACTGGGGCATCTAGAACTGGCCACATTATTTTAACCTTGTATATTCAGGCACATTGAATGGTGTGCATCCCAAACTTACCACAGTGTTAATACTTTGCTCTGCTCTTACCACTTAATATTTCTTGAGAGTTGTGTTTTTATCAATATGAAGTCAGTGTGATCTAAGTATGTCCTGTAAGTTTTCTTGCAAATATTTAAAGGTTACTTATCTCAAATGAAATATAATTTATGAAAATAAAAAAATTGAAAAGTAAAAATAAATTTCTGCATCTTGTTAATGTGTGAAAATAGTATGTGTAATAATACTACTGAAAATCACATGACATCACAGACTAAGTCAAAGTTAATGACAAAAAAGGATAACTAAGGTTCATGTGGTTTAGATATTGAAATTGTTTATTTTGGTTTTGTCTTTCTGGTAAGTATTTATATTATGATATATTTTGATACAGAGATTGTCAGAAACTGAGATCAAAAGTAGGCATGTATTATGACTTTAGTAGTTTAATATGACGTAGGTATTTTTATCTACTTTGCAATTATATTATGAAAAACCACTCATGAACTAAGATGTTAGAAACTAAAATTTCAGTTAGTACACCTAATACATGAACATCATACTCAGCAACAGAGTACCCTCTAATTATACCTCACTTTTGCCTGATTATTTGGAATCGGACATTCTTGTGACACCACCCAGCTTCATAAAAGAGAATTGCATGTGATTAGTTATGAAAAAATTACAATATCAAAGTCTGGTTTATGATGAATGTGACGTTCTTCTGAATAACTGGGGAAAAAAAGAAAAGTTGATCAAAAATGAAAACATTTTAAGTTGGGAGTCATTATTTCAACAGATGTTACCGCATTAGTTAAAGATTTCTGAAAGAGAGTAAAAAAGAAAAGAAAAAAAAAACATATGGTATGTGGATGCCATATAAGCATTTTTTTCATGAATTGTATACATTATTTTTTAAAATTTAGGAAATAACTTACTATAATTCACATATACACTTGAAGACCAAGCAATATAATTTTGACATTTATAATCTAAATTACAGAGAAGAAGAAAACAAATGAAAATTATTAGAAACATTATTGTTGAAATTTATTGTTTACATCTAAAGATGACATTAAAGGTCAAGGTTTTCCTTGGGCATTACTTTTAACTATGATCAGTTTATTCTCTATTAGCAAAAGTTTCACAGCAAAATTCCATGGGTTATGGCCACTGCCTCTTCTTAACAATATTTCCATTTAACTACTAGCTAAACTTTTCTTTAATTAGGGTTAAAATGTTTTGTTTAATTTTATAAGTGATTGTTCCCATGCTACCCACTCCCTTAGGCATAGCCAGAGCTGGTTAGTGAAATCAGAGCAGCAAGTGCTAAGGAGCTGTTCTTCCATTTCTTTTCTTATACCACAAGATTCCAGTTAAAAGATGGAGACACTGATGGATTGATTCTGACACACATCCTTCTTTCTGTATTGAAGAACTTACCCCTCTGGAATTCAGTGTCTAACACTGAGAGGAACAATTGAAAAGGTAGTTAACTTCATTTAGTTGTTCATCTATGAAGATCTCTTTATTCCCCGTCCAAGTTGTTTGATTTCTACAAATCTAAGAATAAAATGTTCATGTTCCAACAAATCTACACCTTAATTTCAAGCTTCTGTAAAGACCTCTTAACCAAGAGGCAGGACTCTTCCAAAACGCCTTCAGTAATAGCCCAAGGCAAATTACCTAGGAAGGATACACTACTCTTGATGGCATGCAGCAAATCCTTGGACAGCCAGCTGCATGATCTTCATCTTCTACACATAGCCTAGGGAAAAACTGAATATTTCCCACTGTTTTCTTCCCAGTTCTAAAAACTCCAGATCTCTCTTCTGCTTTAGTCTCTAAGTTACCCTTCAAGTAATAAATGATAATAATAATTATTATAGTAATTATTATTATTATCATCACTGAACACTGACTGTGGGAACACATAATGAGATGTCTAGAGATCTTCCTCTTACAGTAGTAGACATGGGAATCTGAGGGTCAAAGGCTCATAAAGTTTTCCAGCAGAAGCAGAAGAGACTAGCTGTCTCATTCATGGACTTCCAGTGCCTGTGCAAGAGCACCGAGAAAGAGTCTCACTAACAAAAATCAGTGTCTGTGAATTTGTCTAAATTCTTTTTATTCTTGTTGATGAAGAAGAATCCTACTTTTCTCCTAAACAGATGGGAGAGGTTAAAAATACATTACTAACACTGCTTCCTTTTTCATTACACACTGATATTTTTTCTTCCTTTTCTCCTCAAAAATTTTATGTACAGACTTTTGGAGTAAGAAATTGATGAGAAAGGAAGTTCGCTTGAGCATGAACACTGTCATGATAAGGAAGCCCTGGAAAATATGTTCCATTTCTAATTATTAAGTGATTTAAAAAAATGAACATGTAGTATTTGAATTTTATGACTGACTTTATTTTACTAATATCTTGATTTGATGCTTATTAACTCTTTCTGGAGTATAATAATTGGATTGACTTTCTGCTATCAAATCCAGACATTAAACAACATAATCTCTCAGTAAAGTAAAGCAAGAGTTCCTTGGAAACCCATAGAACCTACCCAACACTGATGCTATCTCTATGGACACATTCTTAGGTCGTATTTATTGAGACATACTGTATAGGTCTTGTCACCTTCCCAGAATATCTTCCTGTTGTTATGTTGGCCACTCTATTTGTTTACTATACATCCTGAGTTCAGTTTTCCCTCCCTCCACCTTCTGTTCCCTGTCCCTCTCTGCCCCTCCCCCATTCACTACTCCTCTGTTTCTGTTCAGAAATGGGCAAGCCTCCCATGGGTGTCAACAAAGCATGGAATATCAAGTTGAGGTAGGACTAAACACCTCCCTTTTTACTGAGACTGTGTAAGGCAACCTAGAATGAAGAGTAGGTTCCCAAAAGCCAGCTCAATCATTAGGGACAGGCCTCGATTCCACTGCTAGAAAACCCACAAATAGACCAAGCTTTACAACTGTTACACAAAAAGAGAGGGCCTAGGTCATTCCTATGCAGGCTCCCTAGCTGTCAGTCCAGAGTCTGTAAGTTCCTATGAAGCCAGGTTAGTTGTTTCTGTGGGTTCCCTTGTGATGACCTTAGCACCCCTGGCTAGTTCAGTCTTTCCTCCCTCTCTTCAAGCTTCCAGGAACTTGGCCCAGTCCTTGGCTGTGTCTCTGCATCTTCTTCCATCAGTTACTGGATAAAGGCTCTGTGATGACAACTAGGGTAGTCACCAATCTGATTATAGGAGAAGGCCAGTTCAGACACCCTCTCCACTATTGCTGGGAATCTTAACTGGGACATCCTTGTGGATTCCTGTAAATTTCCCTGGTACCAGGCTTCTCCCTGACCTGAAATCCACCTCTACATCAAGATATCTCTTTCATTACTCTCCCATTTTGTCTGCCCCCAACCTGCTCAAACTGATCCCTCATGTTTCCATCCTCTACTCCCAACCTCAGTTTACCCAGAAGATATATTCTATTTCCCCTTCCAAGGGAAATCTGTGTGTCCCTCTTCGGGTCCTCCTTGTTACCTAGCCTCTGTGGGGCTGTAGGTAGCATGATTATCATTTACTTTACAAGTAATATGCACTTTAGCTATACAAGTCTTGGGCATATACCCAAAAGATGTTCAGTCATACCAGAAGGACACTTGCTCAATCAGCTATGTTCATAGGAGCTTTATTCATAATAGCAAGAACCTGGAAAAAACCTAGATGTCCTCAACCAAAGAGTGGATAAAGAAAATGTGGTACATTTACACAACGGAGTACTAATCAACTGTTAAAAAAAAGACATCATGAAATTTGCAGACAAATGGATGGAACTAGATAAATAAAAAAAGGCTCCTGAGTGAGATAACCCAGACTCTGTTATTTTTCTTAAACCTGTTGTAATATACTTACATGTTCCACCAAATGTCATTCTTGGTACTGAAATTCAAGTAGTCTGCAGTATCTGTGAAGATTGTCTCCAGGATTCTGAACCTCAAATCCACCTGTTCTGTTTCTTTGCATAGGGGGATGTATTTGCATATATTCTATATTATGTTGCAGTACACTGAATTATCACTGGTTAAATATAATGCCTAATAAAATGTAAATATACATTGTTATCCTTTGAGTTTTTGAACTAATTTTTACTGTTTTCCTAAACTCTTATGGTATACATGTTATAAAACCTACAGATGCCCAAGCTATGTGTAGGAAAGACTGGCTCCAGTAGCTACAGTGGCAATTTTGAGTAAGTATAGTTTAAGTGAATTTCCTGTGTCTATTGCCCCAAATGATTTGTATCATATTATTATTAAATAAATGAAAACAGGCATTTTCAAATGTAATGAAGTGATTTTTTTTTTAGAATAGCAACATAAAACAGTGTCAATTAAACTCACTGCAGGTTTGAGGGAAATGGTTACCAATGGGATCTCTTTGTGTATTAATAAAAGGGTATTTTCAAAAATACTATTCACAGATTGCATGCATTGTCTTCCATTTATCGCCGTTTTAGAGGCACATAATATTTGAAGACAAATAATGGTACACATTAATCTGTAGAAAACTCATATCAATAACAAAATTAAAGCTCCATAGTTGAAATAATGTAAAAAAAATTCCTATTTTTAACAATCTTTGAAAATTATTATTGTAATTATATTGCATGTGTGGTGTGTACTTACAAGTATGTGTGTGTACATATGTGTGTGTATATTTGTATATGTATGTATCTGTGTGCACATGTGTGTGTACAAATGAGTACATGGGTATGTAAATGTTATGGGCATGTGAAACACCGAATGTTTTGGAGGTCAGAGGACAATTTTGTAGAGTCAGTTATCTCCTTCCTCTAGTCTATGAGTGAGTTCTAGGGATTGATCTTGAGTGGCCAGGTTTGGGCAATGAGAACTTTATCAGCCTAGCCATCTTGGAAACAAAGTAATTCTGTTTTATCTAATGTATTAACACAATTATATATTTTTCCTTATCTCAACTTACAAAAATAATCTTAAAGTAACATTATAAGTGAATTAAAATTGTACACTGTAAGAATTAGGGTTGTCATAATTTGTATAGTTCTATTTTGAAAATTGAAGAAACTGCATAATATTAGTAGTCTTGAATACATACATTTTCAGTTTTTATTGATTACATGATTTAATGACAAATAGAAATAAGATATAATAGTCAGATACAAGCAAGCATATTATTTTATAAAATTTATTTTCAAATATAAAAGCATAATAAATGAATCATCATTTTAAAGAATTTACTGAAAGTTAATTATCACAGCATTTGGCATTACACTTTACAGAAACCAGAAATTTTATTCTATATTTTGGATAGGCATAACTACCCACATTATTAAAACTTATTTCAAAGTTTATGTTTCATCAGAAAGAAAATTCAATTAAAAATAGCTTTAAGATATTCATGACTGCTTCACAAATTTTATACCAATAATATTTTAACTAATTGTGGAATAATTTGGCAACTGCTAATTTGGAGGATGCTCAACAAAGACAGTTTAGTTTCAAACTAATCAATTACACTAATTGAGTCTTTCAACAGGTAACAAGTTTAAGATATACTTCAATCTACTTTAGCTTTCT
Organism: Peromyscus californicus insignis; assembly: GCF_007827085.1. NCBI lineage: Eukaryota > Metazoa > Chordata > Mammalia > Rodentia > Cricetidae > Peromyscus > Peromyscus californicus. The sequence continues at coordinate 31,225,636 of NW_026294447.1, read as the reverse complement.
CTAATCCACTAGAAAGATCAGACTTGGAAAACTTGTATATGTTTCTGAAATTCAAAGCAGAGGTTTTAACATTATTTACTTCCACTGAACTTATTTAATGCATGGCATTTTTTTGTGGTCTTATAGTCATTAAATTGAGGTTATAATGAACTTCATTTTCTAAAAGTGATGCCTGAGATAAAAATGTCATGAACTCTGTGACTTATTTTGGATAGTAAATACCATTTAAAAAGAATACTCTCATTAAACATAATCTTTTAAAATATCCCACCTGCAATGCAACTTTAGGAGAAGAACATGTAAAAGTAGGAGCAATAGGGCTCATGCAGATAATGTTAGGTATAGTCCATGTATTCAGCAACGCATCTTAGTGAAAGTGGGTTAAATTTACAAAACAGAAAGCAAATCATGTGAACTGGATGCAAAATTGGAATATGAGGCCTATATTATTAAAAAATAACAATGAAAATAGTATTTGCCAGAAGGCAGTATTGGTCCCTCACTTCTGTGCAGGAAGAACATAATGCTATATGAGGAGAATGATTAGGCCAGGGTTTGTTTGAGGGTGCTGTCAGAACTGTGCACTGTGAATCACCAGAACAGGAACTCAGTGAGATCTGAATTTGAAAGAGTGGCAGAAAAATGATATGGGAGAGAAAGGGTGACTATCTAAGAGAAATAAATAGAATCCACTGATACATAAAGATGAAAAATATTCTTTTAAAGAAATATATCTTCTTAGAAAAAAATTGACTTAGCCTAGTGTATCATTTATGGAGTCTAGGTCAAGATTACAAAAGAAGATTCACTTAATAGCTAGGAAAATGGAGTCTCCACCAGCAAAACACACAAAGTCAATCCCTTCCTCTCACACCATACAAAAATCCCTTACAAGTTATCAAATATCTTTATGTAAGAGTTGAAAGTTTTAAACCATTATAATAAAACATAGTGAATCAATACAGAATCTAGGCATAGACAATCCCTCTCTGAATAGGATTAAAATTCATTGGAAATAATAATAAAAAAGAGTTGGCAAATTGGGCTTATTCAATATGCAGCAAAGGAAGACCCTAGTAGAGTGCAGAGTGAGTCTAAAAAATTGCAGGAAACTGTCAACTCTCTCTATATCAAACATTAATATTTGAATTAACATAAGGAACTCAAAAACTTAAACACAAATAACCAAATCAATACACCAGAAAGAAAACTGAGCTGATATTTGTTAAATGATATAAACAGACAGTGAATAGATAAGCAATTTTAATATAATGAGCCAACAAGGAAATGCAAATCAAAATTGTATTGAATTCCCATTTCCCGTCAATCAGAATGTGTATACTCCTGGTGGGCCTGTAAATTAGTGCTTCCACTATTGACATATCATGGAGGCATATTAAAACCAGATGATCTAGCTGTATTACTTCTGGACAAATACCCAAGGACATCAAAGGAACATAAAACAGTGATACCTGAACACCCATGTTTCTTGTAACAGTACTCACAACGATTAGTACTGGAAATCATCATGTAAAGCAAAGTAAATGAGACTCAAAAAGATAAAAGTATCTCATATTTTCTCTTATATATGGATATTAAAAGGACATGAAATAATAAGTAGGGGTACTAATAGCGAATATTCAGGAGAAAAGTAGAAAGCGGGTTAGGAATAAGTGTAGATACATGAAGAATTAGAGTAATAAATATGACCAAATATGTATGTTAAAATATCAGTGAAATTCACCATTTTGTACAATTATATAGACTAAAACCTGCATTTATATATCAACAGCCAAATATTTTAAAGTTGTAGATCCAGTTAACAAAGTATGTACTATTATTTTTACTCTAATGAATATACCTAATATTACACTTAGGTTTGTTGTAATGGCTTACTATCTTATTTACTTATTGTTACTCTTTTTTTTTTATTTTTTTGAACCCTTTAGCACAAAGGGGAATATGTAATAGATCTTTGTGGTCCATAAAGACAAAGGATCCCGAGTCACTGCTTAAATGTAAATATTCCCTGCTGTGGAATTTGTGAGAATAAGCTTGAAGAACTGAATAGGTTTCAAAAGGAAATCAGGACTGTGGAGTTCATACAGTAGATGGTGGGATCTAGCTTTGGGTAAATGTCTTTGTTTGGTCTTGTGAAATCAACAGTCTTGAGTCATGTGCTGTTAGAGGAAAGCAATAACAGCACAGAGCCAGATGCCAGGACGTACTGGAAAGAGGACACAAATGATGCCTGATAGAGAACAAGGTAGATGAGAGCTAAGAATTAAATAATTTCAGTTCAGTGTTTCTCAAAGGGAGAAGGGAAATGACATGATTATCCAAACAACCAAGAAAATACAAAGCATTGAGCTGCAAAAAGATGAAAATGTACAGAACATTCCCTAGTTTTGATAAAGAAGTGAATTTGTTATCCTAGAGCGTGTCTAGCAACTGAAGCCTCATCTACTTGGGAATATGAGGCTGAAAGATGTCAGCTGAGGCTCTTTGTAGACAAAGTTAGACATTTTGTAAAAGAAATGTGTCCGTAGGCTAGAAATTATAGAAAAGGAAATGTAATATTCTGGCAATGACATAATTTACTTGAGTTTGAGAGTGGGTATTCAAATGTGGGCACTGAAATTCTGGAAAACAAGGGTTTGGTATTTTAATATAGAATACGTTTCCATAATTTCCCAATCCTGATCTTGACCTCTCCCCCTACCCCCTACCTTGCTCATATACTCCCTCCTCCCTCTTCAACTGAACTCCAGGAGCTAGGGCCAGTGCTTGGCTGTGCATCTTTACTAGGCTGGAGAGATGCCTCAGCCCTTAAAGGCTAGGCTCACTACCAATTATGTTATTCTAAATCAAGTCTTTGATGGGTCTTCTAGATGATTTGTTCCATACCAAACTATTGTTATCATTCTGTAGAAATGGTAATGCGACCTTGTAGAAAGAATTTAGAGAAAAGCTGAACTGCACCAACTCATCAGAAATCCAGAGTTCAAAGGGCATAATTTATACTTTAGGCAAATATATTGTACAAAAAATAGCATTTTCAGGTATATCTTATTTGTTTCTAAAACTAAGATCAAAGTGGTGAGAGTCACTATATAAAACTGACTTTTAACTGCATTTGGACACAATCTACCTGTGTGGTATTGAGCCCGCTGTACAGTGGTTGCATCAAAGATGGCCAGCTACATATGGTCATCTTCTTTTTCCCTCTTAAATTTTGTACATGAAGTTCCTACTGGTGGCCATAGAAAACCACTGTGAAATGTAGAGTTGTTAACAATCATCGTTTCACGATATTTCTTTCATTTTCCAATGATATTTTATTATATTTTAGTCAACAATGCCCAAACATTCTCACGTAAGGGAGAAGTACTTAGTCTCTACAGAAAAAACCACTTCCGCACTCGTTTGGGAGGAGAGGGTGCGGAGGGTTCCTGGTCTTGGGATGTTCCAGGTAGAGATGAAGCATTATTTGAAGTATGAGATTCTCCTGGAACGCCGTCTTCCTCATGTTTTGGATTTTTCTTTTTCTCATCGTTCCGGTAGTAAAAGACCAATATGGTGCGTTTTCTTCCTTTCTTCTTGCCCTCTGAATTCTCTTCAAGCACAGACTGTACTTTCTTTATTATTTTGGGGAATTTGTCAGAAACGGTGCCTTTCGCTGACTCACGAAGCCTTTGCTTCTGGCTTTTGGTGCTTCCTTTTTCCATATTTGTGCTTCTGGTTGATCCACCCTCAGAGTAGCTTTCAGAAACTGTGCCTGAACTGGATTCATCGGGATCCTCAGTAGCGTCGTCCATGTCCCGTCGTCGTAGCTGTACTGGCTGCAATTGATTGTGGGACACCTCTTACATATTCCCTCAGGACAATGAGAAGCCACACCCTTCAGCTTTGATTGGTTACTAAAATCCTCCTCCAGCCAATGGTATTTCTAAGGTAACATGGATGTCACAAAGGTAGCTCTCCCACAAATTCCATGAACTGGAGAGGGGAGAAGCTTCACTGAGGAAGAGTTCAAATAATTGAATTAGAGGAAAGGATCCTATATAATTCACCATAAAATATTTTTTCTAATATATTTGTATTTTTCCCTTTTCATAAAATATATCCTGATTATAGTTTCCCCTCCCTACCCTTCTCTGTTTCTTTACACCTCCTCTCCCCTCTGAATCTATTCCCATTCAGTCTCTCATTTGAAAAGAGTAGGCTTCCAAGAGACAACAACCAAACATGACAAAATAAAATATAATAAGATGAAGCAAAACTATCATATCAAAGTTGGTCATGACAATACAACATGAGGAAAATATTCCCAACAGTCAGAGACACACTTGTTCTCATGGTCAGGAGTCCCATGAGAGTACCAAGCTAATAACTATTGTGTAATTTCATATATTCTATTGAATCTTTTGAATCTATGTTCATAAGAGAAATTTGAATTCTCTTTTTTTGTTGTTGAACCTTTATGTGGTTTGGGCATCATGGTAACTATGGACTCATCAAATAAAATGGGCAATGATTATGTTTCTATTTTGTGGAATAATTTGAGGAATGTTGGCATTAACTCATCTTTGCAAGTCTGGAAAATTCTGTAATAAAGTCATCTGGTCCTGTTTCTTTTTCTTTTCTCTCTCTTGTTTTTAATGTTAGAAGACTTTTAATAACAGCTTCTATTTAACTAGGGGATATAGGTCTATTTAAATTGTTGATCTGATCTTGATTTAACTTTGGTTAAGTGTAACACAAATCTTAAAGAGTCTTATTATTAAAAAAAATGGGAGCCAGATATTGGGGTGGACTCTGAAAGATCAGAGAAATATAACAAGCCACAACTAATCTCACCTCGCCAATTCCTCAGCTGATTTTGTTTCCTCAAAGTGGAAGCCTCTGTGTCTTTATCCCAATGGATCTCAGCTGAACTGCTGCTGATAGCCTAAAAGTTTAAAAAGCCTCTAGTTTCTGGTCCTCATGCCTTATATACCTTTCTGCTTCCTGCCATCACTTCCTGAGATTAAAAGTGTGTGTCACTATGCCTGGCAGTTTCCAGTGTGGCCTTGAACTCACAGAGATCCGAACGGATCTCTGCCTCCCCAGTGATAGGATTAAAAGAGTGTGTGTGTGCCACCATTTTCTGGCCTCTATGTCTATCTAGTGGCTGTTCTGTTCTCTGACCCCAGATAATTTTATTAGGGTGCACAATATTTTGGGGGACACAATAACACCTGTTGAGAAAATTATTGATTTCTTTTAGATGTTCAAGTTGATGGAAAACATGTTTAAAGTATGTCCTTATGATTCTCTGAATTTCTTTGGCATCTGTTTTTATGTCCCCCCCTTTTGTTTCTTTATTTGTTAATTTAGATATTGTCTTTTTAATATTTAAAACAATTTTTAATTGAAATATGTTTTGATCATATTCTTCCCCCCACATTCCTCCAAATAATTTTTCCTCTGCAGCCACCTTACTTAAGTTCTTTCTCACAAGATAGATGAAAGGGCAATACAACAATTTCCCATCCTAAACCAAGGAAAAAAAAACTACTACCCCAAAAGAAATAAAGAAAAACAAAACACCAAACTGTGAACAAATAAAAAGCACATAAAAAAACGGTTGACTCTATATATTAACTGGTCCTGAACATGAGGCTTGCCCTGGAGTGGTTTACATCCCCAGTGTCACTCCATTGGAGAAAACTGATTTTTCTATCTCCTGGAACGTGTAAGTGAGAGTTTAGTTGTTATACTTTACCTTATAGACTAGATTTTCATTTATTCATTTTGAATACAACAAAATTATATATATATCACCAAAACTATCACATTTAAGATGGACAAGACAAACCAACAGAAGGAAAAGAGTCCAAGAGAAAGTACAAGAGTCAGAGACCCACTGATTCACACACCCAAGAATCCTATTAAAAAAAAAAAAGAAAAAACACTAAACTGGAAGGCAGAGAACCTGATCCTGACCATTTCAGGTCCTGTGCTTGCTGCCTCAGCCTCTGTGACTTCATATGAGCTTTGCTCATGTTGATTTAGAAGGCCTTGTTTTCTTGGCATCCTCAATCCCCTTTACCTTTTACACTCTTTCTGCCTTTCTTCTGAAGGGTTTCCTGAGCTCTGAAGGGAGATATTTGATGGACAATCCATTTAGATCCCTGTATTCCAAGGTCTCTCACTCTCTCATGATGCCTGGTTGTTGGTGTTTATATTTGTTCCCATCTGCTGTAGGAAGAAACCTACCTGATGATGGGTGAGAAAGGCACAAATCTGTGAGTTTAGCAGAATATCATTAAGAGTCATTTTATCATTACATTTGGTTTCTTTTTTCAGACCAGTATTATTTGGTTTTACTCTAGGTTTTGGGCTATTTGGTTTCAGATTCTTTATCTTCAAAATGGTGTCAAGTATTGGTTCCATCTCATGGAGTGGGCCTTAATTCAAATCAGATATTGGTTTTTATTCCAAGAAGCTTTGTGTTAGCTATTGCCTTAGCATATCTTGCCATTAGAACACCATTGCAGATAAAGCCTTTGTGGCTGGCTTGGTGTTCACGTTTCCTTTTGGACAATGTTCAGAGTACCCTCCTGTACCAAAGATGCTAGAACATAAGGGTGAAGGATCTATATAGGCACCAACTCAACATATCCATGTTCACTGAGTTATGTAGGTGTTGTCTTCAGCAATGGGGCCTTTCTTTTGGGTGGGGAGAAAAACCTATATTCTTGACAACAGCCTGGGTTGTTTGAAGATTCCTGTAGGGCCCCTTTGCCCTAAAAACTTAATTAGATATAATCCAATCTCACTACTGGAAGATTCATTTGGTGACAAGAGATGACAAGTTGGGACTCTGCCTCCCCAATTATTTGAAGATTTCATTTAGATTGTCTTCATATATGTATATATTTTAGCAATTTTCCACTATATTACTGTTTCATACTACCCATCAAATTCCATTTATTTTAGCTGTCTCTCCTGGTTTTCCCTCCCACAATCTTTTCTCCTCTCCCCATTGCCACGTGATCCTCTTATTCCACACCCTGTTCCATCCATATCTATATCTATATCTATATCTATATCTATATCTATATACCCTATTTTTCCTGTTTAATGAGGTATATCTGTTCCCTTTAGTCCCTTACTCTATATCAAACCTCTGTGATTCTATGTATTATAGTTTGGTTATCATTGACTTGACAGCTAATAGTTTTATATATAAGCAAACACATTCCATATTTGTCTTTCTGGGACTGGAATAACTCACTTAAGATGATTTTCTTTTCTAGTTCCAACTATTTGTGTTTGCAGATTTCATAATGTCATTTTAATGGCTGAGAAATAATCATTGTGTAAATGTACTACATTTTCTATCACAGAGATGCTTTCTCCATAATGTTGATTGCTGTTCTATGCACAATAGCCGGAAATTGGAAATAACCTAGATGTCCCTCAATAGGAGAATGGATAAAGAAAAGGTTCCAAGATTTTGAAAGACAAGTACCAAGTCTCCTCTCATTAATCTTGCTGTCAACAGGAACTGATAATAGTGAGGCTGCAGGACATGATACTGTCACCATTTGTAATTCACCCAGGATATTGAATATTAATTTTATGCTCTCTCATATACAAATCTAAATAATTTTTTTCCTGTATTTAACCCAGAACAAAAGTGGAATCCTGTAAACTAAAACAGGACCTTTCCGTAAGAAACATTTTAAGAGCATGCAGATGGTAGATTATGGGTGAAAATGAAGTGGAGATGTGGAATGATGGTATTGGAAAGTCTTCTTCAGCAACTTCTGACTTTTACATACAAATAAAAATGGTCAATAAATCAATTAAACAAGAAATAGTCTTCAAATAAATAAATCACCAAAGATCTTCAATATGTTCTTAAACTGTATTTGGATCCTAAACATTGAACAAGTGTTTAATCTCATTATTTATTTGAAAAAATAATGTAAAACTACCATGAGATAAAACTGCATTCCCACTATTTAGATCTTATTAGAACACAGATAATTCTAATTACTGATTGTTTAAAGAAACTAGAACTTGTACACCCTAAGATTAGATGCAAAAAATCTAGGAAAGCCAAATTGGAAAGTACTCCTTCCTCAACATAAACGAAGGGATACTCACGAGGCTCTTGTGAAATTCACAAGAAATTTTAAGACTTAGAACCCTCAGGTAAATTGCAAAACTAAGAAATCTCCTTATCGAACTTCTGTAAGCAAGCGGTACAGAGGATGCCAGTACTGCAGCTCTTTTGAACTATCATTCACAACATGCAGGTTGATCCCCTCATCCCTGTTCTTTTTTTATTCTTTTTTTATTTTATATTTTAATTTAATTTTACAAATCAGCCACGGATTCCCTTGTTCTCCCTCTCCTGCCTCCCCCTTCCTCCCAGCCCACCCCCCATTCCCACTTCCTCCAGGGCAAAGACTCCCCTGAGGATTGAGTTCAACCTGGTAGATTCAGTCCAGGCAGGTCCAGTCCCCTCCTCCCAGGCTGAGCCAAGTATCCATGTATAAGCCCCAGGTTTCAAACAGCCAACACATGCAATGAGCACAGGACCCAGTCCCACTGCCTGGATGCCTCACAAACAGATCAAGCTAATCAACTGTCTCACTTATCCAGAGGGCCTGATGCAACTGGGGGCTCCTCAGCTATTGGTTCATAGTTCATGTGCTTCCATTAGTTTGGCTATTTCTCCCTGTGCTTTATCCAACCTTGGTCTCAACAATTCTCGCTCATATAAACCCTCCTCTTTCTTGCCAATTGGACTTCTGGAGTTCCACCTGGGGCCTGGCCGTGGATCTCTGCATCCGGTTCCCTCAGTCATTAGATGGGGTGTCTAGCACAACAATTAGGGTGTTTGGCCATCCTATCACCAGAGTAGGTCAGTTCGGGCTGTCTCTTGACCATTGCCAGCAGTTTATTGTGGGGGTATCTTTGTGGATTTCTGTGGGCCTCTCTAGCACTTTGCTTCTTCCTATTCTCATGTGGTCTTCATTTATCATGGTCTTCTATTCCTTGTTCTCCCTCTCTTCTTGATCCAGCTGGGATCTCCTGCTCCCCTAAGCTCTCTCTTGACCCTTGCCCTTCATTACCCCCACTCACATCCATGTTGTTCATGTAGATCTCATCCATTTCTCTGTCATTGGGCAATTCCTGTGTCTTTCTTGGGGTCCTGTTTTCTAAGTAGCATCCCTGGAGTTGTGAGTAGCAGTTAGTCATCTTTGTTTTATATCTAGTATCCTCCAATGAGTGAGTACATACCATGTTTGTCTTTCTGAGTCTGGGTTACTTCACTCAGGATGATTTTTTTCTAGATCCATCCATTTTCCTGCAATGATGTCATTGTTTTTCTCTGCTGAGTAGTATTCCATTGTGCATATGTACCACATTTTATTTATCCATTCCTCAGTTGAAGGGCATCTAGATTGTTTCCAGGTTCTGGCTATTACAAACAATGTTGATATGAACATAGCTGAGCAAGTGCCCTTGTTGTATGATTGAGCATTCCTTGGGTATATGCCCAAGAGTGGTATAGTTGGGTCTTGGGGGAGATGGATTCCCAATTTTCTAAGAAAGTGCCATATTGATTTCCAAAGTGGTTATACAAGCTTGCATTCCCACCAGCAGTGGAGGAGAGTTCCCCTAGCTCCACATCCTCTCCAGCATAAGGTGTCTTCAATGTTTTTGATCTTAGCCATTCTGACAGGCATAAGGTGGTATCTCAGAGTTGTTTTGATTTGCATTTCCCTGATGATTAGGGATGTTGAGCAATTCCTTAAATGTCTTTCAGCCATTTGAGTTTCCTCTGTTGAGAATTCTCTGTTTAGTTCTATAGCCCATTTCTTAATTGGACTGTTGGGCATTTGATGTCTAATTTCTCGAGTTCTTTATACATTCTGGATATCAGTCCTCTGTCAGATGTGGGGTTGATGAAGACCTTTTCCCATTCTGTAGGCTGTCGCTTTGCCTTGTTGACCGTATCCTTTGCTCTACAAAAGCAACTGAGAAGCTTTTGTAGAGCAAAGGATACGGTCATCCATGTTCTTAAGTGGCCAAGTAAACAAACACATTGGTTCATTAAGATGAACTTAGAATCATTCTTTTTATTCATATATCTGTCCTTTTCATAAACTACACACTACTCTCTAATACCAGATACTGGGTTCTTTACTTTTTCCTCTTGATTTCTTGGTAAGCCATAGAAATGAGGCACATGGAATAATGCAAATTATTCCTAATTTTCTTAAAACTCATTTTCAACATGAGATAGACCCAGGTAGCTGCAACAGTGTACATTTTTTTTTACTAAAAAATCCACTCAAATGCTATTAATCAGACACAGGTTGCTTCCTACACTATTTTACACAATCATTGTATTGAAATATTTGAAAATATCTGCCCATTATGGCACCACTCAAAAGTTATCGTGTGCTGGAAAGTAATGATTTGGAATATGTTTTCATCAGTTAAATCACAATTACAGAAGAACAAAGAGGCATTGTTGACAGATTACAATTTCATGCAGGAAGCAGTAAATGTCATTTTGCCTTTTATTTCTTAGAACTTCTTTCATTTGAAATCTGACTTAGAATTTATTATTGTTAACTATTTAAATTACTTTCACCTTTTGATAAGATTACCTTAAATGTAAGTACAAGAGGGAAATAAAATGAAATAATCTGTGCTAAATGGAAAAAGATAAAGCTCAGGTATACACATTTCTGGAGTGTTATATTATCACTGCAGACAACATAGCTTTTACTGGATTATTCACTGGCCTTCAACAGTGATTGCATGCAGCTTAAGAAGTATTGTAGCTATGATGTTCCTAGGACAAAATGCTTTCGAACCTTTGTCCAGGCAATGCCTTTCTGAACAGGACTCAAATTAGCAGAAACTATTAGTATCACTTCATCAATGAGACTATGTGAAATTAAAAAGCTTCTGCATGAGAAAAGGAATAATCAACAACATGTAGAAGACAGTCAACAGAACAGGGGAAATGTCTTCTAGCTCCTTATCTGATGAGGGATTTATAGTCAGAATCTATAAAAATTAAAAAATTTCACAGTACAACAAATAATCAAATCAACAAATGGGAAAATGCACTGAAAAGCCTAGAAACAGTGAAATATAGGGAAAATCTTCAACATCCTTGGAATGCAAATCAAAACAGTGATTCTCATGACCAAGAGGTAAGTAACAGTGGGCCAGGACATATGCTCAGGTACCCCTTCTTCACTGTTGGCATGTATGAGACATTTATACAAATTTGTGTGAAGTTCAGGGTCCTGCTTCTCAATATGTGAAAAATATGTCTTGGTTATGAAGCAGTTATACCATTCCTGTGTATAAATCTCAAGGATCAATCAGTATTCTACAGAGATACCTTCCGGTTTGTCATGTGTCTGGTCTCATTATTCAAGTTAAGGAATAAAACTGAGTCCCCATCAATGAATGTGTGAATAGAAAAATGTAGCCTACATGCATACACACACACACACACACACACACACACACACACACACACACACACACACACATATTCATTGGAAATGTATTCATTCATTTATAAAGAAGAATGAAATCAAGGTATTTCTTAAAAGACATCACAGTAGAGTCTATCATATTAAGTGAGATAAAAGAGACACAAAAGCATGTGCTAAATGCTCTGTCTCTTATCTACAGTCTGGTGGAGGACAGACATGAAAGTGAAACAATTCTTACAGCTGTGGGAGGGAAATGGGAGAAAAGGAATAATAAGAAAGAATCAAAAGTGGGCAAGTAGGATTGATATGCATCATATGATGCATGCATGTACCTGGTTAGAGGTCCTCTGCCTGCTTCCTTTTCACCCGTGAAAATGAAAAATTTCCTTAAAATTTGAGGAAAGGATAAACAAAAATTGAAATAAATCAATAAATTGCTTAAAGAAAACCAAGAAAAAAACAATCAAACAGGTGAAGGAAACAGTTCAAGACCTGAAAACTGAAGTAGCAGCAATGAAAAACACACAAACTGAGTGAATGCTGGAAATGGAAAATCTGAGTTAAACAAAGAGGAACTTTAGGAGCAAGCTTAACCAACAGCATACAAGAGATGAAAGAGAGAATCTCTGGTGTAGATGATATGATAAAGGAAATAGTTGTTTTAGTCAAAGAAAACTTACTAAAGCCGAAAAAGTGATAATATAAAACATCCAGAAAATCTGGAACACTATGAAAAGGCCAAACATAAGTATCATAGCGATAGAAGAAGGACAGGAAAAACAACTCAAAGGCACAGGAAATATACTCAACAAAATCATAGAAGAGAACTTTCCCAACCTAAAGAAGGAAATGCCTATGAAGATATAAGAAGCTTACAGAACACCAAATAGACTAGACCCACCAAAAAAGAATATCAATATTTTCTACAAATCTATTTGTTGTCCATGCTGAGTATCATGAATAAACCAGCATAAACATCATGGATTGCTGCCAAGGTATACACCAAAAGTAAGTTTTCATCACTCAGTATGGGTAGTCATATTTTAGTTGTTCTTTTAACAACTAAATATATATATTTGGTTTTTCGAGACAGGGTTTCTCTGTGTAGCTTTGCGCCTTTCCTGGAACTCACTTGGTAGCCCAGGCTGGCCTCGAACTTACAGAGATCCGCCTGGCTCTGCCTCCCAAGTGCTGGGATTAAAGGCGTGCGCCACCACCGCCTGGCTTAACAAACTATTTTTATCATATGATTTCTCTGACCTTGAATATCTGTCTTGGACACATTCAGTAACCAATTGTACTACTCTGTCTGAGGCTAGGACAAAATATAACTGAATTATGGAAAATTAGGACTTGTGGCAGACAGAATCTATTTAATTCTAAACAGCAATTTAACTCAATTATTAAGGCAAAAGAAGTTTACAGAAACCAAATTGTGCTAAAAAGTAGCATTCTCAATAAATTATTTGTCCACTAGAGTATGTATTGTGAGGATAGTTCATAGTTTATTCCATAATCTTTCTTATTTATTTAGACTAAGAACAATCTCTAGCCTGAAGACAATAGCTTGTCTGTACTTAAATACTTCCAGGTCTTCCTGTTCATATAAACCAAAAGATTTGATCACTATCTAGCTTGATAGTATTATGTAAACATATATACTCACATGTGGATAGATAATAAATAATACATAGATGATTGATAGCTCAGTTAATAGATGACTGATTGATAGCTATAAGATGAATAGATGGTAGACATAAATTCTAGTTGAAAGTTCAATGATACACAACTATTATATAAGCATATTGATAGAAAGAAATATAGACATAGAGATGGCTCTATCTCACTCATATAGAGTCCTTGAATCTTGTCTAGTATAGCCCTACAAGTGGTTATGAAGACAGAGTATTATGAAAATATTTTAATTGATTTTGTCTTTCTAGAGTACATTCTCAAATTTGGTTAATGTTAAATATACCATTTATTCTGTATGTAATGGTATATAATGCAAAACCAATTTGGTCACATTTTGCTAACATGTTAATAAAATTTTGTGTTTTATTCCTGAGACATTAGTACAACTTATAAAATAAGAAGAGGTTCAGGTGATAAATAATTGTGAAAATATATTTCCATCAATATAGGGACCACCAAAGAGTTGATCAATCAGTTGTTTTAGGTACACTGGAGAAAATAAGTGAAGAAGAGTCTAGATTTAAATGAATCTTATTTCCTATATTTGGTTAATTTATGTAGAGGTGTTATGTAACATTAATTAGCCTTTATTGAGAGTGTGATTTACTTATGCAACTTAAAATTTAAAAACAAACTTTTCAATCAAGTATATCAATATTTGTTAAATTTTCTTTCTCCTGTCTGGTTAAAATTGATCTTGAAATGATTTTTCCCTGAAAACAGCTTAACATAATATTGAGAGATAAAAAGCAGTCATTGAGCAGACTGTTCAACTGTTCTCTGTTTTGGAATGTTTTGAACATTTCCACATATAAGTATATTTTATCTTTCATTTGAACTAATGCCCATTATTTAAAATAATGCCCATATATTAAAATAGTCTAATTTTATAATATTTTTAAACATATTGTCCCACAATTGTACCAACTTCATACCTCAAGAAAATCATTGTTCATTTACTTCACTACCTGGAAAGGATGGGGGTTAGAACAGAGGTGGTACAGGATAGAGTCATGCACGGTGAAAACCTCAGGACAACTATGGATGTGGTTCCTAGTGTACCCTCCACCATCTCTTTTTTTCCCCCCAAGAACTGCTTGATAGGTTAAAACTTACCAAATCAGTGAGGTCAGCACTCATAAGTACTCCAATGATTTGCCTGTCTCTGTCATCTCCCATGCCCAGCTCTTGTAAATTAGCTTTGAGATTCAAGCTTGGCCTGTTCGTTAAGGTCAGCATTTTGCTGACTTACTTGGTATCACAGACATGACCAAATTTGAGACCTGTTTCTTGCATTTGTTGGCACTGTGATACTGACTCATCTCATTTCTGTGTTTATGGATTTTCTTATTTCAAAACTGAGGAAAGTAAAATTTAATATGCTCAAAATGTGTGGAAATTATATAGAATACTTATTAGTTATGTAGAAGGCATGTATAAATAACATGTAAATATTTTCTGATAATTTTATCACAACATTCTGTAAAATATAAAAATTCATTCAGTTCTAATATTTTAGAATCACAAAAATCTAAGCTTTATAAAATGTATAATTAAAAAAATAATTTAACACTTTTACTTTTGATTTCTGAGACATCTAGAAAATAGTGCTTATTCATTGTATCTCATATCTGTTGGTAAATTGTTTTAGTCAATAGAAATGCAGACAAGTTAGGATACACTTTTATACTTTCTAATAAAATAGACTCAAAATCTTTAATCTCAAGCGATAATATAATATACTCACGAAACAATACAATCAATCTCCTGTTCATGAAGCACAATGTGCATTCTATATTTTTAATTTTAACTATGTACAGTATGCAAGACACATTTTAGTGCTTATTTTTCTGCTGCATTATATGAGTTTTGTTTCTTTTATTGATAAAACATTAAAATAAAGTAAATATAAACAAAACAACAAAAACTACCACTACATTATTGAGATGGTGCTAAAATAATGCAGAATATTATGTGATATGAATAATTATCCTCAAACTGCAAGTTCTTCAATTGGGACAGAAAATGTGGTCAGCAGGAAAAAAGAACATTAAAGTGTCAAATTAACTAAAACTGTATTGTAATCAGACTGGCCCTAATTAGCCATGTAATTGCAATTGAAAAAAATGTGAATTTATATGAAAAATAAAAAGTACAACGAAGCACAAAGTTTAATTTTCCAAAATTCCATTTCCATCCCAGATGATACTATGAAATTAACTACAAGGTTGTAACATGAACTTTAAACTTGGACAAAGAAGCAGACAAACAAAATATAAAAGATTTAACCTAAAGCCAATATTTTCGTTGGGTATCTTTCACTGTCTTGTCATTATACACTCCTATTTCTGTTGACCATATTTCTCAAATGTGACACCCCCCAGGTATGGTTATAACATGTTTTTCCTCAGGATTTTTATTGTACAAATCTTTTGCGCAGGCTCTCTTACGCACACTACTCTTTCCCAGTTAGAAATATAATTGTACTTATGCATATTTGACACTGAGCAAATTAGGCCCGTCTTGTTCCATCAACTGTATTTATTCTTGCTATAAGCGTTTCAAATTGTGGCTTCCCACCCAAATTCCTTTACTATATGTGTGATTTTGCAGTTGATCATATCTGAGGAGCAGTCATTTTGCTTTAATACCTAGAATGCTGAAATGATACATTTATAATGACTACAACTGCAAACAATGTTTCACTTTTTCTTAATGAGAGGATAGGGAAAATTAAAAATTTAATCCTTTTCCTCTTGCATGTAAGATAATGATGGAATCACAGGGCTAGCAATGTGCTGGAAAGATTAAATGCTCCTTAGAACCCCAAGTATTTTCTGATCTTTTGTGCTTTTGAATGAAGTGAGAGCCCTGCTCAAATTACAGACTTCATTACCATTTCTCTAATTGCAATAGGAACATTGGTTTAACAGTGAGTGGGGTTCGTGTAAGAGGAAGGGCTCCAAGGGCAAAAAAGAGGCACCATTTCCAATTTCTTCATTCTCACAAACTTCCAAAAACATCTAATTAAGAAATCCAATTAGCGAGAAAGAGGAGGGTTTATATGAGCGAGAATTGTTGAGACCAAGGTTGGATAAAGCACAGGGACAAATAGCCAAACAAATGGAAACACATGAACTATGAACCAATGGCTGAGGGGCCCCAACTGGATCAGGCCCTCGGAATGGGTGAGACAGTTGATTGGCTTGATCTGTTTGGGAGGCACCCAGGCAGTGGGACCGGGTCCTGTGCTCATTGCATGAGTTGGCTGTTTGAAACCTGGGCCTTATGCAGGGTCGCTTGGCTCGGCCTGGGAGGAGAGGACTGGACCTGCCTGGACTGAGTCTACTTGGTTGATCTCAGTTCTCAGGGGAGGGTTTGCCTTGGAGGAAGTGGGGATGGGGGGTGGGCTGGGGGGAAGAGGGAGGGCAGGGCGGGAGCGGGAAGAACAAGGGAATCCGTGACTGATATGCATAATTGAATTGTATGTAAAATAAGATAAAATAAAAAATAAATAAATAAAGAGGTGCAAACACCAAAAAAAAAAAAATGTCTTTTTAATGAATCCTTTCTACCTTTCCACTAACTAGTTTGCTTATTCATTTTTCAAATTTCTAATGCTAGACAGGTGATACAGATATTAAAATTTATAATGCAATGTGGCTCTAAACTGCCATTAGCTCCATGGCTAAGGGTGAGACTTTGTGCCCACCTGTTCTTTTCATACTTGGATTTGCTCTCCCTTGAACTTTCACTGGTATTCTCGATGCTGTTAAGACCAGTGTGAGTTCAGATGCACCTCTGCCCACTGTTTCTAGAAGCATTCTTTCCTTACAGTCATCTACCACCTATAGCTCTTCTGTCACAGCTTCTACAACGATCCGTGCCCTTGAAGTAAAGGATATGATTTAGATGTACCATTTAAGGCTGAATATTCTGGAATCACGTATTCTTTGCGGATTGATTATGTGTGGCTCTTTATGCTCATCACCTTCTACTACAAAAAGCCTCTCTGATGAGGATTGAGAGATGCACTCATCTATAGGAGCCCTCTTAACACCATGTTCATTTGTCTGGCTATTAGTATTAGGTTCTCCCCTAGTGATTATGACCTGTCTAGAAACAGGTTCTTTGCCTGATAACCATGATGGGTATGAGTTTCATCTGGTGGAATATGTCTTAACCCAAACCAGAAAGTAGCTGGTTACTCCCAAGATGTTCTTGTGATTATTGGCATATCTTGATAGGCAAGTCATGATTATAGCTCATAGATCTCACAGATGCATAAGACTGCTTAATGTTTTTCTCTTCCCATATGAGCTTTGATACCATGTTCCAGCACTCTGAATCCTATCCTGGCCATTAGAATTTAACTTCCAATTCAGTGACAGCTTGGTATTCTTTTTATTTAGACAAGCCCAGGTATCTGTAATTTCTACTCAAGATACTTGCTACTTATTTGAAATTATGCTTTATGTAAGTTAAATTGTATATTTGAATATATTTAAAACATTTAACAATCATAATCTTTTGAAGATTTGGTCTTACAAGTTGATGCTATTCCTGAAACTTAATGACAGATTTATCACAAAGTTATTCAAACTTAAAGTACTAATGTCTAAAAAGTTTAAGCTAACATGTAAAGAAAGATTACATAATAATTATGTGTTTAGGTTTACTTAAATATGGCAGCAATAAAGATACTCAAGAAATATTTAACAGTTTGATTTAAAATAATCTGAATTCAGAGAACATTTGTATTTTATTATATATGAGTGATGTCTTGAAAAATTTCAGTCATCAATGAAATACTTTAAAGAAAGTTTGGACTATCATTGAAGTATTTCTTACACATTTTAATTTTAGCAGAGACAATAGATAACAACTACCCTTTTGGGAAAAGTCAAAATAAAGATATTTGACATCTATTATATATATATATTCAGTGTACCTAACTCTAAATTTAATATTGATATGTATTATCCCATGTAGTCTTCCCAGTCAACAGGGGCTAAATCCTCTGGACATAGAGAAGCAGGAGTTAATTGTCCAAAATGACTTGTCTAATAATATGAGATAATAAAACATTTTAGTAAAGCAGACAAGAAGACATTAATTGAACAATTATTGTGAATTTGCCTTGCTCCTTCAAGTAGATTACATTCTAATTTCATGCTTAGGAAGAAAACTGTCAGTTCTGTGGATAAATATATGTAAATTGACCTACATATACAGTTACATATTTACATACAATATCTCAAGCTTGATTTCCTGCCCTTCTACTACTTGAGAAAATTCACTATAAAGTTAGCATATACTTCCCGTGTTCATTTGATGTATTAAGTAATTTGGATTACAAAGGCATTAAATCACTGAGAAGGACTTACTGCATCTTTTAAATGAAATACTGACAAAATTTCTTCCTCTGTAAGAACATTAAGCTACTTGATGTGGGTGAGATGAAGTGGTGCTAATTAAACATCTGGCATCCAACCTCACTCCTCTGCTTTCCCTGATGAAAACAACACTTTGCAAAGGGAAATGAGTGCTTTAAAAGACTGATGAGTCAAACAACAAAATAGAAACCTATGTAAAGCAGGAAATTCATTACAATGAATGTTTACTATGAAGTTGAAAATATCATTGTTAGTACCCAATTCTATTGTAGTTTATTCAATAATATAAATATATTTCCAATAAAGTCATGTATCTGATATGTTACCTAGTCAAGGAACAGCTAAAGTGAGTGAGAAAACAATAAGCATACTTCTCCTGTTGGGACTGCATAACTTCAAAGTAGCATGCTGTGTGATTGCTTATTCATGTGTTTGTACATATATTCAGTAGATACATAAATGACATAGATAGTCCAGATTATTTAGCTATTGAATAATGGGTCAAATTCATATGCAAGATTGAAACAAGAATACATATATGCACATATATGCATATATGTGTAAACTAAGACAAGATTATTTTAAGTTTATTTATCTTATTTCTGAGATGTGACACTGAATTTGTTTCCCAAGGATTTATTGTCTGGTGGGAAACTTTAAATTAGCTAATTAATGAGATACATTAAAGATGCATTCTGACAAAAATGAAGCCAGAGTAATTAGTCTCAAATACCCACACTCAATTTTCACACGAATGAGCATTGTCCTAGTTAGCTTTAACTGTCAACTTGATATAGCCTGGAGTCACCTGAGAAGGGAGTTTCAATTAAGCGATTGCTATGATCATATTTGGCTATGGGTATATCTTTGTCAAATTGTCTTGATTGTTTATGATCTCTAACCCACTCTTGGCAGCACCATTCTCTGGGCAGTTTTTCCTGAGCTGTACAAAGAGGCTAGCGGAGCAATCCTGAGCCTGTCCGCAAGCCTGTAAACAGCATCCCTCTCTGGCTTTGGCTTCAAGTTCATGTTTCAGTTCTTGTGTTCAGAATTTATCCTGACTTCCCGAGGTGATAGACTATAACTTGCAAGCTGAAAATTGGATTTTCTGAGTTGCTTCTGGTCATAGTGTTTGTCACAACAGAATGCAACTAAATCAAGTATGAAGTACTCCTTTGAATTCTGCTCTGTGTAGTACACTATTTCAGAACCTACACAGAGGCTACATGTCAATACTTCATAAAACATAGGATCTTTGGGCAGGAAAAAATGGTAGTCATATGTGGATACCTTGCATTGTGCTGGACCAGCATCAGCTTTTCACTATTTCTACCCTTTGGAAAACGAGCGTCTAGTACCAAGGCTTTCATAAAAAAAAAATGCGGTTGGTAAAATAACATTTGTTTTGGTAGTATGAAGAAGTCAATCATACAGCAATGGAGTAATAACAGAAGCTGTTGTAGAAACACGAGTCCTCATTCACGTAAAAGAGGGAGGACCATGTGTCACTGGATTTCAGCTCACTGCTGTTATTATGTTCTCCTCCAGACTCAGAAGAAATAAATCAAGGAAACAATTGGGGTAATGTCTATTGATTCAGTTAAAATAATACAATTATGGAATGAAGACATGGCTCAGAGATTAAAAACAACTGCTGCTCTTGCAAAGGACTCAGGGTCAGTGTCAAGCACGGATGTGTATGGCAGCTTACAACCATCTATAGCTTCAGATTCAGAGGATCTGATGCTTCTTCTGGCTGCTGTGAGTGCTGCACCTACTTGGTGCACATACCTGAAGAGTTGCACAAGCATTACTGTACAGTTCTAAATATTAGAGTAGTGGGGTTCACTGACTTCAGAGAAAAGGGAAAATGCTTACTTTGTCCTTAACTTTAAGATAATTAGTAATAACTAGGAGTGAGAAATTATCACACACACACACAAATAAATTTAAAGAAGAAATTATAATAATAAGAGCAAACTTACTACTTTTGTTCAGATAAAGTAGTATGGCTTCACACTTCTTCCTAAATATCTGTTTATTTCCATTAGCAATGCTACCCTCAGCCTTAAGCTGAGAAGATTCTGTTTATAATGAGTGCTGTGATGTAGAAGTTGTTCATCTTGTGAGTGGGTGCTGAAAACACACACACACACACACACACACACACACACACACACACACACACACACTCAGGAATCTCATAAAAACTAGAAGCCATAGTATATATGCAGAGGACCTGGGGCAGACTCATGCAGGTCCTGTGCATGCTGCCTCAGTGAGTTCATATGAGCTTTGATCATGCTGATTCAGAGAACTTTGTTTTATTGGTGCCTTCATCCTCACAGGCTGGGCTCTTAAATTCTTTCAGCTTTCCCTTCCCTGAGGTTCCCTGAGCCCTGGGGATAGATTTGATGGAAATATCCCATTTAGAGCTGAGTGTTCCAAGCTCACTCACTCTCTGCATAATGTCTCCCTGTGGGTCTCTGTATTTGTTCCCATCTGATGCACTCTGACTCTTGTGGCTCCTCTTGGGCTCTTTTGCATTTGTTTGTTTCTCTTGTCCAACTCCAATGTGATAGTTTTTGTTGTATCTTATATTTTGTTTTGTTGTATTTTATTATTATCCCTTAGAAGCCTGTTCTTTTCTAATGAGAGACAGAAAAAGAGTGTATCTGGATGGGAGATGAGGCGATGATGAATCCTAGGAGTAGAGGGAGAGGAAACCATAATCAGGGTATACTATGTGAGAAAATGATCCATCTTCAATAAGAAGGAAGGCAGAGATTGGTGAAAACAGCTTCATTATGTCTACTACTTGTAAATTAAGGATGCACCCATCCTCACATTTCAGTATCAGTGTCTTCAGATTTATAGTGTTTCTTGTGACGCCATTATTACTGGCTCCTGCATGTTCATTGGTTTAACATTGTCTGTGTAACTGAAGGTTTTAGAGTATTTATGTTGACTACAAATTATAAATATGTCTTAATTCAAGAGCTGAGAAAATGACAGATGAATAGTCAGACATAACAGGGCATTTCTACCATTCCCTTTCTAAGGCTTAAGGACTATAGATGAGTAGGGGGTAGTAAGACTACAAAAGCTAGACGGTAAGAAGAGATATGAAATGCCAACTTCTTCACATGGCACATGTAAGGATTATGTCCTTAATTATGTCACCAGCCTGCAATGGCATCCCAGCCTAAAAAGCAGGTATGCCCTCTGTGCGTTCTCTCTGCACTCTCTCCTTCTGTTCTCTTCCCTCTGCACAGTCTCTCTGTTTCTCTCTGTGTGTCTCTCTCTGTGTCTCTGTCTCTCTCTGTCTCTCTGTCTCTCTCTGTCTCTCTCTCTCTCTGTCTCTCTCTGTCTGTCTCTCTGTCTCTCTGTCTCTCTCACCCTCTCTCTCCCAATAAAGTTCTAGAAAGGTATCCATGGTGTATGACTCTCCTCCAACACTCTCCTCTGTCTACATGGCCGCCACCGCCAGCCGCAAGCGATGCTGAGTAACCAGCAGCACAGCCATTGTAATTATATACACACAGTAGCTGTGCTTGCCTACACTAGATGCATCACAAAACCAAACCAAAGACTTGAGCATGGGAAAGGAACCTATCAGGCAGAGGGGGTTGGCAATGATAAGAGGGAAATAACCCAGAGGGAGATAAGGGAAAGAAAGGTGGGTGAACATCTTACCGACAAGTATATGAATTGTCAAAAAACTTAATTAGCAAATCAATTTCTAAAATAGTTTTTAAGAAAAACTGAACAATTTATGAAAAAATGTAGAAGCTATAAGTTCTGAAACTATTTTTAAAATATTACAAAAGCTAATATTAAAACATGCATGCCTATTATGTAATTACTTATCATTGATCATGTTTTATTATTTGAGCAGTGTTTATTGAGATAATAGTTAATGTGATATACACTATGAAACTTGTAGATATTCCAAGATTCTTTAAAATGCAGTATCAGATTTATGAGAGATATTCACATAGAAAGATAATCAGCAAAAGAAAATGAAGATAAACACTAAAAATCTTCAAACTTGAATTTATAAATATTAAGCTAAAATACACAGAAATTAAAAATAAAAAGCCTATAATTTTGTTATGAAAAGAGATAAAAATCTTTCAGCAATGTGTGGAATGAGAGAAATTAATGGTATAAAGTTCCTGAACAAAGTGAGAGAAGAGATTCAAACCACAATTCCAAGTACTGCTATCCTGTAGCTGTAAAGGCTCTTCCACTAACCTGAGAGGAAGGCTATAAGGATGATTGATGGTACTGATATGCTTGGAGGTGGAAAGCTGGGAAGTCATTATAGTCTCTATTAAGTAGGACTCAAGGTATCTGCTGAGTGTAATGGGGAACCGCCAGGGCAGGATGCTGAAAGAATGTATAGCAATGTTTAAAAATAGCTATTGTGTGGGCTGACAGAGGGAAATGATTATGAGAAGACAGCTAATTGTCCTCTGAGAGTTTTATAAGGTATTGAGAACTATTATAGAGCCATAATAATTAAGACAGTTTGAAAACTGCAATAATGGACAAGAAAACAGGCATATATGAATCTGGAGACTGAAAATAGACCTTCTCCCCTATGTACACACAAATGTCATCCATGAAGTGGGCATCCTACCCAAAGGCTCATACTTTTAATAAGTTAGATATTGACCATTATCCATTGCTTCAAAATTGAAGTTGAATTAATTTCAGAGACATTAAATATTTAAATGTGAAGGAAATTCTCTAGTAAAGGTAAAGGTTATTTTTGTTGTGTTTCTTCTTTACTTTAGATATAAAAGACTTATTCTTAGTTTAATTGGGATACAACTTATGAAAGTTGGACATCAGCAACTGATAACTTAGATGATATTAGTTCCAGGCCAACTCATGGAGAAAACAGCTTTCAAATAGTCATAGACTATGATATGTACTCTGGCAATTGCCATCACAAAAAACAAAAACAAAAAATACAGACTTTTTTTTTTCTAACAAAAGATCCCCTAGATGCCTGCATCATTATTTTCTACAATGTTCTATTGCTCTTAGCAATTGATCTTTTTTCTGAGACAGGGTTTCTCTGTGTAGTTTTGGTGCCTGTCCTGGATCTTGCTGGTCTCCAACTCACAGAGATTTGCCAGGCTCTGCCACCCAAGTGCTGCGATTAAAGGTGTGAGTCACTGCTACCTGGCCAGCAATTGATTTCTTATTTCAGTTACCTGATTCCTTTGTCTCTTCCTGGGCTTCACAAAAATGGAAGTGCATGTATTTGGGAAGATATTCATACAATATATTTATAGAAAGCTTACTAATGTTTTACAGATACAAGGCATTACCTTAAAATAGCAGATTCATAAACACTCTTTTGAAAATTTTTAGGTCAACAAGCTTTTTTCAGTTCTCATAAATGAATATTAGGTAAGAATTACTTCGTCAATCTGTAGATTAAAAAAAAAAACATTTAATATAGTTACTAGTTAGTCTTAAATAGTTTTCCAATGTGGATGACTAGTCTATGTTTCTAAAGTATATGAAAATGACTGCTATTTCCCATTCTTGGCCAATTTTGCTACTGATACTCTTAAATTTTAGCCTTTCTAATTAGTTTTAATGGTATGGCTTGTACTTTTAATATTAATTTTCCTGGAAGCACTGTTGTTCACTTGAGAGTACATGGTAATTTCTATATTTTTCTGATGTCTTTGATACCTGTCATAGTATGTTTTTTACTTTTAGACAGTTTTATATATCACATAAAAGCATAAATTAATAAAGTTTAACAGTATATCTACTTCCAAATTAAGAATTTCTCCTAAAAATGCTATATTAGGTAAATCAAAAGATAATTTAAAGAATAAAAGAACAAATCTGCTTTACTTATCTGAAAAAATAGAAAAAAATAAGAGAAAACGTATGATATTGAGGCACAAAATTTATAAGCAGTTTAATATGTACAAAAGACTTCAACTGTGCGAAAGACTGAAATTAAGCAGTCAGTGTTTAATACTATGCTCAACTTCACATGATAGAATTGGAAGTTAGACTTCAAAAATGGAGAAGTCTATCAAAACTGAGATTTCTATGAAAAAATGTAGATTAAAAGGTATCCTATTATCACATATGTAACAGTCAATATAACTACTTAGCAGAATGCATTGTCATTATGTGGTAAAAGATAATATAATTCAAGTGCGTTAGCACATGTCTCCAGCACTTGGGAAAGCCTTTGAAAGAGGCTATGAATTAAAGGGAAGATTAGAATACATAATAAACACCTATCTTTAAGAACTAGTCACCCATATATAAGGCAAAATATCCAATGCTTATCTTTCTGTGTAAATTACCTCACTCTGGATAATTTCATCTAGCTAGCTCCATTCACTTATCGGCAGATTTAATAATTCCACATCTTAACAACTGAACAATATTTTGCATATTAAATCTACTACATTTTAATTTTCCATTCATCAGTTGATGGATATCTAGGCCATTTCCAATTCCTTGCTATAATGAATAGAAATTCAATGGACATGGGTGAGCAAGTTTCTATGTAAAAAGATGGAGAGTACTTTGCTTATAGAATGATATAGCTTGATCTTATGCTACATATATTTGCAACACTTTTGAAGAACCATACTAATTTTTACAATGACTGTGCCAGTTTTCACACCCACCAGCAATGAATAAGTAAGTGTCCCCCCTTTCCCAGTTCCTCAACAGCCTCTGCTGTCATTTGGTTTTACTAATCTTGAGAATTCTCAACAGCGTAAGATCAAGTCTCAAAGAAGTTTAAATTTTCTTTTCCCTGATGGCTAAGGGCATAGATCACTGTTTTATATGTTTTTTAAAGCTTTAGATATGTGTAATATATTTAAAATATTCACAGAGGTTGGGTAGCTAGTAAGGGATCAGGTGAAAGGAGAGGGTCTTCAAAGGAAGGGAAATAGAATGTTGTGTTATGAAAGGACAAAGGAAACTAGAAAAGAAGGATTAAATGGGCAGTTGGAGGGAAGAGGAGAGGAGAGAAGTAATACTTAGGGACTTTTGAAAAGCTATATGAAAACCTACTACTGTGGAAGCTTCCTAAATATATACACCTGTGAGTGGAATCTATTTGGAATTACCACATAGTGAGGAAGATAATATCCCAAATGAACAGCATACAACCAAATAAAACTACTACCAATATTGTAAAGTCTTCCATATTTTTGAGTTATTGACCAAAGAAGTCCTATATATACCCTCAAGCATTAAAGGCTATTACCAATGCTAATCACTGCCCTCCACAGCCTGAAAATAAGACCCTATTGCTGACAAAGAAAACATACTTATGTCCTCAAACCAGGAAAGAAAAAAAATGGAGCTAGCACACAAATGGAAGCTTTACTCCTGTTAAATAGAGTTTATATTGCTGGAAGCTACTATATGTGCAACTGGAGGGGAAAAGTAATCATCCATCTCACCCAGCTATGAACCCTGTAAAATACAGCAGGAATCTGCCTGCAAAATAAGCCCACTGGTACAACAATGGCATTAGTTTTATGGAAGTAAACCAAACTTTCTTTTTAGTTGGACTTAAGTCTTGCTCCATGAGACATAATATAACTAACAAGTGATATCATTAACAGGGTCAATAACATGAGACCAGATAGGTCATGTATCATAGGAGGAGAAAACAATTACTATTATTATGCTAAATGATCATAGCAATAAAATGACTCCTAATGATATATTGCTGTACCCATAGATCAGTACATTGCCCTACTCTCATCAGAGAAGATGATTCTTTCATTAGGTAGTAATTAACACAGAAAACCACACTGGACAATGTACAAAGAATGAGAGACTTGGGGGTAATCAGTCCTAAAAGGGATGTGTCTATCACACACTTCCCTTCCAATTTCGGGGAACTATGAGAAAAGGAGGGAGACAGAGTGTGAGTGAGAGATGATGAATGACTTCAAGGAAACCATGTTTTCCCACACACAATGAGGTTGATGCACAAATGATCTCAACGAGATTGAGCATTGGCAGCATGCACATAAGACACACAAGTTTGAGGCAAGCAAAATCCCAGCATGGAGAAGGGCAATTAGACACAATGTCCCACCCCTTGCCAAGTAAGTCTTTACACCTGGTACCTGCTTTGGTAAAGAAAATACATTTCGTTCAATGGAATGACACTGAGTTAATTGAATACAATTCAGGGTGGGCCTCACATTTATGAGTAGGTGCCCCACATAGATTTAATTTGTGTGTGTGTGTGTGTGTGTGTGTGTGTGTGTGTGTGTGTCTGTCTGTCTGTCTGTCTGTCTGTCTGTCTGTATCTGTGTATGTGTGCTGTTTTGTTTTGTTTCAAGAGAGAGAAAGAACATAAAATTTGGATGGGGAGTCTGGAGGAGTTGGGACAGGGGAAAGGATACGATCAAAATATATGAGATTCTCAAACTATAATACAAGCATTTTTTTAAAAAGTAATATACTAAGCTAAAGTTTCTTCACACACTATTTTTTCATATGCAGCCATTTGATACACAGTAACATTTTACACTAAAACAATTTTTTATAATTTCTATTAACAGTGCAATGTATAAATACAATTAAAGTGATTTATGATTTTACAGTTCATTTCTTTTATTCCACAAATTCACTCTTCAATAATTCTCTTTTCAGTGCTTAGTATTCCTTCAAGTATCTCTTCTTTCCAGTGAATATGTGTTAAGGCTCCAGAAGGAGGCTTAAGTAACCATGGAGGAAAAGGAGATTTCTCATGAACATTCTCTCGGATGTGAGGATATCCAGGGCAACCTTAACCATTACTGTACCTAAAGAATCTTGTCCTATATACCTTGAGAGTTCTTTCTGCTCTGGGGATGGCCTACCCTATGTTTTCCAAAAGAGTCAGCATGTTCTTCAATCAGAACTCCTGAACAAATCCTAACTCTCCCTCTGTGTGTGTTGAGGATTATGCCCACAGATTTTGTAACACGGAAATTAGTCACATTGTGCTACATAGATGAAGTTACCCTGTCCATCTCTCTGGATGCGCATGCCTTCCTATCATCTGTAACTCTCTCTGCCACCACTCTGCATAGCCAGTTTCTGTGAATCAGCTCTGTGTACAGCACCCAGAAAATACCTTGGTAACCTGAGGGTAATACAAGTGGCATTTTCCTGAAGAGATTTGACTCCTGGCCCTGTTATCAGTATAGCTTCTCTTTACTTACCTTCCTTCATCGACAGATTAAATAGCATTTAGATTTATTCATCCACATTCAACCTAGTCTTTAGAGACAGTGAAATCTACTGTTAGAATGTATCTTCTATCCTCTCTCTACTGATTGCATGCAACTATTGTGATATTGATACATTTACAAAGTAAAAAATGAATGAAATTCATCCACATCCATTAGCATAGGAAAAATACTACAATCTAATATGAGAAGAATTTACGTAGTGTGATTCACTGTAAACAATGAAAATACAAGCCCAAGGAATAATATCATCTTTGGCACAACTAAGTTTCAAATATACAACAAAAGCAAAGTTAATGATTAGCAACCGTTTGCACTGCAGAAAGTCTTTCAATAAGATTTTGATATGTTTATTATTTTATTTCTAATAATATATTTAGAACCTGGGCAAACACTTAATTCTTTATAATTTACACATTTAACATGCAGATTATATATGAAATATATATTTCCAGTCATAAAATGGGTAAGAATTTTAAATAAGGCTTTGAAATGCCTTTACTACTCTGTGTCGTGAAGACTACTGTACTGACCTTAGCTTCACTCGTCTGGTCAAGGACATTGGTCATGTGTTCCTAGTTTTTCTTCATGCCATCTACAAATCAGTCATCACTGTAGTAGTCATCATGTACTTTCTCTTGAGATCATTTGGGGACAATTAATATCCACTCCCACACTGTAGTGTCTTCTTGAGGCGAGCGTATCTGTTTCTTAAGTTGGCAATTAATAAAAACATAACTTGGTATGTCAATTTTTCAGTCTATTAAAGATGTACAAAATATCTGAAATTAGGTTCATGTTTAAAAAACACTTCAAGATAGATATCCTTTTCTTTTAGATAGAGATTTTTATTTTACTGAGCTTCATTGTTAATTAGCAGTTTTCTGTCTGAGAATTACTAAGAATCTGTAAACTGAGCAGACACTTCTGAGAAAGAAGATTATATGATTCATCAGTGCTCAGTTTTCCTTTTCATGCTCTATTTCATATACAGTCTAATCAGTGAATACACCCCAGGAGCAGCAGAATTATGTCTGTAGAGTCTGAGTGGCACTTGTTGAATGGACTATCTATTGAAATGGTTAATAACTCTCATTGGCATTCAGAAGCATAGCCATGAACTGAATTCAAATAAATGGCTCACAACATTAGGTGTTTCATAACAGCAGGAAGGAAGAATGACATTCATTGAGGGATAAACCTTCTGATGGTATTATTAAAAGTCTTTTTGTATTCATCTTCTCTTTCAATTCTAGCAAAAAAGTTAGGTTTTATAGTCACCCTGTATCCGAAGGGAAATTGTAGGTAATATTAAGTAAACCTTTCTAAGTTTCCTAACATTTGGCAGAGATTGAATAGTGATATATCTCCCATATTATGTGGTGACTTCATTTAGATTCCCTTCATATATGTATAGATTTTAGGAAGCATCTACAGTAGTAGGTTTCCATGTGCTATTAGCTGACCCTCCCCTTATTCCTTTCTTTTCACTTCTATTCTACCCACTTTCCATTGAATCCTCATATTCTATTTTCCCTCTTATATTTCCATAATACTAGATTATGTGGATATATGCTTTGGATCCATAATACTGTCTCCTTCTTTGGGAGATCCCCCTGCTCTCTTCCTGGGTATCTAACTTCCGTGTTTATTTGGATTGCAGCACATATACCGAAAGTTTAAAAGTTAACATCCATATTTAGAACACATGCAAAATTTTCAGTAGCTCTATTCTTTACCTTCAAATACTGTAATTTCATTTTAAAATTTCTATGTGATATTCTACTGTAAAGATCACCACATTATTATTATACTCTGTTGGTGAATATCTAGGTTGTTTACAATTTCTGGCTATTATTAGTGGGATGACAGAGAGCCGAACGAGCAATTATCTCTATAGTGGGCTGTAGAATTCTTTAGGTATATGCCTAAGAATGGTATAGCTGGATCTTTAGGTTCTCTGATTCCTAGGTTCCTAAAGAACAGCTACAGTGATTTCAACAGCGGTTGTACAAGTTTGAAGTCCTCTAAACAGTGCATACGTTTTCCTCTTTCCCTACATCTTTCTCAGCATTTGTCTGATTGATCTTGGTCATTCTAACTCGGATAAAAGGAAATCTCAAAATAGTTTAATTTTGCCTTCCTCCGTGGCTAAGAGTTTCTAACATTTTCTTTAAGTTTTTCTCAGTCATCTGTGTTTCATCTTGTGAGGACTCTTTGCTTAGTTCTGTATACCATTTTGATTTAGGTTATTTGTTATCTCGATATTCAGGGTTTTTCATTTTTTATATGTTCTAGAGAGTAAACCTTTCTCAGATGTGTAATTGGTAAATCTCTTTTCTCATTTTCTAGTTTGACATGTTATCTCAATATTAGTGTCTTTTGCTGTATAGAATTTTTTCAGCTTCTTTGGGTCTCAGTATTAATTGTTGCTTTTAATACCTGTGTTATTGGTGTCCTGTTAAGAAATTTCTTTACTCTGCCAAAGAGTTTAATCACACTCCCCATTCTCTCTTCTACTAAATTCAGGGTGTAAACACTAAAGAATAAAAATTTACACACAAACATGGACATGCATGATTATTGTAGCACTATTCACTGCAGCCAAGATACGTATCAGTTTCAGTGCTCATCAATGAATGAATGGATAAAATATTACATATATACAACAAGTATTGTTATTTAGCCATAAATAATAATCAACCTGTCTCATTAGAAAGGAAAAACTGGATGGAATTGGTCCAGTTTATATGAAACATAACATGCTAAATTTAGAAGGATAAATCTTGTCCTTTTTCTCTCATATATGCAATCCAGATTTCTTAAGAGAGAGAGAGAGAGAGAGAGAGAGAGAGAGAGAGAGAGAGAGAGAGAGAGAGAGAGAGAGATACAAAAAATAAGAAGGGACACAATTGGGAAGAGAAAAAAGAAGCAATGGGAGTGTACAAGGAGGACAGGACAGATACATATAATGAAATGACATGATATTTACATAGGAAGAAGACATAATGGAATATACTATTTTATACAATCTATGTATCTTAACAAAACATAAATTGAATGTAAAATATAAGTATGCACACATATACAGATAGCTAGAATCACTTTTCAGGCTGAAGAATGGGAACTGCACGGTGCCAGATGAGTTTTATTGCACTTTCCCTCACAACTATCTCAGGATAGAATCATTACTGACTTTCTGTGGTGGTTGGAATGAGAAAGATGCTAAATAGGCTTATCTCTTTGAATGCTTGGTTGCCAGAGGGTGGACTGTGGGAAGGACTGACATGTGGTCTTATTAAGGTAGGTGGACTTTGTTGGAGAAGATGTGTTACTGGAGGTGGTCTTTAAGGTTTCAAAAGCCCATACCAGGACTAAGTGCTCATTCTTTCTGTCTCTCTGTCTTTCTGTCTCTCTTCTCTTTCTCTCTTTCTCTCTACTGCCTGTAGATCATAATTTTACTCTCAGCTACCTCTGCACACAATGCCTGGCTGTCTGCCACCATTCTCCCTAAAGTGATGATAATGGTCTAACCCTCTGAAACTGTGACCAAGGCCCCAATTAAATGCTTTCTTATGGAGGTGTCTTTATTGTGGTGTCTCTTCTTAGTAATAGAACAGTAACTAAGAAACTTGTCTAAGAACACATTATTTATAAAAATGGTAAGACTTCAACTTATTCCCCAAAGCATCATATCCCTGCTTTCCAACATTGATCAGATTATCAGCACAGAGTTAATTTTAGTGAGCCTGGAAAATCTTCTGGATATACATATTCCGTGTGTGTGTGTGTGTGTGTGTGTGTGTGTGTGTGTGTGTGTGTGTGTGTGTTTATGGTTTAAATACAGATGTCTTTCTCTGGACTCCAACATGGGTAGACACTGGCCTATAAAACTTTTCTTCTTAGGAAACTGCATTGATATATTAGAACAGTGAATGAGTAGTCCTCCACAGCCTGCAACATATGAATATTGGGTCTCCCGTTGGTGGGGATGTTTTGGAAGGTGTCTTAGTTATGGTTCTTATTGCTGCTATAAAACACCATGACAAAAATGCAAATTGGGGAGTATAGGGTTTATTTGGCTAACACTCACATATTGCTGTTCATCACCAAAGGAAATCAGGACAAGAACTCAAGCAGGGCAGGAACCTGGAAGCAGAAGCTGATGCAGAGACCTTAGAGGAGTGCTTCTTACTGGATTGTGTTCCAAGACTTGTTCAGTCTGCTTTCTCATAGAACCCAGAACCACTAGCCAAGGGATGGCACAGTCCACAATTGGCTGGCCCCTCCCCCATGAATCATGAGTTAAGAAAATGTCTTACAGCTGCATCTTATAGAGGCATTTTCTCAATTGAGGTTGTCTCCTTTTAGATAACTCTAGTTTGTGTGTCAAGTTGATAGAAGACTAGCCGGAACAGGAAGCGGAGGTATGGCCTTGTTGGAGGAATCGTGTTACTGGAGTTGGGCTTTGAGGTTTTGAAAGCCACTCATCATTTTCAGTTTGCTCTCTCTGCTTCGTGTTTGTAGCTTGAGATACAAATTCTCAGCTTCCAGCTTCAGCTGCCATGTCTGTGGCCTGCTGCCATGCTGCTTCCATTAAAGACCCTAACTTTCTGGAACTGTAATCTTGAAAGAAATCTTTGTTTTATAATTTGCCTTAGTTATGGAGCTTTATTATAGCAATAGAAATGTGACTAATACATTCACCAATTGATCCATTTTGATCCCTTTAAATTTTTGTAAGGTTTGGGATTAACAACTATGCAAATGTGATCTCTTCCAAAATGACTATTTAGTAATGTATCATTACCATATCATAAACTCAAGCTAATTGTAGAAGATAGATGTATCATAGATAGATAATAGATAGATCTGTGTTCACACATCTTTAAATCTCATGTAAATGCAAAGATTTTTATTTATTTATTTATTTATTTATTTATTTATTTATTTCTAAGGTAAGGTATTGTTGTGTTGGCCTGATTTCCCTAAACCCTGCAATCCTCCTGCCTCATTCTCTCAAGTGTCCGGTCAACAGGCAGAAAACACAGTGAAGAAGACTGCACAGCTTGTTCAACAGTTCAGAGCACTGGCAACTCTTACTCCAGTTTGCTTCCCAGCACCCACATGGTACCTCACAGCAGTCTGTAACTTCAGTTCTTAGGTACCCCATTCCCTCTCCTGGACTCATTAGGCCCTTTATGTGCATGCTACACAGGCATATATGTACTAACCATACACAGAAAATAAAAAGAAAAATAACTTTAGAAAAAAAATGTAAAAGCCACTGTACTCCAGATCTTCACTAAATCTAATACTTACTTCAATTCCACACTTGAGGACTGCGATAACTCCAGACATAACCTCTCACTTATATGTTTAGCCTCACTGAGAGACTGTAGTATATTTACAAGCCATTTTCTAAAAGAAATAAAATCCAGAAAAGGGCATTGCGTTCACAGTAATTGCTGAATAAAATTCAGCCAAATAAAATTGCTAAAGGAATAGAACAATATGTGTGTTCATTGCTCTTCACCCTCCTCCTACCTCTTCTGAGCTGAGTAGATTGTTCTGATCCCACAGTCCTTTCAACATGTGGCGGTGGCAATTTCTATATAAGTTTCACATAAACCCACTCTCCCTCAAGTTGCCTTTCATTTCTTCTACCCTTTTACCATTCTCATCTACTCAGTTACTAAAACTGACTGTCAGGGTTCCAAATGCCATTACAGCTGATGCCCTGATTCCAACTTTGCTAATGAGGAATGCACGGCATTCTCAGACATGTTGCTTATTCTAACTCAAAATACAGTCCTGCTGCGGTAGTCGCAGAGCACTCTTTGAGTGTTTTATGTTCTGTGCGTAAGCGACACATACGAAATTACTTGGTCCATATAATTTAGAGTTCATTTGGCAGGAAATAATTCCACTAAACTTCATAAGGACCTTCCACAAGTATTTGCATTACTAAACTTGTAGACAGAAACTACTTACTTACTAATTATTGAAAATGTGTTATTCCTTTATTAGATAACATGAAACGTCAAGCCACATTAAGAATTAAATTAGCAATGAATATTCCATTGAACAAAAAATATGGCTGCAAGTACAGAAAATAAAGATTCCTTAATATTCTTTTACTAGATGTTATAAAAGTCCCATTTATTCTATTTATATAGTTTCAAAACATATACACGAGGCCTACCACTGAAAGCAAAACTGGCTTCTTATTTAGTCTCTTGCAAAATAGGTCTTTGATCATAAAGTGAAGCATGATAGCATACTTTCAGAGACATGTTGTAAGATTCAGGCACTGAAATTATGTATGGTTATTTTACTGAATGGAGAAAGGAAAATAGGCATTCCTATACAAACCTACACTATTTTCTTCAAATTGATACAGAGAATTAAAATCTTAATGAAAAAACATTTTAAATCAAATGAAGAGGAAAAAGAATGTCCCCATAGCACACACACTCTAAAAATAGAGTCAGAAAGGCAGGTTAAAGGGGAGAGAGAATGATTTGCAATTACGTAAAAAGAGTAGCAATATAGTCTCACTCAGTTTACAAAATCACTTTAGGAGTCCTCATGCCCAGCAGTTGAAGGTAACCATGAAATAAACTTAATGGCATTTTTGAAAGTTCTTTTTTCTCATAATTCCATGTCAGGACTTGCTTTTTACTTCTTTATTTTTTATTGTCTTTACGTATATATTACAGTTTCCAGTTTTGTGTTTTTAATTATATTTCTGTGTGTATACCTGTGTATGTCTCTGCATCTATATGTGTTTCTTATGCTTTTTCTCTGGCTCTTTTTCTTTTGTCTGTTTTGTCCTATCTTGGTTCGTTTGTTTTTATTTTATCATATTTCATTTCATTTTAATTTTCAGATGCCAGTTGTTTCTAATGAAAAAGAATGTGGACTTGGGTGGATGGTGAAGTGGGGAGGAGCTGGGAGGATCAGAGAGGGGGAAACATAATGAGAATATTACTCTATAAAAAATTTATTTTTAATTAAAAATAGTGGCTACAACAGGATGCATCTTTGTAAGCAATTATTTTCAATCCAGTAACAATTTCATTACTTCCTTACAGTATGTCTAGATGTAAGCATCTGTCATGAGACTTTATATTTAAATTATGTGAAGCAGAACAAAGTGAATAAAAATTGGGAATACATCTCACAAAAGATTAATGTTGGACAAACAATAAGTGGCATTTAATGAACTGTGCACAAGAAAAACCTCAACTAGAAAAGATTATGAGAATAATGTAATGTAATGGTTACACTTACAAAGTAAATAAATATTTAGTGTACATTTGAAATAAACATAATAGGAATATTTTTTTTCAGTTTCTCAAGACAGGGTTTCTCTGTGCAGCTTTGGAGCCTATCCTGGAACTCACTTTGTAGACCAGGCTGGCCTTGAACTCACAGAGATCCACCTGTCTCTGCCTCCCAAGTGCTGGGATTAAAGGTGTACTGCCACCACGCCCAGGTAAAAGGAATATTCTTAAAATGTATTCGCAATACTTTGAATTTCATTATTATTATTTCCATATTATAGGTGGCTAATTCCTCTGTCATTCATATTAGCATCAGAGAGGAGATATTGCTGGGGTTGTAGCTCTGTGGAGGAGGACTTGCTTTTTCATACATGAGGCTCTAGGTTCAAATTCCAATTTACCAAAGAGAGGGTAAGATGTTTTCTATTCCATTTTATTATTATTATTATTATTATTATTATTATTATTATTATTATATTATTCCAATATGCCTGGAAATTTGAACATTTGAGTCCCAGTCAGTGGCTCTGCTCGGAGAGATTTTGAAGAAGTACATGCTTGCTGGAAGAATTATATTATTGTGGTTTGTCTTTGAGAATTCATAACCTTTCCCTATTCCAAATTTCCCTCAGCTTTATGATTATGAATAAATAAATATGTGATCTCTCAACTTTCTGTTCTGCCACTTTGCCTATCCCTTGATCATGCTTCTGTTCTGTCGTGATTGACTCTTATCCCTCTGGAATGACAAGCCATAATAAATTCTCTCTTCCTTAAATTTCCTTTGGTCATGTTTTATTACCAAAGCAGAAAAGTTATTAATATAGAAGTTTGTGTCAAAAGAGTTGGTTACTGCTGTGATAAAATGACCATACTATTTTTGAAGGAGTATGGAAGACTTTGGGACTTTCTTTTTTCCTTAGGGGAAAAACAAATCAAAACAAAGTAAAACCAGGGATCTAAATAATAAAAGAAAATGAGATAAAAACCCAAACAAACTAAACCAGAAATGGACTAAACAAATAAGCAGAAATAAAGAAATAAATAAAAAGTATGAGAAACACATATAGAGGCACACACACACACACACACATAGATATAATATATATATATATATATATATATATATATATATATATATATATATATATATATATATACAAAGGACCTGTAAGAGTTAAAGAAAAATTGCCTGAAGAAACATTATGAAACAAAGACCCTCCATTGTGTTTATTTTGTGTTGGCCATTTACTGCTGGGCATGTAGTCTGCCTTAAGAGTGGTTTGTATCTCCAGGGAGAAACTCTGTTTAAGACATAATAGATTTATGTTAAAGGTCGTTAAGCAATGAGTTAAAGTAAAAAGGGATTGAAATATTAAAAAATGACCATCTTACCAAAAGCAATCTACAGATTCAACACAATTCCCATCAAAATTCCAACATTCTTTGCAGAACTTGAAAGAACAATACTCAATTTCAAACAGAAAAACAAACAAACAAAAAACTCAGAATAGGTAAAACAATCCTGTATATGGTGGTTTGAAAGAAAATAGCCCCCACAGGGAGGGGCACTATTAGGAGTTGTGGCTTTGTTGGAATATGTGGCTTTGTTGGTATGGCCTTGGAGGAAGTGTGTCAATGTGGGTATGGCCTTTGAGGTCTCCAATGCTCAAGCTGCACCAGGTGACACAATTCAATTCCTGTAGCTTTCAGGATCAAGGTGTAGAATCCTCAGCTCCCTCACCATCATGTCTGTCTCCACACTGCCATGGCCCACTATGATGACAATGGACTAAACCTCTGAAATGGTAAGCTAGTCCAATTCAATGTTTTCCCTTATAAAAATTGCCATGGTCATGGTGTCTCTACACAGGAATAGAAACCATAACTACAACAATAAAAGATCTTCTAGAGGTATCACTATCCCTGATTTCAAACTATTACAAAGCAATAGTATGAAAACCAAATGGTGTTGAGATAAAAACAGATAGATTGATCTATAGAACAGAACTGAAGACCCAGACATAAATCCACATACCTATGGATACCTGATTTTAAAAAAGAAGCCAGAGATATACAATGGGAAAAATAAAACATCCTCAACAAATGGTGCTGGTCTAACTGGATGTCAGCCTGTAGAAGAATGCAAACAGTTCTAAATCTCTCACCCTGCACAAAACTCAAGTACATGTAAATCAAAGACCTCAACATAGAACTAGATGTAATGAACCTGATAGAAGAAATAGTGTGGAATAGCCTTGGAAACATTGGCACAGGAGACAACTTCCAGAACAGACCAACACTCATGCAGGCACTATGATCAATAATTAATAAAATGGCCTCACGA
Source organism: Peromyscus californicus insignis (assembly GCF_007827085.1). Classification (NCBI taxonomy): domain Eukaryota; kingdom Metazoa; phylum Chordata; class Mammalia; order Rodentia; family Cricetidae; genus Peromyscus; species Peromyscus californicus. The sequence continues at coordinate 31,188,115 of NW_026294447.1, read as the reverse complement.
AACTGAAAAGCTTCTGTAAGGCAAAGGACACTGTCAAAAGGACAAAACAAAGGACAAAGTTACAGAATGGGAAAAGATTTTCACAAACCCCACAACTAACAGAGGGCTGACCTCTAAAATATATAAAGAACTCTTTTTCATAATCATAAATCATATTCATAGTAAAAAAATTAGACACTAAAAACCAAATAATCTAATTAAAAATGAGGTACAGGTCTAAACAGAATTATCAAAAGAGGAATCACAAATTATAGAGAAGTACTTAAAGAAATATTCATCATTCTTAACCATCAGTGAAATTCAAATCAAAAGGACACTGAGATTCCATTTTACACCTGTCAGAATGGTTAAGATAAAAATGCAAGTGACAGCTTATGCTGGAGAGTATATGGAGCAAGGAATGTACAACCACTTTACTAATCAATATGCTGGTTTCTCAAAAAATTGGGAATTGACATACCTGAATAACCTCTACCACTCCTGGCCATATACCCAAAGGTTGCTCTACCATACCACAAGGACATTTGCTCAACTGTGTTTATAGTAGCTTTATTTGTAATAACCATAAACTGGAAACACCCTAGATGTCCATCAACTGAAGAATGGATAAAGAAAATGTGGTACATTTACACAATGGAGAATTACTCACCTATTAAAAAGTGACATCATGAAATTTGCCAGCAAATGGATGAAACTAGAAAAGATCATTCTGAGTGCATTAAACCTGACCCAGAAAGACAAACATGTTATGTAGTCACTTATAAATGGATATTAGTTGTAAAGTAAAGGCTAAATATGCTATAATCCACAGATCCAAGGAAGCTAAGTAACCAGGAAGGCTAAATGGGAAACAAATGAATCTTACTCTAAAGTGGAAATAGAATAGACATTACAGGTGGATGGAGGAATGGGTCTAAATAGGGAGTGGGGTCTAAATATTGGAGCAGGAAAGATCAGGTAGGGGAGAGTAGAGGTAGAGAGTACTGGAAGACACAAGAGGAATCAAGGGCAGGGGCCATGGTTGGAGAGATAGAAACCTATTGCCCCTTGCTCATAGAAACCCTCTTCTTGCTCTTTGACTGGACTCTGGATCTTGGCCTGGTACTTTTTGTTTTGCATCTATATCTTTTGCTTAGTTTTCAACAGGCAAATTTCTAGAACTCCAAGTATTTTCTAAGGTATATTTTAAAACTATACTACAGCAGACAAACATTTATAAGGAAACTTAGAGTTCATCTTTCTGTTTTGTGCATTGGGAAGAAAAATGATTCCCAGAACAATTTTACTGCTAATATAAAAATCTTTGTTCCTTGTAATCATCTAGCACTAAATGCACCCAGATACAAGAAAACATGGTATTGAAAACCCAATGGTCTCAATCACCTCTGCCACTAACAACTCCTCTACCAACATCTAGTAAAATGCTATACAGCATTATGGATTTCAGCATAAAAAATTTTTTAAAGTTGTTTAAAAAAAAAAAAAAACAGATGGCAAAGAAAACAGCAAGAATGTTTCCCAAGTTGCAAGACTCTTGAGTGTGTGAGAACTGACATCATGTTTTATGGACATCAAAACAGCAGGATGTATGGATTTAGTTTGACAGTTGATACTCCCCTGGCATTCCACATTAGCAGTCTTCATAGTCTCTAGTGTAACATAAATAAACTACAGCATTTGGACAAAAATCAACAAAAGAAGCTAGCCTTTGAGAAAAATTCAAATAGAAACTGTAAATCAATTATTTCTAAGTGCATTCCACCAGTTTTACCTGTATGTAATCTAAACAGATTTCTTTTCTGACTTCATATTTGCAGTGACTTCAGTTCTAACTTGAAACCTAGATAAATATAGAATTTTTATTCATTTAAACATATAGCTCTTGATCTCAAACTATATGTATTTGGCACACACATATGCATATATCCATGTAGATATATACATATATATTTGGCATAGAGAGATAGTTAAAAATAGAATTAGAAAAAAGAAATGGAGATCAAGTAAATAAATTTTGAATTAATCAAATACACTTATTTAATAAACTTACTTTATTAAATGGAAATATTACTTAAAGGTCAACAAATGTTAAGGTATGCAAATTAAAAATTTATTACTGAATATAATCATTTTAGTTTAAATTGCATGAAATCATCTGTTATATATCTAAAAGTTCAATTATTGAAATTTGCCTCAGTTCTCTAATTTTCAGCATATATACCTGATTAACAAAACAACCATGGGTGATGGATTGATATTGAGTCTAAAGGATTTTGGTCATTGTGGAACATTTTGAGAAAACACATGTTATGTTTAACATACTCACTCAGTACTCTAAGTAAATTTATCCTAAGCCATTCTATGAATGAATGTTAAGTAAATTAGATCAAGTAAAATATCACATTTATGGAGAACATCTAATATCCAAAGGAATACATTTTATTATATATGGTTTGCCTTACAAAAGGTTTTTTTAACCGTATGAAAATAATCCACACGATTTAATTTCACAGAAATTTAAATAAACTATCAGCAAAGAATTTTTACTTGCCATTATTTATTTGTAGCTGAACACTCAATTATCACACATAAAGTGAAATTATATTTGAACAGACTATCAAATTATAACTTGTACATTTCCTATGACAATCTTAACCACTAATAAGGAACTAAAGAGAAGTTATAGCCACTTAAGTCATTTATTAAAATTAGAGATAGCTGGTGGTATAATATATTGCTCAATATAAATTGTCTCTAATTGTGGCAATTAAGATTAACTCTTTGCTACTGGTTTGGGTTATGATTCTACTAAAAGTTCCTTGACTCAGAGGAATCCACATGATAATGGGAAACGAATGGAGTGAAAGTCTAAGAAACAACTGAAGAGGTACTGATATATATAAATGAATGGGGATTTATTAGACAGGCTTACAGGCTGTGGTTCTGCTCACTCAACAATGGCTGTCTGAAAACAGAAAGCTAGAAATTGTTAAGTCCACAAGCCATCTGGCTGGATGGAATCCCAAAGAAGTAGCTTCCAATGTCAATAAAGGAATGGGCTTGCCAGTCAGAGAGTAGGCATGCACACAGGAGCAAAATGCTTCCTTCTTCCATTTCCTTTAGATAGATGCCACCAGAAGGTGTGGCCCACATTAAAAGTTGATGTTCACACCTCAAAAGACCCAGACTGAAGGTTGTTCTTCCCGCATCAAATGCTTTAATTAAGAAAAATCCCTCACAGATGTGCCCAGCCACTTGGGTTTTAGTTAATTTCAGATGTAGTCAAGTTGACACCAAGAATAGACATCAAAACATTATTTCAGAGCTGAAAGATGTGTTATTTTTCTTAATTAGGAAATGGGTGATTCTAAGCAAACCAGAATTGCATTTTCAAATATGCATACATGTTTACAAAATGACATTCAGGATTAATTGTAAGCATGTTTATGCTAAACTAAAGGTAGTATCAGAAGTTTTAATGAATGAGAAGTGAAATAGAGGCTAGGCTTAAATAATAAAAAGTTCTTATGCGAGAATAAAGCAATAAGATAAGATCAATAAAAAAATTAGCTTCCCTGTTGAGTAAAAGCAAATAATTAGATAAATATTTAGTATACTTTAGGGATAAAATTCTCAAGTAGCCATTACATACCACCTCTATGCTTCCTTCCTTATTCTTTGACCTTTAGTTTTAGTGTGCTTTGAAACCTTCATTATCACTATTTCTATTTTACCTTCATTATTGTTAGATATATACATATCCTGCTGAATAGATTTAGTGTTGCATGATTGTACATGCTGTCATGGCTGACCATTAGAATAAGATAACCAATAAAGGGGCTATTCCCTAGAGAAGATTGATTCTTCATCTCTTCATTGTCACTAATTCCCTATAGATCTTAATCTAGCAGTGGGACTTTGATATTTTGTCCATCCACGTTGGCATTTCAACTGGTATTTTGATTGTTCATGTCTTGTTTATACTATCATATTGTTTAGATTATATGTATATAGCATCTTTGTCCTATAGAGAAGACAGTGTCTCAGTAGGATTCATCATCTCTTTCAAACATTATGCTTCCTCTGTGACATTTTCTTATCCTTAATTGTATGACGTGAATTGTAGATGCACCAAAGGAGATATACACCCAAAAGTCAATTGTTTACTAGATTTTTTTTTTAGTAGTTATGGCTTTAGGGAATGACCTCCATCTCCTTCAAAAAGGAGTTTCTTATTGAGGGGTGAATGCTACACTTATCTGCGGGTATGGCTGTTTGAAAAAGAATGGCCCCCAAATGCTCATATGTCTACATGTTTGGTGCCCAGTCAGTGGAACTGTTTTGGAAGGATTAGAATACAGAGTTGGTACAGGAAGTGTATTACTGAGGCTGGGCTTTGAGGTTTCAAAAGTCGACACCAGCACCAGTATCCACCCCAGTCCCAACCTGTGGTTTAGGATATAAGATCTTAGGTACTGCTCAAGTGCCTTGACTACCTACCTGCCTGCCACCCAGCTCCAACCATGATGATCATGGATTAAATCTCTGAAACTGTAAGCAAGCCACCAGTTAAATGCTTTTGTTTATAAGTTGCCTTGGTTATAGTGTCTCTTCACAATCATAGAACAGTAACTAAAACACTGGGCATAATAAGTATTTGATATGCAAGTAGCAATCATATGTTTTCTAGGTCGCATGGTCTCACCAGTAGATGGCTAGGTTTACAGTACCATGCATGGATTCCCATCCACTTAACTGGCCTTAAATCTAATTAGACAGCTATTGATGACCTCACATATATAAAAGTCACAAATGCATGCTAAGAGCTATCTTGTCATGCAGATCATTGTTATGGTTCTTAAGCATCACAGGGTACAACTACTGATTGCATTGCTCACTTGGTATCTTGAATAGCACATGACAGTGAGAGTTAGTCTTCAGAGAGAAGACCTTCATGTCAGACCCAGCTCAATTTCTCCAAGTCCTGTGTCTAAAGCATGACATGTACTCAACAAAGCAGACTTACCTTCTAATTCTGGGAGAAAATTAAGGGCAATGGCAATAGCCTATATTGTTCTGGTGGTCTCTTGTACTCCCCTGAGCAACAACTTTACAGGATGTTTCTCATGCCTGGTACTGGGTTTTAGTTAGGTAGTCCATTGACCTTGGAGGAGCATCATCACCGCTATCGGTTACATATATGTAATTTTAGGGTCTCATATAACAGTGGTTCCCTGTGGACTTTTCAAGCATTTTTAGTATGATTTATCCTTTCCTCCTTCTCCTCTACATTCCTTTCCCTACCCTTTCTAATTCCTCCATTTTTTTTCCATTTTTATTTTCATAGACCTTACACCCTTGTTAGTCTCTTCTCTAGAATTTCTTTTCCCCCTGTCCCACATACCATTTGCTTTTCTTGTTTCTGTTGTTATTTCTGGCTACATACTCGTGTCTAGAGATTCACAGATAGGAACTGTAAGTAAGAGACACTATGGGGTATTTGTCATATGTTTGGTTTACATCATTCAGTATAATGTTTTCTAGTTCCTTAATGATTTCATTTTTCTTTAGAACTAAATGGTATTCTGTTGCATATATGTACCACTTTTTCATTTCCAATTAATCAATTTGTGGACATTTAGATTGTTCTATTTCCTAACTATTGTGAATAAAGTGGCAATGAGCATGGATGAAAAACTTTCTGCAGAGAAGTTTTCCCAGTCTTCTGGGCATGTGTGGAAGAGTGATATATCTGTATCATAGGGTAAATCTATTTTTAGCTTTTAGATGAATAGATCAAAGTATGTTCAACATTCCTAGCAATTGGGGAAATACAAAACTAAAACTCCATTGGGATTTCAAATAACACATGTCATAGTGGCTAAGATCAAGAAAAGAATTGAAAACAAATGCTAGTGTGGATTCTGGGAAAGGGAATGCTCATTCTCTGTTGCTGAGATTATAAACTGCTCCAGACACTTTTGAGATCAACATGCAGAAATAACTTTTTACATTTGTACTAACTTCAAAGTTAACATATGATGTAGTAGGTTTTATTATGACATTTGATATGTGTGTGTTATTATGTTTGTTCTCATAAATCCATCTGCCTCACTGCCCTCCTCTGACCCCTATTGTATAGATATTTCTTCCAAACTTAATGATTTCATCTTGAAGATAGGCTTAACCTTAAACCTAGGTAGGAAACAGAATTTACAAGCTCAGAAAATAACTTATAAGACATATGAAGACCCTGAAACTAACAAAGCTCTTTTTGAAGCTTGTGTAAGCAGTAATAGTTTCTGGAAATAAACTCTCTGACCAAAGTAGCCACCTACAAGCAGTGTATGATCCTCCAGAGGATGCAGTTTTCTTAAGTTGACAATCATGTTAGGTTGTGATACAGCTGCCTTTGAATCATCTGTGATCCTGTAAATGACCCCAAAGAAGCCACTACTTCATTGACCTAGATGTGAGTAGGATTGCTGTTTGAGTTATCATTGATACCCTAGCTGAGGTACATAGAAGTCTGTTTATGACTCTTCTAGGAAGTCATGAAACACTGTCCTAATCCCTTCTTGGTTTCACTATTTCCATTGCTGTCTTCTTAGTTTCATCATTTCAGTTGCTTTTCCAACCATAAAATATACCTTTCTAGGTTCCGTGATGTTTGTGGTAGCATATAGTCTTTACGTGCTGACAGAATTCTGACTGTTCAAATTTTATAATGAGCAAAGTTCATATTTGTTTGCAGTATGATAAAGAAAATATTAAATTTGTGTTCTTTCTTCATTTTTTCCTCTCCTCTTTATACACTTCTTTTCTGAATCTTGAAGTCCTCCTTGAAGAACTTAAAAAAAAAATCTAATGTCTTAGCACATAACCATTTTCTCATATTTAATGCTTTACTTAGCTTTCCTTACTGAGAAAAGCTGTGAAGAAATGGAGGTGTACAGAGCGTGCACATATGTTACTGCTGTTAAACATCACATCATCCAGAGAAGGTTTGGTTTTCTTCTGGTTGTATGTTTTCCTGTTGACAATGGAACTTAGGGACAATACTGAAAACGTGTTCCCAAATACGATGCACACTGCTGAACAGTGTTTAGAACAGACTCTAGTTCTTCCATCAGTGTTTTATATTTTATATTGGATTCAGAGTGGCTAATGTAAGACATTGCTTTCAGCTCCTTTGGTATTGACCTAATGAGTAAATGGAAAATTAATGGTGGAAATTCTTCTGTATCAAAGACCCCTACTATTACTAATTATTGTAATACTTACTGTCTCCAGAAACAATCACTTCTATATACTTTAGAGACAGGAGGCTTGTTAATGTTGCTCATTTAGACTCATATGCATGTACATGAACTGACTATTCTTTTTGTCCTAAATATCAATTCTTCAGTCACTGGGAAGAAATTTGTCTTATGTATAGGCAAGGAAGATTACTTATTCAAAAGTTCAATTACAATGAATGTATATAAGATCCTAATAGAAAATATCTCACAGTAGATATTATAAAGTATGCAACATAAAGTATATAGTACACAATAAATGTACACTTATCCTCTGAGCACATGGGAGGCTGAGGTAAGAAGATTCCTATGAATAATAGGCTAACCTAGGCTACATAGATAATAATAAGCCAACTAATGGTACTTAGGAAGAGCCTGTCTTAAAATATTTGTGCAAATAGCTGGGCGGTGGTGGCGCACGCCTTTAATCCCAGCACTCGGGAGGCAGAACCAGGCGGATCTCTGTGAGTTCGAGGCCAGCCTGGGCTACCAAGTGAGTTCCAGGAAAGGTGCAAGAGAAACCCTGTCTCGAAAAACCAAAAAAAAAAAATATTTGTGCAAATATAAATTGACAAATATATACATTATATGTTTGTCAACTACATCCACATATATTACTTTACCTATACATTTAGGCAACTCTACAAGTACAAATAAACTTGATGTGATATAAGAAAAACAAATTGGGAAACTTTTTATTATAATTTTGATATTTTGTGTGCTCACATTTAATCAATTTATATACAAGCAAATTGTGAAATTTTTTTCTTGAAATATAATGGGTTATTCTATTTAAAATTATGTCCATCCTGACATTTCTAAGCACAAATCTTTTCAGGTGTTTATGGGATATGCTGATCTCATTATATCTGGGGCAGCTGCCAATGAGCAGCAACAAACGTATACAGAGCCCTGAATGTTAAGTAGGGAGCTCTGCCAGTCTAAATATACTGTACCTTATGTCCATAAGCTTCTTTCTGGGCAGCAAGGGCACATCTCCAGATTCCTGATTCTGCAACCTTAACAGCACTATGAACTCTAAGTTGCCAAGGCAGCAGGAGAATTAGCCCCTGGGAATAGGGGCAGGTGGCAACCACTTCCACCATGCATGTTGGTAGAATAAGTGCATGCGTTCAAATAAGTTCTGAATGTGAGCCAAAAATATTCTCTTCTTGCCAACTAACCTCTTGCTATTCTGTTTCCTCACCTGCTTTCTCTCCTGAGAGCTATATAAGCAGTCCTCACCAGCTGCCCTGTTGGAGACAGCTCTGTTGTGACGCTGAAGAAAAGCCACACTGTGAAGCTGTCTGAGTACAATGGGTAGGCTACCTCACTGTTTATGTGAATTCTATATGCTTAGTTCCTCCTTTGCTTTTTACTCTTTTGGAATGTGATGTAATATGATGTGGCCTGAACATACTTTAGAACTAATTTAGTCCTTACAAACGTTATTTCATTTTTTAAAGAAGTAACAACAAAAATAGAGTAATGCAATTAATGTCTAAATAGAATGTATATTAATTAAAGTTTGCAGATTTCCACTGATTGATTACCTTTGTTATTCTACTTTCTCCTTTTTCCTCAAGATTCTTTCTTTAAAATCTTTTTAAATTAATAAAGGCCGTGAGAAAACTCTCTTTCAGAAATCACCTATCTGCTATGCTTTGATATATTACACATGGGTCACATGCCAGCAGAAACATCACCTGGGAACTGAGTAAGCAGAACACAAGTGCAGGCTTGGACCTATACTAAATGAAAATCTTCATTTTGAAGAGGCATAGCATCACTGTGTCCAACACATGCTAAGCTGTGCTTAGCAGCATTTTATGCCAGGGCTTCTCTAGAACCTTTTGGCACTGGAATCCATGGAAGATGACAAACAGAACAATGACTAGGATTTAATGCCAGATCTTATTTGAACTGCTTTGAACAAGAGCCTCAGAAATTGTTTTTCCAAGTCCTTCACATTGTTCTAATTCATGTTTGAAAAACAAATCTTCACAGAGATTCCTGAAACAGACTTTGAACAGCCAGAATTTAAAACACACATGATGGAATTCAATTCACACCCAATCACAAAAATAACGTGTGAGTCTAGAATGGAACTTTAAGGAAGCTGTTTTAATAAAAGAAAACCTGATTCCTGTGGTAGTTGTGTATGGTATCTTCAGCAATAAAAGACTTAACTTCAGTCTCTGGGAGACAACCAAAGGCAACAGCAATAGTCTATAATGTTTGGGAGATTTTTGGATAATACTAGACAAAATGTCAAAATGGGGTTTCTCATACCTGGTACATGTATTTTTATTAGATAGTCTATGACTCTTGCCAGAAGCACTGTTAACCCTAGTGACTTACATTTAAACTACATTTGTATATGTGTATACACATACACTTATATGTATTTTATGAAATTTGTGTTAAATAAAATATTAATATGATTGCTTATGTCTGATTTAGATATCAATATCATTAGTCTTACTTTACTTCCCTCCTGTTTTGACCAACATCCCCAATTAAATCCCTGCCCCCTGTTTTTCTTTATAGTCAAAAAGTGTTCCATTGTGTATTGGTAGCATATTATCATTATCCACTCATCAGTTCGGGAGACTTACATTGCTTGAATTTCCAAGCTATTGTGAATACGGCAGCAATGAGCAAAGCTGAACAAGTATCTGTGAAATAGAAAGTCCAGGCATTTGGGTTCATGCCAAGGAGTTTTGGAGCTAGGTCACATGGAGAATTTATTTCTAGCTTGTTGACAACCATCCACACTTATTTCCATTGTGGCTGCATCAGTTCTAAGTTCCACAAATAGTCATGTCCTTGTTTGTTGCTCTTAGCCATTCCAACTTGGGGGGGGGGGGGTGAAATATCTAAGTTGTTTTAATTTGTACTTCCCTAACTATTGAGGGTAATCATCACTTTATGAGATATTTCTTAACCATTTTTATTTCATTCACAACTTAAAAATGATGATATAAGTCATCAATTCCCTCCACTCCCTTTCCTTCCTCTATGTCTACCTCCTTGTTCTCTCTAAAAGTCTTGGCTTCCTCTTCTTTAATTATTATTTTAACACACACATGCCCCTCCGGCCACATGCAGAAATCTGTAGCTGTAACCTGCTGAGTCCATTTTGTGTTCCTTTCATGTACATGATTTGACAGCTGAAAATTTAGTATTAGATAGCCAATTAGGGGCCTCATCCCAGAGGAAGACTACTTCTCTTGTTCTAAGCACCCTTAGTTAATGGTAGTTCTGTGTGTATGGTTGAGGACTCATGAGTTATTCCTTTTCCTTTTAAAATTCTCTGCTCAAATCCATACCCTATCTTTAAATTGAATGATTTGATTTCTTCATTCTATTTTTATTTGAGTCTATATATATCCTGTCTATTAACCCTCTGTCAGATCTATAACTGGCAAATGTCTCCTACTTTGCTGGCTTCTGCTTCACTCAATAGCTAGCTTAGATGGACAGATGCCTTTTAATTTTATGAGGTCTCACTATTCAATTAGTATCCTAAGTTCTTGGACAAGTAAAGTCCTTTTCATGAGGTCCTTCCCTACACCTGTATCTTGTTGGGTGTTCTTTGTGTTTTTGTCTGTTTCAGGGTTTCAGGTTTCACCTTGAGGTCTTTGATCCATCTGGAGTTGATTTTTATTCAGAGTGATAAGTATAGGTTGTATTATATTCTTCTATTTGAGAACATGTAGTTTTCCTAGCACACTTTGTTGAATATGCTGTCTTTTCTCTATATTATGATAACTTTGTCAGCTATTAAATGACTGTGCTTAAGTGTACCCATATTTGAATCTTCGGTCTTATCCTATTGTTCTAAAGTCTGTTTTAGTGTCTGTGGCATTGTATTTTATTTCTATGATATGTTTTTTATTGAAAATGTATTTTCTTCCATACAATTTACTTTCATATGCTTTCCTCTTTCTCAACTCCCCCGAGAGCCTCTTCACTTCCCTACCCACCCAAATGTATGCCTTTTCTTTCGCTCTCTCATTAAATGTTAACAGACATGTAAAATACTACTAACAGCAACAATAATAATTATAAAATAAAATGGAAATTTAGAACAGTAATCCCTTCACAAAGAATTGTAATGTTGCTCATTTTTTGAGGGAACTTTTGTTTTTCCATATGAAGTTTAGGATTTTTTATCTAATTCTTCAATAAATGCTGTAGGTATTTTTTAAGTCTGAAGACTGCTTCTGGTAAGATGGTCATTTTTATAATATTAATTCTACTAAATCATTTTCATAGGAAGCCTTTCCATTTTCTTAGTGTCTTCCACAATCTTTTTCTACAGGGATTTAAAATATTTACTGCAGAGGTCTTTTTTGGTTAGGTTTATTCCTAAATATTTTCTTTGGAGACTGATGTGAATTTAAATGTGTCTATGATGTTTTTCTCAGTCTTTATTGGTGTATAGAAAGGCTAATTTCTTTTTCTTTTTGTTTGATGTTGTATCCTGCCATTTGGTTGAAATTGTTTATCATTTGTAGAAGTTTTCTGGTGGAAAATTTTGGATCTCTGCTTATATGATACCATATTGTCTGCATATAGCAGGATATTAGAGATATAAGTGAGGGGATGGAAAACAGGTTTGGCAGTATTGAATGGAGAAAGAGAGTACAATGCAGTATTTGGGGAAGAGAGGAGGGAGAAACAGTATTAAGGTTGTTTGAAATTATTGTAGTGTGTCATATAGTTTCACATTTATCTAAAATTACACATACTGCCCGTAAGAGTATGTGTACCTTTATTAAATTATTTCATGCTGACTGCTGTGATAATTCTTCCCTCTTGTTCCACAGACTAACAAAAATCTCAAGCCTGGACAAAAGAAAGACATCTTTCAAGTTGTTGGTAACGAGAGTCTAAGATATTCCTAATACTACCATTTATTGCTATTTCTCTTGGTTGCCTCCCCGAAGATTAAGGTAAGCCTCTATAGCTTAAGACACCACAAATTTTCTACAAAGGACTTTGGAGATTTGAACAGGATCTGATACAAAACTATCTTCCCAGAAGACTAGATTTCATAGCATATAAAGGAGATATATAAGCTGCAAATGTAGTAAATAAATCAATAACACTACACAGTTGTGATTTCTACAAACCATAACCATGACTAATAATACACGATATTCCTAAAAAATGTGGCTTTAATATCCTGGCAGTAACCAATAGTTGTTATAATTGGATATAAGGACCCAAAAACAGGAGCAAAATCATACTTGATCTGGAATCCTATCCAATCACCCATGGCTTCTGAGATCTACTATTGTCATTTTGCTAAAACTGTATAATTGCTAACTGTATTCTAATAAGCTATATTTTACCCAGAGACATGTGTCAAGAAATTAATCCTCATCCTTTCAGTTTGCAATAGTTGGAGACCATTACAGAAAGTCACAGTGGTAAAAAAAAAAAAATGCAGAGAACATCTGATGATGGGGTGTTCATTCCGTATCGATGCACCTCAAACACAACCTCTGCATCCAAGGCTCAGGGGATTCCTTGGAAGAGACCTTAATTTATTAAATTATTCACATATATTTTTGTGTGTCAATAATAATTAAAGAAAAAGAGGCTATCAATTTGAGAAAGGGTGAGTCGGGAGACATGGGATGAGTTGGGGTGAGGAAAGAGGGGGAATGATATAAATATATTTAATTAAATTGAAAAAATAGAACAAACTGTGGTGGATTTGAAAAATGGTTGCATACTATATTTTTTTGACATTTTGGTTATGTGCCTAGCTTTTAATTGTTGAGTCATCTCTCCTGCTGAAATTATGTCTTTTCTAAAGCTGACGCATACAAATTAATTCTTAAAAACAGATGCCTTCTTTGTAGCATATAGCAAGTACTCAAGGGTAAGCATATCTAAATGGGTCTTGGTAGTTACGATTGTTCATTTTCAAGAATGTCTAATGTATTCATATTAAAATACATGAAATTGCGACTTGAAATCTGTGTGTACACGCAATTTAAATTCCATTCATTTTGTGTATAATGGAAGTATTGTTATATGCACTACAGGAATTAATGTGGAAAACATGACTAATTCAGAGAACATAGGTTTCAACCAAGGCATGGAAGCATATTTTCATTTGAATTATTGTACAGACTAATTAGGAGTCATTGTTTCTTATTTAAAACACTTAACTGTGAAAATAGTCTTTTAAAAGTAAATTTTGATTTCTGTGGATATCTTGGTTTGAAGTTTGTATTTCTAAGATCATGTTTCTATTCATACTAATAGATAATGAAGTAGATATAACTCCTTAGTAATTAGTTATAGGACTCCATAAAGGGTGATAATTACATATCTTTCTTAGGAATTTTAAGGCTTTGAAACTGAATAACAGGTGATAAAATTTTATTTTGTTTCTGAGATTCTTGTGAAGATCATTGAAACATCCAGATAAAAGATAAAAAATTTTCTATAGAAATTAGGGTTCAGGAAAAAATGACTACTGCATAAATTGATATTATATCAGAACTAATATATATTATGAAAACTTCTTGTAGAAATTTATTTTAAGATGTGTTACTTTTGTTTATACTGCATTTGTTTAACTCTGTGAAGCTGTGTTACTGTGCCTGTCTAAAACACCTGATGGCCTAATAAAGAGCTGAGCAATCAATAGTGAGGCAGGAAAGAAAAATCGGCAGAGCTGGCAGGTCGAAAGGATAAATAGAAGGAAAAATCTGAGAAGAGGGATTGAAAAGGAGGAGCCAGAGAAAGAGGAGGTCTCCAGGGAGCAGGCACTCAGCTATGCAGCAAGCCATGGAGTAAGATTTAAATCCATCCATTTACCTGCAAATCTCATGATGTCATTGTTTTTCTCTGCTGAGTAGTATTCCTTTGTGTATATGTACCACATTTTATTTATCCATTCTTCAGTTGAAGGGCATCTAGGTTGTTTCCAGGTTCTGACTATTACAAACAATGCTGCTTTGAACATAGCTGAGCAAGTGCCCTTGTGGTATGACTCAGCATTCTTTGGGTATTTGCCCAAGAGTGGTATAGCTGGGTCTTGGGGGAGATTGATTCCCAATTTTCTAAGAAAGCACCATATTGATTTCCAAAGTGGTTGTACAAGCTTGCATTCCCACCAGCAGTAGAGGAGAGTTCACCTAGCTCCACATCCCCTGAAAGACAAACATGTTATGTACTCACTCATTAGAGGACACTAGATGTAAAACAAAGATGACTAGACTGCTACCCACAACTCCAGGGAGGCTACCTAGAAAATAGGACCCCAAGAAAGGCACAGGGATTGCCCAATGACAGAGAAATGGATGAAATCTACATGAACAACATGGACATGAGTGGGGTAATGTAGGGCAAGGGTCGAGGGAAAGAGAGCTTAGGGGAGCGGGAGATCAAAGCTGGATCAAGAACAGAGAGGGAGAACAAGGAATAATAATAATGATAAATGAAGACCACATGAGAATAGGAAGAAGCAAACCACAGAAATCCACAAAGATAGCTCCACAATAGACTCCTGGTTATGGTTGAGAGAAAGCCCGAACTGACCTACTCTGGTGATAGGATGGCCAAACACCCTAATTGTCATGCTAGAAACCTCATCCAATGACTGAGGGAACCAGATGCAGAGATCCACAGCCAGGCCCCAGGTGGAGCTCCAGGAGTCCAATTGGCAAGAAAGAGGAGGGTTTGTATGAGCAAGAATTGTTGAGACCAAGATTGGAAAAAGCACAGGGACAAGTAGCCAAACGAATGGAAACACATAAACTTTGAACCAATAGCTGAGGGACCCCAAACAGGATCAGGCCCTCTGGATAAGTGAGACAGTTGATTAGCTTAATCTATTTGGGAGGCATCCAGGCACTGGAACTGGGACCTGTCCTCAGTGCATGAGCTGGCTGTTTGGAACCTGGGGCTTATACAGGGACACTTTGCTCAGCCTGGGAGGAGGGGACTAGATCTGCCTGAACTGAATCTACCAGGTTGAACTCAATTCCCAGGGGAGTCTTTGCCCTGGAGGAGATGGGAATGGGGGGTGTGCTGGGGGGAAGGCGGGGGAGGTGGGGAGGTGGGAGAACAAGGAAATCCGTTGCTGACATGTAAAATTAAATTGAATTATAAAATTAAATAACATGTAAACCTAAATTTTCTGAAAGACTACATTCATTGGGTCATTTGTAATTTTTACTAATGGACAAGTACTGTATTTCATGGCACCTATGTAAATATTTAATATGTATTTTTATTCAATTAGCTGTGCCATAATGACTAAACAGATGTGAAAGTAGTTTCAACAAAGAAACAAAACCCACATAATATTTTAATAAAATTTCAGTTTCAGTAAAGAAAGAGTAAGATTTAAAGAAGTAAGAGAATGGGAAAAGCCCAGAGTCAAAAGATAGATAGGAAAATTGAAAGTTAAGAAAGCTGGCAAGAAACTAAGCCAAGCTAAAGCCAGGCATTCATGTACAACAATAAGCCTCTGTGTGTGAATTTATTTGGGTGCTGGGTGGTGGGTCCCCAACAGAGTTAAACAAACAACAAGAACCTATTAATTTATAAGTATTATTTATCTATTAAGATGAAAATCATTAAAAAAGAGTTATGACAGATGCAACTTCTGTGGATTTTATAATGCTCCTCCTAGAAAATTTGGGATATTAAAAATAAATACCAGTACCAAATATGTGATGCCTCTCTTTGAATTATTGGTCAGGAAGCCTCCTGAGCCTCTTAACAAAATAAACTATTGTCATTTATCTTATCTTTCCACCAGAACTTAATTCTAAGGTCCTATACCTGAAAACACCACATGCTTTATTCACAGGATATGTAGAAATAAAATTGACATATGCTGAAACTTTAATAATTCCAGTCAGTGCAAAATAGTCTACCAAGGAAGAAAATATATCAATAGTCTTACACTGTTGTGAACTTTGTTTCTTGTAATAACAACCTCTCTGTCAAGAAATTTCAACTGATATAATAGTGGCATGATTATGATAGGTTTAACCAACCAGTTTCTGATTGGATTTGAGGAACAATTCATGAGGGAACACATGCCTGGTACTATAAACCTGGCCAAGAGCCAGTCAGTCTCCAAGAAGGCCATAGGAACTAGGCACAAACCTACTACTAGACTCTAAATTGACAAATAAAGGAAAACATGCTTATCAATCTGGAAAGGCAAGAAAAGAATACTGGGGTGCTTAATGGTAATTTGATGATCAATCATTTGATTTTCTGATTATTCTTCAGGAAATCAGGACCAAAAATGAAAAATGGATTTAAAATACTATGTGTATTTGTACAAAAAAAAATCACATTATTGTACGTTCTAACTTGACCCTTTTTCTAGTCAATACTGAATATCAAATCACCAAAAGGAATGGATCTATGGGTCATTATCATATGCATGAACATCACCATCAATTCTATGTACTGTGTGAACACGTGACAAAGGAAAATTATATAAAAAATGTTTCTTCCTATTCGCATGTGGTCTTCATTTACCATGGTCTCCTATTCCTTGTTCTCCCTCTCTGTTGTTGATCCAGGTGGGATCTCCCGCTCCCCCAAGCTCTCTTTCCCTTGACCATCGCCCTTCATTACCCCCACTCATGTCCAGGCTGTTCATGTAGATCTCTTCCATTTCTCCATCATTGGGCAATCCCCATGTCTTTCTTGGGGTCCTGTTTTCCAGGTAGCCTCCCTGGTGATGTGAGTAGCAGTCCAGTCATCCTTGTTCCACATCTAGTATCCTGCTATGAGTGAGTACATACCATGTTTGTCTTTCTGAGTCTGGGTTACCTCACTCAGGATGATATTTTCTAGATCCATCTATTTGTCTGCAAACCTCATGATGTCATTGTTTTTCTCTGCTGAGTAGTATGCTAGAGAGGGCCACAGAAATCCACAAAGATACCCCCACAACAGACTGCTGACAATGGTCGAGATACAGCCTGAACTGACATACTCTGGTGATGGGATGGCCAAACACCCTAATTGTCGTGCTAGAAACCCCATCCAACTACTGAGGGATCTGGATGCAGAGATCCATGGCTAGGCCCCAGGTGGATCTCTGGGAGTCCAATTAGCGAGAATGAGGAGGGTTTATATGAGCGAGAATTGTTGAGACCAAGGTTGGATAAAGCACAGGGACAAATAGCCAAATGAATGGAAACACATGAACTATGAACCAATGGCTGAGGGGTCCCCAACTGGATCAGGCCCTCTGAATGGGTGAGATAGTTGATTGGCTTGATCTGTTTGGGAGGCATCCAGGCAGTGGGACCAGGTCCTGTGCTCAGTGCATGAGTTGGCTGTTTGAAACCTGGGGCCTATGCAGGATTGCTTGGCTCAGCCTGGGAGGAGGGGACTGGACCTACCTGGACTGAGTCTACCAGGTTGATCTCAGTTCTCGGGGGAGGCTTTGCCCTGGAGGAGGTGGGAATGGGGGGTGGGCTGGGGGGAAGGTGAGGGGGGGCCATGTGGGGAGAACAAGGGAATCTGTGGCTGATATGTAGAACTTAATTGTATTGCAAAATAAAAATACAAATTAAAAAAAAAAGTTTCATTAACATGGTCTTGAGATTCCCTTTTAGATAATATTAAATAGAGCACCCAGGACACTATGTTATAATTATAGCAGAGAATAAACATAAAGTTCAGTATAGCCTATATCAACAAATTACATGTATACATTAAAATCATGAAGTAGATATTTCCTCTAATTTTGCTGGAATACCATAGTGTAAAGTTTGAAATGTAATTCATAGAACTATATATGGTTAGCATGATTATTATAAACACTAGTAGAATCAAGTATATATGGAGAACAAAATTCAATAAAGTATTTAATATCCAGGAAGAATCATTAATTAACCAGTTAGAAGTAGCCGTTCTATTCTTAGACTCTGAGAAAAAAAATGATGATGATGCCATTGTCTTCATGGCCATCAGCGGCCTACCCACTTGACCTCCTTCACCTTTCTGCACATCCCAGTGATAAATGACAGAAGAACATCTGGACATCTTGCCTTCCCAAACTCTCCAGAGCTCTTCTTGCTGCTCTGAGCTTTATCTTTATTTAACCTTTTACTTTTTAATGATGAAAGATTGTCTCTCCATCAGCAATTCTTTACCCATAGTGAACTTTTGTCACTAACTCCCAATTTAAACACTTAAGGGTAAGACAACACAACTTTGCCAATCTACGCATTATTTTGTCTGCTTTTACCCCCTAATAGTCTAGCACACATTACTCTGTTGAGCTTAAATATAAGAATGCTGAGTCAGATTTTCTTTATACTTAAGACACTCTCATGATATGATTTTGTCAACATAGGAAGCTAAATTAGCTTTTAGCACATCAGCATATCTTTTATCAACTCATACTTTACAAAGCATAAATATTCCAACTTCCAAAAGTACAGACTTGAATAATTTCATAAATTGAAAAGAATAAAAGCTCTGATTAATTGTTCCCGATGAGCTAGCAATCTTCTTAATCATTGATATTAATTTTTAAGAGCATGAATAAGGAAAACAACACTTTTTCTGAAGCTGGTACCATAAAACTGAGATATTAGATACATTTCCACAAACCCAAACAAAGCAAAACTTAAAAAAAGGGTAATATGAGTAATTTGACAAATCACATTCAGAGAACCCGAGAGTTTCTTAGGTATTCCTCACTGTGATGGGACCACATACTGAGTTTTCTAGCTAATTTGTAAAAAATTCTACCTAGTAAGCATTTGAAGAAATGGGAAATGATAAAAGAAAGAAAATTCTCAGAAAATGGAAAATTTATAAAACAATATTATAAAATAATTGAAGTATTTTTATCATTTTAACAGTTAAGATTCATCTAGAAGAAATAAACATACACTTTGAATAAAATCACCTTTACTCAACAATGTTCAGTTCTTTTGCAAAAATAATGATTTCTTTACTTGTAACTCACAGGTCCTAGAATATCTAGCACTCTGACATAAGAGTCATAACCTCTATTGATTAATGTCAGCTCAAATTAGCGCCTTTCTGTAAACAATAACTATTTTCAAATCCGTGTACATTAACAAGTATAGTGAGAAAGGTCTCATCATAATTTCAACAATAGTAATTACAATGCTGGAAACACCAGCCTCACTTATGGGAGGTAATATCATAATAGAATGGCCACTTAGATTAAAATTATGAAAGAGAAAAGGGAAATGCACTCCACCAGGCAAAAGTTCCCTCAACACATTTCAGGATACCTCGGTTCCTGAAATCCAGATTATTTCTATCTTCCGGTCCCAGAACACAACCACCGATGCTTTACTTATAAGCACGTAACATTTCAGCCCATGTAAGGCCTGGCACTTAATTTCTAGAATATTGTTCAAGAATATTACTTACTTTCCCCTGAGGGATAATTTATTAAGTCTAAATGATCTATAAGAGCTGATAATTGGATTCTTGTGATTTGTGGGGAGGCTGTGACAAGGGTATCCTTCAGAAAGACTGGGCTGAGTGTTTGTGCTATAACCCTGAATGAATCAGATCCTGATTTATGGTTGCAGGTGCAAGACGGTTTCCTACAACTTCAAACTAGCATTGATTCTAAGGCAAAAGCCAAAAAAAACTCTCAGTTGTTTATTCAAGAAAAAGTTTTTTTTTTTACCATATTTGATATTTCTTTTTGTTAACTAAACTCAAAACTCAAAGGCCCTCAATATTTATTTTAAATTTAAGAGCAAAATCATATTCAAGTGAATTTCAAGCCAAAGCACACTTAGTTTCAATGACTGGAAATTTAAAATTGAATTTGTAAAATTTCAGGACAATATACTTCAATTATGTAGACTTGGGTTTTATCGATAGACTTCCCGATAGAGTATGCCTTCATTTCAACATAAACTAAATTAACAAAAATAAAAAGTACTCCATCACATTTGGAAGCAAATTACCCAATGGTTTCCTAGAGTGGAAAGGAAGAACTATGCACTTCCAAAACTCACATATGTCAGTCTTGTTACGATTGATTTTAATTCTGTAGCAAAATAATCTGACAGGGTCATTTAAAAAGGCATTGATGTTGGTGATATGAAAGTATGATGTTAAATTTCAAATAGCTGTGGGAAAAATAATATTAATAAGGTGACTTTATCTCTGATTCTGTGTGTTATTTTCAGCGATCTGTGGTAGGAGTCATTATAAACTCCATACAATCATGAACACCGTAGTGCAATTGGGAATAAAATGAGTAAATAGTCAAAACCAGACCCATTAAACAAGATGACTTTGCAGGCTAAAATGCTAAAGCAAATGAAAAGATCTTCATTGCATTTTAAAAAATAGCCTTAAATGGCACTGGAGATGTCATCAAAAGAACAAAGTAGAGTGCAGGGAATAATAGTTCCTAATCCTGTTTAATAAAAATCAGGAACACTTTAAATGTGTGCATATTTCATCCCGAGGCTAGATTAGAATAGAAAAAAAAAAACTTTACTTTTAAAAGGAGATGCATTGAAAACAGAGTAAGTTAATAAGGAACTGTTTTAGTAATAGGAGTTAAAATGACAATTATATTTGCTATTCTGGTTGATAATATTAAAAATAAATAGAAAGCAATAAAAATGTCCTTACAAGGGTCTAGATAGGTTTAACGTAAAAATACCAAAACCATAGATTTACATGTACTGTACATATCTACTCAAGTCTATAGGAATTAGAAACTGAATTTTTATTTATGTTTTCATAACAAATTATGTTAACTGAATATAAGAATAAAGAGAATTTAAATTTTAACTAATAAGTGAAACTATTTCTCTAAACAAAGTCAGTTTAAAAAAACAGACTTTGATAAATGCCAAGACATACAAAAAATTTATCTTAAATACACAGTAAAATTCTTCATTCATTGGTTAAAATAGTATTTTCCATTAATACACTATATATAATAGTCATATCTTAAGAATATTGGAAACAAAGTGGATTATAATAAACAGTATTAATGTGAAACCCAAGATAATAGCTTTGATTCATTTATTTTGATGTTCTGAGACAGGGTCTCAGTACCATTGTAGCCCAGACTGGCCTTGAACTAATGTCAATCATCTCACTGTAGCTACTGAAGTCTCGTCCTCTCACCTGCTTGGATTAGGCATGAGTCACTATACACAGCTTCAGGATCACATTCTTGAATCAGTAGTCTTTATTTATTCTATTTTAAAAGTTAGTTATCATTCTGAAAACTTCTCATATTTGTATTTTATCATTACTCAAAATTTAAGAATTGATACATTAATATGTTTGACCAGATTTAATTGAAATACCTATTTTAAAATAGTTATGTTTATATAATATTTCATACAGTACTGCTTATTTATCTGTAATAATTTGGGTCTGATTATATACATGTATGTGCAATTGGTTATGAATACAAATTTAATTTAACATTTAATAATTTTGACAATTGAAAACATAAAATGATGAATTTAATTAAATATACATCATTTAAGAATTGTGAGGTAGGAGATAAATAATCTTCTAGATTCTCAATTTTTGTCTTATATTGAAAACAAATGTTTTCATATAATATATTCTGGTTATGGTTCCCCCACACACACTCATTCCAGTTGTTCCCACCCACCCCCCATCTTCATCCACATACTTTCTATGTCTCCTTAATAAAAACAGGAGTATCTGTTTTTATCTGAGTAATGATAAAATACAATGCAATAGAGTAAACAAAAAACAAATAAATAGGAATAAAACAAAACAAGCAAGCAAGACAAAGCTAAAATAAAACCACAAGAACCTCATATAGACACACACACACACACACACACACACACACACACACACACACACACACACACACATTTGAATCTCTGCAGGTGCTGTGTGTGAGAGCATCGTAGATACTTCTGCCAAAGTTCCAAACCATGGCAATATATCGTAAAGTTAAATTCCCTCCAAGAAAGCCACTAGGTGTTAAGCTGTGAAGTTAATACTTAAAAAGGAAGTAGAGAGTATAGAATATTGGAGATGTCAAGACCATGGTATATATGCCAAGAAAAGCTGGCATGGACATTATCCATGAGAGAAGCTATGTGTACTTTAGTCAACAGATTTGGTGGGGATATTTGCCCAAGTACTTTGGAGCTCAGAGACTCCATCCTGAGCATAAGATGTCCTACATGGAGCTACACACTTGGTCTTTGCTTTTTTTTGTTGTTGTTGTTTTGTTTTGATCTGAGGCATGTGGTCCTTTCTCTAATCCGATCACCCCTTGCTATGCTTTGCTGCCTTATTTTTTGTTGTTTTTACCCCTTTGGGAATAAGGGTGTTTGCTTTGTACTATTATGTATTTGAGTAATATATGTTAATTCTTTGTTCTCATAAGAAATCTCAGTGAAGAGGCAGCCTTGGTTCTCAGAAGGTATTGGAATTTCCAATTTAATTTTATTTATTTTCTGCATAGGTGTCTGTGCTTACATGAGTTCATGTATCTCATGTGGGTAGCTGAACACAGCGACCATAAGAGAACATTACATCCCCCAAAACTGGAGTGAGTGATGGTTGTGAGCTACTATATGGATTAAGGAACCCAGCAGTAAATCCCCTTACCCACTGAACCATCTGTCTCTCCAGTTCTGAAATTTCAACTCTTAGACAGTGTTAGAATTCTTAAAATTATAGGCAAATTTGAAATGAGACTGAACTGCATTTTTGTTTTATGACATATCTATGGCATATCTTTAGCCTGGCTACTGGCCAATCAGCCTTTTATTTATCAACCAATCAGAGCAACGCATGCACAACATACAGAGCAATATTCACAGCAGCTCAAACCAAAATTTCACACGTATCCCTATGAAGCTAATACAAAGTACAGGGGAATCCAGTCAATCACAAAAAGGCAAATAGGGGAAAACTACAAGTATAAATTTTGTATAATTCCACTGATATGAATTTTCTCCACTAGACAAAATCATGTAGGTAGAAACATGAGTAGTTGCCTGCAGCTTGAGAACAAGAGGAATGGGAGATGAGTTGGTAAAACAGATGTAAGATTTCTTATAGGGATGATGAAAATATTCAATAATCGGGTAATGGTGATGACTATACAACTGCAAAAATACTAGGGCTTAAGAAAATTTACACTTTAAATGGTACTATTGGTGTATATAAATCAAATAGCAATAAAAAAAGGACTAGGACAGGTGTGTTGTAAGATTGTGCAAGATGACCCGCCCAACCCTTCTCATGTGCTGTGATCACCAAGGTTGCTCAAAATCATCAAGGGGAAATTATAATCCAGATCAAGTTTTCCGGTGAGAAAAATGCCAGTATTGGCTGTGGACTTGTCTCTGCAAGAGGAAGGAAACGTGGAACTGAAAGAGAAGGAAAACCCGGTCCCAGGAGACTGACCTCTAACAGCCAGGACAGCCAGAGAGGGTGAAATCTATGAAGATGCTAATATTCTCACACTCAAGAACATCAAAGACCTTTGAAGTCATTGGCCTGCACCCTTGTGGAAGTCCTGACACATCAGTGGAATCAGCAGTGCAAGCTGTGAGCAAGGAAGGACTGTTCTGTGTCACCTGTATAGACATGGCAGTGGTGTTGGGAAACGGAGGCAAGACATGCTATAACAAAGATGGCTGATAGTCCTCAAAAGCCGAGCCTACCACTAGATATCCCTGAGCATCATACTTACACTGTCTGGTCCTTCAAAATAGAGATATTTGTGCATATTTTCACAGGCCAAGTCAAAATTTAGGTCTCAGCCAGAAAGTAGGTGGTGCTGTTTCAGAGTATGTTCTGTGGAAACTTCTACCTGAAGTGAATTGGAAATGCTTTGGGAGACCCACGTATCCAGAACAAATTCTCTGCGGCTGATGATCCTGAGTATAAGCACTATGGGCAGTAACAACCAGGTTGGTAGCTCCCCATGGGCAGAGCCCATATTCTACATGGACTTTATGAGCTATGACCCTCCACATCTGCAAACATATACAAGGAATCAAGATCATCATTCCAGAAACTTACTGATCTCTATTTCTATGTCTCTGTCTCTCTGTCTCTGTCCCTGTCTCCCTCTGTCTCTTTCTCCTCTCTCTCTCTCTCTCTCTCTCTCTCTCTCTCTCTCTCTCTCTCTCTCTCTCTCTCTCTCTCTCTCTCTCTGAAATGGTAGTTTGATTAGAATGTACCCCATAGTCTCAGGCATTTGTTCCCCAGTTGGTGGTAACACTGTTTGGGAGATTTACAAGTTGCGGCCACCCTGGATGATGATGATGGGTGCCACTGGGGCCAGCTTTGGGACTTTAAAGAACTATGTATTCATAGTTCACTTTCTATGCTTCCTGCTTGCAGTTTAAGATTCGAGTTCTGGGCTTACTACCCCAGCAGGCATCCTTGCCTGTTGCCAGACTTCCAATCTGTGACTGTGATGGATTTTTATCCCTCTGGAACCATAAACCCAAATACATTCCCCTTCTTTCTATAAGTTGCTATATGGTGTTTCTATAAGTTGGCTATGGTGTTTTGTCACAACAATAGAAAATAACTAATGAACTTTTCTATGCCGAGAAGAAGGGAAGGGAGATAGATGAGGCACTTCTCTCTTCCTGCATTGCCACGTGAAGGAAGTTCAGGCCAAAGGCTAGCTCCATATCTGACAAAATGTCAATCTCAGATCTCATTGGCAAAGACTGAAACACTTACAGGCCAATCCTGAATCCAACTGGGTCCCAGTCCTGTGCCCAGCGAGGGGGTAAGGGAGCAAGTAGCAGTTTGCAGGAGAGGTCGAGTTTGCTGCACAGTAAGCAGAAGGAAGCAGCTGAGTGCTAGGCCCAGTGTGCAGTACTCAAGGCAGCCCCTCATGAATGGCCAAGGAAGGCCCCTGCCAGCAATGGAACCAGTGCTGCTACTCACACAGCCCTGAGGTAAACATGATTTCTGTCAAGCTTCCTCACAAACTGTCCATAGACTCACATCCAGATCTCCCTGATTGGACCACAGTGGTAATCAGGTAACCTATAGGTCTCCTACTTATTTAGGCTAATTGCACAATATTTCATCTCATGTTAGAGCCCAGGAAAATGTCTTTCAGACTTCTAAATGGCTTTCTTATCACTCTTATCAATGTTTATACTAAGTTGAGGTTTGATCAAAGAAAAGTGCTTCTTTTCTACCTATCTTATATGAACTATGTGATACTGATTTGTTTGTGTTCTTCAATTAGAAAACAAGGCTTACTGTGGGATGGTCTGTATGTCAAATGTGTTGCTGATTGGTCAATAAATAAATCACTGATTGGCCCGTGGCCAGGAAGGAAGTATAGGCGGGACAAGGAGGAGAATAGAGCTGGGAAGTGGAAGGCTGAGTGAGGGAGACACTGCCAGCCGCCATCAGGACAAGGAAGATGTAAAGTACCGGTAAGCCACAAGCCACATGGCAAGGTATAGATGAATAGAAATGGATTAATTTAAGCTGTAAGAACAGTTAGCAAGAAGCCTGCCACGGCCATACAGTTTGTAACCAATATAAGTCTCTGTGTTTATTTGATCGGGTTTGAGTGGCTTGGGACTGGCGGGTGAGAGAGATTTATCCTGACTGTGGGCCAGGCAGGAAAACTCTAGCAACAAAGGCTTTTCTATATTCATGTCATAGCTAAAATATCCTCTCATGTGTAAATAAAACTGAATCTGACATAATGAATTTTGGTTTGTTTGGTTGGTTAGCTTTATTTTGTATTGTTTTTCTTCCTTCTAAGTAAAGGTCCCTGAAGCCACCTTGCCATGCTTAATTAAAATAGGCTTTTTGAGCTTGGGAAATGGTTTGGCAGTTAAGAATTATTGTTACTATTACAGAAGATCCAACTTCAGATCCCATGTTCGGCCACTCACAATTGCATGTAACTTGAACTCCAAGGGATCTGACATGCCTGCCCCCCTGGTCTCTATAGGAATCTGTAAACATGTGGCTTTCACTAAAGAATATACAAAGGATTTACAATCAATTTTAAAAAGTAAAAAAATAAAAGATTTGACTTACTCTCCTTCTATAAAGTGCCAACTTTCTGTTGTTTGTCAGTGGGATCTTAATAATGACACAGATTCTGTCTTCCCACCTTAGATTTCCTGAGAAAGATTGGGATTCTCTTGCAATAAACTCACAAGATTTTATTTCTGAAGTCAGCTTTTTTTTTTTAATTGAAAACTTTATTTCATTTACAGCTTTCCTCATTATCAATAAGACAAAGCTGACCAGCTGTGGCTCCAGTTTTGAGAACTCCCACAGAAGCTCTGAAGCTGTTTTCTAATTAAATGTAGGACCTGGCATTGGTGGGATTGATATTTATTTACATGTATGTTGCATTAATTGAACCGGTGGACCAAATTTTAAAATATTGATCTGCCACGTTTGAGTTGAAGAAAAAGAAACTTCTCTACCTCAAATAAGCGGTTATTTTTAGCATAAATATAAATTTTCTAAGAAAGCTCAGATCAACTTTATGAAAATTTAAAGGGAAATATGATCATGGAAATTTGGGGGTCGTATATACTCTGAACTAAAAATTCTTCATAGAAATGTGTGCATGTATGCACACATTTGTACATACACACATGTGCACATTCACAAACACATACACATGCACACACATTCACATATACACATGCATACACACTTGTATCTAGTCGAAGTCGTAGAGTTGGGGAAACCTTTCAACTGCTCTATTCCCCATTGTTACCAAAGCCAGAAAACCATGCATTATAACTTAAGCATTCCCAGCAGTTTAAACAGAATCTCCTTAACCTGATGACATCACAACTCCTTTCTTCTGAATATCATGACAAACACCTATT
This sequence comes from Peromyscus californicus insignis, assembly GCF_007827085.1. NCBI lineage: Eukaryota > Metazoa > Chordata > Mammalia > Rodentia > Cricetidae > Peromyscus > Peromyscus californicus. The sequence continues at coordinate 31,160,931 of NW_026294447.1, read as the reverse complement.
TCCTGTTGTAAACAATGTTGATAATGTGCAGGCAGAAGTGTTCAAATCTTGACTCAGATCATTAAAAGCTCTCTTTTATTCCCTTATTAGGAAAATCTAGTGTTGCATCTTAAATTTTACCTGGAGATGCTCCTTTAAGGTTCTGTAGGGGAGTGGTCCTTAAACACTGTCAGTGCCTTGGTGTTACCTTGGGAGATAACAAAAAGTGATGCCTGAGCTGATTGCAAGCCTAGTAAGTTAAAACCTCTTGGGGTGCAGGAATTTTATATGATGTTGTGGTACTATATATTTTTAATTTAAAAAAAATGGCCTTTTTATGTTAGATACCTTCATTATGTGTACAAAATATATCTTGTGTTTCTCCTTCACATTCTCTGCTTTGTCACCCCTCACTGCAACACATATACCTACTTCTTTCTTCCTTTATCCAAAACTCTTTCTCTTTCATGTCTTGTCATGTGTGTCCTTGAAAGTAGTATTGGCATCAGGAGAGATGGAAGAAAACCTAAGTGTTAAATATTGAATTAAAACCAACTAAAATGTAACAAAAATTAACAAAAAATAAAATATAAAGTACTAGAAGGTAGAATTCTTTAAGACTAATGTGTGGAGGCAGGAAGCAGGTCAAATAGATGCAAAAGCATTGTGGGATGAGAAATAAGATCAACTGGTTATTCACGTGAAGTTTCTACTCAGGGGGACGTCTGGAATAGATGCTGTTAAGTTTTGCATAACTTTGAGAATGTATTTAATGCCGTTGAATTAATTTATGCCTTTCTAATTACACAGTATTACATAAAATTTTATAAAAATTAAGAAAACATCAATTGCTTTGTAGTAGTATAGTAACAACATTCTCAGGGTTTCAAATTAGAAAGTATAGCTATTATAGTAATATAATACTTTCAGTCATGAATCCAGCAAGCACTTAGAATACATATGCAAAAAGGAATAATCCTTGTGCATTAGGAGAATCAATACTGTTTACATTCTAACAATTCCAAAAGTAATATATTTTTCAATAAAATATAAATCAAAATGAAAGAAAATTATTTTATAGATATTGAGTAAATTATTTTAAAAGACACATGGAAATGTAAAGGAATAGGTAAAGCAACCCAAATCAGACAGAGTTGATATTTGGAATACTCATCCAATTTCAAGATTGTCTGTGAGCCACACACAACATTGGAAAAGAGGAAACTCAAATTAATGAAGTACAATGGAGAACACAGAAATAGGCATCCACAAATAAAAGCAACTGATCTTTGAGAAAGAAGTGAAGCAAAATCAATGGAGAATGGATAGTCCTGCCAGCAAGCAGTGTCAGCAGTATGGGATGTCTATTTACAAACAAATGAAACCAGACAAAGGCTTTTACAATGCACACACACAAAAATATTTCCCAAGAGATAATAGAGATACATGCAAATTTGTTAAGTGAAAAACTTTTGGAAGACATTATAGAATGATATATCTGATGTTGGGTTACAGGTCAGATTAATAATCATATCCAGATGGGTTGTGGTGGGGCATGCCTCTAGTCCCAGCACCTGGGAGGCAAAGCCAGGTGGATCTCTGTGAGTTTGAGGCCAGCCTGATCTACAGAGTGAGATCCAGGACAGGCACCAAAATTACACAGAGAAACCCTGTCTCAAAAAAAACAAAAAAATCATATCCAAGGCATCACATGTAAAAGGAAAAATAGTAAATATAGTTTAAGGAAAAATAGTAAATATAGCTTAAGGTTATTAATTATTAATATTAAGTCACTGTTAAAGAATGGGGGATGGTACACACATAGACTAAAAAATATTTGCAAAACTGAAAGAAAATGAAAATCAAACAATTGGAAAACATAACTTGAAAATGAAAGAGTACCTTACAAAAATTTAAATGGCAAAGAAATTTATGCAGTGATACTAGCCTTATTCCCATTAACAAAAGCAAATTCCAAGAATGACATCATATACCAACTTATTTATTACAATCAATATTTGTTGCAAATAGAAAGTGTAAGTTGGTGATAATAGCAACAATCTTTCCCTTCATATTCAACATGATCATTCATCATTTTTTCCTGTGATTCAGGAATCACAGGTGGACATATGTGGTTGTTTCTCAATACATTTAAAAAGTGTGTTCATGTAAAACACATACCATGAGTGCTAATAGAAATGATATTCAGAAATATTAAAAATATAATCAAGGCTTGACAATTAGCAGTGATAATGCCCCATGCCAAGCATTGACAGTGTTGGGGTTATGTTTCATTCCCAACACTAAAAATGTAACAAAAATTAAAGCAACCAAAATTTCCATCACAGGCCAATGAATTATCTGATGGTCATATTCCATAGGAGAGAACACTACTAAAGTAAAAAGAAATAAAATCATCAATTCATAAAAACAGGGATTGGCCAGGCAGTGGTGGCATATGCCTTTAATCCCAGCACTCGGGAGGCAGAGGCAAGAGGATCTCTGTGAGTTCGAGGCCAGCCTGGGCTACAGAGTGAGTTCCAGGAAAGGTGCAAAGTTACACAGGGAAACCCTGTCTCGAAAAACAAAAAAAAAAACAAAAAACAAACAACAACAACAAAAACAGGGATTAATGCCCAGTGTGTGCTGTTCAGTGAAGGAAAATCATCAGAAGAGATACTGTATTTATCTGACATTCAGATAAAGGATACACTATAATGATAGTAAACAGCATGATTGAGAGAGTTTAGAAAACGGCAGGTGCCGAGGGCAAACAGGCAAGGTTTCAGGGTGATGGCACTTTTCTCTGATATTGTAGTGATGAATATATAATATTAATGCATTTGCAAAATTTATAATACTTTCCACACCTAATACTGAGTCTTAATATTGGCAAATCATGTGAGCACCTTTTGGAGATGCATTCATACAAATATCTAACCAATTCACAAAGATAGAGAATGACCTCATTCTAAAAAGTCAGAGAAGTTATGTTGAGTTAAGCAATTTTGGAACAAAGAAGACTCTGTAAAACTAAAAGAAGAAAAGTTCTCATGTATAATGCACTTCTGCTTATTAAACTATCTTTCTATAAGTATACATGGCTGGAATGATTTTATGATATGACATTTCAGTTGGGTATAAAAGTTTGAACTGATTTTACACTGAAATAGGTATAGATGTAAAAATAAAGGGATATATATATATATATATATATATATATATATATATACTCATACATGCATCTGTTATGTCAGTAAGAACACCCATGTAACCCATTGCAGTATTCAGAAAACCAAATACCGGTTTGTTAGCTTTTTTTTTTTTTGTGGTTTTTTGAGACAGGGTTTCTCTATGTAGTTTTGGTGCCTCTCCTGGATCTTGCTCTGTAGACCAGGTTGGCCTTGAACTCACAGAAATCCACCTGGCTCTGTACTGGGATTAAAGGCATGTACCAGCACAGCCTGGCTTATTTGTTAGCTTTTAATATCACTCATCTATAATCATCAGTAACTAGGAGAGAATTTTGGATTATTTCAGGGCATGGCAGATTAGCCTTCCTATGGTTAATTTCCTTTTTTTATTTTATAATTAATTTAATTTTACATATCAGTCACAGATTCCCCTGTTCTCCCTCCCCCCACCATCCCCCAATCCACCCTCCATTCCCACCTCCTCCAAGGCAAGGACTCCCCTGGGGATTCAGCTCAGCCTGGTAGATTATATGAGCAAGAGATATTGAGACCATGATTGAAAAAGCACAGGGACAAATAGCTAAACTAGTGGAAACACATGAACTGTGAACCAATAGCTGAGGAGCCCCCATGGAACTGGATCAGGCCCTCTGGATAAGTGAGACAGTTGATTAGCTTGAACTATTTAGGAGGCCTCCAGGTAGTGGGACCTGGACCCCTTCCTTGGTGCATGAGCTGGCTTTTTGGAACCTAGAGCCTACGCTGGGACACTTTGCTCAGCCTTGGTGTAGGGAGGAGGGGACTGGACCTGCTTCAACTGAATCTACCAGGTTAATTTTCATTGTAAATCTGACTGGAGTTTGAATTCTTGATTACACAGCTCTGGGTATTCCCTTCAGTGTATTTCTAAAGAGGTTTAACTAAAGAAGGAAGATCCACTCACAATGAAGATTAGTACCATATTGCAGACTATGGTCTTAGAATAAATACAAAAAAAAGAAGAAGAAAGCATGTTAAGTACCATTAAATTTTATCTATGCCATTTTATTTTAGACAAAATGAGACCAGCTGCCACACACCCTACTCCAAGTTGTCTCTGCCATGTTCAGTTGTTACAGAAAAGTGTGGATAACAAAAGCCATTTCTCCCTTAAGTCATTTTTGCACATTATTTTTTTAATTTCTTGTTTCTTTGGTAAGTGTTTGGTCACAATAAAAAAGTGACTAGTGCAAGCCTAGAATATTTTACAGAGGTAAAAAGCAAACTAATGTTGAGATAATTATGTAAAGCATGATGATGGTGTTTGTTAGAACAGAAAAGCCAGTGAAGTCTTTATTTGGAGCAATTTTAATAACAAAATCAATGAAGAAGGGGGACCTTAGAAAAGAAATAACATGCATGAAAACTAAAAGAAAAGAAAAGAAAGAGACTTAAAGAAAATATTGAATCAATACTAGTATCAATTTTATTTTACTGGTTGTGATGAATTTGTCATCTGCATGTCTGTGAGCAGTAAGTAGACATGAGTTTTGTCATAGCTGTCGTATTACTACTGTGGCATGTCTGTGAATCGCATACCATTCAGTCACATAAAAGGTTTTACATTTGTTCATTTACTGGAACTTCAAGAAGCACTAACTACTCAGATGATCCTCTCATGAATGCAATACTAACACAAGTCATTATTTGTATGTGAAGGCTGGTGAAGATACATATGAATAGCTCCAGGTTCTTGAGCACAAAATATGTGAATTTATAGAAAGCAGGACAGTTTTTTTTTAATTTCCACTAATTATATAACAAGAAACAAGTACTAAATACACATTATAATAAATATTATTTTAGACAACATGGTTTTGAACTCAAAAGACATTGGCAATGACTGGAATTATCTTTGATTGTGTAAATAGTATTTTTCAATTCACTTTGTTTCACAAATCAATAAATGGAAGAGAATGTATCAATAATCTGCAGATAAACACACTGTGTTTCTTCCAAATGGAAGTTATAAGGCTATCTACCTTAGATTCATGATGCTATCCAACAGTATGTATGAGGCTATCTACCTCGTTATTATTTTTCAATATCAGTTAGATGAGCCCTTCCATTAACAAGTAGGAATAAGATACTTGAACACTACCAATTGTTCACTCTAATAATGTATGTTTTGAGTCTAAATGAGGTATTAGGAGTTAAAAATTATGAGAAAGGATAAAACTAATGACTTGCTGTAATGTATTGACCAGTGTGTCATACTTAGAAGAATCATTCTGTTTTTCTGTTATTTTTTTCAGTTAACCAAATATGTAAGGAATGGAGGGACATTGATAAGTGATTATCTTTAGGTGAACTATATATATTCTATTGTTTGGTAGATTAATGCTCTCTGGAAACATGTTTGCAGCACTTTAAATATTTTTAAACTGTTGATGTTTATGATAATTCAAAACCAACAGCTGATAGGTAAGTACACCTGTCAAGGGCAGACATATTCTCCATTGTTTTCAATAGTCTTGCATACGCCAAGAAACACACTTCCCATTCCATTCCTCTTTTCATAGGCCTGTCACAATGATGGTAAATGAGAATGTCTGCTACAAAATAGTAAGTTCACCCACTGTCCACAATCTCTCTCTGTAGAATATGCTATTGAAAGCTTGGCTTCATTGTTACAGCCTGGATCATCTATGTGTAGTTGAGACTCTGACTTAATTCATACGACTCCCACAGTAAGTTCATTAAGAAATGCAACAAATTCATTTATATTTAGCATATGTTTTGTCTCTACTGCAAATTTCCATGGCACAGAAAGGTAGAATTGTAAGATGTTTCCTAACTAATTTCTCTAAGAAAACCTAGGAGTTGGTGTTATGTATTTGTATCCACTTTACTAAATATTTCCAGAATAGGTAGCCCCACCAATAATTCTTACATTTTAAAGAACTTTATGGTTTTAAATTTGCATCTCTACAAATACTGTCTCTGAATCTTTAGTTTCATTTTACCATTGCAAAGATCTGAAAATTTGTATCTCCAGTCAATCCACTCCCATGCTGAAACCAGCAGACCTCAGCAATGGGATTTCTCCATTCAAATAGAAATGTGTCCAAACACAACATGCCTATCAACAATTAAATCATTATTTTTGCCTCAAATCCATCATTTCCTTTAGTTTTATCTCATTAAATGCTGCTGCTATTTCTTTTCTTCTTCAAACAGCAAATATCAATATTATGGCATTATATTTCATTTTTTTCTTTATACTTTCTCCATTAAGTGACTGTGAGCTACAAGTTATTTACCTAACCTCATTGCCATGAATTTTTCTCCATCTCATTTCTTCTACCCTGGTTCACATGAACATCTCTTCTTTCTGTCACTATTGTAACAACTTTTTTCTTTTTTCTTTCTTTATTTGTTTATTTATTATTTATTTTTCTATTATTAGCTTGACACAGTATAAATTCTTTTTTTTTTTTTTTTTGGTTTTTTCGAGACAGGGTTTCTCTGTGTAGCTTTGCGCCTTTCCTGGAACTCGCTTTGGAGACCAGGCTGGCCTCGAACTCACAGAGATCCGCCTGGCTCTGCCTCCCGAGTGCTGGGATTAAAGGCGTGCACCACCACCGCCTGGCTAAATTCTTATCCTAATAGTGAAATGTTTCCCTGAGGCTTGCCCAGTGATTGAGTAAAACCAAAACTCTTTATAAGCCACAGTCATCCTAGGGTCCCCCTTGCTATGTAGCCTCCCTGGTTCTGTGGGTTGCAGTCTGATTGTTCTTTGCTTTATATCTAGTATCCACTTATGAGTGAGTACATACCATGTTTGTCCTTCTGGGTTTGGGTTACCTCACTCAGGATGATATTTTCTAGTTCCATCCATTTGCCTCCAAATTTCATGCTGTCATTGTTTTTCTCTTCTGAGTAGTATTCCATTGTTTATATTGTACCACATTTTCTTAATCTGTTATTCAGTTGACAGGCATCTAGGTTGTTTCCAGGTTCTGGCTATTACGAATAGTGCTGCTATGAACTCAAGAAACTAGACATCAAAATACTGAACAATCCAATTAAATATGTGCTAAAGAGCTAAACAGAGAATTCTCAAAAGAATATCAAATGGCTGAAAGACATTTAAAGAAATGCTCGGCATCCTTAGTCATCAGAGAAATGCAAATCAAAACAACTCTGAGATACTATCTTACACCTGTCAGAATGGCTATGATCAAAAACACTAATGACAGTCTATGTTGGAGAGGATGCAGAGCAAAGGGAACACTCCTCCACTGTTGGTGGGAGTGCAAACTTATACAACCACTGTGGAAATCAGTATGGTGGTTTCTCAGAAAATTGGGAATCGATCTACCTCAAGACCCAGCCATACCACTCTTGGGCATATACCCAAGGAATGCTCAATCATTCCACAAAGATACATGCTCAACTATGTTCATAGCAGCACTATTTGTAATAGCCAGAACCTGGTAACAACTTTTTAAATTGGCTTTTACTTCATTATTCACACTGCAATCAACTGGCCCTAGTAAATGTGATCTTTTTTTTTCAATTAATGTCAGACTTATAATTCCATTAAATTAGTTTCACAATATGTGACATTTATGAAGTATTATATTCTTCTCCTTTATCTCTTTCCCTTCTTTACCAAACTTGAGTCGACTCGCCTTCAGTAGTATTTCTCATTCCTCATTGAGATAATATTCACACATGTTGTTTCTACACATTTATGATTCAGGATCATTACCTATTTGTGCTCAGTACTTGTTGGATTAACTCAAAACACATTCTTCAAATATCATTGTTTCTGTTATGCCTAGCGACTCATCCCCTTCCTCCATGTTAGGGTAGATGATTTTCCTATGTACTTCTATGGTTCTTCTAAGGTCCCTATTCTAATTAACTACAAAAATAAACATTTTTACAACCTCTAACATTAAACATCATTCTCCTTAAAATATAATATTAGAATATTTTATTTTATCTTGATTTTGTATCTATTCATTCTCTGATTTGAGAATCCATAGTAGTATGCTCTTATTTGTTGAACTGATACAATATATTGAATCGCTCTAAACATACACATATTTGAATATCTTTTCTTACACACATGCACAAACAGATGTATATGTAAAAAGTATATACCTTTATATATTATATACAAGTAACACACATATATAATTTACTGCTTCTAAAGACCTGCAATAATTATTAACACATCAAAAGCACATTTGTATTATGAGTAAACAATATTATTACACTGCATGAGATCAATAATCCTGAAACTCAAACTATCCTTTTGCATTGCTTATTTGTAAGTTAAAAAGATAACACAACATAAAGCTTATCTTTTAAAACATCTATTTAAAGATATAATAATGGGAAATTTGTGTCTACTACATTTATCTACAAGTCATATGCTATTATTATGTGTGGTCTGTATTCTGCTTGCTTAGTAATCAAAAATGTTCTGAGCATTTGTAACGCTCTATACAATTCATTTCAATGAATGTTTAGGTTAAAGTTTTAAAAATATATTAAAATATGTCACAAGATGTACAAATGCAAAATATGTTTTCCAAAAATATACATGCTTGATTCTTTGCACTTTACTTGAGAAGAAAAGTAATATAAATATTATCCAGCCATGAACTCTAAGAACTATATTAATGATCAACAGCCTGGGATGACAAACAGACATAATAGGAGTGTGGATGTCATGGGAATAACTAACTACTTTCTGGTTGTATTCAAGGCTCACATCACAAGGTGAAAATCATATCTGGCACTAATATCAGGCCAAAAGCCGGCGGTTACATATTTCATAGGTCCTTGAGGAGAACCTACAATTGTCACTCTGCTAAATAGGCAAAGGATTAATCAAACTCCTAATAATATATTAAACATATAGATAAGTGCATTTTCAGTCCTCAACCCTCATCAGAAGAGTATATTTTTTGAAATAGATGGTGATTGACACAGAAACTAAGAATTGGTCAAGCTTCAAAAAAAGAGGCTTCACAATGCTCAGCACTAAGCAAGACATCAATAATGTACCCTCTTCTTCCAAGGCTCAGTGATCACTTCAGAAGACGTTTGCAAGATTTTAACAGAAGTTGGCAATGACCACAACAATATTTTATTTTCTGAGGACAGTAGAGCATTTGCACATATGAGCAAACACACAACTGGTGTAGCAGCATGGACAGGACCTGTGCAAGCTCAAGCCAGACAAGATTCCAGCATGGATAAGGAGGACAGAAATTAATTCCCACCTCTAAGTGAGGTGCTACTGGGAATTGGTAACTGCTGAGAGAGGGGTAATATTTTATCTTTCTGTCTTTAGTAGATTTAGTAGATTAAAAGAGCGCACATTTGAAAGTATGTCAGTATATATTGTACTGGATGACTTTAAAAAATATAAATACAGGCACAAAGTTGGGTAGGCAAGGAAAGGGGGTAGATCTTGAGAAAAAATATTCCAGTACTATTCTTCAGTGGAATTGATAAAATTTAAAAAAAAATTCAAGGTGAGTTACTACTGAGAAATGATATTTGCTAAAGGTATATAAAGAATATATTGAGCCGGGCGGTGGTGGCGCACGCCTTTAATCCCAGCACTCGGGAGGCAGAGCCAGGCAGATCTCTGTGAGTTCGAGGCCAGCCTGGGCTACCAAGTGAGTCCCAGGAAAGGCGCAAAGCTGCACAGAGAAACCCTATCTCGAAAAACCAAAAAAAAAAAAAAAAAAAAAAAGAATATATTGAAATCAAATAAAGTAAATGCTCTGTATATAAAGACATTTCCCCTCTTTGTAGTTTCTTCTGCAGAACTTGTCTTTTACAGACTATATTATGAATTTTCCCCCCAAAGAGTGTATGAAAAAGACTTTAAACAAAGGGTGGTGAAACATCTTCATAGGAAATGTATTCAACAGGTTGGTTATAATAAATATATGTCAATACTATTCAGCATGTTTCATCAGTATTTATCATGAAACAAAGCCACAGTGGATGAACAGAAGGACTTGTGGTCATTGATTAACAGGAAAGACATAAATGATTTGGAGAACTGAAGGTAGTTGACACAAAAGGACAAAGTAAGTGGAGAGATGCTGTAAGAGCTGTTAAAATTCTACCCAAGACAAACTGTCACTTTCTCTAACCAGGAGTAGTGACCCCAGTACAGAAAACTGAGAGTCAGTAAGTTCCAGTCTGATTACTAAGAGTAAAAGCAACTCTAAAGAAATGGAAGCTCAGCATTTTACAGCAGAAGATTTCAACTTGATGCTCAAAGACCATTATTATTGTCAATTGACAAAAAATAGAGTTCACAGCAGTTGGTATCCTGGAAACTGAGAAAGCAAAGAAAATGGGAAGAGTTAGGAGAAAAAAAATATTATTTCTAGAGGAACAATGATAGCATTGAGTTTTTGCCTGGTGACCTCATAAAAGTTTCATGTTGGACTTGCAAGTTGATTGGGGGAGCAGACATCTTAATATCCTTTGTGCAGCCTAAAAGCCAGATGTTACTTACCATCTGGATGAGATGTGTTCAGACACTGCCATGGGACTTTCAGAGAAGCCAGCATTGTGGGAAATATATTAATAAATGTGCTCTATGGCTAAAGAAATAATTCTTCATTATGAATATGGCAGTTCCTGCTAGTTGCTGTCCTTGCAGGAATGGGAGATAATGAATGTAACCATTTGCTATGATTGTTACAAAGAGAGCTGTACAAGAGGTTGTTACCTTCCTAAGTTTCCAGAAAAGTAACAGTAATGACACTGCTTGTGAAGGTCATGCTCAGGTTTTAGGCTGATAATTTAATATTCCAGGTGAAGTGCCTACAATTGTGTTTAGGACTAGTACTAAAAAAAGCTTGTACACACTTCTGAATGTGTTTAGGGAAGTTTGGCATAGGTTGTAGTCCAGTAGAGTTCTTTGAAATCCTTGTCTTAGAGCAAGGATAGAGAGAAGGCTCTTTTCAATGAATTAAAATCAAGCATTCTTCTAACTCAAACCTCTCCAGATGGGCATATGTACTAAATCACTTACAGGTTAGGGAATAGTTTCTCTGTTTACAAGGCTGCTTTTCTTGGTCCTTACTAATTTTGGATTCCTACATTGACGATTTGCCAGATTTGTTTTTAAAATTTTGAATTTAGTTTCTCTTGGTCAGTCTTTCTGATGGTTGTTTTCCTAACTCTTCTACATATGTCTCCCTATGTCCACCTATATCCAATTATGTCTCCCTATATCCACCTATTTCTACTTGTTTCTGTCCATGGCCATCTATGTACACCTCTGTTTATGTATGTCAACCGAATCTACCAATGACTGCAATCTCCACCTATTTAAACCTATGTCTACCTATGTCTATGTATGCCTGCCTATTATACCTGTGTCTGTATACCTTAATTACCCATATTTGCCTTGGAGCTTTTAACGTTGTTCAGTAATTAACCTATTCTGTTCACCTCTACTTCTTCACTAACACCTGCTTTCATCTTCCTTCTAGTTTTAATTTATATCCATTTATCCTTTTTGTCTCTATATTTAATTTTTTTCCTTTTCCCTATACACCTGTGTTTGGTTGGTGCTTCCTCTTGACATGTAACTATATAATAATAGATAAAAAAAAAAACAGAGGTTTCCAGTCTAATGCATTTGAAATAAATTTAGTAGTAATGTGTGTCTTAATTTCTCTTGTCCTTATAAAATGCCACGATGAATCAAGAAAAGAATTTACTTCATCTTACAGATTATAGTCTACTGTGACTGGAAGTCTGGGCAGGAACCGGGAGGTAGCCACTAAAGTAGAGACCATGGAGGAGTGCTCTTATTAGCTTGCTCGTTATGGCTAACTCAGCTACATTTCTTGCAAGCTGGCATCACCTGCTCAGTGTTGGGCACTCATGGTGGGCTGGCCATTCCTTTATCTATATTAATAAAACATAATTCCCTAGAGACTTGCCTACAGGCAATCTTGTGGAGACATTTTCTCCACTGATGTTCCTCTTCCCAAATAATTCTAGCCTGTGTCAAGTTGACAAAAATACTAGCCAAGATGTACTCACAGCACATAGTAATTAAGACGGAAATGTGACAACTAGCAGGCAAATATTATCCACACTCCCAATCTGTTGGCAACAAACACCTCAGTATATCTTTGTTTTCAAACTTTTATATTTTCAAATAGTTTTTACATTGACTTATTAGTTTTGTGTGCATGTGGGGAAGGACCACACCACAGTGCACTTGTAGATTTTAGAAGACATTTGGTCAGAGTAAGTTGTCTCCTTCCACCTTGACCCTGTGAAGCATCTCCCAAGCCCCCGACTTCAGGTTTAACAGGAGAAGCACATTTAAAAATATTGAATATTGAGCTTCACAGCATGCAACATTTAATGACATATTAAGAACATTACACAGAAATTCAATACTAAGTTATTATAAATAAAACTTGTGGTTAATTGTTCATTTCAAAAACCATCAGAAAAATATAGTACAGTATTCAGATACCAATTTGTTATTAAGAATATCACTACTCTAACAAATTTTTGAGCATGTCAGAACTTCATACGTAGAGCATTAGCATCTGTCTTTTGTTATGAATATAAATGAAATCATTTACTTTAATTCTAAAACTGTGAAACTTTTATCTTCTTAAAAATACAAAAAACTACATTCATGAGTGAAGGATTATGACATTAAAAACAAAACTATGCTAATATGTCTAAAGTAGTCCTGGAGAAAACTTGGATTTCTGATAGCTTCTAAGAAGAGCATTCTACTTCCAACACCAGCAATTGCAGGTTCTATTTCACAACAGATTCCTTAAGGTGGTTTAATGCATTACCGCAGGTTTGTGTAACATTACTAAATCAGGAAGTGTAAGCTTAAATGGGAATGTTAAATGATGCCAGAGTCGCTATGCCAACTGAAAGTTCACTGACCTCATTAATTTCTTTTCAATTTGCTTTTCAAGCCGGGCGGTGGTGGCGCACGCCTTTAATCCCAGCACTCGGGAGGCAGAGCCAGGCGGATCTCTGTGAGTTCGAGGCCAGCCTGGACTACCAAGTGAGTTCCTGGAAAGGCGCAAAGCTACACAGAGAAACCCTGTCTCGAAAAACCAAAAAAAAAAAAAAAAAAAAAAAAAAAATCAATTTGCTTTTCATTCAAAAATTATTGTAATCATACATTTACTACAAGTTTTAATAGTTGTTCTCTGCAATACTGACAAGGAAACAGCATTAGAACATGAATATTTTTAAAACTATAGAGAAAATAAATTTATGATGTCAGAAATGGTACTATGTTCTTCACAGATATTATTGAGAATGAAATTAGGATTTGAGCTTGAGAATTGCTGAGGATGTCATGTAATCTAAGCTGACTTCAAACTTATTGTGTAGCTGAGAATGACCTTGCACTCTGGATCTTCCTGTTTACATCTTCCAAGTGATGAGACATGAAATTCATGTTATGAAAATCATAAGTGGTAAAATTACACAGAGAGTCAAACATCTACTAGTAAAATTCTGAAATTCACAGAAATTCTTTATTTAATGTGGTGATAATATAAGAAGGGTCAGCCCTGAAAACAAATACATGGAGATTGCTTTATTTGGACTGAGCAGGTGTCATTTATGTATTTAGAAATATATATGTCTCTATACACACATATTTTTTATATATGTATATATGTTAAACATTGTGTATTTATTACTTATGTATTTATACTATATACTATTAATTATTAATATATTATATGTATTTGTATAATGATAATTAAAAAGACAGTCCATGAATTTAAATGAAAGCAAGGGGTGGAGGAAATATGGAAGAAGTTGTTTGGAGATAATTGTATTACGATCAATAAAAATTATTTTTTTAAAAATATGCACTGTGTTCTTTTTCTCAATATTATGAAGATAATTTATAATATCTTTTATTCCTAATTTAAATATTATAATTTTCCTGACACCAACATTTTGCTAAATGTAATGTGTTATGAGGCTGAATATATAAAGCTTTATTATTCATACTTTTAATTTGAAAACAGATATATAAATGAGCTACTGTAGACAGAAAGTTTCTCTGGTCCTGCCTTGCCTAGCAGTCCAAATGAATCTCTCCCACCCGTGGTTCCACAGCTACTTATAAAATAATCACTCAGAGGCTTATATTAATTGCAAACTGTATTGCCTATTGCTCAGGATCATTATTAGCTGGCTCTTATAAGTTACTTCAACCCATTCATATTATTCTGTGTCTTGCCACATGGCTTCATAGCTTACCAGTTCTTTCACATCTTGATTCTCCTGGTGGTGGCTCCCCTGACCTTTTTCTTCCAGTCTATCTCCTCTGTTTGAATGTCTGACTTAATCTTATTCTGCCTTGCCATTGGCCAAACAACTTTACTTATCAACCAATCAGAGCAATACATATCCACAGCAACCTCCTGATCCTCCTATTTCAATTTCTAAATATGCCATGCCTCATAGAAAGATTGTGATGCTTTTATTGATTAATATTTTTACTATACAAATATAATAGTTAGCTACACAGGTTTTAACATAAATCTTAATCTATAATGAAGGAAATCACAAGCAAAGCAGTTTTCCATGATTAAATACCAGATAATCGGAGTTTTACAATACTATAGAATAAAAAGACAACAAAGGCAAACCAACCCTTAATTAACATTCTATTTTATCACACTGTCTCCCATGACATCACATGGTTCCCTAATATCATCCCAACTTAATGCGCACACATTCAGAAAATGTAATGGTTTACTGCATTAATAATCTTATGAAGGATTCATACATGCTGTATCTTAAGAGAACATATATTATCTTGTTGATGTTAAATCTTGTTTTTAAAATGAAAATGAAAACTAATGTTTAACATCATTGATTATAGAGCAGAATAACTTTATCATCCAAAAATAATTAAATGTAGATGAATTTCTAAACAGTCTTATTAAATAAGAAACATAGAGTTAAACACAGGGGTGCAAGCTGTAGAGATCAGAGCAATAGCCGCCAACTAACCTTAGCTCACCATGTCTCCATAGCTTCCCAACAGAACCTCTTCTGTCTAACCTGTGCCTTTATTGCCTTGCTGTTTTGCCTTCTCATTGGCTCTTAACCCAGCCGCCTCACTTCCTCATCACTGCCTATCTAACAGACATCCAGGTCTCTACGGTTGGTACTGGGATTAAAGGCGTGTGTCACCATACTTGGCTGTGTCCTTGAACACACAGAGACTCTGCCTGCCATGTGATGGGATTAAGGGCACATGCTACCACCCCCTGACTTCTGTTTATGGTTGACTATGACCTCTGATCCCCAGGCAAACTTTATTTATTAACATGCAAATAAATTATCACATTTCAGCACAAATAAAATATCACCACAATAGAATGCTAAAATTTGTTTAAAATGTCCATTACTTTAGTTAAATGAACTCTGCCTAGAATGTTCTTTCAGACATGTCATCTTACATTTAATTCCAGAATTGTTTCATTGCTAGGAGTTTCATTGCTATTTTGTGTGAATTTTCTAGTTTTAGAAAATATCATGGTATCAGAAGAATATAGGATATTTATAAAGCCCTGAACTGGAAAACCTAAAGCTCAAATCAACATATATAAAACAAAAAAAGTTCATTTAAATTATATATAAATTTTAAAACAAAGACATTATTTTAGTTATCATTACAAATTTTGTATTATCACTTGCACTATCTTCCAAATAATAGCTATATTTAGCTCTTCTTCATTTAACAAATATTATTTTGATAAATATTCATACTAAGTATTTAATAAGGATCTTTAGAGTTCTCACCATTGTTGGTAAAAAATAGAGAATAATTCATTTTTGTTTAATTATTTAACGTTAAACTACTACATTTACATAATTACTCACATATAGCATCTTTTATTGATAGGAAATCTGTATCTTTGTCTTTTTTGGCCAAGCTCTTTAGATTTTCTATATGAAGATTAATTTCATAGTTTCATAAATTTCTAGTTGTTTTATTAACTGGTTCATTTTTAAAGAAAACTTAGAAACAATGTTAGTGCACTGTTTCTGTGCAAGCAAATGAAGAAAGCAAATTCAGTATATTACATCTGTTATGAAATCATTTGTATCTAGATACGTAGATTGTGGCATTAAGTTAATATGTTCGACTACCAATAACTTTTTAAAGGAATAATGCAAATATCACAAGGGAAAATTCAAATTTCAACATTTTCATCTGAGATATATTAATAATGTTCTAACTGCAAAAAAAAACAGTAAAAATCAATTAGTTGTGATATAACAAGTAATTCACCAACAGAAGCAATTTTATTTCTTCCTTCCAGAATATGTGTAAATTCTATTTTGTCTATTATTAAATGAGCTAGAATTTCCAGTACCATTCTTTAAAGCGGTTGTGAAAGGTAAGATCTTTTCTTTGTTGCTGATCTTAGCAGAAAATCTTTGCATTTTCCCTGCTAAGAATCATGTTTATGGTCAAGCATTGTATCACACACATATAACATCAATACTCAGGAGGTTGAATCAAGAAGCTTAGTAGTTGAATGTCATCTACAGCTGGATTAGGAGTTTGAGAACAGCATGGGATATATGAGACCTTATCTCAAGAAAAGTAATTATGTTCTGTATGTATCCCAAAGGAACCATACATAGCTGAAGATTCAAAACTAACCTCCACAAATGAAAGAAAACATGAAATATTTTTCTTTCTAGGCCTTTCTTTCTTCTTGCAGAATGACTGTTTCTATTTTTGTCTATATAAATATCATTCATTTTATTTTCTTAACAGCTAGTTATTTTGACTAGAACAGTGATGAACATGGATTAGTGGCATCTCTAGAGTAGGATAGACAGTACTTTTGGTATGTGTCCATCAGTATTGTAGGTGTAACATGTTAATATCTATTTCTAAGCTTTTGAGACATTTTCACGGTGACTTTCACAGCAGTATGCACTTTCACTAGCAGTGAGTAAAGGTTACCCTAACACTACATCCATGCCAGTATTTGTAGTCATTTCTTTTTGTTTTAACTTAGCCCCTTCCTCCTAAGACTCAAGGATTACTAAAGTAGATGGAGTAGAAAGATTATAAGAACTAAATGTGGTGGAAAAGTAGAAGGAAACAGTATTTTTTTTGACATATCAGAGTTGCTGTACAGAGGAACACAGCAATTTTGACAGCATACAGAAGACCTGTGCAAACTTAAGCAAAACAAAATCCGGATACAGCAAGGTAACCACAAGTCGCCCCTAACTAAAGAGCTTTTGGCAATTGATTGCTACTCTGAGAGTGCAAGCTACTGTATTTTAAGGAGTCACTCTGAGAATCACTTGAAAGCCACACATCCAAGAATACACAGGCAGTAGCAGCTCTACTTTATGAGATATGCTTTAATTAAAGGTGGGTGGGTAGGAAAGTGTTGGATATGGCAGGAATTAAGGAGTTCCAGGATATGATCAAAATTCTTAAGGAGCTAATAAGAAAATGAGAAAAGAATAAAAAAATACAAAAAGGGAGATATTTTTGTAGCATTCTGGACTATGTGACACCTTTACTTAAAAAAAAAAAACTAAACAAACAAAAAACAAACAAACAAGACCCAAAACTGTGCAAAATAAAATCAGTCACATTGCTATTGTTGATGATGTTTTTTTCTTGTATATATTTCATCAGATTGATGAAGTTCCCCTCTGTCTCTGTAGGAAAAAGAGTTTCCTTTGAGATTTATTTTTGTATTATCACAAACAAGTGTTAGATTTGGTCAGATGTTCTTTCTGCCTATGTCAATATGATCATATGTACTTTTTAATTCTTCTTCAGTATTTTTCTCTGATGGATTGTATTTACTCATTATCAAATGTGGAATTGCTTTCTGCATGTGATTTCTATGCTCTACAGGGAGCTGTCCATTGCCACAGCTATCTATTGGTTTTTCAATTTTATTATCGAAACACAAACATGGGTAGTGACAATATTTAATAATTTTATGTTATTTTACTAATAAGAATGTTTTAATAACACATATCCTCTCTTACAGTAGCATACATTAGAAGGAAGGAAATAGAAGTAAACCAGGAGGGAAATAGAGAGAAAAGAGTGGAAACATTTATTGGCTTATATTTGTTGAAAGTCCCAAACACATTTGGACCTTACCTTACAACCTTGGATTTTCCTTTTCTTACAAAGGTCCTCTCCTACATTGGCCTTGTTTTCTAGACATTTCTAAATAAGCAGGTGTTTCAGTCTACACTTCTAGCTCGTTACTTTGTCCTGCCTAATGTTGGACATATTTAACTTTCTCATTAACATTTAACAGGATGGTAGACATTTCGGGAAAGAACAAAGAGATTTGCATCTAAGAGAAAGAAAGTGTCTCCTAGTAATGTCAGAAACAATACCCATAAAGTTTTCCCAACATGACTCCCTGAACATATTCGGAACCAGGACAACAATAGGAGGCATAACAAAGTAGGTAGAGGAAAGCCCACAAGACTACAACCATACACAAGGACCTATTGCAACTAAGAAATGCTGGGAGCATGATAACTAGTCTTCCTAAGTAAGAAAATACCACCTGGTTATCCAATATCAAATATTCTTCTCTGAAAACATATATGCAAGTAACAGTATGCAGACTGAGCTGATTATATTTAGGAATATATATATATATATATATATATATATATATATATATATATATATGTAACAATTAATGAGAACAGAGGCCATAAATTTGAAAGAGAGCAAGGAGGGATATATAGGAGTGTTTGCAGGAAGGGAAGGGAAATGGAGGGGGGGTTAATATAATTAAATTGTAATCTCAAAAATGAAGGAATTTTTTTTTACAAATATATATATATATATTTTATTTGTGGATTCGCCTTCAGGACTCACGTATAATCCTTACCTTGATCTACAAACCTTTCCATAAATATCTTTTTAATTTATTTTTTTTCATTTTTCTTTATTATGAAATTTTGTACTCACTTCACATACCACCCACATATCCCCCCTCCTACCTCCTCCCATCTCCCAGCCCTCTCTCCCAAGCCACTCTGCATCCCCACATGCCCCAAATCAAGGTCTCTCATGGGGAGTCAGCAGAGCCCAGCACACTGAACCAAGGCAGGTCCAAGAAATTTTTTAATAAAACAATGAAGGGAGGTACTTAGAGGTGCTGAGTCAGAAGGTTATTTCAGCAATTTCCATAGTGTACGGAGATCCACGGCCAGGCCCCAGGTGGAGCTCCAGAAGTCCAATTGGCGAGAAAGAGGAGGGTTTATATGAGCATGAATTGTTGAGACCAAGGTTGGAAAAAGCACAGGGACAAATAGCCAAACGAATGGAAACACATGAACTATGAACCAATAGCTGAGTAGCCTCCAACTGCATCAGGCCCTCTGGATAAGTGAGACAGTTGATTAGTTTGATCTGTTTGGGAGGCATCCAGGCAGTGGGACCAGGACCTGTCCTCAGTGCTTGAGTTGGCTGTTTGAAACCTGGGGCTTATACAGGGACACTTGGCTCAGCCTGGGAGGAGGGGACTGGACCTGCCTGGACTGAATCTACCAAGTTGAACTCAATCCTCAGGGAAGTCTTTGCCCTGGAGGAGATGGGAATGGGGGGTGGACCTGGGGGAAGGAGAGGGGGACGGGAGGGGGAGAACAAGGAAATTCGTGGCTGATATGTAAAAAAAAAAAATTTAAAAAAGAGACCTACTTGAAATTAAATGAACTAATGTGGAATTAGCATGTGGACTTTTCACAAGGACAGTAACAAACCAAACCCAACTGTGAGAGATTCAAGTAACTACAGGATAGATAATCAATATAATCTGTGTTTCTTTCAGATTAAAAAATCCATTTCTCATTTATATGTACTTACTCCAAGACATTTCTATATATGTGAACACAAATAGAAAAGTATATGTCTAATAAACCATGTCACTAATTTCAGGTGAAATCATCATTGTTATATTCCAAATAAAAGTGACAGGCTGCTTATGTACAGGTGTATATGCTTGCCTAGGAAATGCTATTGGATTGAATAAGTGTCACAGTATTTATTCAGTTAAGTGAAAATAGGTTTTAAATATGAACCAGATAATTTAATCATTGTCTTGTCATGTAATAGAACACAGAAGGGTGTTTTATTTTCATTACTTAGAGGATAATGTATTCTTATCCTCAGGTCTGGAGCTGTCTACAATGGATTTATATTTGAGGGACATGCATCTATGACTGGCTGGTGGAAAATGGGTGTTAGTGATTTGTTTAGAATTATCTAAGGGAACACTTCATCATAAAGTTTACTTTATACCTTAGTGATTAAATCACATAGTAACTCCTGTTTTTAATAAAATAGTAACTCATTTATTAGAAATATTTAGGTGATCTGTTTGATTAAAATAAGTACCATCTTATAGTAAAAAAAAAGCATGAAGAAATTGAAGACAAATATATTTTAAGCTTAAATCTGTCATTTAAAATTGTGCTACATTGTGCTGAACACAGAGCATTTCTATATTTCAGATTTATACATAAAATGGAGATAAGTCATCCATCTTTTGTTGTGGTCACAATAAGTTCAGTGGGAATTAAAATACCTAATTACTTTGTCTAAATCACTGAAAGCTGTTTGTCCCCTCCTTTAACTTTTTGTTATATTTTCACTCCTTCTTCTGTGGAAAGAAATGTTCAACATTGCCAGATCATTTGCACTAGAAAATCCACCATTGTCCATAATTTGTGACATCTATATCTGGGATTTAAATCATACCCATGGACAACACATGGTACACTTTACTTTCAAGCTCCAGATGAGATGTGATTCTATAATAATTCTTTTTTGTTTTATATTAAGAAAATATTTTTATTCATTTTACATATTAATCAAAGATCCCCTCCTATTCCCTCCTCCTGCCCCTCCAACCTCTCTCTCTCAACTCATCCCCCATTCCCTCCTATAAGAATGTAATACCTCCCATGGGGAGGTACATTTAGTAGAGGCAGGTCGAAGCCCCTCCCCCTGCCTCAAGTCTGTGCAAGGTATTCTATCATAGGTAGTGGACTCCAAAAAGCCTGCTCATGCACCAGGGATGGATTCTGATACTCCAGGGATGTATTCTGATCCTATTGCTAGGCGTCCCATTAAGCAGATCAAGCTACACCTCTGTCTTTCTATGCAGAGGGCCTAGTCCAGACCTTGTACTATAATAATTCTAGTGATGATTCTTCAACCAAATTGAATGAACCATGCCCACTTTGCCCTGGGGACACAACTTATAGGAATTCTTGTTTGCATCATAATTATAACTGTTAATGTATGTATCTCCTAGTATATTGAAGTACTAGAGAGCTGTGTATGTAGAAAGCACTTAGGTAAAGGTGTCTTTATGTATGAATATTTTTTTTTTTTTAGGTTTTTCGAGACAGGGTTTCTCTGTGCAGCTTTGCGCCTTTCCTGGATCTCGCTCTCTAGACCAGGCTGGCCTTGAACTCACAAAGATCCGCCTGCCTCTGCCTCCCAAATGCTGGGATTAAAGGCGTGCACCACCACCGTCCGGCTTTATGTATGAATATTATCTAACATTTTCCTTGTGACCTTCCATTAAATCCTCCATAAAGAGTTTATGTTTTAATCATTTTTGTAGATGATATTAAAACTTTTAGAATTGTATTTAGAATACAGAGTATGTTCAGCAAATTAGGTCACTGCTATTTATGGCAAAGAAAACCTCATGGGAGTCAGAATAGATAATGATTAAGAAATTAAACGTTGGACTTGATGTCAGATTAGATTTCCTCTTGAACCATTTTTTTTAAGTGAGACGTTTCCTTATTTCTAAAATACAATGAATAATCTTACTATATCATAAAATATTGTAAAAGTCTATAAGACTAATTCTAGAATTGTGGGAGCATTTAAATGACACTAATGGCAAACACATAGTAAAGCAGCCACATAATCACATGTATCTAAGAACTAAGCTTTTGAAGTGAGGCAGGTAGTTCAAAATGTATCCTTTATTATCTGAGTCCAATTATGGCATGTAGGCCGTCTCTCTAAATAACTTTTATGTTAAACATGTGAATAGCATGTCATTAATTACTTGGGAATTTTAATTAAAGTCGTTCATGGATAGAATCCAGAACAAAGTATGATCTGAATAAATAATTGCTGTCATAATTTTCTATTCCTAAAATTACTTACCAGCTCTAATTCTTCATTATTGTCATTAAACAGTTGGGGAAATAGCACCTTATGTCATTAGGTCTCATTTTCTATATTGCATTATGTCTCCTAACTTTTAAGATCCTTGGTAGAGACATTAACACGTATCCCCTGAACTTAAATACTGAAGGGCGTTTATTAATGGGTTGATCTCTCCCAAATAAATGAAAACCCTAAATTAAGCAAACTCTTGTATGATGCACTGTTAGTTCCTAATATGTCACATAAAAGTAGGCTATGCATGCAGAAATTTAGTTTTCTTTTTTTAATTCATTCTTTTCACATACAATACATCCCAACTGCAGCAGCATCCCCTCCCTCCAGTCCTTGCAGTACTCCCTATTTCCTTTCCACTGCCCCCAAGTACACTCCTTCTCAGTTTCCCTTCATAAGATAGCAGGCATTCCAAGGATATCAACCAAACACAGCATAACAGATACAGTATGATTAGACAGAAACCCTTATATCGAGACTGGGTGTAGAAACCAACCCAGTAGGAGGAAAAAGGTATCAATAGCAGCAAAACAGGCAGAGACACCCCCACTCCCACTGCTAGGAGTCATACAAAACCCCTAAACTAATAACCATACACCCACCCACACAAGCTCCATGATTGCCTCTTCAATCTCTGAGGGCCCCTATGAGCCATGCTTAGATGATTCTATGGTCTCTCTTCTCTTGTTGTCCTTGACCACTTTGATTACACTGTTAGCTCATGATTTGTCACATGAAAATAGGTGATGTATGCAGAATTCTAGTTTTCTTATGACTATTTTGATGCTTTAGTTGAATGTATTAGTTTTGTATGCCCGTGTTACCAAGGAGAAAGGAAGAAAAAAAGAAAAAAAGAAAGAAATCTTACAGCAGTGATGTGGAATGTTATTCTTTTAAATGACCAAGAAGCTGTTTCAGCAGGAAGGGAAAAGATTTATGATGTCAGGAGGAGGAGTGGCCACAATGACCCCACCTCTCTGCATTTACCTATGTTATCAGAAGGGTCTGTCAATTGGACCTGAAGGATTGGAAATCACCCATTCTGGCTCCCAGATGCTACTTGTATTTTCCTGAGTTAATGTTAAATCAAGGAGAGAGTATATGCAAATGGTAAATCCTACTGTGTTGAGAGTTTAAATTAATCCAAAGCATCTATAATTTACTCTGCTGTCTTCAACTAGAACCTATAATCCTACAACAGAATTTAAAATTTCAACATAACTGCATTAGATGGAATTTGAATATACCAAAGTTTCCTGTCCTCTATCTCCACATAATCCCTATATGTTCCATTCTGTTCATTATTCTAGTTTAATTTAGTCCTCAAGTGCCATTTCTATGCCACTATCCCTTAGCATAGATCATAGTCTACTGCTTCAGTTACACTATGTACAAACTTCATATCTTGCATACAGTTTTTTTTATTTCTACCTGACATTAACTCTTGTTAATACAATAATTACTATAATTGCATTTTTTCATACTGCTGGTATCTCATTTCTTTCAGGGGATTCCCCAGAGACCAATAGAAACAACAGAGTATGAAAGAAAAAGATATGCAATTTCACAAAGACAGAGTTCTCTTCTTGCCTTGGGTTAATGATGTGACCTTATACAAGAAGTTCAAATTCTGCAGAACTTCTTTATTACAGTATTATCTGTATGAAAATGAAGGCACTGCCTTATTAAACTAAATAGTGTTTAAAGGCCTGCCAGTTCTCAATTTATATTATTCAGTCTCATCCTGGTACACTCAATGGCTTTGATGAGGATACTGATAACTCTGAAGTCACCTTCTGCAGTACAGGGATATGGGACATGGCATAGAAATAGCAAACATTCACTTGCAGTCTATGAGATTGTTCACAATAGCCAGAGGGCTCCCTAGATTTTGCTTAGTCAAAGACTTGTTAAACTGGAGGAAGGAAGGAAGAAGGGAAATAGGAAGATGCAGAAAGAAAACATCAACTACTAAATTGAAATATGAAATGTATATTTTGATCATGGGTAGATGAAGGCTACAGGGAGTTCCTGCTTGTTGATCCATTCACTTAAGCAAGTGCTACTTACTTTGAAAGAGTAATGGATAATGGTTCTCACATTATAATTATCTTGCAAAATAATTCTACAATAATAAAGTATTATAGGTCGCACTATTAAGGAAAAATAGTATTCTTAAATTTCTTCCTGGCATTGTTCCTTGTTCCAAATGTTTTTTTCTAAGTCTGTCCATATATTTTTCTACACTAAAATACAAATTCCAAATGAGGCATATGTTCTGTCGCAAGCACTAAATGAAATAACTTTCCTCAAGTCATCTATTAAGTATACAAATGAAGTAACAAATGATTCTAATACTGTCACAGAATTTAATAAGTTTACATCATGGCTTTCAAATTATTGGGAAAGGAGAAAACATTACACAAAATTGGCAGACAAAAATAGACACATTATGGAATGAAATAAAAGTACCCATTCACTGAAAGAATCATTCACTCACTCATTCATTTAAGCTAGTTAGTATGAATTAATATGCTTATATTTATTATAAAAATGGTTATTAAATAATATTGCCTCAAGAAACACAGAATACTATGGGGATGTGAAGCAACTAGTGACATCATAATGAATATACTCTAAAATCAGTTAAGAAATTTTCATGAAGTTTGAGACAGGAGATGATATTTTAAAAATCATTCTTCAAAATGAGGTTGACAAGTGATATTTGAAAAGACATGGAAAATATTTAGGAAGAAGGGACATTAGTTGATAAGAAACATAGAATGTAGATATAGAGTAAGGGAATAGGGTTGACAGATCTCCTTAGGAAAGGGAAATAGAAAAGATAGTTATAGATAGATGGGGGAAATTGAGAGTTAATAAGGAGGAAAATGTGAGATAAGGGAGAGAATATGGGGATAGACGGTTAAAATTAAGGAGCATTTGAGGGATAATATGGAAACCTAATACTGTAAAAGCTTCCTAAAATATACACATATATGAAGGCAATCTAACTGAAATCACCAAATAATGGGGGAGACAGAGATCTAATTGGCCATCTCTTGTTAGCAAATGAAGCTGCCAGTACTGGGATTGGGATACTTCTAATTGAGTTGTTGGCCAAAGGGGTCCCATTGGATTTCTCAAACAACCCAACTATTGCCACAACAACAGTTTGCCCTCCACAAACTGATGACAAAACCCTAATGCTAAAGAAAACACCTACCAAACTCATTGTACATGGAGAAGTTGATCTAGTGCCTACATAGAGCCTTCACCCCTACACTGTGGATCTAAAGTCTTCAGTATATGAAGGTACTCTGCACACTACCTAAAGTGAAACTTAGACACCAACCCAGTCACAAAACCTTTTCTCTTTAATGTTGTCAATGCCTGAAAGATATTCTAGGGCAATGACACAGAGTTTGTGGGAGTAACCAATCAATATTTGACTTGATTTAAGACCTTCTTCATGACTTGGAACACATACCGAGCACTGCTTTCTAACCAAGAACCAGAGACTAGATAGCCCAGGGACCAAGGACAATCAAATAACAAGACAAAAAAAAAGAACAAAAACAAACACATAGCAATGAAATGACTCCTTCATTATATAATTTTATATTCATAGATCACTGCTTTGCTCAGTCATCCGCAGAGGAGCTTTATTCTGTAGCAGATGAAAAATAAAAGTTACCAAACTGTTGTTGTTCGTTTTTGCTCTTTTGGGGGCCTTCCAACTAGCTCCCAAGTAAATAACACATGGAGGCTTATTTTTAATTATAAATGTCCAGCCTTAGTTTGGCTTGTTTCTTGCCAGCTTTTCTTAGCTTTAAGTTTTCCTCATCTATCATTTGCCTCTGGACTTTTTACCTTTCTCTTACTTCTGTCAATCTTACTCTTACTCGATGGCTTGCTGTGTACATGGGTGGCTGTTCTCTGATGTCCTCCTCTCCTTGTTCTCTTGCTCCATCTTCTTTCCCTCTCAGATATTTCATTCTATATATTCTCTCTGCCTGCCAGTACTGCCTATCCTTTCCCCTGCCTTGCTATCAGCCATTCAGTTCTTTATTAGACCATCACGTGTTTTAGACAGGCAGAGTATCACAGCTTCACAGAGTTAAACAAACGCAACATAAACAAAAGTAACACACTTTGAAATAATATTCCTCAACACCAAACAAAAGAAAACAAAATAAAATGATCAGTCAAGCAAAACAAAACAAAAACAAACAAAACCACAGAGATCCACAGTAAAACATTATGGGGAGAATTATAGACTTTGGAACACCAAGCCCTAAATGAGATGCCTACATCAATTTCCTCCCTGTAGGACTTAAGGAACCCTCCAGAAGAGGAGGGTTAAAGAGTGTAAGAAGCCAGATGGGATGGAGAACACCAAGGAAATTAGGCCCTCTAAACCAACATGATAACAGCACATACGAACTTACAGAGACTGAGACAGCATGCACAGAGCCTGCACGAGTCTGCACCAGGTCTTCTGTACTTATTTTCCAATTTAGTGCTTTTAAGAACTTCCTGAGTGTGTCATTGATTCCTTTGACTTTTCTTGGTCTCCTTTCCTTCTGTTTGTCTTGTCCAAATCCAATGTGTTAAATTTTATTATAACATATTGTATTAGTTTATATTTTAATATAATATAAATATATTATTATATTCCCTTAGAAGCCTGTTTATTTTCTTATAAAAAAAGACAGAAGTGGAGTGAATCCAGATGGGAGGGGATGTGGCAAGAAAGTGAAAGGAGTAGAGGGAGGGGAAACTGAATTTGGGATATACTATGTGAGAAAGAACTCTGCTTTCAATAAAAGAAAAAAAGAGAAAAGAATGACTGAATTATCAATCATTGCAGTGACAAGGAGATAGCATTTGGTGGTAGCTTTCTAAAACTCTGCTACAGCTCACTGTTTACGTAAGGTACAAAACAACACAACCTTCCCTGGAATTGTTTGGGTGAGGATTCTGTCACTTGTCTTAGGCTTAGAGCTGCACAGAATGGAAAGCAAACTTTCAGTTCAACTGAATCATAATACAGAAGCTTAAAGAGAAAGATCTGCCCCTAACTGGTGTCATGTTCCCTTCAAAATTCACTTTTTGACTTTTGATTCCCATTTTCCTGTTGGCTCTTGGTCAGAATCATTCTCAGTTGTTCATCTATGTTCTCAGGTCCTTAAAGTCAGAGGCTTTTACTCCTGTAAATAAATACCTGTATTCTGAAAAGGCTACCGCACTGGGAGAGAACCTCTGGGCCAGCCTCCTTGTTGATTAGCTTGGAGTCAATTGATTATTATCCTAGTCACAGGAACAATATTCTATTATCCACACAGGTCTCATTTGCACTCAAAGGCAGGTGATTACAGCAGGCAAGATAGAAGAAAACTAGAGTCTGGGAGGACACAGTGTGCCGAATCAGACAGAAGACAAATAGAGTAGCAGTGGTCAGCAACTGGATTTCTAGTTTAATAACACTTAGATAATCTTTGTAGGAGCTTTTAGGAAAATCATTTAATTCTGCAGCAATTTTTTGAGTTTTATATTGTGTGGACAACATGGGTTGTTGAGGACTGCAAGAAAGGTAGAGATGGTGCATTTTTACAAAGCTAACAGTCCTTCATAATGATTGACGCATGTAGTTCAAAAACTTCCAGCTGAGATAGGAAGATTACCAAAAGTATAAGGGTGTTCTGGAGCAGCATAAGTTCAAGTATACTGAGATACACAGTGAAGACCTGTCTCTGAACAGCAAAAACAGAAACAAAAAAAAGGTAACTGATACATTAGAAGAGAATTGTCACATTTAGGCAAGACCTAAAGCAGAGTTTACCATGTTTATAAAACAGTCTGCACTAAGGGTCTCAATGAGGAAAACTCTCTTCCTCAGTAGAACAGTTAAAATGTTTATAGAAATTATTGATGAGCATCTCTATTGTTCCCATTTTCCTTTCTCTCTCTCTCTCTCTCTTTTCTTCTGAAATGAACACAGGAGTTCAGATGTTGCAGAATATTTCCCAATCACAATCTCTATTAAAATACTGCTCAGATGTCTTAGAATGCAAGTGTGGAGTGTGGCAAGGGAACTCAGGAGAACATTAAACCCAAAAGTGAAGCATACAAGGATCTCTAACAGTTTTGTGCAGTTTCTCAGTGTAGAGAAGAACATTTCCCACACATTTGCTTATTTTTTCCATCTTCAAGCAACACTATGTTTGCTTGTTTGGATTTTTTGGTGAATCTTGTATCAGTGACTATCTGAATTCAAGTGATGACATTTACCCACACCAAGTTCTCCACTCTCATTTTTATTCTTCAACATTAAAATACACAAATGAATCCTGTGATATAAAAATTAATTTTATAATGTATTACTCAGAAAGAAGATCAGGCAGCATCTGACCGGTTCCAATATAGCTAACACTGTATAGGTAAATGAGAAAAGCACTATTCATTTCTGGAATTAGAAGTCTATATAGTAAAACAGCAACAAAATAACTCAAGCTTAGATATCTCTTCAGGAAAGAAAAAATGTAGACAGATATTGTATTAATATACTCTAATGTTATATTACAACCTATATGTAGAACAAAATTCTCATTCATACGCATTAAAGAAATTTCTTGATTAGGTATTTATACTTAAAAATTTAAATTTTTACAGCATGTAGTATAGTCGTAATACGACTGGATTAGCACCTGGCTATTTACCTAAAATGGTCTCATTTTCATTTCCTACATCAGAAGTAAATTCAATAGCAGCTGAACTAGCAAAAAGTTACCATTAATACTTATTCATTTATAAGGTTTCTTTGCAGTCATGAGGACAATTCTGCTGTGAATAGCCTCCCCTCTGTACTTATATTTAGAATATCCAAATACTTCACTATAGATGTTTTCACTTTTGCATTGAATGTTGAATAAAACAGGTCTTTGATTATACTTCAGATGGTGAAATTCATCAAATAAGCATCAGTATCAGGCCTTAGGAAACAAACTCAGAGCTTAATTCTGAAAATTTGCATAGTATAACCTTAGGTGTTAGAAATTCTTAAATAGAACTGTGCAAAATACATTTTTAGATATCAAGCTAACAGTATGTGAAATTAAAATGAATTGAAATAAGTGAGAGTTCATTTATCTGTAATAGAATTTAAAAGGGAAAATAAGCAATTATTCTTTTACTTTTTATATTTACATGCACACATATATTCATATAACCTGAAGTTCATGACTATCTCTAGAAATACACATGTATTAGATTTCTATAACTCTCTCTCTCTCTGAGTGCAGCTTCTGTTTCTGTTTCTGTAAGGAATTCGCCTTAATAAAAGCAAAAAAATGATGAAAATATGATAAATATGTGTTATATTTGAAAATAAGTAATGTTACTAAAACCAAAACATTGAAATAAGACCCCAAAATATAAATAGTGTTTTTAGAAAGCAAAAATATTTGATCTACAGTTTTTAATGATTAATGTTTCATGTATAATTTCCACAGGTTATGTCATTATGGACTTCATAATTTAAGATCACTGATAAAAGAAAACTTAGTTGCATAATAATTAGTAAGTAGAAATATTCTAGAAATTCACAGAATTATTCAGGTGGTCGGAGACGTGTCAAACAGGGCAGCTGTCATATTTCTCACTAAGGCAAGTAAGACACTGACATGAGATTCTCCTTGTTACCCTCAGTTTTAGGGGCAAAGAGTTCTTAAAACCCGGGATTCTATGAAGCAACGTAAAGATGTCTGTGAAACTACACTTTGAAATGTTTTTATGTAACATTGTTATTAAAAAGCAGAAAAAAATGATAAATTCAGATTGAAGAAACAACAGATTTTCAGCTGTTAGTTCATTTGTGCCCTTTTAAGAAAATAACACAAAGTGGTTATATAATGAACATTTGTTTGTCTCATGGATATGAAAGTTGAGAAATGTGAGTAGCAGGGAATTTTCTTTAAATATCATAAAGTAGTAGAAGATATCCCATGTCAAAAGACCAAGGGACATTTCTAATAATTAATGCTTTCTAATGATAATGACATTAATGAGACCAAAGTTTTTATGATATAATCATTTCTTTACCAGTTGCATCTTAAAAGCATTAAACCTTAAAACAGTTGGAATAGACATTAAGTCCCCAACACATTACATTTGGGGAGCATTGTCAAACAGAAGCATCAATCTTCTCATGGACTGTTGCCCATGGCTACTCAGACACCAGACAATGCATGCGTATCTGGGCATCTTTCTGTTTCATCACTACCTTTTTCTAGGATCTCTTTTCACCACTGCCATGCTTCTAAATAGATTTAAATATATAGTTGTCCTCTAGAACATGAAAAGAGCACTTGTGATTCATTCAGATTCCCCCAATTCTCGTAAACATATGATAACGAAAGCCATTAGTTTGTAAACTAATAAATAAAAGAAATTTGCAGCAGCAAAAAAAAATAGACCTTGTGCTTTGAGTAGTGATAGTTCCTGGCTGATAATCTTTCTTATGTTATTTTATAATATTATCATTTAATAAATGAAGTACATATTATTTTATGTATGAAGCTATAATGTGAACTTTTTTTATTAGGTAGGTCAAAGTTACACTTTATGTTCCTTTAAACTATCAATAAAATATCATTAGTGCACTCTAATAAACAATAGAGGAAATTTTCATATAGAACTAAAGGGACACTAGATCTATGTGTGAAGACATAAATATTAAAAGAAGACAAAAAACATTGGCAATTATTAAAAATATTTTTTATATACTGTGAAAAAGTGGTGAGGTAAAACATAATTAATGGCTATAAGAGTTCTCTAGTAGAATTTTAGGGCCACTTATATATACTATCATATCAACTTCAAGTAATGGTACTTTGACTTCTTCCATTCCAATTTGTTAATTTGTATTCTATTGATCTCCTTTTGTTGTCTTATTGCTCTCCCTAGAACTTCACGTACTATATAGAATAGACATGGGGAAAGTGGGCAACTTTGTCTTGTTCCTGATTTTAGGAGAATTTGAGTTTCTCTCCACTTAATTTCATTGTATATTGCCTTTGTTATGATTAGGTTTTCCCTTGTATCTCTAATCTCTCCAACATATTGGATTTTGTCAAAGGCTTTTCATCATCTAATTAGATGATCATGTGTTTTTTCTCTGTTTGCTTATATGGTGGATTATTTTTACTGATTTTCATGTGGGATGAAGCCTACTTGATAATGGTGGGTAACCTTTTTGATATTTTCTTGGATTTGGTTTGCAAGTATTTTATTTAGTTTTTTTTTAATCTATGTTCATAAGGGAAATTGGTCTATAATTCTTTTTCTTATAGAATCTTATGTGCTTTAGGTATCAGGGTAACTCATAAAATGAATTGGATATTTTTCCTTCTGTTTCCATTTAATGGAGTACTTTGAGGAGCATTGGTGTTAAGTCTTATTTGAAAGTCTGGTAGGATTCTGTGCTGAAGTGGTCTTTCCCTGGGCTTTTATTTTTTTAATTTTTTGGACACTTTTAATGACTGCTTGTATTTCACTAGGGATTGTAGGTCTCTTTAAAGTATTTATCTCATCTTGATCTAACTTTGGTTAGTCATATCTATCAAGAAAATTATTCATTTTTTTAGATTTTTTAACTTAGTGGGGGTAGAGGTTTTTAATGTATGTCTTTTGTTTCCTGGAATGTCTTCAGTGTCTGTTGTTAGATCCTAATTTTTGTTTCAGATATTATTAATTTGGGTATTCTCTCTGTGTCTTTTTGTTAGTTTGGATAAGAGTTGTATATCTTGTTAATTTTCTCAAAGAACTGATTCTTTGTTTATTAGATTCTTTGTATCCTTCTCTTTGTTTCTATTTTATTGATTTCATCCCTCAATTTGATTGAGATTTCACCTTACAATTGTGAGAATGACTAAGAGCAACAAGGTAAGTGACAGCTCATGCTGGGAAGGATGTGGAGCAAGGGGAACAAACTGCTAGGAGTGCAAACATGTATAGTCATTATGGAAATCAATATGGCAGTTCCTGAGAAAATTTGCAATCAATAGAACTTGAGATCCAGATATACCACTCTTAGCATATACCCAAAGGACTCTCCATCGTACCACAAGGACATTTGCCCCACCATGGTAATTGCAGCTTTATTCATAATAGCCAGAAACTAGAAACTTTAACTGAGAAATGTTGTTCAACTGAAGAATGGATAAAGAAATCGTAGTTCATTTTCATATTGGACTATTACTCAGCTGTTAAAAACAATATAAGATCACAAAATTTTCAGTCAAGTTGATACAACTAGAAAAAAAATCAGCGTGAAAGAAGTAACTCACATGCAGAAAGACTAATATGGTATGTATTCACTTATAAGTGAATATTAGTTATTAAGTAAATGATAATCAAGCTACAATTCACAGACTCACAGAGGTTAGATTAAGAGGAGGGCAATAGGATGGAATCATGGATCTCCCTAGGAAAGGGGAAATAGAATAGATCCTGAGGATGATTTGAGTTGGGAGCAGAAGGGATCAGGTTAAGGAGAAAGGGATGAAGGCAGAGCATTCAGAGAGAGACAGCTGGAATTGGGAGGGCTGTCGAAACCCAGTGTAGTGGAAACTTCCTTGGATCTATGAGGGTGACCATAGTGAGAACTCCTGGTAAGGGAGGATAATGAATCTGAACTGGCCATCTTTTGTAACCAGGCAAGGCTTCCAATGGTGAGACTGGATTGCATTTAGTTGAGTTGATTTCGGAGGAGGACCTGTGGAGAAATCTAAATGACCCAGGCTATAATAGGACAGAAGTTCACCATCTGAATACTGACAGTAGTGCTCCATTGTTGAGGTCCACTTAGCTCATTTAATGTAGATAGGTTGAGCTGATAAAGGCTTAGAGCCTTCACCCCTGCATTCTAGTCTTTAATGCAAGAAGGCACTCTGTAAGCTATGGAAAGAGAAACCTGTATACCAACCCAGTCAGAAAACCCTCTACCCACAATCTGTCCTGCCTGTAAGATGTGCTGGGGTAAGAGTGGCCACCACTGTTTGGTTTAACTTGAGGCCTACCACATGAGAGACATCCATGCTGGACACTGCGTAGATGGCCAAGAACTGGAGATTGGATAGCCCAGAGGTCTGGGGTAGAACTAAACACAACTGGTGAAAAAAAATCAATAAAATCATTCCTATTGATATTCTGCTATACTCATAGATTGGTGCCATGTCCAGCCAATGGTGATCAGAGAGGCTTCCTATGGCAGCAGATGGAAACAGGTATAGAGACCTACAACCAGACATTATGCAGAAAGGAAATCTAAATTAGAGGTCTTCATCTGGTCACTGCCTTTGAAAATCCAGGAACCCAGAGGAAGAAGGGGAGGAAAGGCTACAGGAGTGAGAGAGGATAGAGAACACTAGGAGAACATAGCCCATTGAATTCTTGGCCCATAAATCAACTAAGCAGGACTTACATTGGGTCACAGAGACTGAAACAGTAAGCAGTAGGCCCACATGGATCTGTACCACATCCTTTGAGTATATGTTATGGCTGTTGTCTTGATGGCCTTGTGAGAATCTTAACAATAAGAGTAAGTATATCTCTGATGCTTGTGCCTGCTATTAAGGCTCTTTTTCTCCTATTGAATTGCCTTGCCTGGCCTCAATTTTTTCCCCTTGATGTTGTATTTAGTTTGTCCTGTCTGGCTATTGTCTCTTGGATATCTGCAATTTTCTGAAAAGGAAATGGAGGGGGACTGGATTTGGGGGAAAGGGGCAGTAGGGGTGGAGGTCTAGGAGGAGTAGAAGGAGGTAGGGAGGGAAACTGTGGCTAGGATATATTGAATGAGTGAATAATCTATTTTCAAAAATTAATTAACAGTTGATGGTTTGGGACACAGATGATATGAAGATTAAATTTTTTTATGTCAGCTTTAACAGGTAATGGATAGAGCACATCAAGAAGTTAACATTTTGCAACGTATTTAAGATTGAGTGATGCCAACTTCATTATCATGGTGACTATAACCTAAATGACAAGGAGAAAGGAAGCAATTACATAGTGTATAGAAAAAGGAAGAAGAATTTAGTTGAAATTCTTCACTGCAAAAACGCAACAAAAGTGAAGGTGGATAATGATGCAGGCACTAAGGTAAGATACTTTGTGACATATGGGATGCCTAGATGTCACAAGATATTTACCATTCATAATGTTCCTTTTATTTTATCTGGGTATACTGGGCAATCCAAGTACACTGTTTAAGTCTGTGTGAAGTAACAGAATTATAACTGAGGTGAATGTTTGTAATAAACAGATGAGGATGTTTTCTTGACCTTGAAATTGAGCATCTCCATAGAGTACGTTCAACAGCTGGAGCCACCTCTAGCTAGTGTCCCCTGTCCATTATCACAGACTTTGAGCCATCTTTTGCTTCATTCAGAGTTTTTCATTTTCCAACACACAGATATGTGTGCGCACACATACAACGAAGGTCTCTAATACGTCTGAGCATGGCAAACATG
Organism: Peromyscus californicus insignis; assembly: GCF_007827085.1. Classification (NCBI taxonomy): domain Eukaryota; kingdom Metazoa; phylum Chordata; class Mammalia; order Rodentia; family Cricetidae; genus Peromyscus; species Peromyscus californicus. Next base: position 31,125,934 of record NW_026294447.1, on the reverse strand, counting down.
GCTCTGGCAGGACTTTTCCTTCTCCTATTTCCCTTTCCTTACTTAAAAAAAAATAAAATTGCTTTCCTAAAGCTAGCCACCAAGGTCTACTCCCTTATTTGACCACTTCCTATTCCTGAGGCAGACTACCAAGTCCCAGCTATCAAACTGTTGAGGTCATGCAATCAGAAGCCCCCTTTTGACTACCCTAATTAACCTGTCCAATCAAAATTAAACTCCTCATCTTTACAAGGGTTTTCCCCTTCTATCTTTATAAATTGCCTTTTATCTATGGACCACCTATGTCTCCTCTCTATCCAGAGGCATGCCTTTGTCCCTTCAGGACAGTAATTCCTTCCCCCTCTCCCTTGCCTTCTATCTCCCCATCCCTTGTCCCTTCCCCTTTTCCTTCATCCTCTTATCTCCTGTCTTTGTCTCCTTTTTCTGTCCTCTCTTCCTTTGGGACAAATAAGGCATCTTTGTTGTGAGAATTTGGTGTCTGGGGATATGTCCTGTACCAATTCCAGGGTGCCAATCTCCCTTTCATACATTACACATACACACATAGCAAATTGAGGAGTAACGTCCTAACTCAAGTAATTAACTCTACAGATCTCAGCTTTTCTAATTAAAACCTTGTTTCCTAGCTGAAAGAGCTCATAATTATAATTTAATTGAAAATTTTTCTCCTCCTTTATACTTAGCTAATTGTTTTCCTATGCTGTGTAGATTGTATGTGGCAGTAGATATTCTGAACACATATTTTCCAATCACCTCAAATGGTAAAATTTTGTCATGTGTTACAATGTAAGAAATGAGAAAATAAAAGGTATTTCTAGTTCTGATCAAAGGCGTTGTGAAACTTGCATAAAGTGAGCCAATTAAATTCACAAGTGGATGGAATGATGAGGAAGAACACAAGTTCATTGCTTCTGTATTTCAGACATGATAATTACAAGAATGAGGCAAGAATTTTTACTGTAGTAATTTGGGAACAACATGAAGCTTAAAGTAATTTGTAAATAATGCATATAATCTGAATATGCCTATGAATCTAGTAAAAAACCTGCAATAATATGTAACTATATGTAGTGATAAAATGATGTGTCTTGCAATAAAATGTTTAGCAAATTCTTCAACAATCTGTTTATCTTCTAATACAATTTTCTGTCACTTTCTCATCAATCCTGTTGTGTGATGTTAGTGCAGGTTAAGGCAGACAATGCTGTGTCTCCAAACACATCAAAATGTTTAACTTTACTTTGGCTTAATTAAAATTTTCATTTCATATACAAGAACTTGCTTAATGTCAGTTTTTCATACATTCTCTGGAACAAATACAGGCACTTCATGAAACATTTACCACTAATTATTTTATACAAATGATATATAAAATAAGAAGTACTCAAAGGTTACCAGGCAACATGATTATGAAGCATATAAAACCAGGTGACCATCATAAAAATGATATGACATTTGACTGGCAACTGGCTAGGATAACAAAATGGAAACTCTGTTTAAAGAATCTGCTCATAGTGATAAGAGGCATCAATGAAGTGCACAATAAAAACATAATGTTCTCATATGAAGGAAGGGTCAGAAAAATAATAAAAGTGATAAACTTCTTCCTTAGAAATAAACTGTTGGGATAAAAGCCTCCTGATGCACAGGAGGACATTAATGTCTGAAAATATAAACATCATCAAAAAACAAAGCTAAAAAGCTGTAGCCTTAGGGGGGAACTTAGAGATGCTGTTTTGCTAAATATTCACATTGTCAAAGTGCCTTCTACAAATTTGTTTTCATCTGTAGATTTGCCTATCCTAACCTTGGTCAGCGAAAATTACTGTGGCAGAAGGTAGTGGTTAGTACAGAGATATGAAACCCCTTAAATTTCAGCGAATATAAAATCTTGAGCTCCAAGCAGTTGATGGACATATGTATCAACACCTGGATCCAGCAAGGCTCAATGGACATAGCAGAAGAGTGAGTAGAAAGAATTTAAAACCTAGATAACATTGAGGACTGTTGTGAAATGTCATACTCTAGATAAGACATAAAAGTTACAAGAACTCACAGCAACTATGGTTACTAACAGAATCTGCAGAGGATTAAGATAATTAAAATTCCAACACAAATACAGGAGAGTCTCCCAAACACCACTCCTAGCTGAAAAGCTATTGACAGTTGCTGACACAGAGTCATTTTAATTTGGGGCATGGCAAAACTAATTGGACTCCATGGACTCTAAAAATAATACAAAAAATAAGAGATGAAATGAAATGGTGATGGAGATGTGTTAGAAATCACCTCATTTCCCCATAGGGAAGTTGAATGGAGAGAGGAGATGTGGACAGATCAAGATACATTAGATATATCTAGCAAATTAGGACACAAGATTTGAGCATGATATAAAGTAGTATGTAAGCTTCTCATGGATAGAAGAAGTTAATAGTCGTACCCAACTGCAATGTGTATGTATGAAATAAAACAATTACCAGCATAGAATGCCATACATAAAAGTGTAATAAGTGGCACTGACATTTGGTGGTAACTAACAACTGTTGAATTGGACTTAAGGCCCACTCAACAGGAGGTAGCAGAAATATTCAACTCATTACATAAAGAACCTTAGAAAAGAATCTATGATGACAACTTTGCTAGCCCAGCACAATGTATTATTACATTCTAAATCTTCTGATCTACATCACAGCTCTTGACTTTATGGCTCACAAAACATTTAAGAAGAGGAGTTGAAAGGTTGTAGTAGACAGAATACCAGAAAATCCTGTGTAAAACAATCCTTCATAGAAACGGATGCAAAAAGAAGACATGTGCAAAGGCAATACTAAGAGAAATACAAGCATGGAAGGGAAATAGTTTATCAGGGTCCCACCCCTAGACAATAACGACTGCTGGGAGAAGAAGAAGAAGAAGAAGCTTCTGTAAGAGTTGAGTCCCCTTACTGGTTATCAAATACAAAGATCAGTCCTGAAATAAAATAATGTACAAACAAACAAGGAAAGCAGACTAAACAGGTTTTATTTATATATCAATGGTTATATATCAACCTATCTATCTATCTATCTATCTATCTATCTATCTATCTATCTATCTATCTGTCTGTCTATGACAATAATAACTAAGAAAAAACATACTACTTACTTGAGAGTGGGGTGCGCATGGAAAGGTTTGGAGGGGTGGTACCTTGGAGGAGATGGAGAGAGAAAAGTGATGGGGGGGAAGTAATATAGTTGTATTTTAATTAAAAATGAATATTTAAAAAGAGCAATAGACAAAAGTTGCACTGTTCTACAAAGTGGCTATTTCAGTAATATATTCTTCCTACAATGGTGATGTCCTTTTTTTTTCATTATGTAAAGGAATGTGTAGTAGATAAGGATGCTAAACTTACACAGGTTGTCAAACTTCTCAAAGGAAATTGTACAAATTCTTTGAAAAACATCCACAACTGTTGCTGATAATGTTCTTTCTTCTTCTTTAAAGATAACTCCACAGTCTTCCTTGTGTGACAAACTGAATAATGACCTAGATTTTATATGTAACAACAGGACAGGAAATAGTCTCATTAATATAAATTTAATTGCAATGCCATCCAACATAACTAGCTTGTCTGCTAGCTAATCAAACATTTTTTATGGAGTCAGAGTATGACACAAGAAGTATTGGAGAAATGACAAAGAAAGACCAACTCCTCAGGTTCGGGAAGAACGCATTGTATAAATCATATTTACATTAAAAGAAACACTAGAAAAACTAAATTCAAAATGATCTAGTAACCTGAACTCTAACAAATTTGGACAGTGTAATTTTGCCCATTTTTGCTTCACCTATTCAGATACACACATATAATGTATAAAGAAAACAATGTGTATGTTTCCTCACAGCACTAATACCAATACTCAGGAGGCAAAAACAGGCTGCTATTTGAGTTCAAGGCCAGTCTGGTCTACATGGTGAGTTCTAGACTAGCCAGAGATAAGTAGTGAGAACCTGCCTCAAAAACAAATAAAAAAATAAAAATAAGAGACAGTAGTTCATATAAATATATGTGATTGGTTATCAGACATCGTCTTTCAGTATAACAGTGTATACTGATTTAATAAATTATAAAACATAAACAAGACAATATAAGCCATGAAAATAAACCTGATAAAATTAATTTAATATAGAGTTTAAGAAACAATAATATTTAAAGACTATAGAAATAAGAAAATCAGCCGGGCGGTGGTGGCGCACGCCTTTAATCCCAGCACTCGGGAGGCAGAGCCAGGCGGATCTCTGTGAGTTCGAGGCCAGCCTGGGCTACCAAGTGAGTTCCAGGAAAGGCGCAAAGCTACACAGGGAAACCCTGTCTCGAAAAACCAAAAAAAAAAAAAAAAGAAAATCTCAAACACTATCTTATCTGGTACACTTACATAATCTAAATTAGTTCAGGACCTAAATCTAACAGATAATAGCAAACATAATATTTACCTTTAAGCACAACATGAAATTATGTTGAACAAAAGCAGTATTTGTACACTTCTTAAAATAACAAACTATTTATTAAAGTAAATGGATCAGAGTTTATTTAGACAAGAGTTGTTTTTGTGGTCTGCTGTAAGCTCAGAGCCTATATTTAATAGGAATAGGTTATATATTTCAAAAACCGTAGAAACATAGATGCAATTATTCTCACCATAGAAAAGGAGGACTATAGGAGGTAATATGTCTCTTTACCTGAATTTTTTCTTCTATGATATATACGTGATGATATATATCTGATGACCTCATACTGTCATGACTTTATGTGTATATGTTTATATGTATGTGCTTATAAATTTATTATTTTCAAGTTTAAAAACTCACTGCCAAGTAACTGTGGAAAAAAATAATACCTTCATAAAAGGGGATTTCTATGCATAAAGTAGTAATAAAATTCTACAAATAGAGTATATTTAGAATAATAATAGATTTTCAAATAGTATACATTATACAACAAATTGCAGTGTTAAAAAAACTTTAATATTTCATAGAGAAATATAAAGATGCCATATGAACAGACTAGAAATCATCCAAATGCAAATGTCCATGCTGGTGTTGTCAACATGATACAAACTCAGACATAATAGAAAGAAGTGATCCTAATTGAGAAAATACCACCCTCTCAGTTGCCTGTAGGCAAGTCTATAGGGCATTTTCTTGATTGTGATTGATGCTGAAGAGCTCAGCTAATTGTTTATTGTATTAGTCTTGAGAAGGTTGTTCTGGGGTGTTAGAAAAAAAAGCAAATTCAGCTATCCAGGAGCAATCCAATGAGAAGTATTCCACCATGGCCTTTTCTTTAATTCTTGACTCCAGGTTTCTGCACTGAATTCCTGTCCTGACTTCCTTCTATCATGGTGTGTAATCTGAGAGTTGTAAGAAGAAATAAACCCTTTCTTCCCCAGGTAGATTTTAGTCATGATGTTGATCACAAAAGAAACCGTAACTAAGGTAGAACTGGTACCAGGTTTGTGGACTGTTTCTGAGAAAAACATCCCCATGTTTTGGGGAGGGTTGCGAAAGGACTTTAAAACTCTGGGCTAAAAAGGACACCAAGTGTTCTAAGCTTAAAGAGATGCTGTGGGAAGTCAGCATGCAGTGCTGATAGCAGTGCAGATGATGGAGACCTGGACTATGAAGTTTCAGAGGGAAAATTGAAAGTCTGTTAAAGAATCCATCGGACATTAGATATCCTGAATAAAGAATCTGTGCTTCTCATCAGCTGTGACTAGGAGTTGGCTATGATTATAGACCTGACACATGAAAGTGAAATCTTTGCTTTGCTGTGACAATTGACACAGTCAGCTGGGGCTGCATAATCATCTGTGATTATGAAGACAGTGACCGTCACAGCATACCACAACTAGAAATAATACACAAATCAATGTATAATGGGAAGTCAAGCGCCAAGAGAGGAATCTTAATAAAATAAGCTGCATCTATGTTCAAGAAACATCGTAGAAGAGGTGATGAAAATATTATAAGGACCGGAATACCAGGAAGTCTGTTATGAAACATCCTTTCCTAGAAAGGGCAGCATAAACATAAGCTGAACAATGGAAATATCAACAGACTTGAAAACACAAAAGAGGGGCAGTTTCATGGGGTCATACCCCTAGACAAAGAACTATAAGCAACTAATAACTGCTGAGAGAGAGAGAGAGAGAGAGAGAGAGAGAGAGAGAGAGAGAGAGAGAGAGAGAATTAGTTTCTACCAAAGATGATCACCATTATTGGTAATCTAATACAAAGTGGTGAGCTCTGAAAACATACATACACAAACAACAAAAACTGACTCAGCACATTGTATTCATATATGTGTACATGCATATAATACATCTATACAAGTGTATGCAACAATAATAATCAAAGAAAAACATGCTATGAACTTGAGAGTGCAGGGTCACATGGGTAAGGGTAATGGAAGGGCCTGCAAAGAGGATAGTAGGGAGCAGGGTAATATAATTCTATTAATTTAAAGTATTTATTTATCCACCTATCTCTTTAGATTGAAAAAATCCTCCATACATTATATGCTGATCAAGCCTCCCAGATCCTTTGACTTCCTCACCCAACCAATCTATGCCCTCTCTTTCTCTAGAATAAACAAAGAAAACCAAAATCCCACATAAAACAGCACAGAAAATGGAAACCAAAATATATAAACAAAAGATGATATAATTCTGTTTTGCTTATTTTTTTAAACTATAAAATTACAAGAAGATACCATCCTCACTGACAGAAATAACACATGCTGCTAAGTGTTTTCGCAGTGTCAGCACACAGAAGCTGTGATCCTGGGGCAGCCAAAGCTGCACCACCTGCTGGTAGCCAAATTTGGTAGTGTTTAAGAATTTCCCAGGAGACAGGGATTTTTGAAGGCGTGAAGGGGTCACTGAGAGTATCTGAACCTGAGTATTGTGAAAGGCTAAGAGAGGCCTTTGGTGAAGGGGAATCCCCAGTTGCAGTAAAAATAAAACAAACAAACAAGGTTAGAGTTATCAGAGAGAAGAACCACTTAACAGGGTGTAAGTTCCTGAAGACAATCCAAGAGGGCTGCCGGTAAAGGTGTAGCCCAGTTGCAAAGACTGTGATTTCGGAGATGCCTGTAACATGGAATGACAACCAAGGACAGCAGCAGCTATGGAATGAGATTGGCATGATCCTACTAGACAAGTTGTGTGTGCTGTGGATCTAGAGTCAGAGGAAAGGAGCTGCCTAGGCCTTTTACAGCCCAGAAGGTCCTGAGTCCCACTGGTCTGCTGCTGAACTTTACACTGTAAGACATTGATCTTGCTTTCATCTGATTGTGACTGTGTCCTGGCTCTTTCTTTTTGAAATAAGAATATATAACTTAAGGATATTTTTGAGAGGCTTTGGATATTTTTGAGAGACTTTGAACTTCAAAATAGACTTCGGGTGTTTTAAAGAGACTGAAATTTTAAAGCACATTTTTAAAAACATGAAGTTCTCAAACTTGGAATGTGTTTTATATCAAGGTATTGATAATGACATGAGATCTTTGGCATAAACAAGAAAACAATGGTTATGGTCTAAAAGTTGTGGACTGGTGTATCAAGTTGACAAAGTTCATTGACCTGGTTTGTTTTTGTCAAGTGATACAAACCTAGTCATAGCCAGGCAGACATACGCTAATTGAGAAAGTGATTCCATCCAGATTAACTTTAGGTAAACCTATCATAGGCTATTTTCTTGATTAATGATTGATGTGGAAGGGCTCAGACCACAGTGGTTGGTGCCATCTAAAAGCAAACTGAGCTAGCTAAGACAAGCAGTTCTACATAATGTTCCTCCAGGGCTTCTGCTTCAGTTCCTGCTTCCATGTTGCCCTGACTTCTCTGGATAGTGTGTGACTTGATAATTAGAAAAATGCCAGCTTTCTTTCACAAGTTACTTTTGGTCAGGTGTTTATCACAGTAGTAGAAACCCCAGCTCAAATATCAATGAAAGCCCATGTGTTTTCAAGCTATCATTCCCCCACTGACTTACATTGATTAATAGTATTTTTTCGCACATGTGTAGATTAATTCAGAGCACTACTTTCAGGTAACTTTATAAGCATTACTGAAATCAGGCAGGATTAATCATACACATTTTTCCTGTGTTGCTTTGACTTTACATGGTCTATTTTTTCTTCAAACAACCTTCATTAAATCCACAGTTAATCTATAAACAAATTGAAATCTAATGTGGATATTACTGAGGCTTTTGACCCATGAATGTGCTACACCCTCATTCACTGATAGTCTTACATCACTTTCAGGAATACATTGATAATTGCCATATATACACAGAAGCAATTCATAGTTCTGCTATTTCAATTTCCTCTATTATTTTATTATGTATAGCTTTATACTGCTATCAGATTTATCAAATTGCAATTCTATTTTATTCTATGATGTTGAATTCTTAACAAGATTCTGTCTGTATTCTAGGGATGATAATGGTATTAACAAATACATATTTCTCTTTTTTCCAACATAGATGCCATCTTTCCTATCTTATTGTGGTGTCAAAATCATCAGCTCACAGTTTCATTGCATTTTCCTTTAGAGTTCCATCTAGTAATACCCTGCCTAACACAAAAAGAACAATAATTATCTATTGACTCCTTTAAAGGATTTCACAGTTTTATCTTTTTTACTTTAATTTATTATGAAATCATGTTGATTTTGTGTATACAATTTAAAGTAGAGCTTAAACATAACACTTTGGGGTATTGATATCCTCATTTCTTTCATTTCTAATGTATTTAATGACATTTTATCATTTATCTGTATTTCTGGTTGCCAGGATATAAACAAATTTTACCTTTTCATCTAGACAGACAAAATAATTCTTCTGATTTATAGCATTATAATAGATCTATTTACAAAAATTCAGAATCATATTAAACCAGATCACTGAATTTTTGTTTGAATAAAAAAATCTTTTCTTTACTTGTTTTTCCCTTTTTTTTTTAAATTTCCTTTTCCACAAAAATTCATGATCAACTTTATCTATTCTGCTAGAATATGTAGTGAATTATATATGCACATAATTATGTCTTTGTAAAATGAAAGATTTTTCATTTAATCTATAAAAGCAATTATATTGACATAATAACAAAAACAATAAATGTTTTCAAACAAGCAGAGGTTGGGCAGGAGAATAACATGTTATTTTAAGTCCTTGGTTACTGTTATAAATGCAAAAATGTGTCAATTGTAAGCTACATATATCAATAGAAAAGTGAAAGATGTTTTTTATATACTCAGAAAATAGAATATTAAAACTAGACAGTTTTTTTCTACTTATTTCTATCAGGAAAATGCAACTTAAAGGAAATATGCTTGCCTCTGTAAGATTTATTTATTCTTAATTATTTTTTATTTAAAAAATGTTTATTCATTTTAAATACCAACCACAGATCCCCCTTTCATCCCTCCCCATGCTTCCTTTCAGCCCCTCCCCAGACACAGGGTCCCATCCCTCCTCCAAAAGGAGAAGGCCTCCCATGGGGAGTCAACAAAGTCTGGTACATTCAGTTGAAGCAGGTCCAAGCCAATCTCTCCTGAATCAAGGCTGAGCAAGGTGTCTGACCATCTGTAATGAGTTTCAGAATGCCAGCTCATACACCAGGAATAAATCCTGATCCCATTGCCAGGGGGTCCTCAAATAGACCAAGAGGAGAAGATGGGGGATGAGAACATGAAGGAACAGGATGGTCGAGCTGGAGGTGGGAGGGGGGCAGTGTGGGAGAGCAATAAAAGAGTTATTTTGACAGAGATGTTATTTTGTAACATTTAAAACAATATAACTAAGTCAAATTAAAAACTTAAAAAATATAATAACATTAATATTAATTTATTTTCAAGGCCAGCAACTAATTTTAATTTTCAAAGTTTTAGTGTGGTATGCTTTGGGATGGTCTGTATGTCAAATGTGTTGCTGATTGGTCAATAAATAAATCACTGATTGGTCAGTGGCCAGGCAGGAAGTATAGGTGGGACAAGGAGGAGAGAAAACTGGGAAGTGGAAGGCTGAGTCAGAGAGACACTGCCAACTGCCATGATGACAAACAGCATGTGAAGATGCCGGTAAGCCACAAGCCATGTGGCAAGGTATAGATTAATAGAAATGGATTAATTTAAGCTATAATAACAGTTAGCAAGGAGCCTGCCACGGCCATACAGTTTGTAACCAATATAAGTCTCTGTGTTTACTTGGTCGGGTCTGAGAGGCTGTGGGACTGGCGGGTGAGAGAGATTTGTCCTGACTGTGGGCCAGGCAGGAAAACTCAAGCAACAAAAGGCGCCCAACGTGGGGCAAGAGTTTCCACCTAAAAACTGAGAAAAGATTCTAAAACAGAGCTAAAAACAGTTCCTAATTGTCTCTCTCAAATGAGCGGCAGCTGCCGGTTTGAGCTACTGGTGGGTTCCTAGCGTGTGCGCTCGACCTACCCTATGGCGGGAATGAGGCCTCTACAAGTGTCACATTAAGCTGCATGGTGGATTTAGCCTTTGCTAGTACAAAACAAAAAAAGAGGTTTCTGGGCTACACACTGCTTGGATAAAAGCATAGACCCAAGATAGCTCCCAGAGCTGGTGGTAAAGTACCAGCCATGTTGGGAAGCTGAGGTGGGCGGAGCCAGCAGCCACAGCTGCTACAGCTTAAAGCAATAGATTCACAATAAGACAAATTCAGATGTAATAGTTTAAAATGTGTGTAAAATATACGTAGGCTTAAAAGAGACAAAAAAGTGATATATACAGTTATAAAAACAAATACATAGTTTAAAAAAATAAAGTCTTTAAAGAGACAGTAAAATTAATATAAAAAATAAGCCACATGAAGATAAATATTACACAGAGAATCTAGATTGTGTTGTCTTTGGGATTTTTAACTACAGAAAAACATTTGATTGTAAAAGCTGTTAAGTTATGCCAAAATGTATATTTTAAAGGTATCTTGACTTCAAAATTTGGATATAAGGATATGTTGCTTTGGAAAGGAGATTCTGCTTTTGTTCCCACAGAAAGCCAGAGGCTATGGATTTGTTCCATATTAAGATACATCAGGTTTGACCAGCCAAGACCCCCTGAAAGGTGATACCAAGGCCCAGATGATCCAACATCCAGAATGATTTCAAGGCTACTGGCTCAGACAATACAGCCTCACGGACTACTCCATGATCCTAAAATTTTCTTTGTTTCCCCAAAAGATACAGCGGCCCCCTCCAGCAGGAAGTAGTAAGAGAGGCTACGCCCAAATTCCCAAATATACCAAGCTGACTTTGGAGATGTGTAAAGGTTAAAACCTTCCTTTTTAAGAAAAGAAAAGGGGAAGTGCTGTGGGATGGTCTGTATGTCAAATGTGTTGCTGATTGGTCAATAAATAAATCACTGATTGGTCAGTGGCCAGGCAGGAAGTGTAGGTGGGACAAGGAGGAGAAAAAACTGGGAAGTGGAAGGCTGAGTCAGAGAGACACTGCCAGCCACCACCATGACCAGCCACATGTGAAGATGCCGGTAAGCCACGAGCCATGTGGCAAGGTATAGATTAATAGAAATGGATTAATTTAAGCTATAATAACAGTTAGCAAGGAGCCTGCCACGGCCATACAGTTTGTAACCAATATAAGTCTCTGTGTTTACTTGGTTGGGTCTGAGAGGCTGTGGGATTGGCGGGTGAGAGAGATTTGTCCTGACTGTGGGCCAGACAGGAAAACTCAAGCAACAGTGGTACCTTTAAGGATAGAAAATTACTGAAATAGTATAAAATTCTAAAGTTATCATATGACATATTTGACATAAGTATGTAATTAGAATATATGAAGGTAAACGTATCAGTAAGTCTTGAATACTCAAATATCTCTACATTAAGAACCCTATCATTAGGGACAGAGATGCTCATTTTAAACCAAAGGCCTGATAGATACCAACCGTGAGCTAAGGGAGTAAAGTTGTAATAAAGTTGACATTCCAGAAAATAACTGGTGTTCTGACTAAAGGTACTGTTCTGATGCTGCCTAATGTCAAACAACAAACCAAGGGAGCAATGACATCATGCAAGACTTCCACAGTCTCATACTGCATGCTATTTAAAATATTCATATTAATATCAAGCTTCTGTGTAGATTTACCCTTGTGAAGTCCAGGCTTCTTGTCTGATTCGACATATCTTGCTTCCATATTGTACATAAGGCAAACAAACAGTAAATCTAGGGAACGAAACTATGACAGTCAGTCAACTGTACTGAGATTTCAACAATTCTATAGCATTTCTAGCTATTATTTAAAAACAAAACAAATATATTTCATCTTCAAACTATGCCCTTCAATATTTTCATCAATTCTGAAATGGATGAAACTCTACTTTCTGAAATTCCTGGGGTGACATAAAGCCACATTCAACTTAACAATGGTAGTAAAATATCATATACACTGTATTTGTTATTGCTATTATTAAATATAATCACTGGCTAATACTTAAAAATACTTGTGTTGTTTTTAATAACATAAATATGAATAGATTCTATGTTCTTTGATGTTCTAAAAAACTTGAAATGTTCAATGGGCTACAAAGATCAGCGATAGAAAGGAAAACACTAAGGCAAAAGAATTACTCCTTTCACAAACATTAGAAATAATAACCTACTTATTTCTCCCTGGAATTGTTTTTAATTTTTTTCAATTCTAACTTAAACCACCTATTAATTATAACTGTAACCAGAGCAACACATTTAAATTTCCTAGAAAGTACTAGGGAGAATTAATGAAGATAACCACTTGCTGTTCATTGTGTAGCTAACTTCTTGTTTGCAAATTTGCAGAGCTCATATATACATTTATTTCCTTCAGCCATATACACAGTTTATTCTGCTCTTTAACTGGCAAAGTAAGTGTTCATTACAAACTCAAAGACACATTCTATTAGTTGCATACAAAATCAAATGCAGAAGTGTAGGAATTTAGCCTTGCTAACCAGTGCACCATTGTTCTTTTCCTCATAATTTTCTGTGTCTATGAATATCCATTTCCTCTAATGCCTCCAATCCAATTCATATTATTACAGACATACCAAAGAATATGATGATTTTAAAATAATTTGTCAAGGTTTTATTCATGTTAGTTTTGAAATTGCATCCCTTATATTTTAAACATAAACCATAAGTATGCTAAAGTATTCAACCAATAAAAAATACTTGAGCTTAGTGATAAGAAATGTCAATATGCACGCTATACTTAACAGTGACATATTAGAGCACACATTTTTTTCTTTTTCTAAAACACAGACTGTTAAGCTTGCCTCATTTGCCAAATGTATGTAAATTTATGAAGCATTGAATTCATAAAACATTTCCACATTGGTTCTATAAAGACTCCTATTATACTGGTATGCTAAAGATCAATTTCCTTGCTATCTTTAGAAAGGAGTCTGTGTGTGTGTGTGTGTGTGTGTGTGTGTGTGTGTGTGTGTGTGTGTGTGTGTGTTTATAAATCCAAATAGCCAACACACAGACATGGCAAAATGAATCGCAGACCCACAAATATAAAGATAAACAGATGCTATGACTTCAATCACAGTACTCATCACTCGATCAACAGGAAGCACAAATGCAGACCTCACTGATCCATATCAAAAACCTGCTCTCTTCCTACTGGGGATATATTCTTTATTATTTACCTGTGAAAAGGGACACATAGAAAAAGACTAACACATCACTTCATCTGTTATACCTCATTGAATAAGGCAAGACCTCAGCAAAGCAGTAATCAGTTTATGAAGTTCATCATCTTGTTAAACTACTGAACCAAATTTCCCTGCTCTGTTATTGATGAGGAAGATTCAAACACATAAATTCAGACTTAGCCTTCTGCCTAAGACTTGAATAGCTATCAGAAAATGACCAAAGGACACAAGTATTTATCTGGTGTAAACACAGGAGTATTTGAAAGAAGATCTGCTCAGAAAATGTGATATGAAAATGGAAAGGATAATGCAGTTGGAAAATTGACAAGTTTATTTCTTTACACCTTAATTAATAAAAGATTTCATTTTCGGAGAATATCATTTCAGAAAGGAAAAAAATAAGAAAAAGAAAGAAACTTTTTTTTTATAGAGGCTGACACATGAGTTCAGACATAGTCCACTCAGAAAGAGTGGCTTCCTGCAGTAAGTTGTTTCCTAAGACAACATAACAAAGAAGGTCTTAACCAGTGTTCTTTTCCAAGAGCCTGGGAATTAAAGTGCAGTGTCATCAAAGAAGCAGGTAGTTGCTGTCTCTGCTCACTGGAAAGGCAACTCAACGCAATGTCTGAGGTGACCTTAAAACACCTCTTACCTTGAGGAAATCTTAATTTTCTTTCTGACAATATCACTGACCTTAATAACTGGGGTTTGCAAATATCTTTTCTATATTTTGGTTGTTTGCTTGTTTTTTTTTATTTTGTTTGGCCTTTGCCTGACAGAAGTGTGATCTGGCATCATGAAGCTCATGTCACTTATCATCTCTAGAGATTTTAATCAATCTCTCTCTCTCTCTCTCTCTCTCTCTCTCTCTCTCTCTTTCTGTGTGTGTGTGTGTGTGTGTGTGTGTGTGTGTGTGTGTGTGTGTGTATGTACACTTCAAAGGAAGTCAAAACTTTGTATGAGGATATAGCTCAGTAATACGGGCTCAAACACTGAATGAATGAATGAATGAATAAATAAATAAATAAATAAATAAATAAATGTGGGAGAGAGAAGAATAGAAAGATAGAAAGGGAGACAGAGAGACAGAGACAGAGAGAGACAGAGAGAGAGACAGAGAGACAGAGACAGAGGTCTTCAGAAGCAAAATTCATTCAAGGGAACTTTTCAGTACATGGAAACAGTTATAGAAAGCCACAACCAATTAAAAAGCAGAGCCGTGGAACCCAGTCTCAATAGACATATCTCCAGAACATCCTTGTATCTAAATATCAGGAAACACTAAAAAAGAAGAGGGAGCAAGATTATAAGAGGCAAATGATCAGGAAATTTGCTATGAAATTATGTCTCCTGGGAATATTAGAAGCTATACCTTGAAAGTCTCCCTAAATGTGAGCCAAAAAAGAACAACTACAACAGACACACTAAGGCAGAGAAGAAACAGCATAGTAAACCTCAACTCTACACAAAGACTGACAGGCGACTAAGGAATGGTCAATACAGGAAAATAATCTCCTAGGAAGAGTTTGCCAACTGGTTATTCAATACCAAATGGTCAGCCCTGAAAGCTAATATACATGAGTAACATTATACAGAAGGAGCAGGTAGCATTTATATATTTAATGAAATGTATGGATGTACATATATGTATGTAACAACTATTCATGAAAAAATGCAATGAATTTAAAAAAAGAAAGGAGGGGGACGTAGGAGGGCTTGAAAAGAGGGAAGAAAAGCAGAAAGTGATGTAATTATATTATAAACTCAAATGTAAAGGAAATAATAAAAGGCCAGAACTTTTATAATAAACATATTAATATGTTTGTGCCTAAAGAAATTCATAATTATAGGTAACTTAAAATATAAATATATTAATTTCAGTGTGGATGGTTGATACATTATTGAAATGTTTTCAAAAACACATCCATCATTAGTAGAAATAATAAATATGCATAAACACTTGAACAGTTTCATCTTAAACTTAAATTACTGAGAAAACACGGAAAATTTCAAAACTAAAATATTTAAAGGAGACCATAAATGTCAGACATTTCTCAAAGGGAAAAATAGACTTGTTCCTCATGATGGTCAAGAAATTATCTCTGGAGCCAGAAAGAAAATAAATTACATTTTAGGAAGAGGAAAACAAAACAAAGACAGCTGTGGTCTGTGATATCAGTTGTGTAGCTGACTTTTATGGGCCCTCATTGTGTTTAATCCCAAGAATGTCCTTAACCTTGAGCATGGTGGCATTTGCCAATGATCTCAATCACTAGAAGGCAGATGAAAGTAGATATTCAAGGCCAGGCTGCCTGCATCAAACTTTGCCTCAAACAACAACAAAGAAAAGAAAGAATGAGGAAAAGGAAAGAAGACCAAGGGTTATTTAGGATTTCCATCTGTCACAAGTTTAGGAACTCAAAGTAGAGTTTCTTCAACATTCCATAGCAAGTGTTCAGGAGGTGATCCATGATCGTCAGGTTCCTTAGGTATTATTTCTACCTCCAGCTTAGTATACCGAGTCCAGAGAAAGCCTGTGGTGATATTTTTGTGCACCCCAATAAAGTTTATCTGAGGATCAAAGGAAAAAGCCAGTCAGTGTATTAAACATAGAAGTCAGGCAATGGTAGCACACACCTTTAATCCTAGCATTCAGGAGGCAGAGATTCATCTGAATCTCTATGAGTTCAAGGACACACTGGGAACAGAGCCAGGCATGGTGGCATATGACTTTAATTCCCAGAACTAGTTAACCATAGAGGTCTGGAGGTCTGTACATATAGACAGGAAGTAATAGAGCTGGGCAGAAAGAGGAAGTGATGTAGCTGGGCAGAGAGAGGAAGTGAGATGGCAGGGCACAGAAAGGATATAGGTGTGTGTATAGAGGAAGCAGCTATCTCTGGAGGCTGAGGAGTTGGTAAGGTGAGGTTGGCTGTGGCTTGTCCTATTTCTCTGTTCTCTCAGTTTACACCTCAATATCAGACTCCACGTTTTTAATTAATAAGACTATCTAGTAATTTGTGTTACAAAAGCCAAATGTGCTATTCTCATGAATTACATAGGATGTTTGTGTGTCTCCTCCAAAGTCCCCCTGCCAACATCATCTATTAAGGCATACCAAAATGGTCTCCTCTTCCCTAGTATACCTACCATTTGTGTGCTTGCCTTTGAGTCTCTGCTCAAAGTGATGGAGGCTGACTCTTTGTAAATGCATATTTTGAATGAATAACCTTTGATTGTTCTGGTTTGGTTATCTTTACTTATTTTCAGATCTGTCATGGAAGTCCATCTGTGACTCTGCAGCATCCTTGGTATGGACCCAAGTCTTTGACCAGATGAAAGATGACAAAGAGGCACTTCCCATCTTGCTAACTTCGGCAGGTGGGGTGCAGAATGTAAATAGTGGTCTTCACTTTGCCATATTACCTTCAGTCTGCTCATTCATTCTTTGATCTGGTGCCTGTGTGCCGCTTTGGTTTCTATAAGCATTTCTGCCTTGGTATCTGGCCAATCAATCATTCTTTCTCATCTATCTTTGACATCTTTTATGCCCATTGCTTTTACTTTGTGGTCTTTAAAAGCATTATTGAAAGAATATTTTTCTTCTCTTTTGATTTGTGGCCTTTTCAAATATTTTCTGTGTCCTATCAACTTGTCCTTCAACCATGTCGGTGTCAAGTACAATGTGTTCAGTGTTTTGCTCAATACAACAAACTTAGGCTTTTGCCTTCAGAATAATATTATTAGAGAAAAATCTGATAATCTTCTGGATGGCCTACCGGAGATAAGGGGTTGTTCTCCTGAGCAAACAAAAAACTCTGTCCTAATTATCCCTAAAGGTTAAGTAGGAATCATATATGGAACCTCTGTGTGTGATCAAAGTAGGTTTATAGTGAACATAAATATATATAATTGGACCATTAACATTGCTTTCACTGGCATCCTGATTTACAAAGAGAAATTCACATGTAAATTCCATTTTCTCTGTTTGGGTTCAGCTTCCCTTGGACTCGAGTCCATTCTATTTATGTCATCAATTTTATTAATACGATTGCTGAAAAGAGGATTGGGAAGACATTTGAATTTCAGCATCTGTTCAAAGCTGCCATTTCTTAACCATGCAGTGAATGTGAGTTCCCATGTATTGTCACATATCTTTTTAAATTTCCACTTTCTATGACATATGTCTGCCAGAAGCAAATGGTATGCGATGGTAATTACATCAAGATAGTGACAGCTCTGATACAACAAGGGATGCTCAAGACTGAAACTACACTAACATTCACTTTAATTAGCTTGATTAACTTATACACAAGAAGAAAGAATAGTTACGAGCATATGTGCTTTGCAGGTGAAAGCAACAGGGAGGTTATTCAGGTAAAACTAACCAAGGTTGCCTAACAGTCTTGGTGCTGGACTTGGAATGCGGATGTCTAACCTAACTCTTCTAGCATTGTGCTTCTCAGAAGTGGGGTAAGAGGAGGGGGCTTCATAAGTTTCTCTATCCATGTCTCTTGCTCATAAGAGAAATTTCTAGGTAGCCTCCAAGAATATAGACCTATAAAATACCTCTCTGTGTACTTACACATATACAAATCAAACATTTGCATGTAATAAATATAGCTTTATTTAAAACAATTTTTACACATACATAAATATAATTTTAACTTTTATTAAAGACTAAAACATTTGTGTGAAAATGAAATTGATGTGCTTTTAAAATTTCTACGTGAATAATTAAATCTTGGTTGACTATTTTATGCCCTGGCTTAGAGAGCATCTTCAAATTATTACAGTTTGTTTTCAATTTTCTATCTGCTGATGCTGAGAATGCTTCCTCCTATAAATATCCAGTAGAAAATGGTAGAAGTGTGTTTACGGCTCCTTCAGAAATGTTTGGGAATTCTTTTCGAATCCCAAGTCAAAGTCACTGAATGAATTTTTCGAAACTAAGGGCAGGAACTGATCCTTCATTGGTACCAAGGCCGGACTTAAAATTGACAAGGAAACTCACATGTGGGGGTATCAGTTAGGGGCCTAGAAAAGTTTAACCAAGGAGGAAAACCTCAACTTAAATGTGGGGACTCTAGTCTTTGGGTACAGGACAAAACAGAAAGGAAAATGCCAGCATTCATTGTTGGAAGATTTTTGCTGATTGGTAGAGAGCTCAGCCTCCCCATGGCCTGGCAGACCACAGTAACTGACAGAAACAACTTAAAAGAGCAAAGGCTTACTTTTTTTTAATGAGTTCAGAGGTTAAATGCTTCACAGCAGGGAAGGACCTGGGCAGTGGATAGCAGTGGTTACAAGACATTGCTGGCTGGTCAGAGGCCTCAGCCTCCCTGCCTCGCCATGGCCTGGCCGCTTATCTCAATAGCTGGGCAAGATGGGGCTCCCTCACTCCAGGAGAACTTCCTGCCTCTTACCTGCCCTTATCTGGAGAATGTCCCTGGGCCTGGAGGACTGACCTTCTCTAAAAGCTGTCTCTAAACCAGATGTCTGTCTCTAAACCACATGCCTGATCTATCTTTAGCTTGATCCTGACATAGACCCCTTCTAGTATGTTATTATTTATGGCTGAACAAAACTCCCTTTTTTTTTTTTTTTTTTTTTTTTTTTACATTTCATCATCCATTCTTCTCTGATGAACACTGGGACTGATTGAATAACTTGTGCCACAATAAAATTATCTCTTTTCTGTGTTGATTTTGATTTTTTTCAGATATAAATCTGAGACAAGTACACTCACATCACGATAGTTTATGTTTTGGTTTTTGAGAAACTTCCATATTAGTTTTTATAGAGTTTGTCCAGGGTTGTGTTTCTAATAATTATATGTAAGGGTGTATTTTATGCTACCTTATAGCTAAATTTAGGCAAAGGGAAGTTAAGAAAGTTAAATTAAGTTAAAGCGCTTCTAAGTTATCATTCTGTATATTGTCGGTTACTCTTCATATATTATAAATATTTATAAATAGATGGTAAGTCTATTTAAGGTTTATTATGAAGCTACTACTTGCTAAATATTTGATATTTCTTTTGGTTTAGGCAAATGATCACTTACTAACCTAAAGTATTTTTTCCTCTCAAAATACATGTTGTTATACATTGTTAGTTTCAAGAGTTTTTGTAAATTTATGAATTCTATGATTCTTTCAAATTATGGAAACAATCTAATTATAGACTAAGAAAGTTATTTGTCATGGTGACCATTATATCTTCATTCATTTTATTTGGTTTGTCTAATGTTTCTTTTGCACTAGGATTTAGCTAATATAAAAAGCAATCAATAACCACAATGTTGTTAATGTTCTCATTGGCTTGTCTAAGCACTGGGCAAGTTCTAAAGACAGTGACCATGTGTTCATTATCTTCCTATTCTGAGAACATTTACTCTCAAAACTTGTAATTGTTCAGAATTTCCTTGCCTCTTTGAAGTGTATGGAAGTCTCCCAGACTATTGCTGGTTTTGCAGTCAAGAAAATCCCTATCTTAAAGACCTGGAAGCCAACCCTTTAAAAGGCAAATATTGAAATGAATTTGCCCAGTCCCGGGAGAATAGGCCAATTGCCTCTGGTGCCAAATAGGAAACATATAGGCCTAACAAATTGAAAATTGTGATTGTTTGAATAATTCTTTTTTTTTTTTTTGATTTTTTTGAGACAGGGTTTCTCTGTGTACTCTGTGTACCTTTGAGCCTTTCCTGGATCTCACTCTGTAGAGCAGGCTGGCCTTGAACACAGAGATCCACCTGGCTCTGCCTCCCGAGTGCTGGGATTAAAGGTGTGTGCCACCCCTACCCGGCTGAATAATTCTATATGATAGAACCCTACACAAACAATGTCCCCTGAACATCTACCAGTCCTTTCATACATTTTTTTTTTTTTTACTAAAATATTTAGCAATTTCTTTTTGGTTAAAATAAAACAAAACCATAGTCTATTCACCATGATTTAAGGCATGAAAAGTATTTTTTAGATGTTAATCAAAATTAACATTAAAAAAATGTAAGTTTTTTCTTTATATTTTTATATATCTTATGAAATGGTTTGTGTAATTTTATGTATGCTTATGCATTAATATAATTGTTTATTTATATATGTTCATAAATACATATATATGTGTCCTATATATTATTTGCACTCTTCCTCTTGCAGCATTTTTTCTCTTTTATTTCAGCAATATCAGAAGAATAATCAACTTCTTTTTGATCATTTTGTGTTCATATAGGAACATTTTTATAGTTAAGACTGACCTGTTACTCACTATATAGGTCACTGAATTTAAACTCATGGGAGTCTCCCTGCCTCAGTTTCTCAAATTGGGGAATAAAAAGTATGAATCACTATAACTCACTTGATAATATGTTGTATAAATATAGGTGTTTTAACATGATACCAACCTATTAAACATCTTTTATACAAACACTTCTGTCTAATTATTAGCAAAAGTTGTAAAATCAGATTGAAAACAATCTGTAGAGATGTCTACATTCAGTGTGTTGCTTCAACGTAGCTGTATAAAAATGGTATTGTCCTTGGGCTACACTGTGTTGCTGAATTTTAGGGCCCTCTTCAGTGGCAGAGAGCTCAAGCTATTATCCCGAGTAATAAAATATTTAATAAAGGTAAGAAAAGAGGCACCAGAGACCTCAGTAGCTCTTCTGGCCTTTGAAATACATTCCTTTCCTAGAAGCTATTAGCTTATTACTCTGTTGTAGTAAAAACTGTAATTCATCTCTAAAAGCAAAGAGATTCCACTGGACCTGTAAAACTTGTCTTCATCTTCTCTCAGGATCATAGTCTGAAATGAAGTGCCGTCTTCACACACACAGAGCAACTATGTGAAGGGCATGGGATTCCCGCAGTGTCATTTTCTTATCAACCAAGAATAAACAAATCTTCAGGGCTGAAAGGACAGCACTAACTTGCTCAATTACCTCCTCATTCTGTGCACTGATGTGAAGAAATCTGAGATGAGCATACCCCTGACCTTATGAGGCCACTCTCCCATGAATTGTTAATGATTAACTTCACGGAGCAATAGTGACCCTGGGTCTTCTGTTTCATTTTGTTAATCGGGAGCTAAAGTTCATGGACCAGCCAAATTGTCACTGCAAAGGGCCTCTAGGATGAAGAGTCACATTGTCACAACCACACTTGAGAGTCAAAGCTAATTTCTTTCTGGAGATTCAAACTATTTGCATAGGTCAAAGAAAAAGAATGACAAAACATTAAGACTCTGTTTGAACAATATTTTTTGTCATAATTCAGGAGCAAACTATGAATGGATAATGAGGAAATCATCCTGAGAAATCATTCTGAAAATTTGCTTCTTTAAGAGATAAATGATAAACTTGGTTAGGTCTATATTTTTAAAATGTGTTAACACTTTTAAAATATGTATTAAAAAGGAAAAATAAGTATACACTGATTTATATTAAATGAACAGGTATTTAAGAGACATAGTAACATGGTTTAGGCTTGCACATTTGAACTGCAATAACATTTATAAATTAATAGTACATTGTTAGAATAGTAGAATTAATAGTACATTATATATCTAAAATGCTATCAGTCACACATAGATAATCAGATTTAATCTTCAAAAATTCTGTGAAGTAGCAATCAGTTTTATTAACCATTTGATTTCAAGACACGTCTACTTTACTGTATAATTCTGGTTTGCAGATAATAATGTTAGGTTCAGAATTTACATATCCCAATGGATTAACATCAGTGCTATCTAAGGGCTTAAAGAGAAGAAGATTTTATAGTTGTCATTTGTCACATGCACGTGTGCGTGAATGTGTGTGTGTGTGTGTGTGTGTGTGTGTGTGTGTGTGTGTGTGTGTGTATGTGTGTGTATGTGTGTGTGTGTGTGTGTGTGTGTGTGTGTGTGTGTGTAGAGGACTGAGCTGGTATTGTTCCTTGAATCATGGGTGCTTATCCAACTTTTCTATTTTCTTCTTTTTTACATGTTTTTCAGTGGCCGAGAATGCTTATTTGGCTAGGATAGTTTCTTTCAGTCTTCTGGAATTATCCTGAACAATTGAGCCATCTGCCCAGAACTTTCATAATTATTTATTAACAAAAGAATGTTGCCATTTTGTACATATTTTTCTTTGTATGCCATTTTGATCAGTAACATTAATTTCTATTTTTGGCTCTTCTATTAGTTCTGACTACTTGGAATGTTCAATATTAAAACTATATAGAGCTAAGTAATCTTTAATATGTATTATCATATTGACATTTAGAATTTTATTAGTAAAGTTTTCAGTAGAGATTGAGATATAGGAATAACTGTCTTCATCAATCTTTGAAAACAATTAGAATGCCTTGCAAAGGTGAGATGTCTGGACATTTCTAAATGTGACTGAAAGAATTCCTGTTAAGAACCCTACAGTTCAGAAAGTAAAAATGAATCCTTTATTGTTCAATATATATTTTCAAAAGAATGCTTCTAATGACAGATACAAGTTCACCTTTTCCATGCAGGGTATATCTTACTGCCATGGTTAAGAGGACATTCAAAATGATAGCCACAAAGCCATTGATGAACAAGGAAGCTGTTATAGAAAGACACCGATCCACAGATTGCTTCTTTAAGAGTGGTACTCAGTTCAGGCACCCTCTTGACTATTGCCAGTAGTCTAAGGTGGGGTCATCCTTGTGGATTCCTGTGAATGAGACTGGCCGGCCAAACTAGCGCATGAACCATGGACCTATAGCTGAGGAATCCCCATGGTACTGGACTAGGCCCTCTGGATAGACGAGATAGTCGTTTAGAGTGAACTTTTTAGGGGGCTCCCAGGGCAGCGGGATCGGGACCCATCCCTGGTGGATGAGCCCGCATTTTGGATCCTAGCTAGTGTCTATGGTTGGGACACTTGGCACAGCCTTGGTGCAGGGCGGAGGGGCTTGGACCTGTCTCAGTTGAGTGTGCCAGCCTCTGCTGACTCCCCATGGGAAACCTTGCCTTGGAGGAGGTGAGAATGGGTGGGGTTTCGGGGGAGGGCTGAGAGGCAGGTGGGAGGTGAGGGGAATCTGTAGTTGGTATGTTAAATGAATAGAAAATCTCTTAATAATAGCACCACACACACACACACACACACACACACACACACACACACACACACACACACACACGAGTAGTACTCAGAGTAGGCTCTGGTAACCTTAATGTGATTCACAACTGCCAGTTTAGCAGGTCAAAGTCAACACCAATTAATGTGACAAATTCACAGGACCCATATGATAAGCAAATTAAGCTGACTTTAGTATTCAAAGATTTTATCTGTTGTTGTGTGAGATGATGTTCTGCTATGTAGTCTAAAGTGGGCACAAACTTGCTATTATCATCCTACATCTTCCTTAAAAGTGCTATAGCAACAATTGTATGCCACTATATTTAGGTAAAATCCCATTACTTTCTTAGTTTTACTTTGTTTTAGGATCCTGAGGGTTGAACCTAGAGCACAGATGCCAAATAATTGCTACAGCACCAAGGCATTTCCCTTGCCCAGAAAGTATGTAATGTGCGCCCTTAGACTAAAATAATATGATTAAACTGGATGCAGGAATATTTTAGTCCTGATTGCATTCAGATATTTTAAATTTTGAGACAGTAGAGCAATGAATAAGAATTTCCTATATTGTGGGTTTTTATCCTCTTTTGATTTGCTAGTCTGAAATTACTTATTCCCTGTGTTTTCTTGGGTGTGGTTAACCTCTTCAGATTAAAGTTTTCCATGGGAGGATAAACACAGACAGGAGGTAAGAGGGGAGCAAGGGAAGGAATGTGGATGGAAAAGCAAAAAACTAAGGGCCATCTGAATGATCATATGGAAAGCTACTACAGTAGAAGTACACACACACATGTGCATACTTGCGCACACACACACACACACACACACACACACACACACACACGCACACACACACACACACACAAACACACACACACAAAGTATAAATGATTTCACCAAGTAATAGAAGACAAAACCCCAACTAGACATCTCTTGTGCTGTGGAAGATTAGTTAAAGATGTGTTACATTATTTTATGCTGTGAAATATTTCTTTAATGATGCAAAGACATTTTGCATTCTTTTGTGTTGCATTTGTTTAACTCTGTAAAACTGTGTTACTTTGCCTGTCTAAAATACTTGATTGGTATAATAAAAAGCAGAACAGCCAATAGCTAGGCATGAGAATGAAATACATGGGGCTGTCATGCAAAGAGAATAAATAAGAAGAGAAAAGACAAAAGAGAAGAAAAAGGAGGAGAAGAGAATACCAGGGTGTAGCTGTAGCTATCTCCAGTCCCGCCCATGCCGGCAGGCACTCAGATTCAAATAAACACACAGACACGTATATTATTTAAATTGTTTGGCCTAATGGCTCGGGATTCTTGCTATATAGTTCTTATATCTTTTTTTTTAAATTTTATTTATTTATTATGTATATAGTGTTCTGCCTGCATGTATGTCTGGAGGCCAGAAGAGGGCACCAGATCTCATTATAGATGGTTGTGAACCACCATGTGGTTGCTGGGAATTGAACTCAGAACCTCTGGAAGAGCAGCCAGTGCTCTTAACCTCTGTGCCATCTCTCCAGGCCTAGTTCTTATATCTTAAATTAACCCATTTCTATAAATCTACACCTTGACATGTGGCTCGTGGCTTACCAGTATCTTACATCATGCTTCTCATCATTGTGGCTGGCAGCATCTCTCTCCTCAGCCTTCCACTTCCCAGAATTCTCCTCTCTCCTTGTCCTACCTATACTTCCTGCCTGGCTACTGTCCAATCAGCACTTTATTTATCAACAAATTATCCACAGGACTTCCCCTTTTCTTTTTTTTCAAAAAGGATGGTTTTAACTTTAACATAGTAAAATTACTTATAACAAAACAATTATCAAGCAAAAGTTACAGTTACAATATCTAGGCTATTTATAATATTAGTTTATTTATATTTGGCAAAATTAAAGAAAATATTCTGTCTATCCTATATTTGTAACTCTAAAGTTTCATATCTAACTTATCTTTTGTCATAACTAAGGAAATTATAACTATCTAGTCTTCAACTACATCAAAGACCTCAGAAGGATGTAATATTACCTGAGAAATGGGAGAAGAATGCAAGCAACTTTTGGGAGTTTTGCCAGAGTAGACAGAGACAGCTGGCAGCCTGAATTCATTCAGCCTAAACAAAAGTTCCTCTGTAAAGTTGGGGCATCTATCTTCGGCCCACACACCTAGAATCTCAGTCACTTTTTTCTGTGTCCTGTAGAATGTCTGACAGTTTCCTCTGTGAATCAGGAACCTGAAGGACCATTTTGCCAAGCAAAGTTCAGTGGTCACCTTCCTATGGGTCCTGCATGTCCAGTCGATCAAGCAGTCCAGGTAAGAACAGCTTCTTGCCCAAATGGCTATTTTTGCCAAGAAGAAGATAAACTCCATATAGAGTGTCTTTGATGTCTATCCTCCTATCTGAAGTAAATCAGTGCTGCCAGGAGCAGACATGTCTCACTATCCAGAAAGTCTAAATTATTAAAACATTTTAAATGCCATATTCTGTAGGTCTTTGAAGTGTTTGAAGATTACCTACCTAATTGAATTATAATTCAAATATATATATATATATATATGTGTATACCTAGAAAACTTAACATGACTATAAGTTTGACTATCATAGAATACTAATTATTAATCTGTATTTCTTAATTATCCATTACAATCTAAATGAGTTACATAAACATAATACCTCAAATGAGAATAGAAATATATATACAGTATAACAAAATTAACTTTAAATTTGTATTAATAAACTAAAACAGATAGCAATGTAAAACATTTTAAACAAGTTGCTCTTCAAAAGCAGATTCAATAATCTAGCCTTTCATCCTATCATAGCTATATCATATCTCTTTTTTTTTGTTTAGAAAGAGATTGCATTTATAATCAATTGCTTTAAATAAAAATATTGGTTTTGCTCTGTCCCACCAGGGGCCACCTACCCAGCTACACAACCAGCCATGGAGTAAGAAGGAAAGAAAGGAATATAGAATGGGGAAAGATAAAAGTCCAGAGGCAAAATATAGACTGTAGCTGAAGTTTCCCTGTGTCCCACCTGGTCCTCAGCTGCTCAGACCTAAGTAAACTGCTTGGCCATTAGCTCAGGCCTACTGATGACTATCTCTTACACATAAATTCAGCCCATTTCTGTTAATCTATATGTTGCCACGAGTTCCGTCGCTTTACCTGTATGACATTACATGCTGCTCATTGGATGGCAGGCTGGCTTCTCCTCACTCAGCCTTCCTCTTCCCAGAATTCTCCTTGTCTGCTTATCTTGCCTATACTTCCTGCCTGGCTACTGGCCAATCAGTGTTTTATTAAGCCGGTGTGCAAAAGCATTATTTCACAGCAATAGACAGGATAATTTAAATTAAGAAAAGTTGGCTAGAAGTAAGCCAACATAAGGCAGGACATTCATAAGTAAGAATAAGTCTCCGTGTATTTATTTGGGAGCTAGCTGGCGGGCCCCCAAAGAGCAAAGAGTAAAAAAATCTAACACCATTCTTGACATCAAATGAAACTTTCAATATCAGGAATGGATTACACCGGATTGAGTGGTTGGCCAAAGGGTCTCCATGGATGCTCTCTAAAAATTCAGACTATTGCTAAGTTTGATCTCCACAAATTGAATGTAAGGTCCTATTGCTGAAAACATCTCCATAATTCATTGAATGAGGAAAAATAGAGATGATGCCAAACTGAAGCCTTTACCACTATTGAATAGTGAGCAATGTGCTTAGAGTTACTTTGCACTCTGCGAGAGGACAAAGGTAAACTCCAATCTAGCTATCAACCCTTTGATCTACAATGGTGATGTGCTTACATGATGGGCTGGTTCAATAGTGGCACCAAAGTTGACAAAGTAACCAACCACACGCTGATTGGATATAAGGACCCTCCATGAATTGGAACCATGCATTAACACTGCTCGGGTGCCAAGAACCTGAGACTAGATAGGCCATGGGCCTAGGATAAAACCAAATTCTATTGTTTTACTAAATAAATATAGCAAAACAATTACCGGTAATGAAAATCTACTATAGCAATACATTCAAGTCTTGCTCAGCCCTCATGAAAGAATACAAAGACCCAAAACTGGACATGAACTAAGAAGTGTGTACTATTCACTTGTGAATTTCTCTATCAAGTACACATTGCAATTAAAATTAAAATAGAGCATGTTTACATTTACAAATGAATACAATTCACAGCTACCCCCAAAAACTTCTCTTTCTTGAATGAACACTTATGAAGACCAGGATGATTGATAATATAAAAAGAAAACACAAAGGTATGTAAAAAATATTCATAAAGAAATTAATAGATGCTAAAATAGATTAAACCAAGACACATTTCTACAAATCATAATACAAGGAATTGCCAACCCATTAAAAAGGAATCATCCAGCATTAACCATATGAATTATCCTGCCAGAAGTAATTCAACTTGAGAGATTTATCAGCTTCACTGAATTTAGTTGAAACGTTTTATTATGTAGTCTAAAGGCAATCAAATGTGAGTTAAATGCTTAATTGTTGCTTTGATACTCAGTATTACACCAGAGACCAAATGTGAAAGTGTGGTATTGGTAAATTCCATCAGTGTTAGCAATACTCAAATTCAGAAAGAAAATGGTTTCCCCAAGACCTGATAATGAGATGAATCAGATCTGCATTGAAGGCAAATAAATCAAATATTGAATAAGTATATGACTCATTCCCTGCCATTTCTAAGCTTTACTTTTTTATTTTGACAAGTGAAGAGATGTGAGTGCAAGATGCTTCGTTTCCTCTGAGCTCTAAAATTCTGTCAATAAAGCAGATTTTCAGAAATAAATGTTGACTAAAATTACTAGAAACTCGATGAACTGTGAAAATAGTAAAAAAAGTACTGTTTTGCATATGGTTTAAGGCAAGTTAATGTCATTTAATTTTTGATGGGATGACAATAAGCATGTATTTTAAAGAAAATATTATTGATGACTTATATTTAATTATGAATCTCAAAGTATTTTATAATTTATGTATGTCTAAGTAGATCATTCTAATCAAATACCTTTAAACATCACAAAAATATTTGAAAAAATACAAAATAATAGTTTTGTGTTATAGTGTTAGAAAAACATATATGGAAGGTTATAGGACATTCTGCAAATTCACTTTTATAATAACAAGAAATACATTTGAAATGAATTCCACATTTATTTATGAAATAATGTGGTGGTCTGAAAGATAAAAGTCCCTAAAGGAGTGCCACTACTAGGAGCTGTGGCCTTATTGGAGTGAGTGTGTCGCTGTGGGGGCAGGCTTTGAGGTCGCTTTTTCTCAAGCTTCCCTCAATGTGACAGTCAATCGATTTCCTGTTGCCTCTGAGTCAAGATGTAGGACTCTTAGATCCAGCCCCATGTCTGCCTGCATGCCACCATACTCCCAGTCATGATGATAACGGAATGAACCTCTGAAACTGTAACTGTGCTATAGCAAGAAATCCAAGGGAGTCTGCTTAAGGGGTAGAAAGGATTTATTAGGACATAAATTGGAGAAAACATCTCACTAAACAGAATAGGTGAATCCTTGCAGGGTCCTGGAAGGCTGAGGTCCTGCCCCAAGCTGCTCCTGCAGCCTGAGTCAGTCCGCACTATTCAAGCCCACAAAGGAAGAGAGCATGTACTTATATATCCCTTAGGTCTTAAGGGTAGCCCTGATCCCACTCTCCAGGGCCTAGCACTTCAAGGTCATTGGCTGAACAAGTATTCACTGCATCGAGCCACCCCAATTAGATCTTTTCTTTTCTTTTCTTTTTAAATTTTACTTTATTTTATTTTACAATACAATTCGGTTCTACATATCAGTCACAGATTCCCTTGTTCTCCCCCCTCCCGCCCTTTTCCCCTTCCCCCCGGCCCACCCCCATTCCCACCTCCTCCAGTGGGAGGGAGTGTTCTCTGGAGGGCAAAGCCTCCCCCGAGAACTGAGATCAACCTTGTAGACTCAGTCCAGGCAGGTCCAGTCCTCTCCTCCCAGGCCGAGCCAAGCGACCCTGCATAAGCCCCAGGTTTCAAACTCATGCAATGAGCACAGGACCTGGTCCCACTGCCTGGATGCCTCCCAAACAGATCAAGTCAATCAACTGTCTCACCCATTCAGAGGGCCTGATCCAGTTGGGGGCCTCAGCCATTGGTTCATAGTTCATGTGTTTCCATTCATTTGGCTATTTGTCCCTGTGCTTTATCCAACCTTGGTTTCAACAATTCTCACTCATATAAACCCTCCTCTTTCTCGCTAATTGGACTCCCAGAGATCCACCCAAGGCCTAGCTGTGGATCTCTGCATCCAGATCCCTCAGTAGTTGAATGGGGTTTCTAGGACGACAATTAGGGTGTTTGGCCATCCCATCACCAGAGTAAGTCAGTTCGGGCTGTCTCTCGACCATTGCCAGCAGTCTGTTGTGGGGGTATCTTTGTGGATTTCTGTGGGCCTCTCTAGCACTTTGCTTCTTCCTATTCTCATGTCGTCTTCATTTACCATGGTCTCCTATTCCTTGTTCTCCCTCTCTGTTCTTGATCCAGCTGGGATCTCCCGTTCCCCCAAGCTCTCTTTCCCTCGACCCTTGCCCTTCATTACCCCAACTCAAGTCCAGGCTGTTCATGTAGATCTCATCCATTTGTCTGTAGATGTTTTCTTTATTAGAGCTGCCATGGTCATGGTGTGTCTTCACAGCAATAAAAACCCAAACTAAGACAGATAACAAATAATTCAATTCTCCATGAGTTAAACTCTATAGAATAAATATTTTATAAGTTTATTTTGAAATATATATATATATATATATATAATACATATGTGTCTGTGCATACATTTTGTGTGTGTGTGTGTGTGTGTGTGTGTGTGTGTGTGTGTGTGAGAGAGAGAGAGAGAGAGAGAGAGAGAGAGAGAGAGAGAGAGAGAGAGAGAGAGAGAGTCTCTTTGAATTGTTGTTCAAGAGGATCCAAGAGGCTCACCAAATAGCATCTGATATTGCCGTTGCCTTTGGTTGCCTCCCATAAATTGAAGATAATTTTCTATTGATGATGACACAAAACTCTTCACATAAAGGATTTACAGGAGTTGATCTGGATTCTTCCTCCCTGAGGATTGCCTCTCATATTAGCAGAAACTACTATGCAAGTTGCCCAAAGAGAAAAAACATCAGTATTCTTACACAAATGCAAAGCCTGTGAACCACATAAATGACTGACCTAATGAGCTATTCCACTGGTGCAATAACTGTACTTTTATACTGAAGCTAACCGTTGGAACAAGGTCAAAAGAGTGACACATGGTGTACAATGCCTTGGGGGACTTTGATAGAAGCTCCAGGAAAAAAGGCAGAGGGTCTTTTACCTCAGCTGCACTTTGTTCCCTGGGTTGCTCTTGGATGTGATTTTGTACCACCTGTGACAGACATTTTCCTTCAATGCATAAGACATGTTTACTCTTGTTCCAACATGAACATAGCTATAGAATCCGATATGGTCAGGGTACCCTGGATCTGGATATGGCCTTCTGCCTTGCTTTTCTGCTTTCTCAAATATAATCTACAGAACATGACAGGTAATTGTGTTTAAATTGGTCTATCCTGAAAAAGTTCTGGGAAAGGACTGCTCTGTTAATATTTAGTATGTGCTTACTGACATATTTTTCCCATCATATTTTTCTGTAGTCAAGGAACCTTGCATCATTGTTGTCTATGTTACATTAGTGTAAAAAAGTACACTGAAACCGAAGTAAGGTTGTCTACAGCACAAGACTGTAGTCTGCCCCATTCTTCCGGGTCTTCAAATCCCAGGTCCAGCAGACAAGATCTGCAGAGGTCCAATAAAGTTAATACTAACCAACAGCTTTCTAAGGCCTACTCATTTTGAGGAAATTCATGTATAACACCACAAACCTAGCCAACTATTCATAATTGGAGAAGCCACAAGTATGAAAAAGAACCAACTACTGATATTTTTCAAAATTAATTTAATTTCTTACTGTATTTTAAATATTTATTTTTATCCTCACAGACAAGTGTCATTCTCACCTCTAATCAACGAAGTTTATTTGTGTGGCACACAGATGCTAACAGAGAGATCCAAAACTGATCAAAACTTAGAGAATAACTGACTGGAGGGTGTTTACCCCCAACTGGTACCTCAACAACAGGAATCCTGTGGCTATGACTCAGGGAAATTTGTGAAGAGGGGGAGAAAATTTGTTAAAGTAAGAAGAAGACCTGTATGCCTGCTGCCTGCTTGGTGTAATATGGCAGAGTGTATTTCCTAATAAAATTTAAACACTACTGTTACCTCAACAAGACCTTCATATTAACAACACCAGATGGCATGTCAAAGTGAATGGGGGAATTTCATAAGGCCCCATGCATAGATGATCTACAACCAGTCATTGCTGCTAACTGATGGAGAATCAGTGTTTTCCAGAGACAATCCCCTGCTAGGCTATCTAAATCCAGTGGTCAACCTTAAACATGTACACATAAACAGACTCAGTAGATTATGACCAGTAATTATTAAAAGCTAAGATGTCATGAATCTGAGAGAAAGTGGGGAAGGACATAGAAGGTGCAGGGGTGTCCAAATGATGTAGCCACAGTACTCTTCAAGAAATTCTCAAAAAATTCAATTACAAAGAAAAGTAAAGCGTTCCTGCCAACCAGATTCATTTAAGCTGTTTGCCTAAGGTATGAAAGGGCCATGAATTGAATAACTATGCAATGATGAAAAGGAGCAGAGGGACCTCAGATCTTACTGAAAACTTGAGATTCTCATTGCAGTCACAAATACCAACATTCAACAGTACACTTCCTGTCTGGCAATTGTCTAACAAACATAATAACTTTTAGAAAAATGAATTTAAAAGAAATTAAAAAACTTGAAGGGAACATAATTTTACCTTAGCTGCTAATACAACTGAAAGCCCATCTCTATGATCATCAGTTGCTCTAATCACTGGAATTGATTTTGAGATGCCAAATGAACAGCATAAACCTGACTACAGTAAGAATAAGAATGACTCATAACCTGCTTCCTGTACTCCACATACCACAATGACCATAGTGTATGAAGAGCTTTATAAAGTTGCTGGAAGATAAAAGTAACAAACAAAATTTTACTTCCATTTCCAATGAAATTCTATATGCAATGTGTATACTATTGACAATCAGAATACATGGAAACTCAACAAGTGTATCAGTGGCAGCGAAGGGTAAGAAGGAGGTTTTAATTCTCAGCTCTTAGCTACTGCTCTGACCTCTTGGGCTTTTAACTCCGCATTTGGCTCTGTGTTTCTTATTTAATAAGATTGTTACATCTACATATATCACTCAACAGAATATCTGAAATAAAAATGTGGATATGCAATCCATAATATCAGCAGATCTAAAATTACAAGTTGAAGCCCATTTGCAGGTTGAATGACTCTTTCACAAGGGTCGACTAAGACCATCAGAAAATACAGATATTTACATTATCATTCATATCAGCAGCAAAATTACAGTTATGAAGTAGCAACAAAAATAATTTTATGGTTGGGGGGTCACCACAACAAGTGGTCTCAG
The DNA here is from genome assembly GCF_007827085.1 of Peromyscus californicus insignis. Classification (NCBI taxonomy): domain Eukaryota; kingdom Metazoa; phylum Chordata; class Mammalia; order Rodentia; family Cricetidae; genus Peromyscus; species Peromyscus californicus. The sequence goes on along the minus strand of NW_026294447.1, from coordinate 31,092,531 downwards.
CATTAGGAAAGTTGAGAACCACTGTATAATATATTTAGAATAATGAATCATTGAAAATTGAAAAGAATTTTCCTAACTGAAAAAGGAGGAAGGATATATATATATATATATATATATATATATATATATATATACATACTCATAGTATAGAAAGTCAAAAAGGAGTTAACAAGATGCATACATTTGGATGAAGACATGAAAGCTTTATCAATGGTTACCATTAAGCAGTCATCAAATACCTCAAAGAAATGATTATCTAACTAAGTGATTAAATTTTGCTAGTCTCCTATGAAACATTTTACTCACCTGTGCTATTTCCTTTTCATAAAATATATTTCCTAATCTCTACTATGGTTGTTAGTATCATGCATAGATACTGTAAAATGTGCATGTCAGGTTTACTTGTGTTCATTAAACAGTAATTATATTTTACATAAAAAAGATTATTATGTATATTCTTAGATCACAAGTGTTCCTAAATTACATCCATTGAGGAGAAAATTCTCCCTTTGATGTTGATACAGTGTTGATAGTTTAACATCTTCCCCCAATTTAATCATTATAAGTATTGAATAGTTTGACCTCAGGGTATATCACTAATTCAATCCTTAATACACCATGATGGTCATTAGTTTTCTAATTATTGTAGCAACTGCTTGACAGTTCTTTGTCTCTATGTTGACTAAAGGTCAGTGCTGGAAACACATGTTCATAATTAGGTATTTTTCAGGATATCAGCTCTTTAGAGTCTCAGAATCAAAAGGAGACAAGAGTTAGAATAATAATAAAGAAAAAACAGGATTTATTAGGAGATGATCCTATGGTGTCAAGAAGGCTGAGACATCCCGCAATATGTGGTATTGAAGGCCTGCAAATTAGAGGGATTTCTGGTACAAGACCTATAGTATAAATATCAGAAGCCATGTCATTTGATAGCCAAGGGCAGCATGAGTTTAGTATGTTACCTCCAGAAGAAAAAAAATAATTTTCTTTTTCTCTACCTTTGTATTCAATCTATTGAAACCCTCTGATAACTGGATGTTACTTTGTCATGAATGAGTAAAAGCAGATCTTCCATATAGTATCCGCTGAATAGCATGTCAATTTTGTCTGGTTTCCTTTCCAATTTATTAGAAGGACTATTTCACTAGAGAGTAGTCATACTCCAATTCAGACGAGATAACTCAGAATTTTAGCCAAATCAGTGAGAAAGGAAAAGTAAACATAGATGTACAGAAGAGCATATTCTCCAGAAAATGTCTCTGCTGACCATATTCCTTGACTGATAAAATCTTACCTATCATATAGAATTTCATAAATTTACTTACCCACTGCTTCCAATTTAAAAATTTTTCCTCCATAAATCTGCTTTGTTCTACACATCATATTCTGAATTTCTTTTTTTCTTTTATCTTTGTCTAACTTATTAGTTTGTACATGGTGAAGTCCCTTCGAAGAGAGAACTATTGCCTCAGACATTAACTAGTTCTATTCCATTTTCTCTTACCTCTAGGTTTTCAAATCTAGTATAATCCTTGCTTAGACTGTGAACTGTGCCAACAGTGTATGTGAAAGATGTTAGGATGTAAGATGGAAGCTTAGGTTGTGTAAAGATTGACTTCTGCTGTATTTACGCTTGTGTTTTTCTTTTCCAGTATTACTGCCAAAGAAGCTTTAATGGAAAGATCTATATATGAAGGAAATGCTACCCATAGCCAATAACTAAGAAATCTCTGAGGCATTTCTGGAGTCATAGAATGAGTTTGGATTCAGTGGGACGTGAAGGTGATTCTAGCTCCAGTCAGCATAGAATCAAGTCAGTAGACAGACCTTCAAAGACAGACCCAGATTCTTAATCCACAGACTCTGAGAGACAATGTTTGTTGATTAAAGAACAATGCATGAGAATATTAAAAGAACTCTAACCAACTAATTAAAAAAAACAACAAAAAACAAAACAACAACAAAAACAAATTTTTAAAGACATTTACCACAATAAATAAATAAATAAATAAATAAATAAGAATAGTAGTCCAAAAAAAAAAAAAAAGATGGGGGGAGGGAGAAATCAGGAATTCGGTGGGTTTTTTGTTGTTGTTTTTGTTTTTAGCTTTGGAAGGCAGCATGCTTAGAGCAAAAATGGGTTCACATCATTTTAATCCTGATTCAACCTAGATTTCTAGGGTATTGGAAGACAGAAGATGGAAGCTTGATCTTCCCTTGACTTTTCATTATGTTCAGACCATAGTGGCTGCATGATGCTATCAATTCACCTTGGACATGGGGTTTCAAGGCAGTCTGTTGACTGAGACACTCATCACTAAGAATACCCATACAGTCACATGGAGAGAGAGTGCTTGGTTGGCTCTTGAGCATCACTTCACCAAATAAAGTTGACACATTAAATTAACCATGATGGAAACTAAGGGAAACATCACCTGATACTGAAAAACAGAAACCAACTTTGGGATGCACAGGGGAAATGCTTAAAGGAACATTTCTCTGAAGTTATGCAGAGGCTTAAAAAACATCTCATTAACCTGATGGAATAACTGAGGGGATTTCCAAACAAACAGGTAGGAGTACAATCTGTTTGGTCCCGAAACCCTCCTAATTAATGCGAAATGTGCAAGGCCACATTAGAGCTGAAATTGTCAGTTCTGAGAGTGGAAGATTTCTGATATCAACACAGTTATTATAAATGCACACACACATACACATATGTGTTTATTTTTACAGGGGGAAGTTACATATGTGTGCATACATATATTCCCTCTGAGCCACTACTGTGTTCTAATCACCAATGAATTTTGAATAATTGTTTAGTTCTTTATGAAACTACCAAATTCTGTGTCAATTCATTTGGATACAAATGAAGAGATGAAATTTGGGTTAACATCAACTATAGCAATCAGACAATGACTTCAAAAGGAGTTTAAATTTGAAAAATCAAAAACAAACCATACATTTGTTGTCATCCTTGTGCAGGTTATGTTTAGGCAGCCCTGGTCCATGGGTGTAGGTTCTCTGACATATAAAAGAATATGGACTGAATACACACACACACACACACACACACACACACACACACACACACACACACACACACATTCTGTCTCTCTATCTATCTATCTATCTATCATCTATGTCTATGTCTTTATCTATGTCTATATCTATATCTATCTATCTATCTATCATCTATCTATCTATCTATCTACACAATTAAATAAGAAAACACTATGCTGCTGTGGGATAGTCTTTCTATATGCTGTGAAAATGTATTGCTACCATTGGTTAATAAAGAAGCTGCTATGGCCTATGGCAAGGCAGAATAGAGCTAGGTGGGAAATCCAACCAAAGATACAGGGAGAAGAAAGGAGTAGTCAGAGGAGATGCTGAGCACTGCTTAGGGGGCAGAGTTGTGAAGGAAGATGTAGTTGAACAGATGTAAGGCCACAAAGTCATGTGGCACAACACAGATTAATAGATATGGGTTAATTTAAGATGGAAGAGCTGGCTAGCAAGAAGTATGAGCCATAGACCAAACAGTTTGTAATTAATATAAGCCTCTGTGTATTTACTTGGGACTGAGTGCCTGTGGGACACAGGAAAACTTCCCACCACACTATGCATTTGAAAGAAAGTTGGAGAAAGGAACAGGAATATATATTATACATATATTGCACTTAGTACTTAAAATGATTTTAAGAAACAAAATAAGTAGAAATAAAGCTAAAGGTTTAAAAATAATTTATTGATTTAAAGAGCAGAAATGAAACAATTAATGAGCCAATTAAAAGAACTCTGCTCTAGCCAACTTACTAAATGACCACGCTTTTTAAAGCAGTGCTGTTATCCTTCCTGCCTCCAATCAATTTCTACTGTAGTTCTAAGTAATCCACTTAATTTCAGGTATGTCCTGCCTAATGACAATTGGTTCACAGGGTTATTTTTAATCAACATGGTAGTCGTGGTCATTTTTTGCACAAGAACTTGGCAAATATTAGAAACTGGGTAAAGGTTAATTAACTCTGAACCTGTAAAACTGTCATGATATTGAGTTTGGGGTCTTGTACTTCTACAGACCATCATCAATTTGTGGAGCTGTATCACTGATTCAATGAGTATAATTTCCGTAAGTTAAAAAAAGCAAACAACAAATAAACAACAACAAAAACATGATGCTAGACCTAATGACCTGATGTAACAACACAAACACACACTATGATGTATTCCACCCAATATAGATTGTACTGGCTTGGCTCTAGTTTTATATTTAAGTGTATGTTAACCAGTTAATTTTTTTGAATTTTTTTAATTTTATTTTATAACTAATTATAATTTTACATATTAGCCACGGATTCCCCGGTCCTCCCTCCTCCCACCCTCCAGCCTTCTCCCCATTCCTTTCCCCATTCCTACCTTCTCCAAGGCAAGGTCTCTTCTGGGGATTCAGCTCAGCCTGATAGATTCATTTGAGGCAGGTCCAGTCCCCTACTCCCTACACCAAGGCTGAGCAAAATGTCTCAGCATAGGCCCTAGGTTCCAAAAAGCCAGTTCATGCACCAAGGACAGATCTCAGTCCCACTGCCTGGGGGGCCTCCTAATTATTTCAAGCTAATCAACTGTCTCACTTATCCAGAGGGCCTGATCTAGTTCCATGGAGACTCCTTAGCTATTGGTTCACAGTTCATGTGTTTCCACTAGTTTAGCTATTTGTCCCTGTGCTTTTTCCAATCATGGTCTCAATATCTGTTGCTCATATGATCCCTCCTCTCTCTCATCAATTGGAATCCTGGAGCTCCACCTGGGGCTTGGCCGTGGATCTCTGCATCTGCTTCCATCAGTTAGGGTGTTCGGCCATCTGATCACCAGAGTAGTTCAGTTTGGGTTTTCTCTAGACCATTGCCATTAATCTATTGTATAGTTATCTTTGTGGATTTCTGAGGACCTCTTTAGCACTCTGCTTCTTCCTATTCCCATGTGGTCTTAATTCATAGCACTAAATGCCCACATAAAGATTTTGGAGAAATCTCACACTAGTGACTTAACAGCACACCTGAAAGCCCTAGAACAAGAAGAAGCGAAGTCACCCAGGAGGAATAGACGCCAGGAAATAATCAAATTAAGTGCTGAAATCAATAAAATAGAAACAAAGACAACAATAGAAAGAATCAATGAAACAAAGAGTTGGTTCTTTGAAAACATCAAGATAGATAAGCCCTTATCCAAACTAACCAAAAGGCACTTAATTTATTTATTTACTTATATGATTATTTCATTTTGACATTCTAAAATTTTTTTAAAAAGTAAATTCATATCTATGGTTGCAGAAACCTTACTATTTTGCTCTCTTAGTAAGTCTAATTGCATATATGCAGATAGCACACACAAGTGGGTAATCAATTCATAATTTTCTAAGCACTAATTATTTTCAACATACTGACTACAAATGTGTAACTTGAAGCAATCTAATACTCCTAAGTCAATTAGACCTGACCAATTAATATAAATATACCTGAATTCTGCTTTCAAGGCTTAACTTGTTTCCCCCTGCCCAAATACTGGAAATAAATAAGAGTCTTGATCATAGTGTGGCTAGAATTGAATATAAACATATCTTCAGTGACAGGTACTGAGCCTATATAAGGCCATTTAAACATTTAAGATGTAATGTACACTTATTCAATTAAATGTGGCAGCCAACTTGTATTTTATTATTTTTTATTTATTTATTATATTTTATTAAGAAATTGTTTAACAACTCTGGTAAATCAATTGCATAAAATCATGAATTTCTTTAATGGCTCAAAGTGACAGCATCTACTAGTGTGGCAGTATAGTGGGTCTCCATAACATCTTTCTTGTTTGGAAACACTTACACATGTAGAAGAGTTTTAACTCCTTTCTGGCTACACTGCTGCAGGTAGAGGCAGGTCTTATTTAGCCAATGGACATAGGATTGTCCCTATTGGTTTCCTTGGAAGAATAAGAACATTGAACATTCTTTTGTAGTCTAGCTCCTTTAAATACAGAACCTTGCATTTTCCTCTCTACCTATGACTGTATATTTCTGATCACTGCTTTGTAGCAGTAGATATATGTCTTCAGCATGGAAATCAGTCCACTGTAGTAATGAACATTACAATTCTGTCATATTCCAAAATGCTTCAAGGTTGTTTTTAAAAAAGCGTTAAGCTATTTAAGTTCTTCATTGTTTATTTCAGTGTATAAATATCCCTTGCCTTTGCTAGATTTCAAAGTCATTTTAGTATGAAAAATTACACATATTTACCTCAATTAATTAAACATATGCATTATTAGGATATAGTAACGTCCTACATATTAAAATTATAATGATAACCTTATCAGTAAGTATTTAATTTTGATGATAATAAAAGGTTTGATAGGAATGACATTCCAGCAACACTCATGTAGCTCAAATGACTTTAACTCATTCTAAGGTGGAGTCCAAGAATATACATCAATGGTCCAGGACTTGATTAGCATATCTGAGGTCCTAGATTCAACCTTCAGCATCATCAACAACATAGTAATATTGAAACAGAGAATAGTTTTTGTAATAATTTCTAAGTATCATTTTATCATTATTGGTTAAGTTTTAACTTCTCAGTTAAGTTTCTTTATGTCACTAAAAATAATTTTCACTTGTTGTTATTCCTCACAACTATAAAATCTATTGGTATCCTGTGGATTTGAGCAATCTACACAAGTGTTTTTGTTTCACAATTTCAATTCCTAAGCATTTATTTTGACACCAGTTTCAGATACTTAAGTTCTTTTCTCTGCTATAGTAAATATTATGGAAGCTTCTTTCTCCATTCACCAATCAGTCAAATTCTTGGTGGTCTATACAAAAATTTCCTACTCCACTGAAAAAACAAACGTAGAAAATTTTGGTGCATCAAAGATTTAGTATTCACAAATGAAAAAATACGATATTAATCTGAAAACACGCATTGTACTGTTGCTTAGTATATTGTGAGCATATATGTTTATAATTAATAAAATATAACCAACAAAGATAATGATTATACAGTTGTCTATTTATTATATATACTGTCAGAAAATATATAGAATATAATACCTTCAAACAAACTAATCATCTATCAATTTCTTAAAACACCAATGGCATGAAAAGAATAAGTGTTGATTTAAATAATGAATTCTAACACTTATCATTTGCCACCAGAAACTGTACTTTTTTGAAATTAATGAATATTATGGAAAGTATGGAAAAATATGAGGGAACTATAAACTATTTTTTATGAAATTTTAATTGTTCTATCAAAAGTAGGGAGGGAAGCTTGGCAAAATGTCTTTGCAAGTGAAGTCCACATATAAGCAAAATTTCATTCAGAAAAAAAAAAATCACAAACCAGAGGAAATTACAGTTGGAGGACAATAGCAGAAAATCAATGTGATTCCAGGGATTTCAATAGTTCCAGGGAATGTTATACGCTGTGGATGAGGTCATCCCATTTCACCAGAAACGAAGAACAAGCTAGTCAAGTGAAGATTTTCCCATCACTGTCACCAACTGGGAAATCCAACTGTAGATAACAACAACTTCCACATGTATTCGGAGAAATAAAACATGAGACCAAAAATGACTTAGAGTATCAGTGAGCTCCTGTAATGAGTCTGCAATCTTAACAAATACTCTCCAAATGGCAAGTGTCAGTGTCAGAAGAATGTTTGAGAGTTGGAACATAAAAACATATGCTGTTCTATCTTTCTTATTTATCTGAAAGGATCATCACTACTTTATCACACTGAAACCTAAGTGAAGCACCGTAATGTGCCTTCCATCTTAAAAGCTAGTTTGAACTACTAACACAGTTCTTAAAGTGGGTCTTTACGTGCAATTTGTTACTTCAAATGACCTTCTGATTATAAGAGCTAAGCAGTGAAGCAGATTAATTTTTCATACTGGTTTAACACACCTTTCCCATGTTCAAAAGACTTTATTTCTATACTCACCCCTTCCAATAAGAGACTGAAATACATTCTCCAGTCCTCTCTACTTCTAAAGACTCAGATAATATCGTTGTGTAGAACAGTTCTCATTCCTCTTGGAATCCCACTAATAATACAACACTCAGACATGATATGAAGAAACTGTTTTCCCAACTTTACCTACCTTCATGATGAAATAGCCGGTTTAAATGTTTTGACACTGCCTGCAATGGTCTTAATTTTTTTTTTAGTGTTCTTAAAGTGATAGAGAGCAAATATCAGATGTCTCAGAACAGAAATTATATTCTTTGAGATCTTAACATAAAATGGTATAAACACCATATATTGAGTAATTAAATAAGTCATAAAATATTTAAGCTGGAATCCATGGAAATATTTCTGATATAAAACACTTGCTTTGATCTATGTATTTCAATACTATAGTGAGTATGCCAAATATATATATATATATATATATATATATATATATATATATATATATATATATTCCTAAGATTTTTTTTTCAATCTGACAAATCACTTCAGAGTTTAGTTTTATGTAGGATTCAAGCTCCTCTCATAATTTTTGTTCTAAATATATCATAGATTTCATTTAGGCTTTAAAGATTCACTATCTTGACTCAGGCTTATAAAAAATATAGAACTAAAGGGTATGGCTTACTATATAGCAAGAAGCTATAAAATTACCAACAAGAAACCTGCAGACTTCCAAAGGTTTACCACCAGTGTAGTCTCACAGATGTGCTGATGTTTTTCCACAATGATTCATGGTAAGACATTCAAGAAATATGTTTCCAACCATGGTGTTCCTGTTGAAAACTATGACCCATGGTTTTGACGTAGTAATAGGCTTCACTGGAATTATAGAGTCAACCACTCAGACTATAATTCAGACTGATTCAGGCATTTAACATGAACTGTAACATGACATCAAGTATTTAAGCAAACAGGATCATGTGTTCCAACACATTAACAATATAAAAACATTTCAATAAGTCAGTATTCTCTTTGGTCTCAGAACTCCTCTTTGAGTAACAAGCTGTTAATAATCCTAAAGATAGGGCAAATGTGACCAACTCAGGCATAATAAAATAATCGTTTCCTTCGTAGACCATTACCCATCGCATGACCTAGATTGTCCTGTAGCAACATGGTCATATTTTTCTAAGCATCTGTATTTATTTAAAGCGTTCATAGCATGGCTACCTTGAGAAGTCACTCTGAAGCAAGGAAAGGCTTAAATAATTTATTCTAAATCAATTACACATATTTACATGTTTGGTACTAATTTGACTTTTTAATTTGTCTGCCATAATCGTTTTTAAACTGAGATTGTCTTGAAGAGAATGATTATACATAGAAATTAGCCGATGGCTGGATATAATCTGTTTTTCCTTGAGCCAGTAATTTTATATCAGTGTCATATTCTGAGAAGATTTATATCAAGTTCTTTGAAGTTATATCATCACATGACTTTAGGAGTGAAATATTTGTCTTGCTTGTAGTTCTAGAGTTATACAATGTGAAGCTTACCTGCTACCAATTTTATTACAGAATAAAGCAGCAGCTAGTGGGTGAGGGGAATGGTCATTTTGTAGCACTTCTGTTACAACCAGAGACATAGTAGCTATTTACTCCAAAATAACCTTGAAAGAACCTATTGACTCACATAAACAAGGATTGCTTCTTTACAAACTTTCACAGCATCATTTGTTAGTAAAATTATTTTTCATTTCAATATGTATATCCTCAGAGAATAGTCTTAATTACTAGAGTGCTTATGACATAATTCAAGGTTTATGTTTAAGATTCAAGATTATTTTAATTCATTAATTTATAGTGACAGTTGTAATAAATTCTCAATAATAATTTTAGCTATTTCTCAATCATTAGCTAAATATTTATTCCAAAATGCCATGTATTTTACATTATAATTGAAAAATGAGAGATCCCCTCAAATCTGAATCTGTATTTCTGTATATCAATAGATAGTTTTTGTCATCAATATCTGCCTGTATTGTTCAAGTTAGAGGCATTTCCAAGTAACATTTGAGTGTGTGTCTGTTCAGAAATAGCTAGTTATTATTCAGTGTGTATTCAAAATTACAGCATTAGGTATTTCTGTCAATAATAAATTTATTTTGTAGTCTAGCTTGATTTTCACCTTTTGTTACTTCAATTATCTCAAAAACCATCACATATCATTCTACTTGATATCTCTATGACATCTAATTTCCATATAAACAAATTACAATAGTAAGATGGTAAATTCAAATAAATTTGAGATACTACAGTAAACTGTGATTTCTACATGTAGGTAAACTTTCCTTTTTTTGTGCCAAGAATGAATTAGGAGCAAGGCATCTGTGTGGTATGATAAATTAAGAACCATCAGTCTCTTTTTCTGCTATTCCTGCCATCTCTTTTTCTTTCTATATTACTTGGATTGTAATCCAGGAACAATTTGGAGATATTGATTAAAGTGCCTTAATTTTCAGTATATAAAATGAATAAGGCCTTGTGACCAACTGTGTTGCAAAATGACTGCTACAAATAAATTATTACATGTTGAAATTTCCTAACAAGGTAGATTCTAGGTATTCTCAATGCATACATAATTGATAAGTGATCTTATTAATGTATTAGCAAGTCAGACTTGATTGTGGCATTCATTTTACAGTCTATAAATATTTAATGTATATTATTTGTCTTAAATATATGCAATTCTATTTGTAAATGCATTTTTAATTTATTCTTTGTGTCTTTCAAAACGTACACCTTCATCCCATTCATTTTCCTATCTCTTCATATCCACCTTCTCTGCTTGTAACCTTCCCTCCAAAATAAAATGAAATGAACTTTAAGAGAAAAAAGAAAAACAGAGAGAAGGAAAAAAATCAACCCCGTCATGAAAGTTGCAGTGTGACACAGTGAGTCACTCAGTAAACCCTTTTATTCATACAGCTTCACTTGCAAGTGTTCATTGCAAAGAGTCATTGTGTATCTTAATAAAATGACAGCAAGAGAAGGAATGAAATTATCAGAGGCTGTAGAAGCTATAGACCTCAATAATCTGCCAACATCTAAAGGAAAAAAAAACCTTTTATTTCTTCTTTGTTTCTCTTAGCTGTTTACATTCAGAGCCTCTGTATGACATTAATTTTGTTCAAAATTATTTCTCTACACTCATACAACTTATTTGATATACTTTTGGCAATGCCATCAAATTTCTAATAGCCACAGGGTGTCTTATACTATAATTCAATTCTAAAAATTGTTTTCCAGACATGGTTCAAATCCCACAGTTACAATGTTAAGCTCCTCAAAGTGCCCCTCACTTCAGATATCAAGCAGGAGAGATGGTTCATTAGGGAAGTAACAAGTTATGCCTCATTTGGATTTAAATTGATGGTCCTCACAACTGCCTCATTAGTTTCAATCATTTTTCTCAAATGCTTCTCAAAATCATACTTGCTTGTTTTAGAGGATACAATTAAATATTTAAAGAATTAATGACAGAAAGGCCTCCAATTCTAGATAACATGTCATGAGTCTGAGTGCATTATTCTCCCAGTGTGTGAATACATTATTCATGCCCAAAGCTCCTAAATCCTTTTCATTCAAGAATATTTCAAGAGATTTAATCTAGTCTCACATACCCTTTTCAGAGGTCTTTGTAAGTTTGACTGAAATTTCTTATTCTTTGTTTACTTCATACTCAAGCCACCACCCCAAAGCTACGTTAGCAACAGTGTTATGCAATCTGAACATGGGTTTAATTAAAAAGACATCTTAATAAACCTACCATATTTGATATGTGTTGTCTGTGTTGCAGCTCTGAAAAGAAAGGCTTCCCCAGCGGAAGAGTTACAGCTCTGCTCTGGTGGGGGAAGATTTCCCCAATGCAAGTGTGACAGCTCTGCTCATGCAGGGGAAAATTGCACCAGTGAAAGTGCTATAGCTCTCTGGAGTATCCTAGCAGTCTGGAGATAAGAAATACACATACAAGAAGTCACATACAAGATTTATTGGGAGGGAAAATCCCAGGATGGTGGCTGACTCTGCTTGGACGAGAAACATCAGGGAACTGAGTATAATGTAAGATTCATATAGAGATTTTTGAGGGGTAAAGCTTTCCATGATGGTCTGGAATTGGTGGGGTTTTGTGGCCTGACTTTGGGGCAAGTTTAGGGATTCAAGGAATTCTGTGTATTGATCTTGGGGCAAGATCAGAGATTGGTGGGATATCATACTCAGGAACTGGTGGGATTCTGTGGCCAAACCCTGGGGCAAGCTCAGAGATCAGTCGGATTTCATGCTCTGGGATTAGTGGGATTTAGTGTTCTGGCCCTGGTCTTTGGCTTGGGGTCAAGTCAGGATCAGGATCTTTTCCCTTGGCCATTTTACCCTGCATATATGATACATATATATATATATATAATTACACTGTCTTTAGGGAATTTTTATAGAACCTAAATACTATTTCCAAAGATTATCCTACCATTCTTTGTAGATGTAACCAACCATCTTTTTAAATAAGAAACACCGAACCAATGCAAAGAAGAAAGCCAAGAGGTCAGAGCTAAGAGCTAAAACCTTACCCTTCCTCCTGCGGTGGTCCTACCTCTCCAAACCAGAGCTACTTTCTGTGTTAAAGTCCTTATATAGAATTTCTGTTCTGCCTTCTCATTGGTTATAAACCCAACCACATGACCGCCTTGTCACGGCCTGTCTGTATAGACCTCCAGGTTTTCCATGATTGGTATTGAGATTAAAGGCATGTGTATCCAATACTGACTGTATCCCTGAACACATAGAGACTTACCTAGCTTTGCCTACCAAGTGCTGGGATTACAAGCGTATGCCACCACTGCCCTGCTTTCCTATGGCTTGCTAATAGCTCTGACCCCCGGGCAACTTTATTTATTAACATACAAATAACATTTAAATACAAATAAAATATCACCATAATTCTTACTATTCATAAAATTACAAAGAATTTGGTAAGTTTCTGCTAAGAACTGAAAATGAAAACCAGGTATATAGTTCTTACTCTATAGTTTCTAAAATCTGTGAGTTATACCGGATAATCCCAAGGAGACTTTGTTGAAACTAACATTTGACTTTACAGATTGGGAGTCACTGAAGTTGCACCTTTTATCTGCAGTGGTTCTGAATTAAATTATTTGGACTTCCAGAAGTCTCTGTGTTCTTATTTATCATGAGCAATTAAGTCTGCAGAGGATCTGCACATGCTTTCTGCTTTACAGTGCTAAGAAAATGGAACTCTTCCCCAGAAGACATAGTGAAATTCCAATGATACACTTGAGGATAGAGTACACAACCATTTCATTTAAATCCTATTAAAGCATTAAATTTTAATAAACATTCACTTTATTGCCTACAATGCTAAGGTAGCTAACTTGAATACTTTGCTAACAGTTTTGAAATTGTGCAGTATTATGATTCTACTGTAAAAAAAAATTCAGAAATGTTTCTTGCTAACTTCTGATCATTTCTCTCACAAATATTCAGGTAGCCTTATATTTTTAGCTGGGTGTAAAGCCTCCAAACAATGGTCTATCATCAATTCTCATGCTAATGATTCTTCCAGAACAACATCCTTGTTAATTTGTTACCAAGTGTCTCATTCTGCATTTTTGTCTAATCATAATTCAAATTCATTCAGAATAGTGAGAATAGAATAGAGTATTCTATTTGGGGGACTGGGAGAGCCATCTTGCCATGTACTCAATACTTACCATACTGCTTAAGATATTCTAACAAACAAATATATGATATATTGGCCAGTTTCCTTTCTGGGGTAAGTTCATTGACTGTAATTCTATTTTTGCATGTGTTCTTAGTTATTACTTTTCAAAAGACATCATTTTATTTTTTGTAAAATATACAAAATGTAAAATTTTAAAATATAAAATTTAAAATATACGTTCACCTTCATCTTTACTGCCTATATCCACATCCTGTGAATCATCCCAAATTGAAACTACACACTAAATTATTGCTCCTAATTTTCCCTTTTCTTCCATGTCAGGCTTGGGAAGTTATATTTCTACTTATACCCTGTGAATTTAAATTTTTTAGGTAACTAATATAAGTGAACCCATGTGATTTTTAGCAACAGTGTGTTTTCTGGCCTGAAGGTGATGGCGAAAGAGAGGAAACAAGACTTAGGTGGCCTTGGATAGTCATGGCCACATTCACACAGACTGGTTTATCTCAAGCAACAGAAACTTTTATTGTTTATACACTTTGAATCTATGGGGTCATGGAGGCTTTTTTACCATTTTACACTTTTTATTCTTGAATAATGTTTTATTAATTATTTAGTAATTTTATAAAATGTATTCTGATCTTATTCAACTCCATCTTCCAACTCCGTCCCTACCTTCTCTCCAGTCTTTACTCCCTACCTTCCAAACTGAGTTTTCTTCTTTTGTCTAACCATAGAATCTAGTTTAAAATGTCCAATTGCTCTTGAGAATGGGGTTTGCCTTGGAGTGTGGTAAAAACACCAGACACGCCGGGCGGTGGTGGCGCACGCCTTTAATCCCAGCACTCGGGAGGCAGAGCCAGGCGGATCTCTGTGAGTTCGAGGCCGGCTTGGGCTACCAAGTGAGTTCCAGGAGAGGCGCAAAGCTACACAGAGAAACCCTGTCTCGAAAAACCCAAAAAAAAAAAAAAAAAAAAAAAAACACCAGACACAACATCATCAAAGAAAAGTAATTGTCCCTTTCCCAGTAGCTACTAAATAGCAATAGCTCCTCAGCTAGTAGTGGAATTCATGTCTTCCTTTGATATTCTATTCTGGGATTAAGTCAAGTTTGAGGTCTTTTGCATGCTATCACAATCACTGTAAGTTCATAGGAGCACCTTTCCTCCTGCATTTGAAAACCACTATTTCCTTGTTATCCACCATCTCTGAGTCTTTCTGCCCTATTTCCCAATGACCCTTGAGCATGAGGGAAAAAATGTAAATTTAAGTCACATTTAGATTCAATAATATTTTATTTTCTGCATTTTGGCCAATTAAGGTCTCTATGAGCCTTGCTGTTAGTTTGTGAAGAGCAAAAGACAGCCTTGGCAATAGCCTGGGTTGTTTGGTTGTTCCCACGGCCAGAAACTTGATTAGATGTAACCCATTCCCAGCACTGGAAGCTTCATTTGGTGATGAGAAATGTCTAGTTGAGGATCCATCTCCTCCATTATTTGGTGTTGCATCTGCCTCGACCAACAAGGAAGACGCAACACCAGGCTCTTCTCCAAGCAGTTTATTCAGGAACCTTGAACAATCTTCTGACCCCAGAGAAAGCCATCTTCTGACTCCAAGGAAAGCCAGCCCACGCCCTTTATAGCCACTGGGCAACCAACCCCGTAGTGCCACGTAGACAATGCCAATAGGGTCAGACATACGCAAGCAAGCCAGATTCCACACCCAAGCCAAATAAGGAGTTGTTTATCCCAGAGAACACCTGCCATCGGGAAGGCAGAAGCCGGACTCCAGTGCCATCTTTGAGGCGCGGCTGTGCACGGCTCTCTACAATTTGGCAATTTCATCTATATTGCCTTCATTTATGTTTCCACACAGTTTTATTTAAAAGGCCTTTAGTTTTAGATACCCCTCCCAATATACCCTTCTCTACTCTGCCCTCCCATTCTCCACTCCAACTTATCCCTTCCTAACCCTCTTTCCACTTCATACCTTATACAATTAGTGATAGCTAATCTTATGTCAGCTTGACACAAGCTAGAGTCATTTGAAAGGAGGAAAATTCAATTGAGAAAATGCCTGTAAAAGTTCCAGCTGTAGGGCATTCTTTAAATTAATCATTGATGTGGGAAGACCTAGCCTTTGGTGGGTGGTTCTGTCTTGGAGTGGTGAAACTGGGTTCTGTAAGGAAGCAGACTGAGTAAGCCATGATGAACAAGCCAGTAAACAGCCCCCCTCTACGGCCTCTACATCAGCCCCTCCCTCCAAGGAGCTGACCTGTTTTGATTCCTGCTCTGTCTTCCTTCAATGATGGACTATGATGTGGAAATATAAGCCAAATAAACCCTTTCCTCTCAAACTTGCTTTTAGTCATGCTGTTTTATCAGAGCAATAGTAACAAAACACTACTCTTCTATTCTCTCTCTCTTGAAAACCTTTTTCTCTTCACTCTTACAAAGTTCCTGGTTTCTGTCGGTATTCCAAGTGAAACACAAATATCTGAAGATTTAAAGCTAACATCTATAAAAATAAAGTATAATTTTTATCTTTCTGTGTCTGGATTACCTCACTCAGAGTGATTGTTCGTTGGTCTATCCACTTACCTGAGAATTTTATAGTTTTGTTTCTATCAGATTAATATGACTGCATTGTGTAAATGTGTCACCTTTAATTATAAATTAACCAGTTGATTTCATTTCCTAACTACTGTGAATATAGAAGCAACAGACATAAAGGACCAAGTATTCTTCTATTCAGCTATTGATTCCTTTGGATATATCCTCAAGTGTGGTCATATGGATCATTTGGTGGAAATATTATCAGCTTTTGGGGGAGCCTCCACTCTGATTCTATGTTAGTTTTACCAGTTTGCATTTCCAGTAGCAGTGAATAAGAGTTCTTTTCCAGAATTAGATGTCTTTTGTGTTTTTTAGTTAATTTTTTTGTTAACTTGTTTGATATTTGCCATTCTGAGAAGGATAGAAGATGGATTTCAATGTAATTTTAATTTGTATTTCCCTGCTGGCTAAAGATGTTAAAGATCTTTTTAATTTACTTTTACATTTGCACTTCATCTTTTGGGAATTCTTTTTAGACCCTTACCCCATTTTTAATTCATTTTATTTTTTTCCTGATGTTTAGGGGATTTTTGTCTATTTTTGACTTTGGTTTTGTTCATTGCTTAGTCTAGACAACAACTCTTTGTCAGTTGTATAAGTAGTAAAGATTTTTTTTTCCTTTATTCAGTAGGCAGCCTCTTTACTCAAATAATGGTGTATTTGGTGTATAGAAAGTTTTCAGTTCTACATGGTCTCATTTATCAATTGTTGTTTTTAATGATCATACTACAAAGGCCTTGTTCAGAAAATCCTTTTCTATGTTTATAATTGTCAAGAGTAATCTGTCCTCTGTTTTCTATAAGATTCAACGTATGATATCTTATGCCAAGATACTTAATTCATTTGGAATTGAGTTTTGTATGGGGCCAGAAGCCAGCATCTAGTTTCATTCTTCTAAATGTAACTAATGATTTGATCATTTGTTGAAAATGCTATCATTTATCCAGTGTGCAATTTTTCCTTCTTTGTCAAAACTCAGGTAGCTTTACATCTGTGAATTTATATATGGGTGCTCAATTCTGTTTCATTGACCAATGTGTCAACTTCTATGGTGGTACAAAGCTATCTGTAGTATAACTTAAAATCAATGAAAGTTATCTCCAACAGTTATTTTGTTCACTGTTTTTTTTCTTTTGGTTGTGGTTGGATTTTTAATGTTTCCAAATTCCTTTTTTTAGATTTGTTTCAATTTCTTTGAAGAGTTACATTGGAATTGTGATGGAGTTTGTGTTAAATCTATAAGTTGCTTTTGATAGAATGAATTTTTTACAATATTAATCCTACATGTCTATAAACATGAGAAGTCTTTTCATTCTCCAGTGTCATCTTTAATCTTTTTCTTCATTGATTTTTATGTTTTGATTCTAGAGGGGTTTTTTTTTGTTTTACCATATTGGTTAATTCTGTGGCTAGCACTTTCACTATGATCTTAGATGAAAATATTAGTAACCCATGTCTTATCTTTCTCAGGAAAAAAATAACTTTCAATGATTTTTCTGATTTTTCGTTCATAGACTTCATTGTTAATTTCTTTTATATCTAGTTTGATAAGAGTTTTTTCTCATATAAATTCTCTTTTACATCTAGTAAATGAACCATGACACTCATCTTCTCATTATTCTTCCTGTGTATATCATATTATATTACCTATGAATATTTTCAATGGATTTTTATGAGGAAAAATTACACTTCACTGTGATGCAAGATCCCTTTAATTCATTGAAGTGTTTGGATGACATTTAAATGAGTACTGTTGTAGCAGTGAGATACAAGGTATGACTATAGTTTTGTTTATTGAAGGTCCTTTAGCAAGCTATAGTACTGAGATAATATCATCCTCATATAATAATTTGGAAATGGTCTTGTTTATTCAATTTTAGAATAGTTTGTGAAGGTTGAGTCTTAATTACTGAGGTAGTTTCTTTACATTTGAAATTTAATTTACTTTCAGAAAATCTGTATACATATTTAAATCTAGTACTAAAGGTACTAATTGTGTACATATTTTGATTTACTTAGAACATAAAATGGAATTTTAATGCTTTCTGCTCACTGATATTTCCTATTTATTTTTAAATATTGAGACCTTCATACATGACCAATGATAACTGGAAGTATATAACTCTCCCTCTCCTTTCACCTAGTTTAAAAATTTACAATCTCTTCTTTAATCGTTGTTTTACACACACACACACATATATATATATCCTGGGTTCATTTAGTGTTGCTATTCTACATATATGCCTAGAGCTGACCACTTGAAAATGTACAACCTAAGCACAAACTCATTCATTGAATGAAGCTGATTCTTGCTATCTGTGGACACTGAGGACCTTTAGCTGTTCATCTCTGGGCAGGACCATGTGGATTTTCATGTGTACACATTGACATGTGTACTGATGTTGTCAATATGCTGGTTTTGTTCAGATAACCATATTATTTAAATTTCATGGGTGTAGGTTACTTGTAATGCAAATGTTATTTAATAGCAAGTATCCTCCCTAATGTAGAAACCTAATAATAGACTCTTCATTCTTTAGAATTTTTTAAATTATTGTCTTAGCCTTTGTTAGTCAATATTGGGTTACTTGGATTTTCTATATTTTCATAGTCACTGTGGGTAGGTTGCAAATTTCTAAACATTTATTCATTTTATGTCCTTCTTTACTCATGTTCTCCCTCCATTCTTTTAATTCCTTTGCTTTTTCATTGTCTTGTTTTTCTACAATTGTGTTCTTGACTTTCACACATTCTAGGCAAGTACCCTTTCTCTCAACTACATTCCTAATACACTGACTTTCTGATTATTACATAATCTTTCTTTAATCTAGCTCATTATGATTGGAAAAATTCCTATTTTATGAATTTATTTTGAATTCTTCTACTTGCAGCATGGATGCCATTCCTCTTTCCCTATTGGTTCATTCTTTTCACTCACAGAGGTGCATGCTGTGGATGAGGAGCTTAGTTAGCCATAGTGGCTCCTATGCAATCTTAAGTATGCATCTTTAATTACTAGTCTTCATAATGCCTTTTCTATGGTCCTCTAATCTATAAATTCAACTTTGTCAAGCATCTCCTCATTCCAGTATCCATCTACTTCATTCAGCAGGGCTATTACAACTGCTTGCTTTCTTACTTTCTCATTTATTTTGGATACCTCTTAGGAACTTTTGCTAGGCAGCTGGGGGCATGATTAGACAATACTTTGGTTGATTTTCTTCTCTCATTTTGTATTGATTCTCCTGAAGAATAGTACTGACAACAAGGATTTTGCTTGTTTTATACTCTTTTTGTTTAGTGGAGAGAGTAACTTCTTTGTTAATGAATTTCATGATGAACAAAAACAGACTTCTCTCCTCATTTTGAAAATGAATATCAAGTCACAAGGATATACATATTTGGAGGCCTCTCCTATTTTGTAATATTTTTCTCCAAAGAACTTACATATACACAGAGAAAGTGATAGTGAAATTTTCACTAAAATATTTTTATATATTAATATTACAACGTATTATAATTATAAATTATAGTATTGCCACTCATTTTTCTACACATTTCATAGAAAAATTTAGAACCATGGGTATATATGACAAGCCTATAGCCAACATTGTACTAAATACCAAAAAAGAGACTATTTTTTCTAATATCAGGCACTAGACTAGAGTGTTCTCTATCTTCAGTATTGTTTATATAAGGTTCCCAGCCTTGTCTGAAACAACAAGAGAAACACATGGAAACAGATAAGACTGTAAAGGAAGAATTTATCCTATATCTATCTACAGATGATTTTATACTTCAAAGACCCATGAACTTCACCAAAAACACTGCGTTTGATAAATGCTTTCAATGATGTAGCAGGAGAGAAAATAAATGCACAAAAATCATAGCTTTTATATATGCTTACAATGAACTTGTTGAGTATGAAACAAACAAAAATACCCAATTCAGAATAACCTCACAAAAATTGTACCTAGAAATGAGCCTAATTAATGAAGTGAAAGACCTCTCTGTTGAAAGCTCAAAATCCAAATTGAAGAGGACAGTAGAGAATAGAGAAACCTTCCAAGTCCCCAGATTAGAAAAACAAACACTATGATTATGGCTGCACTAGCAAAATAAATCTTCAATGAACTCCCAATAAAATGTTAATTACATTCTTCACAGAAATGGATAAAAGTTACCAACATCTGTTTGGAAACACACACACACACACACACACACACACACACACACACACACACACAAACAAGAATATCCACAGCAATCTTTTTTTATTAGTTTTATTCCAATATTATTTATTATTAGTCTTATTCAAAGGAATTTATTTATTTTATTTTATTTTCAATACAATTCATTTCTACATATCAGCCATGGATTCCCTTGTTCTCCCTCCCCCCGCTCCCCGAAGAGTACTTGCTCAGCTATGTTCATATCAGCATTGTTTGTAATAACCAGAACCTGGAAACAACCTAGATGCCCTTCAACTGAAGAATGGATAAATAAAATGTGGTGCATATACACAACGGAATACTACTCAGCAGAGAAAAACAATGACATCATGAGGTTTGCAGGCAAATGGATGGATCTAGAAAAAATCATCCTGACTGAGGTAACCTAGACTCAGAAAGACAAACATGGTATGTACTCACTCATAGGAGGATATCCATAGCAATCTTAACAATAAATAACACAACCAGAGACACCGTGTTACCTGAAGTCAAACTACACAACAGGGCCATAATGACAGATAAAAATAGTAAGGTAATGACATGAAAGTAAACATGTAGACCAATGAAACATAAGAGAAGATCCAGAAGTAAATTTTCCTCTCTTACACTCTTTGCACGTCCATTTCATGATCCTCTCTGGGCTTTGAGTATAGGGGTTACATTGCAGATCTGTGGGTTCATGGAGGCACCCTGCTGTCACTTGTTCTCTCCATTTTCATTGGGAAATTCCATAAACGTCTCTGTTTTCTTCAGAAAGAAGTTTCTTTGATGAGGATGAGAACTACACATATCTGTAAGTATAAAGATAAGTATCTATAATGCAGTTATGAATTATGCTAGTTTATGAAAGTGGCAGTAGCACGACCTCTTCAAATACCCATGGCCCACTCGTCACAGGTAGATCACTCGGTTTACAGTATCAGTTATGATTTCCCTCCTGTTAAATGAGACTTAAGTTCAATGAGACAGCTGTTGGTTACCAACACAGAGGTGTCATTATAGCATATTTAGTCCTGTTCATTGCTGGATAAGACGATTGATTGCTTCTCTCTCTCAACAACTTATGCAGCACTTCAGGAACTATGAAAGCTGATCCTTAGGAAGGAAGTTTAGTTTTCCAAATTCTATGTCTGAACTCTGTAGCATCTTCAGTAACAGGGACTTACCTTCAACTTTTGGGAGGCAATCTAGGGCAATGGCAAAAGCATACACTGTTTTGAGTCTCTTGGACTCCCCTGACCAACACCTACAAAGGAGGTTTCTCATACCTGGTGCTAGGGAAGTGTTAGTGATGCCCCTTGGGAGTAAGTAACAAGATCACTCCAAGTAATATAACTTCATTTAACCTATATCCATATGTATACATATATACTTATATACAACTTTATGTAAATATAAAACCATATGATTACTGCCTTTTCAAATGCTCTTAATATTATTTATCTATCTTCCCTGTACCTTGGTATTGCTCACTCTATAGCTACTCTTTACATCCTGGTCCTATTAAGTTTTGTGGTTTCTTTAGTTACTTAAGGCTATATACTCAGATTTAAAGACTTGGAACTACAAAGCACAGGCAAGAGAAACATAGGATGTTTGTCTTTCAATTGTCATGATAAGACCTTGGGAAAATTTCAAAGGACCTTAACAGTTGGTGAAGACACACAGGTATTTAAAAACTTCCAAAAAGAAAAAAAGGGGAAGAATTAATCTTCCTCAGGGATGAGCTCCCTAATTCTTCATCCAGTATTAAGTATTGATCACTAAAAACACGTACATACACACAACATTAAACAGATCCAGAAGATTGCATTTAGATTTGTATGTATAATATATGTGTGTGTGTGTGTGTGTGTGAGATGTTATAAATTTGAGAGGGTGTTTGGAAGGGAGACATGGATGGGATGGAAAGGAGAAAAGGGATGGAGAGAAGTGATGTAAGTATATTTTAATTAAAAATAAAATGTCAAAAACTTAACATTTTCTTTTTCTACAGGAAAGATGTGATTAACATCTCTACACATCCAGAGTTGCCTTGAAAATCGAGAATCCATCTCACTCTGTGATGAGCGCAACTATCAGAAAGTGAATAACAAGTAAGGCTGGTGAGGAAGTGGAGCAAAAACATATAATACACAGTATAATAATTAGTAAGAGTGTAATCTCGTGCAACTACTATGGAAATCTGCATGGTGTTCCAAAAATAAAAGTAGAACTAAAATATTTCCCACCTAGCTACTTCTGGGCTTATACCTAAACTATGTGACATTCTACTATAGATCCACTTGCACATTTATTCTCATTTTCCATTGTTCCCAAGAGAAAGGAAGTAGATTCAAAATATGTGGTCATCAAGTGATGAATAGATAATAAAAATACCACAGATATACACAAAAGTGCTTTGGGAACTAGATAGGACAGGAAACTATTATTTCGAGGTTGTTAGTCATAGTCTGGAAAGACAAATATGGTATGTTCTATCTCATATGTGATTTAATCCTCTAAGTGTTAAATGTTTGTATCTAGGCAAAATCAACCTGTAAAAGTCTGTAAATCTGAAAAGGGCTCATGGGGCTGAAAATGAACGGGGAGCTTTAATGGAGGAAAGTGCTGGAAGACAATAGAGCACAGTAGGAGTTGGGAGCATCAGGAATAATAAGAGAAGTGGGGTAATGGGGACAGGGAGATGAAGAGGCTACCAAGAGAGGATCAGACAAAACAGCAAACAAAAACAAACAAACAAACAAACAAAACCCACATATGGAAACTTGCTGTTTTGTAAACTAAATTTAAAAAATTAAAAAAAATCTCAGCATAAATATAATGCCCATTTTAATATATGGTGAAATATGACTTAGCTTAAACTGGTAAAAAATATCACTGTGCTATCTCTCATAATTTAATTAAAATTTTGTTAAGCTACATTGTGCAATATGAAGAATCTTTAATTTCTTTTTATAATCAACTATTTTATAAGCAAGAAGAGATTTAAAGAAAAACTTATAAAGTTATACTTTTAAAAGGAAAATTAATCTTTATATTTTTATTAAATAAGTTTTAAGATTTTTCTTAAATTTTAATAAATTGAATTTTGAAGAAATAAATTACTACTTCAAGCATACTATAATATTTTTAGTAAAATAGTCAAATATTTACTCATATTTCCTTTCACTTTTTTCTTAATTACTTATTTAGAGTGGATTTTTTTCCTAAGGAACTTAATATCTTTTTATAAGCATTGTTTGCTAAGTTGTAATTAAGTTTTTCCAAGTAACACATACTTAGTATCTATGTTTTATTTCACAGTTCCCTGCTTGTATTGCTATTGTTTTGTTTTATTTGTGCTAAGGTTTGTTTTCTTACAATATTACATGTCTAAAATTTTCATTTTTGGCAACTACTTTGTATATTTTCGCAAACATTATATACTGTAGTATACATTTTAATATAATATTGAATTCAATGAAGTAATACATTTCATAATTTTATTCTTTTATAGATCTTAAGTGTACATTTAGTTTTGTACATCTCTTTTTGTGATTTTTGAACATATGCTCGATCAATGCTCAGGTTATTGATAGTGATTTAAATTATGTAATGATTGGTAATTTTTCTTGTTAATCTTCATTTACAAATTTTAAAGCATTCATTAAAATATTTAATTTCAGAAAACACTACAGTATTATAATTTGGTTTCCAAAACTTTATTTGCTACATTACTTCATTTTTTAATCAATCACAATGAAAATTTTCTCAATCATTTGACTGATATTTTTGATATACATTTTATCATTCTATTAGTATTTTCTGCCTTCTGAAGTTTTTTCCCATTATACAGTATTTACATTTATGTTCAATATCACAAAAGTGTATGCATGTTAATAAACTTTATAGTTTTCAGGCTTTGATGTTAAATTTAAATGTTACTCTATGTTTTCTTGTTAAAACACATCTTGAGGGGATGTTATAAGAAAATGTGACATATTTATGGAGTACCCAACTATTGAAATTGCTCTTGTTTTTCATAAATTTCTGTCTTAAAAACCTTGGTATATACTTTTAAGTCCACTGTATAAATCTTAGCCATCTGAAAACATATATACAAGTACTATACAGACTGAGGATGTTATATTTGAGAATATATATGTATATGTACATTTACATGTCATAACAATCAATGAAATAAGAGACTATGAATTTGAAAGAGATCATAATAAAAGAAAGAAAATAAACATGCACAATTATAATTGCTATTTAGGTTGATGTTTTCATGAATTCATTCACATAAATAGTTTCTATTTGGCATCCACCACCATTATTCTCAGATCGTGTAAAATCCTCCTTAATCCCAGGCAGTCCTTTTGTTCATTGTTTTTATCCACTGTAATTAACTATATATCCTTACTTAAGTATGTGGGTTGATTTGCTGAAAATGGGGAACTTACCAGTGGCTATACCATGGTAAGAAATGACTGCCCCCTCTCTGCACACATGAACTGCACCTGTCCCTCAGTGAATGGTGAGGTCCCATCAAACCTGCCACAATGCATGGTGGAAGAGTGACAGTCTGATCTGATGGGAGTAACCAGAGCTGCAGTGCATTCGTGACTGCACTGGTTATCTCATACCCAGGAGGTTGTTTTGTAGTTTCTTACATTCTTTGTAATCCATCTCTGAGATGCTCCCTGAGCCTTAGAGGGGCTGATAAAGATGCCCCATTGAAAGATTAGAACAGCATGATTACTTACACTCTTCACTTTAATCATTTGGAGTGTCTGTATTAACTGCCACCCACTAAATAAAGAAGTTTCTCCAATGAGGCAAGAGCAACACTAGTGTGCAGGAATGAATATTTAGAAGGTTGCCTGAGATCACATCCATGTAATTTCACTGTTTTCCAAAACCAATACCTTGATCTTCTTGCACAAAGCTTGTTCCTTTCCAGCATTGTTTTGTCAGTTTGTTTGTGAATCAGGCTTTGAGTCTTGATTGTTAGTTTATCTCACTAAATCCTCCCACTTCTACCATCAAGCTACATATTAGCATTTAACTCTGCTACATCTTTTACCCTGAGTGGTGTGACATCTTTCCTGGAGAGACACAACACACAGGATTTGACCCACTTAAGATAAGGAACCCATGTCAAACCAAAGTAAAGACTCTACCTAAGTCCAACATGGTGAACCACTGAGTTTACAGGGACTATTTCTGGGGATAAGCATGAGGGATTACTTATAAGAAAATGACTAGGAGAAAAGCAGCTGCATCATCACAAAGCCCCTCTCAATTCACAAATGCTCCATTACTGGAGCTCTCTTCAAGATTTGTAGGTGATTTGTCACGTCGATCAGTATTCTCTCAACTAATAGAAGGGTCAAATTCTCCTTCCCTAGCCATTGTATATTGCTTCAGTGGCCTTGGGGACAGCCTCAGCTGAATCTTCAAAGTTCCAGGTTTCCTAGGTCCCTGGAGCTTGTCAACTTCTGGCGTCTCAAGATTCTACCCTTTCTTCTGGATGGAAACGTCTATAAATGCTCTGCTACCACCTCCCCTATATTAACTAAGTTAAAATTGCTTCTGATAATGTAATTGTGTCTAAATTTAAATCAAAAGGTATACATTGTATACAAAAAAAAATTCTTAGGTCCTATATTGTTTCTTTGTGTCTTACAAAGGACAAAACAAACACTTGTCTTTGCAGTGGCCAACAAGGTCTTACAGCATCTAGTTTCTTACTGTGTTTCCAGAAGCATTGAATAAAATTTTGCCTTAGGTTGCCCTCTGTAACATCCATGACTTTCAGAAATTTCTGTCTCTTGGAGATTTTTCAAGAGCTGTTCCTTCTGATAGCTCACTTTCCCCTACGGTTGTGCATGAATGACTACCTCATAGTCATTGAGCTAGGCAAGTTTGCCCAGCTTTGCTTCACTATGATAGCTTACTTTGGGAAGGAACCTCCTGTGTATTACATTGCTCTAAACTGTTGGATTAAAAGGAAGCAGTTAATAATCAAATTGTGAAAAGAAAATTAGAATTAGGAAATGTTCATGCTTTTCTTTATATTAATAGATGTACTGTGGTTTTGTTCAATGAGAAATATATTGAAATCGAGTAATCTGCAAAATTATTTTTGTAGGTTTTTATATTTGGTATCAACCATATAATATACATGTAAACATGACCTTAATAAATATATAACTTGAATATTTTATTTTCTTTTTTTTTTTTTTTTTTTTTTGGTTTTTTGGGACAGAGTTACCCTGTGTAGCTTTGTGCCTTTCCTGGAACTAAGGTGGTAGCCCCGACTGACCTCGAATTCACAGAGATCTGCCTGGCTCTGCCTCCCGAGTGCTGGGATTGAAGGTGTGCGCTACCACCGCGTGGCAGATATTTTCTTTCTTAGAACGGAGGAATAATAAGACATGGCAAATGGAAAATACTATGAGCAGAAATTACATTGTGAAAGTTCATTGTATATTAATTATAATAACTTGTCTCACTTACACTAAATGCTCTAAATACTTTATTTATCCTAGAGTTAGGTAAACACTCCAGCAAAGCTAATATTATAATAGAGTGCAAAATATTTTATAAATGTTTTGAATAATTTACTGAACATTAAGAAAATGATTGTATTATTATATTTTTATAATATTTCAAAGTGTAAATGTTGAGGCTGGAGAAACAGCTGGGTAGCTGAATTCAGTTCCCAACACCCACATCAGGTAAAAGGCTGTATGTCCATTTCCAGAGAATCTGATGCCCTCTTCTTGATTCTTTGGGCACCTCTACTTACACACACATATACCCAGACACAGAAACACACAAATAAACATACAACTAAAATAAATAAGTCTTCAAAATTGAAATTTAAAATTCATAATAAACAATGTCAGTCAAAGACTGTCCATATAATCAATATGTTCTAAAAGGTATAAAAGACTGAGTCATATTGGTTACTTGTACATTGACTCCTAAATTTGTTGATTGTTTTGTAAGATTTTAAAAATGATTTGTCCTAAATTCAAATAATAAAAGGTTGCTTCAGATAAGTATTTCTTTTTTTTTGTAAATTGAAGGAAAATTTTTTTGTTCACTCATTCTCTTTTAGAAGAATTAATGGAATTTAGGTTGTTTACTGCTGATAATGAAAGAGATATTGATATTAGACACTAAAATTCATAGAGAATTATGTTTGATATGCTTATTTTACTACTGGATTCCCAAACCACAAGTTACTATCAAAATATACAGTAAAATGTTTTGATTTGAATAAGCGTTTATGATACATATGATACATATATACATGCACACACACACACACACACACACACATATATATATATATATATATATATATATATATATATATATATATATATATATATAGTGCACTACTGCTGCCCAGCTATGTTGTATATTTTTAACCTTACAGGTCAAATAAAAAGGCAAAGTTTTCAAAGAAGACAAGTTACTAACTAGTGATATTCTTTAAAACCAATGACTTTACATGGAACATGAGTTTAGTTATTAAATAGTTTAAGAATATGACAAATGTTAAAAATTAGAAAGAACATAATAATATTTATAAAAAAACTCAAAGGTAAATTTGACAATTAATTATAATGTTACATTTTCATAGATATGCAAATTGACAGTTTATAATATGTAAACAATTTTAAGTTTAACAAGTAAACTAATATTATTGAATTGCTAGGCAATGATGTATAACTATTCCAGATTCCAGATTCTTCATCTATTTTATGGTTATAAGATTTCTTTAATTTTGTATTAATTGTAATCCTCCAAACTAATATGTATTCATTATATGTGTGTGTATATATATATACACACACATATACAATTTTTATGTGTAAAATATAAAACATCCATTTAATCTAGCTGAAAATATTAGGTTTAATAATGTGAAGTAAAACTGATATGTATCTTTAATTACAGCACTCAGGAGGCAGCACCAGGCAGATCTCTGTGAGTTTGAGGCCGGCCCAGTCTACAGAGCAGGATCCAGAACAGGCAACAAAACAACACAGAGAAACCCTGTCTCAGGAAAAAAAATGCATATAGTCATACTCAAAATGTATAGAACAAATAAAATACATCTGGAATTATTACAGGGGATTCATCAGATGGACATATATAGTAGAAGGCTGGAAACTTGTCTTATATTTTCCATATACTGAAGAATCAGAGAAACTTGTAGCTTCTCAATATAGTCCTTAGAAGAGAGACCAATGACACAGTCCCAGCCTGAAGCAGAAGGTCTGAACACTGATTGGAGGATTGCTGGTAGTAGGCATCCAGAGGTTGAAGCAACTGATCTGAGCAGCAAGAGATATTGAGACCATGATTGGCAAAAGCACAGGGACAAATAGCTAAACTAGTGGAAACACATGAACTGTGATCCAGTGGCTGAGGAGTCCTCATGGAACTGGATGAGGCCCTCTGGATAAGAGAGATAGTTGATTAGCTTGAACTATTTAGGAGGTCCCCAGGCAGTGAGACCGGGACCTCTCCTTGGAGAATTAGCTGGCTTTTTGGAACATAGGGCCTATGCTGAGACATTTTGCTCAGCCTTAGTGTAGGGAGGAGGGGACTGGACCTGCCTCAACTGAATCTACCAGGCTGGTCTGACTCCCCAGGGGAGACCTTGTCTTGGAGGAGGTGGGAATGGGGAGTGGATTGGGGGGCAGGGGTGAGGGTGGGAGGAGGGAGGACAAGGGAATCCGTGGCTGATATGTAAAATTAAATTAATTATAAAAAAAAATAATTGGACAAGGCAGGTTGTACCTTTTTACCATTTCATTGTATTGTGGTTCCAGCCTATTGGGTAGTGTCAACCAGATTCCAAGTCAATTGTGCCTGGAAATGCAAACATTTCCTGAAGCCTGCTTTTGTAATACTATTAGTCATCTCTTAATTCAATAAACTGATGACCAAATTAACTATCACACTGATATTTTAGCATTTAAGGCGATTACAATAATTTCCTTAGAAAGACAATGGAAAAATGTGGTCACTTTCCTTATATGAATCTTCTCTATAATCTTTATATTATGTCTGAGATTTTAAATTAATTATCAGTTTAGTTTTACTTAGTTTTATAGTCACATTTAATCAAGCAAAGCAAGGTAATTAATTTTGAAGTTTGTAAATTTTTATAGTAACCCATATTTATAACAGCTTATGTATCACTTAAAAATTTTAAAGTCAAAACCAAAACATTTCCTGAAACATAATTGCACTTCTGTTACTCTAGATACTATTTATAAAACAAAATAGATCAAGCACAGTATATAGCTACCTATGCTAAGCAATTGATATTCCACATTTTTTTGTGTACAAATTGCATTATATATTCAAATATGTATTCAAAATGTCAATTAAGTGCATGAAATACAAGTCAGAAAAACTGATTTACTTAATATCTGAAAAGTATAATTTAATCTAATAATCTTGATTTCAATATTTAATTAATTCATTCTTAAAACTTTAAAAAACGTATCTTTGTATAATTTTATTTATTTAAGCATGTATAATTTTTGTGTAATCTTGATTGATTTCTTTTAAATTCTTTTTGTCCAAAAGGAGAGTTAGTACAGAAATTATAAGAAGTTAAATTTTGGCCGGGCAGTGGTGGCGCACGCCTTTAATCCCAGCACTCGGGAGGCAGAGCCAGGAGGATCTCTGTGAGTTCGAGGCCAGCCTGGTCTACCAAGTGAGTTCCAGGAAAGGCGCAAAGCTACACAGGGAAACCCTGTCTCGAAAAAACCAAAAAAAAAAAAAAGAAGAAGCTAAATTTTGAATAAAGATACTCAGTTTCCCTCATAACTATTACATTGTGTGACTATTAAGATGAAAATATTAGGAAAAGGAATATTTTATGTTAGTGTATAATAAGTTTATTTTTTCAAAAATCTATACAATTAACAAATATAGTAATTATTTTAATAAGCTAATGTCTATGTTGCTTTTAACAAAATAAACAGATTTAAGAACTCAGTGAAAAAAAACTCCAAAATAAATCCTTTCCTGAACATATATTACATTTATATTTAAAAAAAACAACTCATAAACATCAATAGGAGTGTTAAAGAACTTTGTCAATGAGTATTTATTGATTGGATTTTCCAAGTACAGCCACAATATTTAAAAAGAAAAAGTATCTAAAATTGACAGGGGAAACACACTGATTAGACTGGCTAATTTGATTAGACTTACTTCAACATGGGACCCACTAATTTCCACATTGTGTGGCAGACTAAAGACAGACAGGTATGTTTATAGCGTTTTAGAATCTATAGTAGGGAATTTTAAAGTGAACCTTACAAAAATAGGAGCAGAGAGGGCTTGCTTATAGTTTATGGTAAAATCGTTTCATAACACTGGGCTACAATGAAGAATGCTTGAGCTAGTTTTGATAAGAAAACCTTCAGTTTTGAGGAATTTTTTGTTGTTGTTGTTCACTCTTTTACACAAACAAATTTAATGAGCAAAGTATTTTTCTCCAAAAATATAGCATGGGATATTTGCATGTTATTAGTTTGGTTTAAAATGAGGCTCAGGAGAATTTGCTTAGTCCCCAAATAATTTTATATGAGCCAAAGCAAGAGAATCAATTCTTGTTCAACATAGAGACAAAGAATAACATCATTTTACCCACCACTCTTATTTATATTTTTCTGTACCTTTGTTGGTATATTGATCTCCAATATCTGTTTTTGACTCTTTTGGAGTAATAACAATTTTCATTAATCTAGGATTTTTGAAAATTGTGTCTCAGCATTATTAGCAGCCCATAGAAATATAAGACCAAATGACATGAAAAAATAAAGCAACTGTTCATTCAGAGCAATATCAAAAGTATCTGCCACTACCATCATTTACATCTCTGAGAGATTCAAAGATATATAAGGGACCAAGGGAACTCAATAGTGAAGAGTAGGAAAAGCAAATATCTCCGCTTTAGCCTCATTAGAAGTTATTGGTATGAGGAATATGGGAATCGTACCTGTTTGGACCAGGAGACTTATATACCTGGTTCATTTGTAGTTGAGATTAGGCTTAAAGCAACAGTATCAGGCCATCATGGACTAAGCACTAATAATCTAATGAACTGTATTTACAGTTTCTGCCTCATTAATGGAAGAGGTAGGTATGGTTTCATGACAGGTTTGTTTGCCACAGAGATGGTGTATCAGAGTTGATCAGTTGCTATATAATTCTGACCTTTGCTTCTTACGTGTTCAGTATTTCAGAATCACAGAGAGTTACATTGTGGTATTAATCTTTATGGTTCCCCCAGGCCCTATATACACGAACACTACCTGTTCCTCATTTTACTGGTTTTAATTGTATATGAGCTCCAGGAATCTTACTCTATCATTATCAAAGCACAAAGGCTAAGGTCTTATGTTGTTGTTAGTGTCATTGTTATTTAGCTAATTGCACTGAAACGTAATACTACTGCAGTGCCCACAAAGGTGAACTGATATATTTTTAATTTTATTTATACTTTGATAATTTCAGTTTTTGATTTCCTTTTCTCTTTCTTCAATTTATGGGATTGAGAGTTGGGAGAGGGGGTAGGTGAACATGAGATGAACATAAAACTGGGTTGGTAGGAGATGGGGAGCATCTGAGAGTAACTGGGAGAGGGAATATAATTTGACCAAAATATATTCTATGAAAAACAATCTCAATACCCATAAAGCATTTTCATAACATCTATCACCCACTGACCAACTCTTTCCAGACCCTTGTCTCTGCACATCCGTTCCCAATTTCATGTCTTCTCCTCCTCCTGCTCCCACTTCTTCTTCTTTTGTTAACCTGCTGAATCAAATTCATACTGTTCATATACAGATGGAAATAGGCCTCTCTAAGGGAGAATGAGGAAGCTATCAGGGCCCATATCCCTCAAGAAAATTGATTCAC
Source organism: Peromyscus californicus insignis (assembly GCF_007827085.1). Classification (NCBI taxonomy): domain Eukaryota; kingdom Metazoa; phylum Chordata; class Mammalia; order Rodentia; family Cricetidae; genus Peromyscus; species Peromyscus californicus. The sequence continues at coordinate 31,059,994 of NW_026294447.1, read as the reverse complement.
ATTTCGCTCACTAGTTATCTACTTCCCATAGCTTGATCTTTTACAGACAATAACAGCTGTGGTGAGTTCATGGCTACAACAGCCTTATCTTAGCCCAAAGATAATGTTTCACAACAGTACTCTCTATCCACTGGACCACACAATCTTTCCAGCTGCCGTTCCATGATGCTCCCTGCGTTATGAGAATAGAAAGGAGTGGGGAGATGTCCTATTTAGTGGTGAGCTCTTGACAATCATTCTCTGTATTTTTACAATTTGTTCTGTGTCTTAATGTTGACATCTGTGTTAACCTCTGTTCATTGAATTCATTAATTCATTCATTAAGAAAGATTTTCTGATCAAAAGTAAGACTTGAACTGGTCCTTGGGTATAAAGGGATGATTTTAGAAGGTAATTTAATAAACTGATATTTTAAAGTTGAATTATTTTCTCATTTACATAAATGCAACCATACTTACAAGAGCCTAAGTTATCCTCCTGTTCTTTGTGATATAAAATGGATGAAAAATCTCAAACTATTTAATTTTTAATCTCTGATCATATATCTAAATTATAAGTTTTTCAAATGTGGAATTTAAGACCAATTGTTTTTCTTTTAGAAATAATGATTTGTAGACACTAACAAAACTTCTAAATGAAAGGTTGGTCTTTTTCTCATGTAACATCAGTGTTTTGGATTTTACAGCTAAAATATACTGCTTTCCAAATGAGACCACATATTGGTGACAAATCTGTTTATTTATGTATTTAGAAACCAAGGAATATAGTCAACTTTATAATAAATGACACCCACTAGAATTGGGAGCTATATAAAACATTCTAATGAACCAAATAAAAAACTGAGATTGACTATATAAAGAAGATATGCATGTACACTTGAAAAACATGTAGTAGATAGTTTCCAATAATCACTGACAACAAAATAACACAATTTGTAATGGACAAAAATATCACACTCCAGCAGGAATTGAGTAGCCCTAGATTTGGAGCTTTGGAGACCAATATAGTTTCTTCCAGATCACTATAATTTGCTATGCAATTAGTGCTGTATATTTGTGACTGTGTCATAGTAAATTAGTATAGATTTCTACTATAATTTTCATCTATAAATGTTACCAATTACTACAAACTTGTAGTAGGTAAATCCAGTGTAGTACAGTATATAAATTGTGTTGCTTCAAAGCCTTATTTACTCATTTAGTTTTATTTAGAACTTACTTGGAGAATAGTTTTAGTTTTACAACAAATCTGAACAGTAAATACAATTTTTCACACAATTTCCAGAACATCTGCTCAAACTCCCTACTACTAATAGCAGACTGTTCCCTTTCTTACAACCCATGAATTAACATTGGCATAGCATTATCACCCCCCATTCTGTGAGAGTTCCTTATCACTGTTGTATACATTGTGGATTTTACACACTAGCTTATAACTGCTTTTATAGCATCCTACTGCAAAATTCTCTCTGCTACACACACTTGCTTTCTCAATCCCCAAATCTGAAAACTACTAGGTTTTTGTTGTCTTCATAAATTTACTTTATCACTATCTTATTACTGGGACTATATATGTGGAATTTTCAGATTTGCTCCTTTTACTCAGGCATACATACCTACGGCTGTTCAGTTCCTTTCCATCACTAGAAAGTTCATTTTTTTTTTAGTTCAGAATAATATTCCCTGGCCTGGATGTGCCACAATTTATTTATGCATTTACCTATCAAAGTGACTTCTGGCTCTTTTCAGCTGAGGAACTTATGAATAAATTTATTGTAATAGTCTTCACATAGCCTTTTGTTTCTACATATTTCAGCACATCTAGAAGAATACAAGAAAAATAATGACTGAACTATACAGTAAAATACCTTTATTTTCATAAAATTAGACAAACTGTTTCAAAGCAGCCATGCCATTTTACTTTCCAACAAGTGAGTGAGAGTTTGGTTGTTCTAAATTCTCATCTATATTGGTGTTTGTAGTATTTTAAATTATATTCTATCTTTGCTATTAAATTTGTTATTTGACAGTTTCATAATCTGTGTAATGCATTCTGATTACTTTCATTCCCACCTTCTTAAATCTCTTTCCCACCCTTGTCAACTTGCCTCCCCAATACAGGCCATTTTTCCTTACCCGTGTTTTATTTTTCTTTGTGCCCCCGGGTATAACCAGTTTAAATAGTGCAAGAACTGTAGCTTCTGTGAGTTCATGGCTGCAAGCTAAGTCATACCCAGAACACAGCGTTTCATCATTGTCTTTGTTAGGGTTACTATTTCTGCGATGAAACACCATGACCAAAGCAATTTGGGCAGGAAGGAATTTATTTGACTCACCCTCCCACAGCACTGTTCATCATTAAAGGAATTCAGAACAGAAACTCAAGCAGAGCAGCAACCTGGTGTCAGGAGCTGATGCAGAAGCCATGATGGGCCCTGCTTATTGGCATGATCTTCATGGATTGCTCAGCCTCTTTCTTAGAGAATCCAAGGCAACCAGCCCAGTGGTGTCACCACCCACTATGGGCTGGGTCCTATACCACCAGTCACAAATTAAGAATATGCCCTATGCACTTGCCTGCAGGTTGATCTTATGGGGGCGTTTACTTAATTGAAGTTTCCTCCTCTCTGGTGGCTTTAATTTGTGTCAAATTGACATAAAACTATCTAGCATGATCAGCCTTCTCTAAATCATTCAGTTCATTTCTTACATCCTATCTGCCCCTTTCACAATATTCTCATAGTTTTGAGCATTCATCTGCATCATTTTCTCAACTGCCTTAAGCAAACAATAATTTCAGCATTCATCATTCACTGTAAAGGCTAAGGGTGGCATTTGTCTGTCAGTACAATTATAGATTAATTATCAGTATAATTGTAGAAGGTAGTTTGATGCTTCTTCTTAGACCCTCCTTGGTTCCAGGTTTTTGACCAGGTTACAGTTACAATGTTGCATTTGTTGCTGTGAATCAGGCCTCTAATTGAATCAAAAAGCAGTTGATTGCCCCTATAACAGTTGTTACCAATTTCACTAGTGGGCGTAACCTGCGTGGTCAATTGCTATTTTGTTTCTTAGAACTCACATCTGGGTAACACTGCGTAAGTCTCCCCATCTCTTCCAGCAGCCCTCACTGCACCTTCTAGCATTAGGAGTGTTAGATGGCAAAAGGAAATATCTGGCTTGCCCTCTCTGTACCTTGTAACATTGTGATATCTCAATTAAGAGGATTTTATCCCCTGTCTCTGTTGTTCAATCAAGAGAAACAATATGCTGATGCACAACTAAATGCTTTACACTTACCGAGGCAGATTCATGGTAAGAAAAGATTCTCTACATGCTATTTGAGGAGAAAAGCAATCAACATATCATGCAGCTACAAAGTTCGCAATTTACAACAGCACGACGAGTACAAGATGCACTGGTATAATAGTGACATAACAGCTATAGGAATAACCAATTACTTTTTGATTAAATTTATGATCCACTCCATTTATTGGAGTCAATACTTGAGCCTTAGGAGAATTCTAGTACCATTATTCTGCTCAAGGAACAGAGCAATGCATGACACCTTAAGCATACTGCTATAGCCATCAATCAGAGTATTACTAAACCCTCATCAGAGAAAATTCTTCTTTCAACCGATGGTAATTAACATAGTGACTCAAAACTGGACAATGTGCACTGAGTTACAGAATTTGGAGCAATTTGTCTTAAATGAGATGACATATCAAACCCTTTACCTCAAGGATTAGGGATCTATGAAGAAGAGGAGGCAGAAAGCCTATAAAAGTAAAAAATGGTGGATGACTGCAAGGAAATGGGACCTTCCAGACACAACTGGACTGATACAGATACGAACTCACAAACACTGTGAAGGAAAACAGAGGAAATACACAGGTTCAAATCAGACAGTCCCAGCAGTGAGAAAAGCAGGTGAACACCAAGTTTCACTCCAAAATTAAAAGCTGATAGAAATTAATTCTTTCTAGGAAATAGAAAATTAGTTTCTCTAATAGAGTGTCACAGGGTGCACTCCAAGGAAAGCCCTATTCTCCCCCAAAGTCTAGCGGGGGCAACAAAAACAGGCACAATGTTGTTTTTTGTTGTTGTTGTTGGAATTGGGTTTTTTGTTTTTGTTTGGATATTTTTTCTTGTAATTTTTAAAAAGTGTTTAATTTTGCTTGATGAGAGAGAGAGAGAGAGAGAACAGGAAGTCAATTAGGTAGGGAGATACAGAGGATCTGGGAGGAGTTGGGGGCGGGGAAAAGAATGATGTAAATATAATGTATGAAACTTGTAAAATAAAAATGCTAACAAAGGAACAATATAGAAGACATGAAGTTAGAAGTCATACTTAGTTTGGAGTAGATCTACATGTATTTAAGGCAAAGAGGAGTGTGGGGTAAATACGGTCAAAGTATGTGATATAAATTCTCAAATAGATAATAAAATAATTTTAAAGAAAAGATATTCTGCCAGGCGGTGGTGGCACATGCCTTTAATCCTAGCCCTTGGGAGGCAGAGCCAGGTGGATCTCTGTGAGTTCAAGGCCAGGCTAGTCTACAGAGCATGATCCAGGACAGGCACCAAAACTACACAGAGAAAGCCTGTCTCAAAAAAAAAAAAAGATATTCTTGTTTAATGAGCAAAATGTTGGAGGCATTATGATACATGATCTCAAATTGCACCACAGTAATAAAAAAGCATGGAATGAATGGCACAAAAACAGATATATACATAAATGGAATAAAATAGAAAACCCAGATTTAAATCCCAACAATTCCAGACACAGGATTTTTAACAGAAGGTCCAAAATATATTCTGGAGAATGCACAGCATCTTCAGAAAATAGAGTTGGGAAAACTGGATTTCTACCTGCAGAAGAATGAAATTAGATCCCTCTTTGCTTACACAAAATTCAACTCCAAATGAATCAAAGATCTCAACATAAAACCTGAAAAGCTGAACATCTAGAAGAAGGTAGAGTACTTGCTACAAAACATAGGCATAGGCAAAGCCTTTCTAAACAGAACTCCAGTTGTTCAGGACATAAGGTGAAGGACTGACCAATGGGAACTTATGAAACTAGAATCTTTGGTACAGAGAATGACAGAAAACTGAGGGAAGAATCAGCCTATACAATGGAAGAAATTATTTATCATTTATACATCTGATGGTAGATTATTATAAATGTACAATGGAAGGAAATATTTATCAGCTATACATCTGATGGCAGATTAATATAAGACTACATGAAGTATTCACAGATCAAAACATTAAAAGAATGAACAACTTAATCAAAATATCAAGCACAGCTAAACAGAAAGTTCTCAAAGGAAGAAATACAAACAGATATATTTATTTATAAATATTAAACATTTTTAGAAAGTGTTAAACATCATTGGCCATTGAGAAAATGTGTTATAAAACTGCTTTGAGATTCCATCTCATCTATGATAGAATGAGCATCATCAAGAAGTCTTATCAGCAAATGTTCGTGAGGATTTAGGGAAATGACTAATTAGTAATTAATTTTTATTTGTTATCAAAATCATTGTAATAATCATCTCTCTGATTTATTTGAATTCCCCAATTACATATGATATTAGTATTTTCACATACCTAATTTCCATCATTTATCTTTGACAAAGTGAAGGTTTTGATATTTGGCCTGTTTTCTAAATGAGTACCTTATTTATTATTAAAGTATTATACAAATTTTTTGCAAATTTTATTTACCAAATGTTATTAAATGCCTTTAGCAATTCTTTTTCTCCTATTCTGTTGTCTGTAGCCATGTCATATTACCACTAACTTTTGTTGAATAAACATGATTTTACTTTGTTTGGTAATGTAAGACGATGTTTCATTTTATAGCTAAGGGTAGCATCAAACTCACTCTGTAAAAAGTCTGACCTGAAACTCATGATTCTTTTGCTTCAGCCTTCCCAGTACTGGAATGGTAAGTCCCATTACTATACAAATTTTAATGATAATAAAGTTACCAATGAAATTTTTGTGGCTTATGCACCTGGTATAGAATTAAAAAAAAACATTTTCTTAGTAAAAATATTTCACTCCTAGTTATATCCCTAAAGGACTTTATATTCTACTACAGAGGTGCTTATATGTTTATTTATATTTTATTTACAATAGCTAGGAAATGCAGTCAATTTAGTTGTCCATCATAAATAAATGAATAAGAAGCAAATATGGTACAAATACAAAGTGGAATATACTTTAACTATAAAGAAAAAATGAAGTAAAAAATGCTGATAAATGCTGGAACTTGACAAAAAGAAAACAAAAACAAAAACAAAAACAAAAAAAACCCAAAACTACATAATGAGAAAGATAACTCAAGCTCATGATACCACATACTTTGGTGGCAGGACAGAAAAAAATAATTTTCAAACCAACTAGGAAATTTCCTTCCTTCTAGTTAGCATTTATGGTGCTGGAACTTAATATTCAGGCTGCTCTCAGAAAAAAGACATCCAATGTGAGGGTATCTGAATCACACGATGCACATAAGATAATGTTATTTCAGGCATCTTACTACAAACATCTTACTACATGTATCCTTAAAAACAGGTGAAATGTTGATAATAATAGATATAAACATTTGGATTGTGGAAGTTTTACAATGATCCCATGGATTCCCCATCAGTATGCACACCTAAAAGACCTATAAAATAAGCAAAATAGTAACAGCTACATATCTTGAAATAAAATTTCTGCAAATAAGAGCTAGGTGGATCTCTGTGAGTTCGAGGCCAGCCTGGTCTCCAAAGCGAGTTCCAGGAAAGGCGTAAAGCTACGCAGAGAAACCCTGTCTCGAAAAACCAAAAAAAAAAAAAAAAAAAAAAAAAAAAAAAAAAAAAAAAAAAAAAAAAAAAAAATTTCTGCAAATAGATATAATGATTCATTTAAATATAATTAATGAAATTAGGGTTTAATTTCAACATGTTTGTTTAAATGTACAAGACAATCACATAAATTTATTTGTTAGGCAGTTACAATAAGTAATGATAATATTTTGCTCTTCCAGCATTAATAGGACATATTGAGTTCCACTTTGCAAAAGACCCTCTAACATTTTAAAAGTACGTTCTCTTAACTATGGTACCAAATTTGCATCAAAAACACTTATTTCGTTTATATAATCTCATTGGACTAAACTCTGTATAATTACAATTTGTCACTGATCATTTATTTCCTTTGTTTTGCAGAATAAACTGTTAATGATGTCTGTATTCCTAATATTATTATTATTAATTATTCAATAATTTTAAAAAATAATGCATTCTTACTGACTTTATGAATTAATATGGAATCAATTCTTCCATATAACATAAATCTTGGAAATATGTTTCATGTGAGCACTCATTTCTCTTTCATGCAGGAAATGTTTTTTAGTTAGACATTATAATTGGTTGTGAAATAATAGCCATCATTAGTAAGGCTGACATTCTTTATTCTCACTAGTAAAATTTTTATTTTTGTGTATTAAACAACTAGGAATTCAAGTGAAACAACTGTGAAAATGAAATGACAAAATGATTAAAATAATATATTCATACAATCAGTGAACCTAGAGATGAGAATATTTTGTTTCAATACTTATTAAAGGATAGAGAATTTTTACCAAATGATGTAATTTTAAATGTATTTATCTAGATCTACATAAGAAACAATGTGTCCTATTTTATTAATAGGCAATTTACTTAGATGGAAACAAAAACTCAGTATGTTTTATAGAAAAGCAACATGTATCCATTAATGATGAAAAGTTTACCAAATTCTGCATTTCCAAGAAATTCAAAGATTTCAACTTTTAACATTGCACTTTCTTTTACTTTAGAGAAATAAATAGTCCTTGAATAAAATGTATCATTACAAAGAAAGGTCAAGAGATGGTAATATCTACCCTAAGTTACAAAGGTAGTAAAAATGTATTCAGAGAATACCCTAAATAGAACTTCAAGAAATTAAAAGATGATTGGGTCAAACTCATCCTTCCATTAAGTCTCCCTAAATTCATATATATACAATTTATGATGCATTTTTGGATATAGGTATATACATATATGTATAATACAAAATATACAGATTACAGAAAGGACTAGTTTCACACCAGGGTATATGCATTTTTCACAGTCTCTCCCGTCATCTGCTAGGTTTGTTCTAATATTCTCTCTTGAAAAACTTGAATGAAATCCTATGAAAACACCTTCCAAACCACATCATGGATTTCCACATAAACCTAGACTTCAACTATAGAATTATTACATAAATTATTCAAATAATGACCATAAACATTTAGTTTATTACTGTTTAAAGTAGTAAATCTGCTATACTGCTCAAACCTTTATGCTGAGTACAGCATTATTACTGTGGAGAAAAAAAGTTAATAGGTTTTGCATTTTCTAAAAATGCAGCTTATTTTGTGCTGACTAAGTCTTGGGGGTACACAAAAGAAATAGTCCCAGCATGCCAGATTAATAAGCAAATGCACATGAAATAGAGAAGATAAAGCAGAAATTAAGTGTGAGAGTTAGAGGAATTTTTGTATTATGTCAGTTTCTTCTCCTGAAAATTATATAATTTAAAAAGAGTTATCCAGGGTTCTTTCTAATTATTAATTATTAAAATTTATATCTCAAAGCACATGGAGGAGGGATTGAGACAGTTACTATTACCATGGAGCTAAAAATTGCTTTATTTAAAATAGGTGCATCTCTTGTTATAGTTTATGTGTTCACTTGGAGACAATGAACTTGTCCCTATTTGTGACTAAGATAAGAATAATTTTATTCTTCTGTCGAGAATCCTCTGTTTAGCTCTGTAGCCCATTTTTTTAATTAGATTGTTTGATATTTTGAAATTTAATTACTTGAGGTCTTTATATATTTTGAAGATCAGCCCTCTGTTAGATGTGTTATATTTTAGAAGTAGTCTCCTGTGCTCCAGGAGTCCAGTTGAAGAGAGAGAGAAGAGGGTTCTATGAGCAAGGGGCATCAAGACCATGATTTGAAACGTACAGAGACGACCAAACCAAGCTAGTGGGAACTCATGAACTGTGGACCAATAGCTGTGGAGCCTCCATGGGACTAGACTAGTCCCTCTGTAGAAATGAAACAGTTATGTAGCTTGATCTGCTTAAGGGGACCCTTGGCAGTGGGATCAGGATTCATCCCTAGGACATGAACATGCTTTTTGGAGCCCACTACTACCGATAGTGGGACAACTTAGACAGCCTTGGTACAGGGGGAGGGGCTTGGACCTGCATCAACTCAGGATTATCAGGCTCCGTTGACTCCCCACAGGAGGCTTTGCATTGGAGGAGGTGGGAATGGGGCTTGGGATGGGGGGAAGACTGGGGGGGGAGGGAGGGGAGAGGATCTATGGTTGGTATGTAAAATGAATAGAAAATGTCTTAATAAAAAATTAGACCTGAAAAAATATAACAAATTTATTAATAATGAGAACTGCAGTACTTGATTGCAGAAGTTGAGTAGTTACATTTATACATGAGACATAGCCTTTAGTATTATTGATGAACCATCAAGAGAATACATAGAATTTATGTTCTTGTGCCCCTTTATATTAGATACAAAAGTAAGTTTGCTCAAACAACTATGGTTAAATAATACTAGACTCTATAAATGTTCATTTAGTAACTTCCGAGTATAACTCACACTGATATATGAACTCATCAGAAATACAAAATTAAAAGAGTTGAGGAAGGTAGAGAAATGAGCTCAGTGTTTACATTTTCCTCAAATTCCTATGCTGAACCCTACCTCAGATGGCAGCTAATTCTTACGAGGTGAAGACATGATGGGGTGATGAAATGGGATTACAATCTTTATAAGAAACCCAAGAGAGACCCCTTACTCTTTCTGCCAATGAAACAGACAGTATGAAGACAGTGAGAAGCAGGTTGTCACTAATAAATGGTGTTAGTAGCAACTTGGCCTTAGGGTTTCCATGTTTAGAGCTGAAATACATAGTTATGCTGTTTACGTATTACTTATTTTATTGCTACCTAGAGTAAAACAATATTTCTTTCAGCTCTTGTTTAAATGTGACTAATTTACTCATTCTCATTTTCTGATTGCATAATGTTTAGCTTTCTAAAAAGAATAAAACTTCAAAGGCCAAACTCCTTAGTCGTTTTTCTTTTCTTTTCCTATTTTTTTCCGTGTGCATTCCACCCATGATGAACTATTTTTCACTTTCATCCTTGTGAGTTCCTTCTTTGGGAGCACTGTTCAAAATGAAGCAGCTCAAAAGAAAGATGCCCTAATTTCTACAGTTGCAGGAATTGTTCTTCTTTTTTTTTTCTTTTCTTCAACAGTGGAGTGTTTAGTTTTCAGTGGAGACTCATTTTCATCTTCTTTTCATTTTTCCAGTTTTCAGATCTGCCTCCTCTTCACAGTTCACATTAATTATAGTTAGGCATTAGTTCTTCTTTGTTAATAATTGATACTCTATTACATGGCTTGATCACCATGAAAGCACAATGTGAGAAGTTTTTAAGGCGGGACAGTGGATGTTGTTACTGACTGTTATCCATATTAAATTAAACATTTGTTAAAGTGTACACAGGGTATGAATTAATTTGTGCTTGAGTAAGAATAGGTTGGTTCAATTTGTGCTAAGAAAAAGCTAGAATGAGTATTTTGGAGATAGTAACAGTCATTTTTCAACCCCATGTGATTACACTAAATCAGTGGTTCAGTCTAATTGGAAGATACAGATCTAATCAACTGATTACTGCAGTACTTGTAATCCTGGGCATCCTGAGTATGAAAGAAATAGATGCTGTGCCACTATGAAAAGGCCCAAATGTAAGACACATATGAAACTCTGTATAGATTTTCATTAGCTAATTACAATCACTCCAGCCCATGTATTAAAGTATCTCCCCGTGAGACAAGCAGATAGGAGTAGAATGCTGGAGAGTCAGGATTCTGCCACGGGCTTACCTGATAAACCGAAATGAAGACAATTTTCTCTCTACCCATGGAAAGTCCTGAGGGATAACAAATTCTGATGTTAGAAAGAACTAAATTTGATAAAATTGCTTAGCTACCAAGTTTTAATATTAAAGGAGAGATTATTTGCAGGCATAACATAAAGCCTTTTAATCAAATACAGATTCAGCCTGAATATCTATGTGAATTTTGACATCTTGAGGGAAAAAGTTTGTAGGTAAATATTAAAATCTCTATTCTCTCAACTTTAAAAATTATCAAAGCACACTTGCAAGGTTGAACAACAAAGAGAAGTGATGAATCTTTCTTCTGTAGACATCTGCTCTTAACAGCATGTACGATCAAAGATTTAGGAGTGAGTTTCCCAGTATAGCAGCAGGCACCAGAGGAAATGTTGATCTGGGGCTAACGCCTCTCACTGATCAAGACACAGTGCAGAAGCTGATTCTGCAGGTGTGATTTCAGAGTCAGAGAAGGATTAAATTCTCAGGAGAGTGCACATCCTTTAAAAAGTTTGGGTAATATGGCAGGAACAAAAAGCCAATGATTCTATAATACCAATTTTTCAATACTTCATTTATACAAGAATAAGAGGTTTGAGATGTAAGACAGGCAATTTCGAATTGCACCCATACTGTGTCATTTTTAAAATATAAGATAATCCATATTTATTAAGCAGTAATACAGAGTAGAGTAGAAGCTGTAGTCTTAACTTTCAAAATGTCCGTGATATGGACTCAAGATACAGCCTGATCACTGGGTACATGCCTAGCACTTGTGAATCCCTGAATTCAGCCCTCAACAATGAAAAAATGAGATATATTAAGATTGTCTATAGAAAAGCCAGTACTGGCATTTATATTCACTAGTCACACAGTAAAGTTCAATGCGGAAGGGTTATCACCTTGGCAGTATTAACACCTTCTTATTCTACAATACTTTTAGCATTACATTTTTACTTTGGCCATGTTATCAAAGTATTATGTAATGTTTACTAGATGGGACTTCAGACTTATGCACCTGAAACTAAGTTCCCCTGAATATAAAGGTGATATTGATAGACTGTGCTGCTATAAAGCTTAGAGAATAGAAGGATGGAGAGAACACATCCACTCACTGGCAAATGAGTTAAGTGTGAAAGTAGATTATTGATGCTGTATAATTTATTTAGCTGACCTTTTTCCTGGATTCCACTTACCTCTATTATTCACAGTGGAGCAACAGGCTACATAAGATTTGCACAAATGACTTGACTCATACTGATGAGATCCCAGCCAAAGTATAGGGTGACTGAGGATTCCAGATAGATAAGCATGTGGGGAGATATTCAGCACTGAATGACATTTGCTTAGTCTCTGGGAAGGAGAGGGCCTAGAGACTGAATTCAAGCACTTCCACATGATGAAGCTCTACAAATCTTGCCTACCTGAGCATGATGCAGTTTCATGTTTTTTCCTCATACATCAATGCTCAGTAATGGTTGCAAGTCCTGTGAACATGAAGGCTTCCTCTTTGAGATTCAGATTTCACCATATGTATCTTTTCATTGGTCTTGTTTTTAATAGCATGCCTCATGATAAAACTCTAACCACAAGTGTGACACTTTCTGTACTTCATTAAAGAAGATTATTTGCACAACATCATAGTACTAGGGAGCTCAGAAGCCTTGAGGTTAGAGTCAGTGTCACAAGTCAAGACAGTTCCATGACAACTATTTGACCTGTGACATCTTAGTTAATTCAGTATAACTAACATCAAAGCTACAGTGCCCCTATCCAGCTTCTAAATGGTCAATAATGAGTCCTGCCCCTTGGTGTTCACACCTTGATAGACCCATAGGAAATAGCAGAAGTAATTATACGTTCTCTTTCCCTCCGTTTCTGTCATTCCTTTGCTTGTTGCTATGTTAGGAGTCCGCTACTAGTAATCAGCCCTATAGAGATATGAATGTAGAGGGATGAAAGCTACTCTATAGCTGCCAACTACCATTTGAGGCATCTTGAAATAGTATTCTCTTGTACAATGAGAATTAGGCAGACCACAATCCTTTCTGACTCTGGGGGTGAAACATCATAAGACACACAAATGGAAATTCTGGTCTTGTATTCCAGTCCCTTGGAAACCATGTGAAGTAATGTTTGTTCTCTAAACTGGCTAATGGTGGAGGTAGTTATATGGGGAAAGATAATTGAGACACAAAGCAATTTATGCCATCTTTTCTCTTTTAGTTATATTAATTGATAGTATTTCTTCATACATTTTCTAGTTAGGACGGTGTAAAGACCCTGTGATCGTTGGCCTGTAACGGCATCTGGAACTTCCAGTTTGATAAGAAGGAAGCAGTTTAGAAGTGGGACTTCTCTGCACTAAATCAAGATAGATATTATTCCAAAGAACACGTGTAGTATCTACAGCAGTATGTAATTAAAATATAAGTAGCTTTATTTCCTTAAAAAATACAAATCATGATAGTTATATTCACTATAAAATATAAAAGATATTTAAATGAAATATCAAGCAATTGTTCATTAACAATACAACTAAAATAAAGCATTATAGGCTAATATCCAACTTGGACTATATAATTAATCTTGAGGTGTATGTTTCTTTTACTCAGAAAGCTATTTGAAAAAATATCACTGTTCTCTTGGTGGCTCATCTGCATTCATTACAAAGTCCTTAATTACTCAGAACAAAGTGTTTATTGTTACTATTTATCTAGTTGGTACTTAAAGTTAATATGTCAGTTGAGTTTAAACTTTCATATCTTTATGCCTATCTATTATGTCTTCAAATAATTTATTCTATTTATTTTTGTATTAAGTCAGCCCTACATATCTAATTCACTTTCCTGTATTTTCTTTATATTAAAAAAATAAATTGTAAATATTCTTACATGTTAAAAGCATTACTACTAACTTACAAACTAGTTTGGATTTTGCTTAGTAAATCACAAATTTTAATCATATAAATTCTACATTTGGAATACAAGCAAAAAATAATTAATTGGATGAGGTGTTAACAGAATAGTGGTTTTATTATTAAAACCATTGAAGGCTTACCAGAATTACTATTTTGTTTCTCTATACTATGCTTTTGTACTTTTTTTTATGAGAACCATGGTATGTCATCTTCATTTCCTCATATATTCTGTAGAATTGCGGAAAACAGTCTTGAACTTGAGGTTTCTACTGAACTAAGACAGACAGGACTCTTAGATGTTATGAAGGTAAAAACGATTATCACAGAAATCAAATACATAAAAGAAACGAGTAAAGAAAATTGATTCAAGGCCTTCAGCATTTAACATATTATTTGACTGATATTCTGCATTGTTTCTATACCCATTTCCCACAAAACCTTACTTTAAAAGCATTCCGCTCCTAGGATTCCCCGAGCATGCCAGGCTGACTGAAATTCCCATGACTTTGTTATCTGTGTTTTTACATACGTTGTTTCTTCAGGTTCCATTGGGCCCTCCACAGATAATTGAAACCATCTCTCACAAGTGCGGCCTCACATGCACCTTTCTTCTGAACAGAGTTTGGTTATTCTTCCCTCTATACCCATCAGCTCATTTGCGCAGATGTCTAATAACCGTTCCTTGTTAAATCGTTTCATAATGTAACAGTTTTATTATTTGTTTTGAAAATGTAGCAATAGTGTGTTTACTAACATTGATATTTGTGATGGGAGAGTGCATTTTCTTCTTCATATATAAATATCATGGAGCTTGATAAAAATTGTCAATGAGAAGACCAGTTAGGCTTCATTCACACATTGTAATATTAAAGAACCACCTGTGAACCAGAAGATATCAAGCAAATGCTTAAAGCACTCCCCAAGCCACGGTGCTGTGAGCAAAGCATAAATATGAATTATTTTGACCTTTTATGATCATCTGTTATACAAAGGCAAACTGAGCTACTTAAGTTCATTTGTCTGTAGTTGATTAGTGTATGGAGGTGGGCTTACATCGAAATGACACTTCCTTTTGTTTTGATTAGAACTCGAAGTCAGAGGAAAGAGCAGAGCATAAATTTGGTGTTGCTCGCATAGATATAGACAGGTGGTCTCAAGGTATCAAAAGTATGGCTCCTGTTTTTTTTTTTTTCAGTAGGATTTATAAATGTTTGATAAACTGTTGAAAATAGAGAAAAACATGTCCATCATGAGATAGTCTTTGTCACTGTTCCATATGTCTATAAATAGAAGAGACTGGAATTACTGGATGATTGTTTGATACTTATTCAAAAACAATATCTTTGCAAAGATTATGAATAATTTTAGGAATGTGCCTCATGTTTGGAGGCAAAATGTGTAAATTATTAGAAATTACCTCATGAAGTTACATGATTTTAGTCAGAGTTAAGATTGTATTTTGGTTGGAAAAATCTTGATAACAATAATGTTTCAAATAGATGAATAAAAAAATATTATTTTTCTATAATATTTATAAGTCAACAGAGATATCTTAGTCTAACACTTTGAAATCATTTAATATCCTTTTATGTTTATATATTTAATAATTGAATTAATTAAAACTTTGATGCAGCTTCAAGGATATAAATAAATGATATACATATGATTTAAAAAGCATATGATATACACAAGAAGCACACAAACTGCATGAAAAAATAACACATACCATGCACAGGGATGCTTTAATTCAGAATGAATCTATTATGTAGATGGCTAGCACCACTTATATATATTATATATAATTTAGGTAAATACAAAATAATATGCCTCTTTAAGACTTTTTTCAAACCCACCTCACTTCCTCTACTTCTGCATTTACCTCTCTTTCCAATAAACCCTTCTCTATTTTTCTTACTTTCTTCTTAATATCATTTGTATCCTATTCACCATCCTAAGATTCCCTCTCCTGTAGTGACTGTTGACTTTCTTGTTTTCTGTGGTTTCTCTGAGTTATATACTCATATCTGAGGATTTGGACTAAGAACCATAGTTGAGAAAGACTATTTGACTTCCTGGGTCTGGTTACCTCACTAAGTAGAATATTTTCT
This sequence comes from Peromyscus californicus insignis, assembly GCF_007827085.1. Lineage (NCBI taxonomy): Eukaryota > Metazoa > Chordata > Mammalia > Rodentia > Cricetidae > Peromyscus > Peromyscus californicus. Next base: position 31,043,962 of record NW_026294447.1, on the reverse strand, counting down.
ATTTCATCTATTAACCTGCAAATTTAATTTCAGATTTTTTTCAGCCTTATAATATTTCAATGTACATATTTTTCATTATCCATTCTATTTGTGATGGGGTATTTGAGTTATTTCCACTTCCTAGTTATTATAAACATGGCTGAGCAAATATCTGTGAGGTAGGATGTTGAATCCTTTGAGTATGTTCTCAAAGGGGTAGCATAGCTGGATCATATGGTAGAACTTAAAGAAACGAATCAATAGAGCAGAATAGAGAGCCTATATAGTCTATAAATAAGCTTAGATAAACACATTTATTTGATTTATGATGAAAAAAATAGAAGCACTCCATGAGAAAAGAACAATATACTGGACAAATGATACCAAAGCAACTTCACATTAACAGGGAGTGAGGTGGCCAAAGGTAGAATGTACAAATCCAACTTTCTCAAAAAATAATTTATAAATGGCTATAAACTCAAGGGCAAAATTAAACTATAAACTCCTGAAACCTAATCGTCCTTGCTTTTGATCATAAAAAAATCAACTCTAGCATTACCTACAATAATTATAATCATTGTGGTGTCAAAGAGATGCTCAGTGGTTAGGGATACTTGTCTTAAAACCTGGTGATGGGAGTATGATACCCTAGACCAACATGGTGGAAGGAGAGAACTAACTCCTGCAAGATGTTCTTCCATCTTTATCATGATCCCCATTTCACATATAACATATATAAAATTTTAAACATAAAATGTTAATTTAAAATTTTAATTACTGACTTGAAACTAAAATACTTCTGTACTTTGACCAATATGATCAAAGTATGTGGGAAATTATTTCCTTAAGACATCCACAAGTGCTTTTCCGGTGTTGATAAAGACACTTCAGTTGCTTTTCTCCTCACTATAACTAGATACCTGACAAGAAGAAACTTCAGGGAGGGCAAGTTTATTCTGTCTCATGGTTTGACAGGATACAGTCTTGGCAGAAAAAGCATAGTGGTAGAAATATTGGAAGGACAGGAGTATGTAACACTAGCTACCTATCTTCCAGAACTGCCACAATCTCACAAAGAAACATCACCATCTGAGGATCAAGCATTTGGACACTGGAGTCTGTTGATAACATTCTACACTTGGCCCCTGTGAGCTCATGGTTTCTAATATTAAAAGCATTTACTATAGCTTCAAAATCCCCACTGTCATAACAGATTTAACTTTACACAAAGTTCTGTAGATGTAACCAACCATCTTATTAAATAAGAAACTCAGAGCCGATTCAGAGAAGAAAGCCATGAGGTCAGAGCTGAAGTATCCCTATCCCAAAAGGGAGGAAAAGGGGGGTAGCAAAGAATGACCAAACCACAGGTGGATTTAAAGTCAGCATACAAACATTAAATACTTATGCTCCAAGTCTATCACCCAGGACTGGAGGGAATTATCTACATTCCAACAGAATTCTTTAACCACATCTTCCTTTCTCCTGCCTACAGTGATTGTAGCTTCTCATTTCGGGCTCAAGTATCCTCAGCAAATGCACCACATTTTTGTCCTATCAAATGTACCAAGATAATGACTGAAGCCTGAGGTTCATCTTTAGAGCTCCATATGTATCCTATTTAGGAGTTTCATGGAAGGAATCCAGCCTTAACATACATCATTAGACTTCAGTGCCTTCTGAGAACCTTCCTACAAGCCTCCATTACTGGATATCCTTTGTATTCTGCATTCCAACAGAACAAGAACAAGCACCATTCAGAGATAGCAAATTCTGCTGCAACCTCAAGGTGCAGCCTGCCCCTCTTGGACCAGAGCTTCAGCGGCCTTCATATACCTCTTAAAGTATATCTGAGACAATACTTCCTTAGGTTGCTATGACTCAGAATGGTACCCTGGATGTTGACTTTGTATTAAGAAACCTCTTCAAAAGTTTTGCAAATGTGTATGTATTGCTAAAACTGGGAGTTTTCCTAGTGGTATGGTTATACCTACAAGACTAATTTACTATTGTCCTGGTGTAAAGTCCAAGGTATTCCCTTATTGAATTTTCTCCCTTTAATAATTACAGCCATTTTGTCTACACACATCATGTCTTCATCTTCAACAAGTTTTAACTTTGTTTTTTGTCCCTCGCTTACACATTTCTGTCTATAATTTTCACTGAGCTCACACTATTTTACTTGCCAAACAATATTTTTTTTAATTCCACTCTGTTTCACTTTCTGCTTTGGGTAACCATTCTGGGTAAAAATTCAGTGAGCAGTAACTATGTCATATCCAAAATCATACTTGCTTTAAGAGTCCTCTGCCAAACAAATTAAATGTAATATGTTGCTTGCAATTCAAGTTTACTTGGCATAAGAAAAGACAGGTAGATTGTTTGCCAGAATATAATACAAATGGCCTTTATGTCAGTTCCCAAAGAGAATCCTAAATGTTCTCTGGAAACTCATGGACATTCTTTCCCCATCCACGCTTATATCAAGAGTTTCCTCCCCCTGATGGTATGCAGCCCGCCATAGTCTGCTTACTGTTTTTAATTCTTCTATAGTTGGTTGTTTCAAAGTCTTCAAAATTCCTGAAACACCAGTTTAAATGTGAAGAGCAACATTGGTAGGTTTCTGGCAATAATGACCCAAAACCCCATATGAAATATTGAATTGATTGTTGTCTTGTGGCTGCAACCAAATTCATGAGAAGAAACCACTTAAGGAGAAAGAACTTCTATTGGCTCTTATTTTAAGAAAACACATTTTGTGTTGGGAAGAACACAGCAGAAAGAATGTCTGAAGCTAAAGCAAGAGAAAAGTGTTGCTTCTTGCTCATAGCTGGACAAATCAAGAAGCAGAGAAAGGAGAATCCGATGTTAAGTGATTTTCTCTTTATGCAGTCTCAATCATTCCACCCAGGACTCCAGGCCATTGGATGGTGTCACCACACTAATGGTGGATATTATGTTCTCAGGGAATTCATTGTGGAAACATCCCATAAACACAAAAAGGTACAATTCACTAATGATCTGGATATTTCTAAATCTAATTAAGTTAATGATGTAAATAAATTGTCACAACAAAGAACTCTAAAAGTTGAGGAAAGAAATTTGGTATGTGAAAATGGGTCAAAGTCCTGCATACATATTTTATTTAAGAAAACATATAGATGAAAATTCAATACATAAAAATATATGCATTGAATATTACTAGAGAACTGCATAATTATTATCAATGAGATAATAACCCAAATGTATTACTAATAAAACCCCAGAAGACTGGATTATGTTTAATTTCAGAAAAAATAACACATTGTTGCTTTGAATGAAAAAAGTATGGTATAATTACATTTCATACATTTGCAGTATATTACAAAATTACTTACACCTTTACCATCTACTCAGATGTTCAGCACTTTGGTATTTACTTGAAAGACTGATAGCTTAATTCAACCCAAAAATAGCACTTGAATATTCACAGTAAATTTACTATGATGCCCTTCATTTAAAAAAAAAGACAGTCCATGGTATACACACAATGCTATTGTTTGACATTAAAATAAATTACCTTTGTAAACACAAAACATTATGAAGAAAATAAATGCACATTATTAAATGAAATAAATCAATCAGAAAATTCACATATTATATAATTCTAAGTATATAATACTTTAGAAAAGATAAAACAATGTAAACAGCAAAATGATTAGTGGATAACTTGGTTGGTAGTGAGAAAACAAAATGAATGGGTAAGAAGGACATTACTGGTAAAAAAATTACTTTGAGAATTATTGGTATATACACAGAAACACACACACACATATATATATTTAGTTTGTATATTCATTTATATATATTATGTATATTAATCATATATATATATATATATATATATATATATATACATATACACACACACACACATATATATTACCAGTATATCTGCAATGTGGCACATTATCAAGTTTGAACCTGTCTTAAACTATGGACTCTTACGTAAGTTGTCATGATTTGTCAATGTAAAGCCATGAATAGTCAACATTATACTACTTACTGTGATGCTCCTAACACTGTGTATAAGACCCAATTCATTATTCAAGTTTGAATGAGACTAGCCAACTTGCGCAACATAATGCTGAAATCTGTTCATTACAAAATTTGCTTCCTAAAATGTCTGATTTCATCTCTCACACAAAAAGGGTAAATATTTTCTGTGGACTTTTCTGTATGTCTGGGTTGCTAGATGACACGTAATTGGCAGCACAAATTTCACGTCAGAAGACATTCATGATTTCATCACTGAAGTATTTCATTATTTCATGCAGGTTAATTTCTTAGGTTGACAAATATTTTTAAAAGCTTAAGATAGACTTTTGTAATTATGCATAGCCACCTGCTCTGAGTCATATATTTAGTTAGAACAGAAGCCTACTGATACACAGCTTTTTTGATTTGGACGGAATTCTGGCCTAAATCTGCCACATAATTTCTAAGTAGTTTTATACACAGAACAGCCTGAATCACAGTCCAAATTACTGAGGAAAAGTCACTAGCAAAACTGGAAGCTAATGTCTCCAAGTCAGTCCATTTATAGAATAGCTATGTAGCAACAGAATCAATGTAAGAGTGTCCTAGACATGAAGAGAATAGATGCCTTTCATCTGTAGCTTACTGGACTTCATATTTCAATGTTGAGTAAGATGTCTTATTTTACTTAGTAGGTGATAAAGGTGTTGATTTTTTTGAAAAATGGCAAAAACCACAAATCATATGGCTTCTTGTTTTTTTTAACTGAAGGTCCTTGGCATTCTAGGCAAGATAAAGAAACAAAATATATTCAAATTATAAAATGCATTAAAATGTATTTACTTGGATACACCAATGTCTTATACAAAGCACTAAAGATTGCACCAAAAAGTTAGAAGTGATAATTTTATTGAAGTTGAAAATGCTAAATCAACTTTTATAAACCAGCAGTATTGCCATACACAGACACTGACTAATAAAAATTGAAATAAATAAAAACAAATTGTGTTTATAATTGCTATAAAATAATACAGTTTAAAATAAATTTAGGTGCAGCCTACCATGTGATAGCTATAAATATGTCACAACCTGATAAGAGAATACATGAATACAAGACTTCTTTCTGCTTATTTGTGTCTTTTCCAATTTTATTGTTCCCAATGTGCAGATCATGTTTATCTTGGTCAAATTTTATTCAATTTTAATAAGTTCCATGGTATTAGTGACTTTTTATTATATTAAAAAGTCCCATAACATAGTCACTTAAGTAAGCAAATTATTATTTCACAGTTTGATGTTTAGCTAGATGGTTTTAAGTCAGTCTTCATGAGGTGATATTAAAAATGTTAGCTTGTTCTTCTAAGGATTTAGAAGAGTTGGCTGACTCCTTTCTAACATGGCTCTTTCATTTGACTATTAATATAGAACTTTAGTTCTTTGTTGCTATGGGCATGATACCTCACTTATCACCAAATAGACCTCTCTGTTAGAGCCACATGAGTGTCCTCATGACATGAAAGCAGCTGAATGGTTTCCATCAGAGCAGACAATTCAAAAGAGTGAAATAGAAACCCTTGTAGGACTTAGTTGATGAGAGAGAGTGAGAATTAAGCACACTTTTTCCTCCAGACTCTATCATTCATAGAAATTCTTTAGGCTGGGAAGTCCAGGAACACGAATTCTTGTTTTTATGCATGGTGAAACATTCTTCTTTTCGTGAAATATGCTCAAATTTTGAAAACTGAACTTATACCGTTTTTTCTTTAATACACTCAATGTGATCTGAAATTGCAGCATAAACAAGCCAGTTTCTATTCCAATACCAGAAGGACAACCATATATTTCATTTTCACACACTCTGTGTTAACTAAATAAAACCTGCAACTTGGAGGGAATGGAAATGGTATTGTGATTTGTTCTCACTCAGCTTGCACCTGCAATGCAGTATTATCTCTGAGTGATGCTTACATATGTTGTCCAGGATATTGTAGTTAGATGTAGCCCTGTGGCAAGGAGGTAATCATATTGATTTTTCACTACTGCAGCAAATACTCTTGTGTCCAACTGCTAAGCTTTGGCAAAATATAAATAAAACCACAACTATCAGATCTGCTGTGGAAGCAAGATTTCAAGTGTGTATCTACTGCAAGGTCATTTCCAACAGCATTGTCCTCATAAGTGGTGTATATTGGATAATGTTTTCAGTTTTCCAAGCTTTCCACTCAGTGGTTATTTTTGGGCTATTTTGTTCCAGACTATTTTTATAAGCGTCAACACAATGTATTAAGGAGAAACTTGTTTTTGTATAACAACATATAAGTAGTATGTTTGCTTCTTCTTGCAAAAGGAAAATAATTTAAAATTAATATGGAAATTGGTTTTTTTTATTTCCTAAAATAAATAACAAAATGTTTTAGATAACTCAATGAAATACAAGTTTTACAAATAGAAGATATTTTATCACTTTTCTAAATAAAATGTATTATAAGTGCAATCAGTAAAGACGTCTTCTGTTGATTCTAAATGTTGTTTACAATTGGATGTTTTTGTACTATAGGGATTTTGTTTTATTTATAGTAAACAATATTTCTTTATTTCATTAGGACAGGAAAATATAGAGCATAATTGAACTGCTTTAATCTTTAAAGCAACTAGTTTGTATTTCAGAAGAAATGTTTTTATAAAATATTTCTATGTTTTTATAAAAAATATTTCTTTAAAATAATATTTCTAAAAAATATTTTTAGTTTTTGCTCAGGCTATCAATATCAGCCTACAATGATTCAAACTTCATTTTAAATATTAGAAGTTAAATTGGCTCCTGTATTCATCCATTGCCTGTTTCAAACATAAAACACAGGGGTAAAAGTGAAAATCCATGCTTGTTTCTGTTCAGCAACTTCTCGTGCTATTCTGACTCATTGAAGTCTACTCTTCATAGTAGCTCCCAAGGTGGCTCCTACTTCTTCCCTTAACAGTGCTAGTAAAATCCATCCACGTGGGACACCAATCTGCTTTCCGGAATCCTGATCTGTGTGGTCTATGTCTTTTCTCCTTTTTCTCTTCCAGTACATTTTTCTCCTTCTTTCTATTTTCTCCTCTTATTTTCTCAATTGAGATTCCCTCTTTGCAGATGATACCTAGTTTGTGTTAGGCTATTATTAAAAGCTAGATTTCACACTCTCCCAACTGCTCCTAGATCCACCTCCACCTTCCTACACACCCAAATATCTCTTCTCTTTCTCTCTGTCTCTCTCTGTCTTATCTCTCTCCTATTCCTCCTCCTTCCTCTCCTCCTCCCTCGCTCCATCCATCTCTGTCACAGTTCCTATCTTCTGTCTGTGTCTGTCTCTCAAACCATTGAGTCTAGTTTACTCTGGCCAACAACTCTTGAATGGGAGGCCTATCCTGTAGTGTAGTCTATATGTCAGAACTCATACCATTAAAGAACACTGAAAGTCCCTCTGTCAAAAGCAAGCAAATACCAATAGTTCCTTGGCTAGTGGTGGGATTCCCTCTCCAACCCCCATACTGGGATTTTGTCTGGCTTAGCTTGCACTGATCTCATGGATCCTGTCACAATTATTGTGAGTTTATACTAAGAACTGCCCAATTGTGTTAAGAAAACACTACTTCTTGAAGTCATCCACTACTGCCAGCTCTTAAAATCTTTATGCCCTCAGTAGCCCCCTCAAAAAAAAGTCACTGAGCCTTGAGGAGAGAGGTGTGATATGGATGGCTCATTTAAGTTTGAACAATCTAAAATCTCTTATGCTATACATGTTGACCAGTTGTGGGTATCTGTGTTAAATACAGAATGGAAATTTAATACAGTGGAAACTTCCTAAAATTAGATATACATGTATATGCACATACACATATAAGAAAAGTAGTTTAAATGAAGTCACTCCATAATAACAGGAAAACACCTTAAACAGACAGTACATGATACCAAATAAAAATTCCAGTACCGAGAATAGGCTGCCTCGTTTTGAATTTTGGGCCAATAAGGTCATAAAGATCCACGAATACCACAAGAAATGGACACTGCTCTTGGTTATCATACCATACTTGAGAGTAAGAGGTTATGCTGGGAACTGGAGAAATAGCCCAGGAACTGAGAACGTTAGCTCCTTTTCCAGGGGATCTGGGTTCAATAGACAGCACCTACATCGCGGCTCACAACCGTCTGTAATTCCAGCTACAGAAGATCTATTGCCCTATGCTGGCTTATGCTAGCATTGCACACATGTGGTACACAGATAAATATGCAGATAAAATATTTATAAACATAAAATTATAAAAACATGGAGAAATCAAGTGGGTACTGTCATCTTGGAAATTTCATCTCTATTGGATAGCTTTCACTCTACTTGAAGGTTCTATGCATGCAATCAGAGGAAAAATGTAATCACCGATCTCACCCAGCCATGAATACTGGGACCTAAAACAACAACCTGCCAGGCCCACGGGAGCAAGACTGGCACAAACGTGAATGGAGTAACCCACCACTTTCTTACTGGATTTAAGGCCTACTCCATGAGATGAAGTTGATGCCTGGCACAGTTAATGGGGTGAAGCAGCTGTGTGGCTAGCTAGGTCATATGCCCCAGGAAAACCAGCTCCTAATATCCTGCTAAGTTGATATAGTATTAAAAATACTCCAAACAACATATAGCTTTAGAGAGAAAAAAGTGCATCTCTCAACCCTCATAAGAGATGCTTCCTTTTGTTGAAATAATAATTTTAATGATGCACACCCAGCATATGCCTTCCACGTGATTGTATTGGAAGAAAGGTGGAACACCTTGGACAATCTATGCTTGGAAACAGGATTTCCAAAAGAAACTCTCTTTAAATAAATCATGGAAGTCACTATTGAGATACATGATGAAACTCCCCAAGACAAAGAGATATTGATGTATGTATTTATCATGATATATAGAAAAGGAATGAACATGCTATCTTGCGAACTTGTTGGCTGCTGCATAGTCTTGGGCTGAAATGAGTGCTTATGTAACCCTGAAGAATGTACAAGTTATGAGCAAAATTTTTTCGTGTGCCTATGTGTGTTTATACATATGTGTGTTTATATATATATATGCAAGTGAGCATGCATATGTGTGTGGAAGCTCAAGACTGACAATAGTAGTCTTCTCTGATCAGTATCTACCATATTTATTTCTTCAGGATCACTCAGTTGAACCTGGAAATCTCTAATACTGATAACCACCTATTCAACTTTTGATGATCCCCAGGCTCTGCCTTTGGTGTGCTGGGATTACATGTATGGGATTATCATATTCACTTTGCATTTAAAAGAATCTTGGTGGTCCAAACTCAGTATTTCACTTTACTAACTTAGTCTCAAAAGTAATATTATTTTGAAATTAATATACAATTATATTATATCCTCTTTCCCTTTTCTTTCTCCAACCTCTTCTATGTACCCAAGTGCTTTGTCAAATACACACACACACACACACACACACACACACACACACACACACACACACAATGACTAAGTATACTCTCATAATAGTGAATTAAGAGCAACTGCAAGAACGTAAAAAGCAAAAGATTTATTCTTCAATGTCCTTTATAAAACCTGCCATCATAAGGTGTGGCCCAGAATAACAGCATATCTTCTTACCTCAAAAGATCATTATTAAAGTTGCGTTTTGTCATGTCAAATGATTTAATCAAGAAAAATCTCTCAAAAGTATACCTAGGTACTTGGGTTTAATTACTGCAGGTTATAATCAAGTTTACAACCATGAAAAGCCGTCACACCCTTCATCAATAAAATATCTTTTTGCAACAGACTGGGACCATACAGAAAACAATTAATCAAAATGTAGAAAAGTGATTGTTTGATGCCCAGCAACAACTAACATATAATCTATATAAAAAAATTTGAGATAGTATTAAAGAGAGAAATAAGTTCACTGTAATTAGGCTCAAGTAAGGTAAATGAAAATGAAGAAGATTGAATGGTGTTTTACATTGCTCAGCAGTTTTGTCCAGCCCATAGGAGTCAGCCTATGGCTTTGTACATGACTTACTGTTCTCAGCTATAATGCATGCTACCTGTATCAGAATGCTAAATGGGTAGACGATGACATATTCCTGGTATATACAAAATAAGTTGCTCATATAAAATAGTAAAAAGAAAAATCAATCATTATTGTAGAAAGAAAAAAGGTATTGATCTTAAAGGAAGATGTCTGGTAATAAAATTTAAAATAAAATAGGTTTAAAGTTGAAGCAAGGTGGTTTACTAATTAAATTAAGACAGTAATTTCAATGTTCTTAATTTTTAATTTGTTAGGCATTTCTAGGAATCTCTTTTTGATGAAATGATATATTAGATGGCTTTTAAAATACAGATAAAGAAAATAATCATCTCTCATGACCAACACTGCCTTCATGAATATTAAATTAAAGAGCAAAGATGCTTCAAGTTGATACGGTACTGACAGTTTATTTTTATTTTAGAAATATGTAAACATCTTCATGCTCTCACTTATATCTATTGCAAGAGACAACTTAACAACATGTCTGAAATAATTCTCTGTAAAGTGGCCATAAGACTTTGCTTCTTTATTGCCTGGGTATTACCAAACTTACCACTAAGCTGTTAGAGTTTCTGAATTGTATATATGCATAAAACGGCTTATTGAATTGTGACAGGAGACATTGGCTAGGGTGGAAGCCTGAGAAGGTGTTTGTCTCCAAAGTTAAAATGAAGTGAGGAGCACAGCCAACCACTTGCTTAATTCAAGCATTAAAACTGTTTGCTTCAATTGCCCAGATAGTCAAAATCAAGGTGCAGGGAAATTTGCCTAAATTTTCCAAGCAGTTTCTTTCATCTCCAAGTTGATTTGGCTGTGCAAACATAAGGCCTGAATTGTGTAGTGTTTGTATTCATAGGGAAAGCAAGAGACTTTGCTGTCCTCACCACTAAAATGCCCAAATGGGGCAGTTCTCAATTACATGAAAAAAAAAAAAAAAAAAAAAAAAAAAAAGGCTTTCCATGTGTTTTAAATGACACAGGTAATTTTGATTCTCCATTTGTCTGGATTTCTAACACACATTCTGTATTGATACACATATTTTGGAAAGTGCATGTCATAGGAGAAGGCAGCAAGCTTAATAACAAATGCCTTCATAATTAGTCAAGCACTCTATAGGGTCACACAAGCCATAGCAACATGTGTAGAGGGGAGAGTAGGGTTGTCTAGAATATTTCTGAGGAATAACAGGCAGAAACAATTAGCATATAGTTGTCAGCAAACACAGAAGAAAACAATTATGTTAAAACACCTGGAAGAAGTAGACCAAGAAAAAATAATAGAATAATGAGACTAGCATCAGTAGTGGCTAACAATAAACATACAGACAAAGCACCATGAGGAAGTTCTTCGTTTCTTGATTGTGGTGATATTTTATTTGTGATCTAACAAATAAAACTTATCTGGGGAACAGAGGACAGAGCCAGCCACTAGATTAGACATAGAGGCCAGACAGTGTTGACACACACAATTTGATCCTATCACTCTGGAGGCAGAGGTCTGTCTGGATCTCTGTGAGTTTGAGACCACACTGGAAACAGAGCCTGGCAGTGGTGGCACACATTTTTAATCCCAGCAATTGAGATTTCATGTCTTTGCTTGGGAAGGACACATGCCTTTAATCCCAGGAAGTGTGGCAGGAAGCAGAAAGGTATATAAGGCAAGAGGACCAGGAACTAGAGGTTTTTAGTGGCAGTTCCACTGAGACATTCAGGGGTGAGGACTCAGAGGCTTTCAGTCTAAGGATTCATGGAAATAGGATTGGCTGAAGAGTTGGTGATGTGAGGTTGGCTGTGGCTTGATCTGTCTCTCTGATCTTTCAGAATTTACCCCAGTATATGGCTCTGGGTTTTTTCAGTTAATAAGACTGTTTAGCAATTTGTGTTATACTTGGTCCTTGTTTCAATCTTTCTGTCAAAGCAGGTATGCTTAAGATTTTATTTTCATTGATTATTACCAATTCCCTTTTTATTGGTTTCCATTCAAAAATAGCTAGAAAGTGAAGGGGTAAAATATTTAAATGTGTAATGAAATTACCAGTTTTCAATATACGAGGAGGAAGAATTTAAGAGAAATGTATTAATTGTTGACTTTTCTCTGGGTTATTTTGTAATATGTGATTAAGTCGTGCTTTTATTTATGTGAACTTCTATTTTTCTATAAAAGAGAGCTTTTAGGGTACTTATTTGAAAGTCCCAAATGCCTGATTCCAATCTTCTCATCTCATTTTTATACTGGCAATACTTCAACATATAGATCCCTGTCTAGGGAGGATAATATATTGAGGTCATATTATAAATTATTTTAATCACGTACTTCATAATGCAGGGAACTCACAGTTGGCTTGATACCCAAAGAACAACTTCTTAGCAAAAAAAGATATTTACTTTCTCTAGAGGAACAAAGGCCAGGTAATAAGAGGCAAAAACAGGTGATAAAGTATTAGGGATCAGGGGAAGGAAACATGGTGATGTGGAGAGGGATATTTGTCCCAGAGGGACAAAGGACTGCCTTTGGATAGACAGGAGACAGATGTGGCCCATGGGCAAATAGCAGTTTATAAAGGTAAAAGGAGAAACCCCATGTTATGATGGAATGTTTAATTTTGATTGGACAGTTTAAGTAGGGTGTCAACAAGGGGGCATTTGATTGCTGAACTTCAATACTTTGATAGCCTAACCTGGGCAGGCAACCTTGGGAGAAGGAAGTGGTCAAATAAGGGTATAGACCAGGCAGAGGGAATGAGGGAGAAGGGCAAAGCATGCTCTGGCCCACTAGAGTCCCTTCACATATAATGAAATGCAATTCTTAGACCTTATGGCATTTAAAATATTAATGAAAGAAAACAACGCTATGAAAATAACACTCTAATGTGAATAATTCTTAATTTTCAATATTGTCATTTTTGAATTTAGGGCTTATAGGTATCCTGAGTAAATGAAGTCTTGAGTGAAAGCATTGTTAACATGGACACAATTATGTCAACAACACTGGCTTCAGACCCACTGAAAAATGTAAAATCCTTTTCCACCAAGGTCAGGCTTGAAGGGGTGGCAATGTCTTCTTCGGTGATGGGTGGGTGGGGGGATCCAAGTCAATATTGATGATTTATGCAGAAAATGTCCACCATAGTTTTCTCTACATGAATATTTTTAGTTCAAGACTGCTCCCCTACAGTGACATCTCCTACATGTCTCTTTGATCTAGTTGTATAACTTAAAAACCAATGCCTTGTTTATTTATATATAATAAATCTGCCTGTTTGTTCAACTGTGTGCCATAACACCATCTTTCTGTCTGCCTGCACATAATAAACAATTGAGCCTCTAGGATATTGTGGTTTCTCCCAGTCTGCCAGACCTCTGCTTCTATATATGTTCATATTTCAGTGTGTCTTTCTTTCTGCCTTTTCTTTATTGCCTTGTAGCCTCTATTCAGTCCATCCCTTGAGCTGCGCTGGAACTCAGAACTGGTCTTTAGAAAACTTCTTCCTGTTTATGAATGTCTTTTTCATTGTCTATGTTATACTTTTAAAATTCATTTTTCTCATTCAGTGTGTGTAAATGATTTCCTATGACCGTATCGTATATCTACATTTCATAAACAGAATAAAAGTATAGTAACTTAGCAGCTACCAAGTCCTGAGAAGTTTTAACACCTGAGATAATCTTAATCATTGTTATCTCATACATCAGAAATGCTTCTCCCCATGTACTTTCTATGGTGCATTTTTGGAAGTTTTCCATTGCTAACAAAAGTTGCTACTGATCAGGGCACAAACAATTTAGTTGGCAAAAACAAATGAGGGACCCAGTTCTATGGGTCTATGCATAATTTCTCTGGAGAAAAAGGCTTTCCATGGCAGTTAGGGAAGGATCTCTTCCTGCTTGGTTTTAGGTTTTTAATCTATATTCAATAGAAGAATGATGATTTCTCAAATCTTACTTCCCTCAAACATCACAGGTATGCCAAAGCATCACTGAGAGAGGTTATGCACTTGGATAGTTTTCTTTCTTCTGATTCTCCTTGAGAATAAGAACATATACATATTTATGATGTGGCTTCATTCATTTAAGAATCAAAAATAGCTACATAATAAAAGCAATGATGCATTTAAAAATGAATAGCAAATATCATTGCCCTTAATGTGGATGCATGCTGATAACCCTCAGTTCCTAAGCTTTAATGGAAGCTTCCAGATCTCATCTCCCTCCTAGGACAAGATATTTAACTTTGTGGCAATTAAACTGAATTTAAGAATATATGACATATGAACAATTACACTCAGAGAGGCCTATCATTATAATAAGTTTCCTGGCATTTCTAACAGTTTTAGACAGTGGAAAATTTTAGGAAAATATGAGCACCAAAGCCACGCTTGGCCTGAAATGTGGATACTGAGTGTTTCATTTTTATTTATTTATATCATACTGTGGTACTTTGATTGTTTTTATTCATGTTTCCTTAGAATAATTATCTGGTGACAACATGTTTTCTTTCTAATTTTTTAATTCATTTCTTTTCTTTGTATAGATGTAACTCCATTTGAAAATTAAGTAATAGGAAGGGCTAAGGTGTTTCATAAAGCCATTTGTCTTAAGTACAAGCAAGGCTTAGCTTGCCGGGGGCCTGCTCCAGTGCTTAACAGGTTCCAGAGAGGAAGCAAGGAGTAGGCAAAGGAAGAAGTGAGGCAGACCATGGTGGTGGGGAGAGTCTTGCAGTCTGACTAATTAACAGTCAAAGTGCTCCTTTATTTATATAGAATACAGTAAGCAAGGCTAGATTCATGTTATTTCAAAACATAGATCATATTGTCTTTGTTTTTGGACACCTTTCATTTCCTCTTACATATCATTTAGTCATCATTGCTAAATAGTATTATCTTTTACAAGCATTTTTACTTATCAACCCCATAACCCAATTTTTAAGAATCTAGAAGCGTATGACAGCCTTTTCTCAGGCTGGTAGATCTTGTGGTTTCAAGAATGCTAGACAGGAAGAAAATCTCCAAGCCAACCTGGGCAGATTGCCATGTCCTAGACTATTAACAATTAATAGTAAGAGTGCCCAAGAAAAAAATCCTCAGACCAAAGCTGCTGCAGTTATTATTCAATTCCTGATGTAATACAATGTTTTTATATTTTATAGGATATGTTTATATGTTATATTCTGCCCTTGTTTTGTTCCTTGGTCATATGACACCACTGTGGATCTGCACAGGTTCACTTTTCTAAGAAAGGGAGGTCTTGATACCTCATTCTTTTATCATGTTTCTACACCATTCTTTGTTCATCAATATAAGTCTCTGTGTAAGGTAGAGGTAACTTCAGCTAATCTAACTTTGTTGCTGTCCATGTCATGTAATTGCCTGATGTATAGTAGGAAGAGGCTTGTAATCTGATCTGCATCCAACTCCTCTAGCCCACTGAATCTTGATGACCTTTTTAAGGTTACTTTGTTTTGATTATCTTGTTCCTGAGTAAGCACAGGGGCAGATGTTTCAATAATACTTCATGACCTCATAAAAATACCTCTGGGTTTTTTATGTGCGTCATAACCTCTAAGATATAAGGAATACCTTCAAGTAGATAAGTATATCTCCCTAAAAGCAGAAGGCATAGAATGCTCATGACTTTCCTGGGGAAGCTTAGAAGAAGTACTACTGGGAGAAGACATAAATAATCCATAAAAAAATTTTCCATCAATCCAATATCCCCCAAATTGGCCAAATATTAAAAGTGCCCCCCCCAGGCACACAACATGTAGAGATCACAAACAAAAGTGATACAATGGCCACCATGCAACTTAACTTTACTGGATCTCTGTCAAGCAGCTGTGCTGGCATTATGACTTTTACTATTTCCATCAGATATGGCTGAGCCATTAGCTGACTAAATAAATTGGAAGTTTGAATTCTGAGTTTTGAACAGAATTTTTTTTAAATTTTCTACCCTCAGATGAGTATGTATGTGGTCATTTGCTCTACTCAATGAATGTTTTATAGTTGAGCTCAATCATCAATGGTTATATTTTATAGATACAACCCAGAGATCCATTACAAACTCTCATGGAAAACTTGCTTCTCGTGTGGAATACTGTCCAAAGAAAATGTATTCATTCTTAGCAATTAAGTTATTTTATTCATTTTTATGTAATAATTGATTTCTATCTAATACAATACAACCACATCTCTGGGACACATAGAATGTAGTGCTTTGAGGAAAATATGTAGCTCTAAGTACCTACACTAAAAGAAAAAAAATGAGAAAGAGCATAAGCAAACAGTTTAATGATGCAACTCATAAAGTTGAAAAAACAAGAACAAAACAAATTCAAAGCCAGTCTATAACACCTAATAATAAAAATCAGAGCAAAAGTCAGTGATGTATAAACAAAGAAAACAATACAGAAAAAAAAATATGGCACTGGATCATTGCAAGCTCAGGCATATAGCACGACAAAACAGGGAAGTCTCTACACCACTGTCCAGAGAATCCCTGCCCCAAGGAAATCCACAACTAGATTTGAGCATTGTGAAGGCTGCAAGCTTGTAAGAAGTGCTGTCGCACTTTTCTCTTACCTCTGAATGCTGAATGTCCTCCTGCAGACAGGGAATGTGTGACTTAGTCCTACCAAACTCATGTCATGTGTCATGGCCTGCTGTTTTCCAGGGAATGAACTTCTACCTACTACATGGATTTACAAACTTGTCCTCTGTTTCTGTCTTTAAGATTATGTGTATTTTGTATTATGACTCTTTCCTCTTGGTTTACACAGAGGAAAACTTTTGTCCTCTTTTTTATGGAAGGCAATATCAATGTTTTAAACAACATAGGTAATATAGAGGAGAAACGTTAGTCTAGAACATGGTGAATTATCCTTGCATATTTCAGCAAACAAACTTCTTGCCACATTTAAGGAAGCCCCAAATTCAATAAAGAAAAGATATTTAACAAAATTGGAAAAATAGGGAAAAGTAATGACCAAAAATTCCAAAGGTCAAAATATTTTATGAAATAATCATCTTATGAAAAAATACTCAAACCAATAAAAATATAATGTGGAAGTTATTTATGTGGACCATTAAACATGTGATCCAACAGCCAACAAAATGATTTAGTGGTCATATTTTCACAGAACAAAATTATATATACCATTCTGAAATTTTGTATGGCTACATATGTACAACTTTGAATTTCATATATAAATTTCACAAACATAATTTTATGGTTAGACATACAGAAAGGTAATAATCCGTGAAGTATAGACAGGTAGATGATAGGTTGAAAGAGAGATGATGGATGATAAATATATAGATAATAGATAGGTAGGTAGATACGTTATAGATAGATAGATGATAGATAGATAGATAGATAGATAGATAGATAGATAGATAGATAGATAGATAGATAGATAGATGGTAGATAGAGTGATGGTTTGAATGTAAATGGCTCCCACAGAGTTACATATTTGAATGCTTGGCCCCAAGTGGAAATATTTGAAGAAAAATAATATGGCCTTGTTGAAGTAGATGAATCACTGAGGGTGGGCTTTGAGGTTTTATTTTACCCCCACCCCAACTGCCTGGTATCTGTGATTCAGGATATAAAGCTTTCAGCTATATCTCCAGGACCATGTCTGCCTGTGTGTTGCTACACTCTCCCCATGATAAAAATAGACTAACTCTCTCTGAAACTATGAGCAAATCCTCAGTTAAATGTTTCCTTTCATGAGTAGCCTTGGTCTTGTTGTCTTTTCACAACAGTAGAACCATAACTAAGACAGATAGAGAATCAGACTATTGGCCAAATAAATTCTCTATGTCTGAAGCTATGGCCATGCTTTCATTATCTTATTAGCATTGTATTATGACTTTATTACATTCTACTATCTTGTCTATAGATCCTAAATTGGTTTAATCAAGTAAGACAGAAGATTTCAGGGAACATTATTTTGGCATAGGTCATTTATTTTGACTATGTGCTCTGTGTTGCTTATGCTGTGTATTTATATTTTCTGTGTTGTTATGTATCTTTATGTATCTTTATTCCTGTGTTAAATACTAAGTAATCTCCCTTAGATCATTTTCTTTTAAAATATGTTTTAGTGACTGATGTCTATCAATTTCCTGGTCATATGGATTGAATTATTTTCTTAAATTGGGAATAGATGCAGATGTATCTTTCCCTCTGATTCAGTCTTTATTTTGTTCCAGATGTTACCAGCTTTACCCACTTCAGGCTTGTCTACTGTTTCCCTTCCAAGCCAACTAGACTTCTCAATGTTCCCTGCTATTCTAGTAGTTGATCTGTCTCTGCTGCTTTGTGTGTGTGTGTGTGTGTGTGTGTGTGTGTGTGTGTGTGTGTGTGTGTGCATCTGTGGGTGTATGTATGTTTGTGAGTGTGTGTATGTGTGTGCTGGAAGTGCTCAAACAGTCCCAGTTGACAAAAGACACTCTTCTCTTGTAATGGGGCTCATATTTAGTAACCTTTACTTTATTAGTGAGTTCCTAAAGAACGAAAGAGCCACCTGGGTGTTTCAGAACAAAGAAAAAGTAAAAGGCACCTAGAGACCCAAAATCCTAATGTTTGCAGAATACATCTTTGATGACATGACATTTGACTGAAAAAGCAGATGTGCTATTTGGAAAGCCACACATGGCTTGGCTTTATAACATATAACATTCAATCTTTCTTTCTAATTATTCAGTCCATTACTACTGCAGCTACATTCTTTCAACAAAGCATCACTGTTCAAGGGTTGGGTTTTTGTTGTTAGAAAGTCCAGTTTAAGTCTGAGTTTCCCACCATTTCATTTTTTCCCCCCAGACTCTCCTCTAATCTGTAACAACAGAGTTAATGAGGAGAGGCTTTAAATCAAAATGTGGAATATTTTTTTAAAAGCCAATCCATTCACACAGTAATTATGACCCTTTACTCATTATTTCATTAATCATGTACATTATGTGACTGGATTAAGTGATGCAGCCAGTAGTGTATCAAATGTTAAACATAGTATGATTTGAAAGAAAAAAAAACAGTACTGGTGCTTAATAAGTACTTAACCTATGAAAAATGCATACTTCAAAATTTTGTTACTACCAATATTTTATATCATATATATTTTCACACTAAATTAAATGAATATGAACAATAGCTTAACTGTATTGTCAAACATAAATCTTTAGGTTGGGATTCAATAGGCACTTTCTGGGTAAACCTGACAGTCTGAGCTGGATCCCTGATGCACATGTCAAGGCAAGAGAAAACCTGCTCCATGTGGATGACCTCTGATCTCCACATACTTGAGTGTCACCACACTCCAGCACTGACATCACAAACACACACACACACACATACATACACACACACACACACACACACACACACACACACACACACACACACACACCACAACATACTAAATAAAATTTAGGAAGAGAATCTTTCTGTTACAGCATATGGGTTATTTTCAATTTAAGCATGTTTTACTGGTTATACTTAGATTAAATCTTTAGTACATGATTTTTATTGCACTAAGTTTTTAAGGTTTTAGAAGCTGTAAAGAATACGCTTTTGGAGAAAAGTGATGATAACATAAAGGGTAGGAGCAGGTCTCTTTTTTTAAGTCCTTTCTCAAACATGTACAAATTACTGGTAACTTGCATTGATTCTTTGACACAGCATAGTGAACTGGAAGGCACAGTCTAAAAACACAGAGAACTAGCTTTAGACCTAGACTGCTGCTCTCAGAGAATGTTAAACTGAAATTTCCCCCTACATTCATGCAACCCATGCTCCCTTTTCTATTTAATTGAATACTACACTTAGACTAATTGCTGTAAACTCGTTAATTTTTGCTGTTAGAATTCAGGTTTTCCAAAGAGTTTCATGAAGTCACAGAGGATTCCAACTTGTGTTTAGAAATGGAGCCTGGGGCTAATGTTCTACTGATTGAAACAAAATATTTTACTTAAGTGCACTTTCAAAATATGCTTTCTAAAATGTGTATTATTTCTTGTACATACAATATGAAATGAGATATTTAACATTGTCATGGCTTTACAAAAAAAACCCCTCATACCTGTTCTTATCATTAATCAGTTGTATTTATAGATGTGAATAAATTTTGTTTTGTCTATTGTATTTTACATCATAATGTTTTTATTTAGAATATCTTCCGATTAATAGCTATAACACAAATTTATAGAGATTTACTTCACATATAAGGGGAAAGCTAAATTCATTTAATCAAATTTTGTATCTTAAATAATAATATAATTAAGATGTATTCTGTCTGGATGGAGGGATGGCTCAGTGGTTAAGAGCACTGGCTGCTCTTGGAGAGAATCTATGTTTGATACCCAGCATGCACATAGTACCTCACAGTTCCCTGTAACTTCTGTTCAAGGGGGTCATATATACTTTTCTGACCTCCATAGTGACCAGTGAAACACATGATGAACAGAGTTACATGCAAGACAAAACATTCATCCATCTAAAATAAACAATAGTATAAACAGCTCTGTTTCTCTCCTTGATGGAATCAATCGCATGTAATCCAGGGTGGCGTTGAACTCACAGAGATCCATACCGATCTCTGTATCCTGAGTGCTAGGATTAAAGGTGTGTGCCACCACTGTCTGGCCTCTAAGTTTAATCTAGTGGATTGTTCTGTCCTCTGATTTTCAGGTAAATTTTATTAAGGTGTATAAAATATCACATTTCCCCTTTTTGTCTAAAATAATGAAAGAAGGTTATAATTAATATAAGAAAAATTATATACAATAAGTATATACACGACATAGTCAAAAATAACATTAACAATGTCCAGTTCATAAAATTTGACACATTCAGAGAAAATACTCCATTATTTATCCTATTTTGGTGAGTCCAAAATGTTGTACCTATTTTGCTTTCTATCCTAACTTGTATTACCAAGAAAAAACTATCTTTTGTTGTCTTTCAAACTTATACACCATACAACTCTTTAGTGAGTTTCTTTTCTGAATTTATTAACAAGGAAAATTATAACTATAACTATCTAATCCTCAACTCCATCAGAGACCCAAGAAGGAAATAATATTAACTGAGTAATCAGGAAGTGCAAACAAATGAATTCCAAAAGAGGTAAGAAATGACAGAAACTGTTGGCTGCCTGAATAGTCACCCAAGGTTCCTCTGCAATGTTGGGGCATCCAACTTTAACCTATAGGCCTAGCCTATCTGACAGACTTATCTGTGAAATAGTATATTCTGAAGGGCCTTCCTACCTTGATTTGGCAAAATTTGGCAGTTCTTACTTATGTGTCCTTCTTGTCCATTTTGGACAGCGTACTGTCAGCAGTTGAGACAAGGGTATTTTCTTGCCCAGTGACTAAATTTTCCAACAACAAAAAAAAAGCTGCATATGGAGTTTCTTCAATGCCCATCATCTCCTCTGAAGTAGGCTGGTGCTGCCAGTAGCAGACATGTTCTCAGAGTCATAACAAAATCTATGCTATTAAAACGTTTTAAATGCCATGTTCTATAGATCTCTGAAGTGTTTGAAAATCACCTGTCTTTCTAAAATAGATCCCTGATTGACCTTGAAAACATACCTAACCAGACAAGTTCCATTGTAATAGGTGACAACAAAACTAACCTGCATTTCTTTATTATCCTATATAGTTGGTACTAATAATTTTGAAGGACTAACAATTTGCATTACATAGTTAAATGAGATGTATGGGCACAATACCTAAAACAAGAGCTGAAATATATGTACAGTATATTCTAATAAAAATTATTCTCAAATTGGTATCAGGATACACAAATCCAATCAAATGTAAAATATTTAATACTAGTAGTTGACTTTTAAAAGTAGATTCAATAATCTACCTTTTTATCTTTTCATATCTATATTCTCTTTTTTCTTTTCAGAATAGATTAAATAATCTACCATTTTATCCTGTCATTTATATATCTTTTTTTTTCAGAGCAGATTCAGTAATCTACCCTTTATCTTATCATATATGTATCCTCCTTTTTTCTTTTAAGAACCCTGAGTCTCATCTCCTTTGTTTATCCTTTTTTCTCACCCTTAACAATAACAGCTTGTAACCAACCATCCTAAGCAATGGTAATTATCCATAACCCATTGAATGACCAAAAACCATTCACCCCACCTCTTGGGAATATTGGTGTCATGTTCTTAAAATTATTTCCTGCTGTTAGGGGGCCAAGGTATCTTTAGAGGATCATGAAAAGAAAATTTTTTTGTTTATTGTCAAGTCCTGGGAGATGTAGCTATATCATTTGTTGTCCAGTCTCTGAATAATCAGTCTCTGTGTAATGGGAAAGTGCAGGACTTGTCTCAAGTCCTGGCTAGAGAAGTCTGTAAGGCTGGATCATCTCAGCTAACCATCTTGAAATTGTCTTCAGCAGTTTGTAGTCCAAAGCTGATGTTTGGGTAGTGTTTGTAAGTGTAATGATGTTATCTTAGTCATGTGGAATCATTGGAATCATTGTTGTGGGATTCCATCTTCTTTTTGGAGACTTCAGAGAACAAATTAGGTCAGATTATCCCTTTTCTTGGTGATTTTTTAATGGTAGTTCTCCCTTCTTCTTTGGATGCTTATTTGTCCAAAAGTCTTTAGATTCTTTGAGATGGTTGCTTTTATTTTCCTGCAAAGACAAAAACAAACCTCCACTGCAACCCTAACTTTTGGAGGTTCCAAATTTAATCTTTATGACTTTTGATTTATGTTTTCTCCTGAATTTTTCTTCTCTCTTCTATAGCTGTTCTATCAACCAGAACTTCGTGGCTTCTTACAATAGGCATTAGGTTCTTTAGTTGCTCTGGGAAACAATTTCCTCCATGATGACAAGAAAACACTGAGCCGAATTTGATATGGGGGGGGGCCTTCAAGAGGCCCCTCAGGGCATTTTCCAATGGCAAAGGATTACCTTGACTGTTCTTTATTGATCTACATTCATTAGTTTAAGGTCTGCCTTTGCCACACCTTCTGCATAATCCAGAAGGGAGGGGGTTTCTGTT
This sequence comes from Peromyscus californicus insignis, assembly GCF_007827085.1. Lineage (NCBI taxonomy): Eukaryota > Metazoa > Chordata > Mammalia > Rodentia > Cricetidae > Peromyscus > Peromyscus californicus. The sequence goes on along the minus strand of NW_026294447.1, from coordinate 31,020,854 downwards.
AGTATTATTCTTAGCAAAAACATTGTTTCTAGGAACACCCTGTTTGCAGTCCCTTTTTAGGTGACCTTGTATACCAAAATTAAGACATTTGACATTTTCATTTTTCTTCAAAGCTCCAGAAATTACCTCTCCTATTCAAGCATCATCACGGTCATAAGATTCAATATTGATTGTATCTCAGATCCATTCCTCCAAGGGTGTTAATCTTGCCTTTAATGGCCTAATTATCATTTTGCATTATGCATTTTCAAAAGCCAGAGATTCAATAATTATTTGCCTAGCTTCTAAATTTGGTATCAAACAATACCAATATTTCCAATTTGCTACCTTCACCATCAACATAGCAGACACACCTTTAGTTTTAGCTATTAACAGAAAGCTTTTAAGAAAGATGTAGAAGAACTCTATCCCAGAGAACACACATTAATGAAAACACTGGCTTCCCCCTGGAAACCTTTTCTGGGATCACAAAGATGAACAGAGGAAATGTTAAAGGTGAGGCAGAGGCTGGAAAAATGTTCTACTCACAAGAAGAATGCATTCCTGTTCAAACAGAAGTCTGTGAAACTGGATAAATAACAAACAAATTCAACCAAATCATAGGAAAATAGTGTTTCATATAACACACTATAAAAAAGACCTATTGTGAAAGGTCCTTCCAGCATCATTAAGATTTCTTCTAATATTTTCTCAAGGCTATTTTTTTTAATAGATGTGGTGACTTTAACAATAGTCTAATAGGCAGGCAGGCAGAAAGGCTTCAATCATTAGTTTCAGGATCTGCCTGTGCCATGTAGTCATCCAACTCAGCATCCAGGTGTCCTTTAGTTTTCAACATGTATATATACAATTGTTTCTCCAGCTGCTCCTTGGTCAATACAGGGCGAATGAGGGTACCTCTCCTTTGGCCACAACTTCCGCCTTAGCCTCCAAAACCCCTTCTTCCCTGACCTATCATACTCCAGCCCTGTAGCAACATCCCACCCCTAAGCAGGGTCATATCATTTTGTGATGAGGCAAAGACTCTTCTGTGCTTGGAATCCAAGGTGATTATGAGATTAGGACAATGACAAGAGACTTTTTGTTGCATTTCAGGGGATCGAATAGGACATAATTGCTGGCAGTAAATGCCTTAGTTACTCTTTGCTCTGTTAGCATTGAAGGGGAATGAAATGGGTTAGGTATCACCATTGTAAAAGATACTACCTTAATGATTAGTGTACTTACGTGCATAGTTGAGGGGTCAGTTTAAAGTATGAAGGCGACAGATCCAAATGTTAGGCTTTTGTTCTACTTCAGTGACTTCGGGGGCCAAGTGAGGAGACCAGAGGTTTTTGGAAATGTAGTCTCTAATTACTTGTGAGAACACAGTTATTTTCCTTCTAAGTTAAGGAATTTAGTAGTTTGTTCCCGATTGAATAGTTTTTCATGAAGAATGAATATTGTTATCTTCCTTCAAAGCTCCCTATAGATTAAAATATTTGTTTAATGCAAAGTATCCTCGTGAAATGAAGTTATACCGTAAGAGAATGTTTTTTGTGTGATTTAAGTACCATCAAAGTTTCATATCACTCTCACACTAAACAATAAGATTTATATAATAAATCAAAATTATTTATTATCATGAACAGGTTGTTCTTTGGAACAAAAACTGTCCTTCAGGTTTTGATGTGAGTTAAGAAATAAATTTTGGTACATTTGCACAATGGAGTATTACTCAGCAGTGAAAACACAATGACCTCATGAAATTTGCAGGCAAACAGATGTAACTAGAAAAAATACTCATTTTGAGTAAGATAACCCAGACCCAGAAAGACAAACATGGTATGTACTCACTCATAAATGGTTATTAGGGGTAAAGTACAGGATTACCAACCTACAGTCCACAGTCTCAGAGAGACTAGATAATAAAAAAAGATGCATGGATTTCCCTAGGAAGAGGAAATAGAAGAGATCTCCTGGGTAAACTGCACTTGAGGTGAGGGGGTTGGGAGTGGGAACTAGATGGAACAGGTTGGGTAGACTGGGCATGGGAGGCAGGTCGGGGGTCACACATAGAGCAAGATTAACAAAAGAGACATTTTGGTGGGGGCGGGCACATCTCAGGGTTAGGGAGAAATCTGGTGCCAGGGAAACTCACAGGAATCCCCAAGGATGACCCAGCTAAGACCCTTAACAATAGTGGAGAGAGTGCCTGAACTGGTCATCTACTGTAATCAGAATGGTGACTACCCTAATTGTCATCTGAGAGCCTTTATACAGTAACTGATGAAAGCAAATGCAGAGATCCTCAATCAAGCACTGGGCCAAGCTGTTGGAGTCCTCCTGAAGAAAAGGAGGAGGGATTGTACCAGCCAGGGCTGGTCAAGGTCATGACAGAGGAACCTACAGAGACAGGTGACCTGAGCTTGTGGGAGTTCATGGACTCTGGCCCTACAGTTAGGGAGCCTGCCCGGGACTGATTTAGGATCTCTGCATGTGTGTGACAGTTGGGTAGCTTGGTCTGTTTGTAAGGCTCCTAGCAGTGACATCAGGTCCTGTCCCTGGTGCTTAGCTGGCTTTGGGGAACCTGTTAATCTTGCCTAGCCTTGGTGCAGGGGGAAGAGCTTGATCCTACCTCAAATTAATTTGCCATGCTTTGTTCAAGCCCATGGGAGGTCTCCCTTTCTGACAGAGGAGGAGTGGTTGGGGAGAGGGGTGATAGAAGTGTGTGTGGGGGGGTGGGGACAAGAGGAAAGAAGGGAGGGGAAACTGTGGATGGTATGTAAAATAAATGAAAAAATTAAATGAAATAAAAAAGAAAAATAGAAATAAATTTTGAAAATCAGAAAGGTCATAGGCAAGGACAAAAAGAAAATATTCCCCACCTCTCTCTCATCTCTGGCAAGGGTCTGGCCAGTCTTGACCATGGGTGGATACAGGTCTAGTGGGAAAGCCCTCTTCCTCTGAGATCTCCTGTCCCTTGTGTCTATGCCCAAAAAAGAACTTTACCAGCTGTGGAAAACGAAGCTGTCTAGAGATTGAGTGCCTCATTTTGGCTTACTGCTGCTTATAACAGTTGTTTGAAAAGCCAGCTGATGTCCATCTGGGACTGCAGTAGCAGTAAAGCCATTAGAGTCTGTAGGAGATAACAGATCCACCTGCAGGCAGAAAGGCCAGGAGTGCTGTGGAAAACAGTTTAGGTTTCGAGACATGAGACCCACCTCTCATCAATGAGTTGGCTTGACATTTGGGGAACCTTACTTAAAGTCATCTTTCAGATAATCTTTCTTGTGAAGCATATTTTCAAGTTGATAAACAGAAATTTTAAAGCAGAAGAGATAAAGCTAAAATCATGAGTGGGGACAATGTATTAAGTACAATTTACTGAGACAATTTTTACTTTGATCATTAAAAAATAGCTGAAGATTCAGAACAGGTAGAAAAACATCTGTCTATCTCAAAACATTATAAGCTTAGTTAGATCATCATTCTCTACATAATGAATGAATATGAGTGTTATAAGAGGAATCATATATTCTGTAAATTTTGTGATGTGTGAAGCCACATTGGAAAATAAACCTTCATGAATAAACAAAATATAAATAGTAAAGGATTTTGTACTCAACATAGATGTCTAAAAAGCACAAAAAACTCACTATTTACTAGGACTCGAGATATAAAGGAGACTTTAGATATTAAAAAATAACAAGGAGGAATGAGAACATGATATTAAAATGCCATTAACAAAACAGTGTTTATATCTTTGCCACAGCCTCCTCAATGTAAAATAGGGATAATTCATTATACAGGCATGTATGTTTTGTGCACAGTGATAAAAAGAGTTTTGAGAAGACTTTAAGTATACATAAACATTCTATGCATCCATCACAAATGCTCAAGGATCTTTATATCTCTATGATTCCCATAGACAGAGAAATGTCTCTTTAACTTTGAATTTCAAATATTTTTATGATTGGATGTGTGTGTGTGTGTTTGTGTGTGTGTGTGTGTGTGTGTGTGTGTGTGTGTGTGTGTGTGTGTGTGTACAGTCCCGCCACAGAGCATACAAGAGCACCTGAAGTCAATTCATGGGAGTCAGTTTTCTCTTTCCACCATGTGGACTGTAGTTCATGTTCAGGTGCTCAGGCTTGGAAGCAAGTGAAATTACCAGATGAGTCATCTTGCTGGACGTTTTCTCATTCCATAATTCAAATATTTATCACTAATATACAAGGCAAGGAAATTTGAGAGATGTTTAAACTTTACATTATTTGAATTTTCATTTTGGAATTGAAACTTACTATTACCTTTACACAGGTAAACGCACTTCAACTACCATCAAAACGAACACAAAATAACTTGTCACTTCGTAATTTTCTACTCATTTCTATATCTATAGGGGATTACTGCTTATTTATATATTTTAACTTAATGAACTCAAAACATTTGACTTATAAATTTTGTGAATGATGACAGACATTTCTTTTGAAGTAATTTTTGCTTTGTTTGCTTTTGAAATGTCACACGCCTAGAGCTGTGTACAAGATCCTGCAAAACAACAGCTGTTTCACTCACGGGCTTCTATATAAAATCTGTGAGAAATGAGAGTTTTCACATTCAGAGAGAGTTCAGAGCAAATATGTTTCCACGGCAGGGCTTCTTACTTTCTGTTCCTGTTGACACCAATCGTACAGACCCACAATTCACTAAAATATAGAATTCATGTTTACAGAATGCCTTGGTTTACTTGAGGTCTAACCATTTCGATGATCTGAAGCCATATGCCCTGAAGCCTGCTGCTTCGATGGCTACCAGCACTGCAGTGAGAACAGTATTCCGGGAGCAGCAGCAGCACACTGCTGCTTCCATGTCAAACAGATGGGGAAGACACAGGAACCTACATGTTTTCTTCCCTATCTACAGGGCCCATTTCCCGAGTAACCAAATTTGCTTGCACACACACACACACACACACACACACACACACACACACACACACACACCACACTTAAACTATTTCAGATTAGCATATAGACTCTTTCTTGAGCGATAAAAATAACCACAGGATTACAGGATTACAAACATAGACTATTTTCGGTATATGGAACTAAGTCAAAATTCTACTTCCTAACCATAAGGGAAAATTTTAGTATCTTCTATAGAACAATCACATTTTCTAGGGCTGATAATAACATATTTTATTAGTGAAAGCCTGTTAAGTCTAGTAGAGTTAAAAAAAATTATGAAACATTACCCTCTCTAAAGCTCTTGTCTGGAGCTTGAAAATTAGTCATCTAAAATATCCTCGGGAAGTGGGGCATGGTGACACATGCCTGTACTCTCAGCTTTCCAGAGGTTGAGAAATAAGGTTTGCTAAGAGTTGAAGGCCAGCTACATTGTAAATTAAAGGCCATATTAAGATATATAACCAAGCCAAGTCTCTGAAAATTAAACAAATTAGCATTAAAGTCTAGTTAGAGAACAAACTATAATATCTAAATGCATTCTAACTCATTCAATTTTGTAATAAAAATTTCAGATCACTTTTATATTATAAAATAAAATTTCTGTAAAATTAACAGATAGAATACTGTTTAGTTAAGTCAAAATAATGTTGAGAGGGGTAATTTATCTTTGAAGCTTCAGGACCAATGAGTAATATGCAGTATAAGAAACCCAAGTCCTTAAGGAAAAGCCCCTTGCTCAGCTGTTTTATTTTTCTTTATTTAAGTTTGCAGCCTTTCATTTTGAATATTTCTGATGTAAGATCCAATTCAGCTTCTTTAATTAACTGAAATATTGTCCTTGATAGATTCTAAGTAAACAACTATTTTATGGGGTTTTCTTTTTAAATTAAAATGTAACTTGCTATTTTGTTGTTTTTCTAACTTTAATATAAGACTTCCAGAAAGCTAGAAAACACATAATTTAATATTTTTAATGACTAAATTCAAATAAACAAACAACTTCAGTGCCCATGTGTCAGCATATCATTATTGCCATATTCACTAAATCTCTTCATCTTGATTACTTGAGCAAGAGATGATAAGGTAAATAATTATTATATGTGTACTTAAAATTTTTACTTGTATTTTGAGAACCAGATACAAGTGTGCTTTTATAATATATTTTACCCAAATTTTCCTAAATCCATTCTCCCTTCACCATCCAACCAACTTTGTGTCCAAATAAACAATAACAAAACAAAATATCCAGACCAATTTGTGCTGCCTGAAGGCATGGAAGTTTATTTTACAATATAGAAATTTATTGTATTTTTAAATAGTTTACTTGATGTTCCTTAACCTACATAGAAATTTAAAATATATTTACAGAAATCAAATTATAAACTGGTATCAGTTTATGTTAGTTGATACATACAAAACAATTCTGAATTCTTCTTACTTTTTATAACTGATAAAATCAATTAATTATCAAACAGACTGGAGAATCATAAACTGCAGACAGATGGAAAGAAATCAAGTTTCAGATCTGAGAAAAGTCTTCATTTATATTATTTATATAACTAACTCACTCTGAATAACCCTAAGAACCAATATATGGAAGACATATATTTATCTAATGTAGAAAACATTATAGAATGTAATAATGATGTTGTTCTATATTTAGCTATTGGTATCAAAACATTAATGTTCTAATTTATGTTAATTTTTTTATGTAAGAGCCTCTAAAAGTAAATTCCCTTCCTGTTCACCAAAGGCCAGACTCAACTTACCTAAGTCCAGCTTCATTTCATCAATAGCTTCAATCACTTTCATTTAACACAAGTCTAAATTATGATTTCCTCTTTAAATTAATTGTCTTCTGTTAGTGGGGAAAAATGTGATTTCTTTCTTTCACTTTCCTTGGCGTTTATATATGAAACACATATTCAAGTTTGAATTAGTGATGGTCAATGTAAAGAACTTTTATGTCCCTAATGTCCTCCACCCCTCTTTCTTACTCACACTCTTTCTCTAAATACGAAATAATTATGACTGTATTAACTTCAGCAAATCTTCTAATCCCCAAATATTACATTCTCTATACAGCTATAATGACAAAAGTAATAGCATTTTATTTTGAAATGAGTTTTAAAATAGTAACTAAGATTATGACATGCTTTTGAAATGTGAGAAAAGTTGTAAATAATAATTATGCATAAGAAATGTGTCTCAAATTTTATTTCTCAAAATGAGAGCTTCGTGATTTTATAAAGCCATCTAATCTGAGAGTCACTCTAAAGGACAAGCAAAGGCTTGATGGTTTCATAAATAGTAATAAAATATTTTCTCCTTTGCATCCACGCTTCTGTTTTGAAGGGGAAGCAAATAAAGACTTTGGAATTGGACTCTTGCAAATTCAAGTAAATTCTGTTTGTTTCCTCTTGGAGAAGTGACTTTACTTTTAATTGTTATTTTTATTTTTTGTATCATTTAAAAAAATCAATAAAAGATTTCCTAGATATGAAAGGAATATGTAAATCATTTCTGACTGTTATATTTATTAGCTTAATAATATAAGAAATGAACATCTCTGTTTTATTTTAAATCAAGTTTTTTCTATTTTGAATTAAAATACTATTAAGCTAACAATAATTATTTATAAAAATAATTACAAGATTCTTAGATATCTTTATAAATGTGAGAAAATATAGTTTGTTTTTAAACTAGATTTATCTCTATTCAAAAGAAATACTTTTAAGAAAAAGTAGATTGTTTTTCAGTTATGCTATCTATGTAAGTCTTAGAAAAAAAGGAGAGAGCTGATGAATGTGTCCATTTCCAGACAGCTAGCCAAGGTTTATTGTCTCTTTTTACACCCATTAGTTGCTTACCAATGACAACAGGTCTATGGAATAAATAAAATTCTGCTTACAATTTAAAATTTTTCCCATTTAAAAAATTAGCATCAATCTATGAAACAGTTAAAATGACAAATTTGTAGAATCAATTCATAATTTTGGGTCAACTTGGTAACAGTTCAATTGTACAAAAGGTTTAAAATCAAACAATATTCAACCTAGTATATATTCAGAGATACAATGTATTCACATAGATGCTTTATCTATGAATATTTCATACACATAATATAAACATGTGTGTGAATGTTGAGATGGAAATAAAATGAAAATTATCTATAAGATATAAGATATATAAATATGTAATGTCAATGTTAAAGTACATTTAAAAATATTATGAAGTACATTTTTATATGCTTGAATAATATTTAAATATTTACATTCTCTTCCACTTCCATCTTCAGAAGATTCATTTTCTGGTGAGGAAACTGAAGCAGAAGTGTGGGAGTGTACCCTACAGGTCCATTCTCTCCCTTTTGTCTTCACTCAGTCTTGCTTGAATGCCCTCGGGGACTATATCCCTTTTTTCTGGACTGCTTGCAGAGTTACAGTCCATAACCAGGATGGGTCTTCTCACAGCTAATAAAGCAATCAGGATAGTTCTTGAGGTCATACTTCATACTCAGGTGACTTTAATTTTTGGCAAGTTGACATTAAAAACAACAATAGTTGGGATAGAAAAGCTAGGATTCACAATCTCCTTATAATAAGTGAGATTGTAAGTTAATATTCTATATAATACTGAAATTTGACCATTATGAGAAAGAAATGCACATCTTGACTGGAGTATTAGGATAGATTAGTGTAGAGATCTTCATGTCATCTTATGATGACATGGGAGCTGAGCCTTGAGTCATCAGGGAAGTCTTGTCAAGGTCTAGTGTAGACTTTTTCATATAAATGGAATAAAAATGTAAAACATTATTGCTTGAGGGAGAAAAATGAAAGACTGTTTCAAGATAATCTGATTTGAATTTTGAGAGGAGGACAAAGGCTACAGCTATTTCTTGTTTAATCTAATTTGGCAATATTCATTCTATAATACCCGTATGCATGTCAACACCAGAAACAATGCAGACATTGGATAGGGGAAAGCGATTTTAATATTTACTCAATTACCTGCTAATGTAATGATTGAATTTATGGAAATGCATTTCAATGACAATGATAATCGTCCTGATTTCAGAAAGAAAAAAAAGTTAATTTTACTTGAATTAGTCAGTTATGTGTAAAAGGAATCCAGCAGAAAGTGTTTCTTATTCTCAACTGTGTGGAAGATTTCTGACTCATAAATGTGATAAATCCTAGGCACCATTCCCCTGTCACTTCCAGGAGTCTGATTACTAGTCTGGGACTACTGTTCTTTTTGACAAAACTACCTTCCTTCCTTGCTCTTCTTTAAGAACAGAATATATTATAAAACAAACCTTTGTGTGTGTCTTGAATTGTTCCTTTAAACGGTGTGGACCAGTCTACTTATACCTAAAACAAAAGAGTATTCTATTTTAATGGATTTAAATTCTCATGAAATTCATCATATGGATTCAGAGCATATCTTCACTTCCAACTTTCTACCCATGTTCTGTTTCCCAAGGTTTATTTGACTCCTCAGGAACTATGGTGGTTTCATATGAATTATTATTTTTCCCATTTCTGGAAATACTGATATAAACACTATGACATCTTGCATCAAGTCTGTATATCATTTGAATAATGCATTTTCATGATACTAAATCTTCCAGTCATTTTCCATATGATGACATTATTGTTATATGTTTCTAATTTCATTCATCAATGTGTTATTTTTTTGGTGCACAAAAATTTTGTGTCTTTGAATAAATTTATAAACCAAGAATATTGTTGTTATTGTAGAATGGATTTTTCTTAATTTCCTTTTTAGTTAATGGGTTGAGTTTATACAAAAACATCAAGAGGGCATGTTAATTTTTGTCTCCTACAAATAATTGATCCACACTAATATTTTTTATTTATGATTTTTTTACATTCATAAAAAAGTCATCTGTAAAGATAATTTTTATGTTTTTTCCTGATTTGGTTTATTTTTAATGTGTAAGTGTCTGGTTAGAACTTCCGATACTACAACAGACAGAGATAGAGTAGTCATTTTTAGCTGGTATTGGACATTGAACAAAAACATTCAGATTTGTTATGTTGTTTAAAATATCAGCTGTACATTTTCTCTTATAACCATCATTAAGTTAAGACAATTTTCTTCTGTTCCTTTCAGTTGAGGGTTTTATCATTAAAGGATGTTGAAATTCATTAAATGATTTTTCTGCGTCCAATGATGTTGTGGTTTCTCTCAGGTTTTAAGTGTGGTGTTTCATACTGAATAACATCATATACCAAAATATCCTTGCTTCACACAGGTAGGTCATAGTCTGCCCTGTTGCACAGCGCTTGAATGTGTTTTCCATTTTCAGATCTTATATGCATCTTATCTTTTGAGGAAGGAAAAACAACACACATGCCTCCATGCCTCAGCAAATCATAGAACAGTTCTTTTCACAGTTTCAGTTTCCCTTAATACTTAGCTTCATTCCAGAAGAGCCTCAAGGAAATGGCCCTGCAGAATTCTATGAAATTTTAGAAGTGGACACTTTTGGGCTCAGAACTTGCTTCTCTTTTTAAGACAGAAATGGCTCTTAGAAGATGTTCAGTGTCTTAAACCCAGCCCTAAATGGCTGGTTAGTGCAGGAACTTAGTTGTGGAAAGGAGAACAATAATTACAGAGATTATTTTATGCCAGCCCTGACATTAGAGAACTTGCCCTTTCTTTTATCCGAGGAGACTCCACAAGGATCCTGATATTCGGGGTCCGATCCCTTAAATGAATTTACAGACAGGTGCTCAGAGAAGACATGGAAAGGAAAGTCTCTCGCATAAGCAGCACACCCACACTTATCTGCACCAAGGGCCATCCCAGCAGAAGAAACTACTGTTTTTTCAGTATGAACTTCTTGTATCTGTTGTTTGGTTAACACATTTGCTCATTATTTTTCTTTATGATCAGACTTCTTTATCTCCTTTTATCATGACTTCTGTGTACTTACTACTTGGTTCACGTATCGCTTTCTCTCTCTTTTTTTTTTTACTTCCATTATCTTTTGAATGTTAGCCACAAGTAATGCTCTCTTCTCTATTTCTTTTATAATATTAGCTATACTTTTTATCCTGTTTTCTTTCATTTCTTCTATAAAATTTTGTAAGTTTTAATTCTGCTGTCCTTTGCTTTATTTTTGTTTCTCTTGATGAACTTTATGATTGGTATCATTACCTTGTTACACTCCTGGCAGCATCCTTGTTGTTGATGGCACAATAGAAGACACACTAGCTTTCTTCCCCTTTGTTTGTATGTGTCATTTGTCTGCTCTGGGGGTTGTCATTGTCATTTGTGCTTCCCTATCAGCATGGTGCCAACCCTTCAGCCATGCTTGCTATACATGCTAATCTACATTCTGAACTCAGCTGAAAAAATCCTTACCTCATTTCATCAATACTCAGGGCCTGTTGAAACCATAGTGAATACAAAGAATAAGGAAGATTTATTTAAAAAAAACAAAACAAAACAACAACAAAAACAAAGCACCCATGATGCCAATCCAGGAAATCAGTCATGCTTAGGCCCAAACACAATCCTGGAAGCCTACCTCCATATATTGTTGTAGAGATGCAATCAAAAGCTTGGAAAACCCATCTATGTTAGGTGTTTTTGTGTATGCCAGTTCCATGTCCTTTTAAGACATACTTTGTAACTAGACTGGAGACAATTACAGAGTGGTTTTACTTTTTTTTTACTTGGCTGCCCATGACAGAAATCCATGCATTGCCACTCATAAGGAACTTACCAAAAATAAGGGGTGGGGCTTTAGGATCACATGCCATATAATCTCACAAAAAACTTATTCTTATCAAAATGAGCTATGCACTGCACTAGGAAGTAAAGCTGTATTTAAGCACAATGCAGCCTTACAAACTGATATCCCAGAATCTATTTTATCTGATATGGTTGCTCTTGTGGGTTTTTCCCCTTCCACATTGACATGTTTATTGGTGTCATCCTTGTTCCAGACATGCTTAGACCACCATGTTGATGAGATTTCATGGACAATGTTGCAGGAAGAACTACAAACAACTTTGGAATACTTAGAGTGGGTGAAATAGTCCTCATCTTGAAAGGCACTCTGATTGCATATACATTGACAAGTGGTCACACCTGAAAATGTCCACATACAACATTATATGGACCAACCAGGTCGTATTTCGTATTTCTGTATTTAGAAGTGTGTGCGTGTGTGTGTGTGAGTGTGTGTGTGTGTGTGTGTGTGTAAGAGCAAATCAAGAAAAACAAGTCATTAATTAGAAAGATAGAAATGAACCCAATGGGAGCATTTGGAGGGAGGAAAGGTAATATTATAACCTCAGATATAATGTGTTATTACTCTTATTATTATTAAAGAAAAGATAAGCTTGTGACCAAACTAGCCCCTCACATAAAAGTAAAAGAAATAGCTATCAAAGATGAAATGCATACTTAAAGATATGAATCTAAGATATTACACAAAAAAGCTAAGCTAAAATGAAGCAAATAAAAGGGGTTCAAAATTATTTCAGAAAATTATAAAACTTTAATAATTGCAACAAATAAATTAGTATACATATTGATGAAAGAGACACACAATTCAAATGTTTAATTTTAACAGTGATCAGTGAATTTCAAGGAGCCAGGAACACACTGCTTACAGAGTTAAGGAAGATAACATAAGATATAAATGAGCAATTTTATAAAGAGCTACACTTTTTGAAACAAAAGTTAATGAAAATCTTGGATATCAGAAATACAATTAAGTTAAACGAGGAAAAATTCAGCAATAAGTGAGATGAAGTAGAAGAATTTAAGGATGTGTTGGCAAGGTTAATGAATTTTGACTTTTAGATAATACAAGAAAAAAGACGTTAAGAACAAAATATATAAGATCTATGTGATGTACTTTTAGGGTAAAACATAGGAATAATGAGTCTGGATGACTGAGCTGAGATACCAGTTAAAGACATATAAATATAAATAATCAAACAGTACCAAGAAATATCCAAATGTATGAAAAGACATAGGCTTTCCGATAAAAGGGTCATTTAGATTTCCAGGTAGATATAACCAGAAAATAAGCATTCCTGTGTGGCAAGGTCCTGTACTGTTCCCTTTGGGGGAGGGGACTAGTAGGTACAGAGTCAACAACACAGATATATACCCTCCACCACACCCTGGAGGAAGGCCTGATGAACATGCATCTGCTGGGATGACGTGGCTGTCTCTCATTCGTCCAGGTCATCTCAGATCATGTCTCAGCTGCTGTTGCTAAGGCTCTTAGGCAGACCAAGATTGACTCTGAGGGAAAATCTTATTATTGGTTTGGGCTAACTGGCCATCTGGTCTGTTAGGGCTGAGTCATCCCACATTACACATCATATTATAACTAAACTTCATAAAAGTACAGAACATGTGTTTTTGTTGTTTGTTTTTCTTTGCTTTGTTTTCTTTTTGATAAAAGCCACATAGTCTAGTCCAAGACATGTGAATACATGATCTCTAGTTGGTAGGGTGGCCTTGTTAGAGGTAGAATATTTCTGGGACTGGCTTATAGACGGGAGTGCCTCCATTAATTCTGGAATGCACTCACTGCTTTGTGTTTTTTGTTCAAAAGTGATTTCCCAGCACCTAATTACTGCCACATCTGTTGTTTCCTGCCACACTTCTCTGCCATAATGGACATTTATCACTCTAGGACCATAAGACAAATAAATTTTTCTTTTAATAAATTGCCTTAGTCATGGGGTTTAGCATATGAATATTAAAGTAACTAATACAGAAGTTGTTACTGAAGAATGTCTATTGCTGTGAAGGATCTAACCATGTTGTGTGGGTTTGGCTTTTTTTTTTGAGTAGTATGGTAGCTATTGAGGCTTTGGCCTAGAAAAGCCATTGGATATTGTAAGTAGAAGTTAATGAACCATTCTAATATAATGTTGGAAGATATTTCAGAAAGTAATATAGACTGTGAAGGTTCAAGAGGTTTCAAATTAAACATATTAACATCTGGGCTATAAACTTCTATGATATTTTAACTATGAATCTGGCAGCTTTTGGCTCATGCCCTGGAGATTTACCTGAGGCTGACTTGAAAGGTAGTGAAATACATTTTTTGGTGGACAAGATTTCAAGACAGGATAATACTGACTCTGTCACATGATTATCAACAATCACTCTTCTGCAAGTCTAGAGTGACAAAGAGTTTAAAGAAACTCAAAATATTCAATTTGGAGAGTAAAAGAACATGAGGAAACTTATTGTGCCAGTCAAGATTTGTACAGAAATAGATATGAAGTTTAAGAAGATACCTGATATATACTGCAATAAAGAAACAAAGAAATGGTTTCATCAGGCTAGACTCATTCCCTCTTAAGTTTCCAACTCTTGAAAGGAATAAGACTAAGGAAATGCCTAGGCCTTGAATGCACCAATAAACAAAATCTGCTGCCAATGTGATACATTAACACCAAATTTCATGCCACACTAGTAGCCAAACTTGTTAATATAGTTCATGCGGGCATATATTTAGAGCAATGAAGGGTATAAGAGCAAAGGAGTCATGGAATCTTACATCATCATTTCAGAAAGTCTATGAAACAAGTGTTGAGTGGCAGCTGATCACTCCTAAAGGTCCCAAGAGGAAAACAGGTCCTGTGCCATCATGCATGATACAGTGCAAGTGAAGCCTGAGTTGTGTTGGAGAATCCAACATGATGGAGCTGCAAGAACTATGAGATATCTTCCTAGAAGAGGTACATGAATACAATGAAACCAGTCCAAGGAAGAGATGTTTCAGTCAGCAAAGGTAGAGGCCCTTTAAAATTGAAGTTCTGAACATTAGACATGAAACAACAAAATTTGGTGTTTTTCTGGCTTGGTTTCAGTCTTGCTTTAGTCCAGTATTTCCTCACTATAATTCTATTCTCCCTTTTGGAATAGGAATATATATTCTGTACCATTATATGTTGGAAGTATGTAATTTCCTTTTTGGTTTTATGAGGGGAGGAGTTATATAAGAGATTTCCTTGAATCTCAGAAGAGAATTTGTGCTTTAAAACAGTATTGTGAAATTCTGTGGAGAACTATATAGTTGAACTAAATGCATTTTATATTATGATATACCCAGGAACCAATATGATATTCCCATGCCCCAATAGGATTTGGAGTGTGAAATGTGGTGATTTGAACCATAAATGTCCCTCACAATCTTGGGAATTTGAATATTTGATCCTCAATTGGTGGCACTGTTTGTGCAGGCTTAGAAGGTGAAACCTAACTAGAGAAAGTGTGTCACTTGGGGTGAGCTTTAAGAGCGAAATCCCTCACCTGCCATTAGTTCAGGATCTCTGTTATATGCTTTGGTTTTAAGACGTGAACTCTCAGCTTGATACCATGACTCTGGTCTGCTATCATGACTGTCATGGACTCTTATCTTGCTGGAGACAAAGCAAAGTAAACTCTTCCTTTCTTAAGTTGTGTTGATCATGGTGTTTTATCACAACAATAGAAAATAATTAATTCAAATAGAACATCCAAAGAATATTGAAAACTGCAAGAAAGGTGCAATGAGTCTTTTATGAAGGTGAATCAATTAAATAATTGTTTTCTAAGCAAGAACTCAGAAGGCTATGTGGAAATGGGATGCTGTATTTCAAGTCATGAAAGAAAATAACTGCCTACCTAGATTGCACATTAGGCAATACTATCCTTCGTGGTCTATGGAAAAATTACTTCCTAAATTAAGATATAAAGCACAAGATTTAAAAGAATTAATTAATGACAACTAAACAAATATAACAGAAGATACCTAAAGGAATCCCAAACACAGAAAATGAAATGATATAGAGGCAAAGAGAAGAGTATGAGGAAGACTAAATCATGCTACTAAAGTATGTAAGCAATGAGATTTATCCAAGAATCAATTATAATTAATTTAGTAGCTATCAAATTTCTAAGTTGATAAAAGAAAAAATAAATATAGATAATTTAAAAGTGTCAGAAGAAATAAATAATATGGATATATTGATATCTTTTGACAAATTCCTTGAAAGTTAATAGCCTTAATTCTCCATTAAAAAGTGGAGACTGGATGCTTGGATTAAAAACTGATACCCCACTCAGGATGACTTTTTCTAGATCCATCCATTTGTCTGCAAACCTCATGATGTCATTGTTTTTCTCTGCTGAGTAGTATTCCATTGTGTATATGTACCACATTTTGTTTATCCATTCTTCAGTTGAAGGGCATCTAGGTTGTTTCCATGTTCTGGCTATTACAAACAATGCTGATATGAACATAGCTGAACAAGTGCTCTTATGGTGTGGTTGAGCATTCCTTGGGTATATGCCCAGACTCAGAAAGACAAACATGGTATGTACTCACTCATAGCAGGATACTAGACATGAAACAAGGATGACTTGTCTGCTACTCACATCACCAGAGAGGCTACCTGGAAAACAGGACCCCAAGAAAGACACAGGGATCGCCCAATGACAGAGAAATGGAATGAGATCTACATGAACAGCCTGGACATGAGTGGGGGTAGTGAAAGGCGAGGGTCGAGGGAAAGAGAGCTTGGGGGAGCGGGAGATCCCAGCTGGATCAACAACAGAGAGGGAGAACAAGGAATAGGAGACCATGGTAAATGAAGACCACATGAGAATAGGAAGAAGCAAAGTGCTAGAGAGGCCCACAGAAATCCACAAAGACACCTGCACAACAGACTGCTGGCAATGGTTGAGAGACAGCCCGATCTGACCTACTCTGGTGATGGGATGGCCAAACACCCTAATTGTTGTGCTAGAAACCTCTTCCAACTACTGAGGGATCTGGATGCAGAGATCCATGACTAGGCCCTGGGTGGAGCTCTGGGAGTCCAATTAGCGAGAATGAGGAGGGTTTATATGAGCGAGAATTGTTGAGACCAAGGTTGGATAAAGCACAGGGACAAATAGCCAAATGAATGGAAACACGTGAACTATGAACCAATGGCTGAGGGGTCCCCACTGGATCAGGCCCTCTGAATGGGTGAGACAGTTGATTGGCTTGATCTGTTTGGGAGGCATCCAGGCAGTGGGACTGGGTCCTGTGCTCATTGCATGAGTTGGCTGTTTGAAACCTGGGGCCTATGCAGGATTGTTTGGCTTGGCCTGGGAGGAGGGGACTAGACCTACCTGGACTGAATCTACCAGGTTGACCTCAGTCTGTGGGGAAGGCTTTGCCCTGGAGGAGATGGGAATGGGGGGGTTTGGGGGGAAGGTGAGGGGGACGGGAGGGGGGAGAACAAGGGAATCCGTGGCTGATATGTAGAACTGAATTGTATTGCAAAATAAATTTAAAAAAATATATTAAAAAAAAAAACTGATACCCTAGTCTAGTCCTGCGCAGGCTCCACAGCTATTGATTTAAAGTTCATGAGTTCCCACGAGCTTAGTTCAGTTGTCTCTGTAGATTTCCACATCAAGATATTGACCCCCTTTGCTCATAGACTTCCTCTTCCCTCTTTTCAGCTGTACTCCCAGAACTCCACCTGGTAATTGGCTGTGGATCTCTGCATCTGCTTCTATCAGTTAGTGGATGAAGGCTCCATGATGGCAGGGTATTAACCAATCAGATTACCGGAGTAGGCCAGTTCAGGCACCCTCTCTACTATTGCTAGTAATCTAAGCTGAGTTCATCCTTGTGGATTCCTGGAAAAATCACCAGCACCAACCTTCTCCCATAGTGTTTCCCTCTATCAAGATATCTCTTTCATTGCTCCCACACTCTGTCCTTCCCCTAGATCAACTATCCCTCATGCTCTCCCCTCTATTGCCCACCTCACCCCCAGTTTACTCTGGAGATCTCATCTACTTCCCCTCCCCAGGGCAATCCATGTGTCTGTCTTAGAGTCCTCCTTGTTAGCTAGTTTCTCTGGAGATGTGGGTTGCAGTCTGGTTATCCTTTGCTTTATATCTAATATCTACTTATGAGTTAGTACATACCATGTTTGTCTTTCTGAGTCTGAGTTACCTTACTCAGGATGATATTTTCTAGTTTCAATCCATTTGCCTGAAAATTTCACTATGTCATTGATTTTTACAGCTGAGTAATACTCCACTGTGTATATGTACCATATTTTCTTTATTCATTCTTTGGTTGCAGGACATCTAGGTTGTTTCCAGGTTCTGGCTATTATGAATAATGTTGTCTCTCTGCATCCAAAAGACAGCTATGTAGCTAGGTCTGTTTGAGGGCCCCTTGGCAGTGGGATCAGGATCTATGTCTGGTGTGTGAGCTGGCATTTTGGAGCCCATTACCTACAGTAGGATGCCTTGCTCAGCCTTGATGCAGCGGGGAGGGCCTTGGTCCTGACTCAATTGAATGTACCAGGCTTTGCTGACTCTCCATAGGAGACCTTGCACTTTTTGAGGATGGCATGGCAGGGCGGGGGGGGGGGGGGGGGAGAGGCAGGGAGGGAGCATGAGGAAGGATGAGATGGGGATCTGTGGATGGTATATAAAATGAATTTTTAAAAATTCTTAAATAAAAGCCGGGCGGTGGTGGCGCACGCCTTTAATCCCAGCACTCGGGAGGCAGAGCCAGGCAGATCTCTGTGAGTTTGAGGCCAGCCTGGACTACCAAGTGAGTTCCAGGAAAGGCGCAAATCTACACAGAGAGACCCTGTCTCGAAAAACCAAAAAAAAAAAAAAAAAATTCTTAAATAAATCAAACAAACAAAAAACTCATACCATCCTCCCTCTGTTCAACAGGACTCCAGGAGCTCAGTAGAGTGCTAGGTGGTATATCTCAGCATCTGCTTCCATCACTTACTGGATGAAGCTTCTAAAATGACAATTAGGGTCGTCACCAATCTGATTACAGGAGAAGGACAGCTCAGGCACCCTCTCCACTATTGCTAGGGGTCTTAACTGAGGTCATCCTTGTGAATTCCTGGGATATTCCCTGGCACCAAGCTTCTCTCTAACCCCATAATGGCCCCCTCTATCAAGATATCTCTTTTGTTGTTATCTCTCTCTGTCCCTCCCCAAACTCAACCATCTTGATCCTTCATGTTCCCATTGCCTATCCCCTCCCTTTAACCTTCCCCAACCCCAGTTTACCCAAAAGATCTCATCTATTTCCTCTGCCCAGCTTGACCTATACATCCCTTGTCCCTCTTGGAGATTTTCTTGTTACCTAGTTTCTCTAGGCTATGGATTTTAGCCTGGTTATCTTGTGCTTTTACATCTACTATCCACTAAGCAAGGTGGGGTCAAGATCCTGATGGGTAAACTCACAGAAACAGATGACCTGAACTTGTGGGAATTCATGGACTATAGAACTCTAGTTAGGGAGCTTGCATGAGACCAACCTAGGCCCTCTGCATGTGGTTGGCAGCAGTTTAGATTGGTCTGTAAATGAGGCCTCTAGCAGTGGGACCAGGATCTGTCCCTTCTGCATGAGCTGGCTTTTTGGAACATATTCCCTATAATGTGATGCCTCGCTCAGCCTTGATGCAGGGAGGAGGGGCTTATTCTTGCCTTAACTTGATATGCCATGCATTGTTGACTCCCAAGGGAGGTCTTACCTTTTCTGAGGAGTGGATGAGGGAAAGAAAGCAGGTAGGAGGAGAGGAGGGAGGGGTAACTGTGGTTTGTATGTAAAATAAATAAAATATTAATTCAAAACTCATAACCAATGATTGGCCTTCTTAAAGAAGCCCAGCTTAGTGTTAAAGGCATTTACAAAAACAGAATGATGAACTATATAAACGATTTTTCAGAGTGTTGGAAAATACTGTGCAGGCTACTTGCTAGGAAAGATACCAACATGTTTATCCATCTGTAAACTTTACAACTTATAACAACACATCAGGTTCTGTGATAGTGTTATAATGAATGTGGAGATAAGCAACCATTCTATGATTTGACTTAAGACCCCATAGAAAATAATCCATTTCTGATACCGTAAACTTTGGTCAAAACTCCATTCCATCATAAGTAATAATCCCTCTAGAGAAACTCACTAATGATTTTTTATCTGAGTTGTCATCACCTGAAGCTACTATCAAATTACTTCTGTTTATACCCACAGATAATTGCTACTCATAGTCTCACTTGGAGAAGCCTCTCTTGGCTGAGAGAGGTCATCAATGCACAGACATGTGATGGCTCAAGGTAGTGAGAAAAAGTGAAGGTAGAGTACCCAGCCATAAAAAAAGACATTTTTTTTTTTTTTGTTTTTTGAGACAGGGTTTCTCTGTGTAGCTTTGCGCCTTTCCTGGAACTCACTTTGTAGACCAGGCTGGCTTCTAACTCACAACCATGAGGCAGAAAGACAAAGAGCATTGGGAATCCCACAAACCTTTTTTTTTTTTTTTTTTACTTCAACTCCCACCCCCAGTCATATATCTCCTCCAATAAACTACCAAACAGTTGTGCCAATTCAGGACTAAGCACTCAAACATAGGAGCCCATGGGAGCCATTCTCTTTCAAACAACCACAGGATTTAAGGATCTCTTCTGGATTCAGAGGCACGCATAAGCATGTGCATATGCATACAGAGCTATACACTAATTTCATGAAATTAACAACATACAAGCCTCAGAAAGTCCATAAAACTTACAATATTCACAAGGTCTATCCTTAATGTTACAGAGAATGTGAGGATCCTTGGCATGAGAAGAGACTTCCTGACTGGTCATGCTGCCTGCATGGCATACTCTATGTCATGCAGAGACAGGCAGAGCTACAGCTTTTTTGAGTGGTCCATATGCTGGGCTGTACTCTTACTTGAGGAAGGCACCTTTGAATAATCCCTGTTTCTGTAAGTAATTCTTCAACCACCTTACTCTAAGAAAACCTAATAAATTAATGGGTTTACCAAGTTGGACTTCGGTGAAATGATTTCTTTAGTTTGTTGCTAGCTTCCTATATGGATTAGGTAGATATTTATTTGTGTTGCCTTGAGAAAAATAATACAGATTTTTTTTATATTTTAAGCTCTTCATAGAGATACTCAGACCTCATCTCTCAAACAGTACAAAATAAAGCATCTTTTTTTTACCTTGCTGATAAAATTACAAAGAAATCCACAACTTTTCTTTTTTGTTATAATGCATTAAAGTAAAATTATAAGAAAATACAGATTTAGCTTCCTGATATTCTTTTTTTTTCCCTTCAGAATGTAAAATTTCAAAGACAGACACTAAATTATTCACATCTCTTCAGTGTCTATATAGGCGCACAAAATGTGAAGTGCCTTGCAGAAGCAGCAAGTTCTTTGTTAAGAAAGAATTTGCCTAATAATTCCATTAAAGTATGTGGGTATCGACTTAGTTTTTGTTGGAACATACTGAAGTATGTATCCTATCAGAGTTTGTGTTATAGCAGAGCAGTTCTCAACAACATACTTTCAAAAATGTATGTCACTCAGTTAGAATTGTTCAGTATTCACATAGGGAGCTCAGCCGTTATGCTATGCATGCTTGTAAACCAATTTCACAAGAAAGACTTCCAGTAATAAACTTCTCCATCACTAAAGATGATTTTGTGCCATTTTGTTTCATTTTATGATAAAATTGGTTAGTATAGATAGCTAATCTTTATTTCTAAGACAAACAACAGAAATTTCTCTGGTAAAATTGGGGAAACAACTTCTTGCAATTTCATAGCTATGCTTTGCCATTTAGCTCTACATGTCACGTGGAGTGATGGGAATTGTTTCGTAACCTTGGAGATTATGTTAATCATGTTATGGCTATAGATCTGCACTAACAGAAATACAGTCAGTATTTGAATAGTTGGATTTGTTCTAACTACTGTAATTGCCATGAGACTAGCGTAGTGAAATGGTTATCAGCCAGTCAAATTGTTTCATTTCTTTCTGCTATGCTCCATTTGGCATCTTGCTACAAGGCTACATGACTTTCAACTTGTAAATATGCCATGTGCCTCTTCAAGGGAAGAAAGATGACCTTTTTCCGAAGGTTATCTCCAGGGAGAGAACAAAGGAAGGCAGCACATGTCAACAAATATGAAGCATCTAAAATAGACTACCAATTACATGACAATGTGGACATATTAATTTTTCATCATAACTGGGTAACACTTAAGCTTAGCTAGTAATGTGCTGGTTTATGCATGTATGTATCAGGAATTCTTATATTAAAGTATTGTTTATTAGGTGGACAATATCCATAGATCTGAAAATTTGTAGTACATGCCTTAATTAAAATATTTTTTAAGAAATTAAAAAAATGAAATATTGTAAACATGGTGGTAATATATTTGTTCTACTATTGCAACAGATGTTTATTTTATAAAATGTTATATTATATCAGAAAGGTGAGAAGGAACCATAGCATAAGAAATAAAGCATGCATGTATTTGCCACAAAAAAAAGAACAAAATAATGAAAAGACCCAAAAATTGTGTATTGATACATATTTTCAAATATTGAACTTAGACATCTTTACTGTAAAACACTTTATTTGAAAGATAAAATATAGATGTATGCAGCAATGAGTGTGCTCTTGTTTTTGTTTTTGTTTTTTAAGGTACCTTTGGTCTGTGATTTTGTTTCTAATCATTTTAAGTGCCATTCTGAGCACTATGTATATCAGCACACATTTGTGATTATTATAAATAATGAGAATCTTGCTGTGAAATTAGAATTCTACACAAAAGACTTAATTTTAGATAAATGAATTTTGGTGACCCTTGAAATAACAAATAGATAAAATTAAAAGAAAAGACATTGTCAGGGAATGGGATTTCATATTATGGCTTTGAAACATTTAGGCAGCTGCATTAGGTACTTATCATGGACAATACCATGAAGAATACTTTTCTATGTATGTAAAAAAGTATCATTCTATGTATGTAATAAAGTACCAAGACCAAGACGAGTTATAGAAGAAAAACTTTACACATTTTTACCTGAACACTCGCACTCTTAACTCTACACAAGACACAGAGAACTAGAAGTAGACTGAACTCTCCAAGTCCAACACCACTACACAGAGAAACTCTGTCTTGAAAAAGCAAAAAGAAAAAAAATTCTATATCTCCCTTACAAACCTATGTAAAATCTATGGGTTACAAAGACAAAACAAAAAACAAATAGTCATGAACATGAGAAGAGATTAAATAAGTGAGGGTGCGGTTAGAGTGGTCAATATGCATTATATACATGTGTGAACTTGTGAAAAACAAATTTAATGAATAACAAAGCAGAAACGGTCAGCCCTAGAAACATATATATGAGTAACTGTCACAGCTTTGGCAGTGGTGGGACCTGAGAGAATGGAGCTGATAAATTAGGTGGACTAAAGTCTCATGCAATGCTCAACTTTATTCAAAACATCAGGCAACCTGTCCAGTTACATGGGCAAGCCACACACGAGACAAGCCCCATAGGGTGGACAAGCCACATGCATCAAAACCATGATTTGCTCTAGAGGCATATAAACAGCACTCGGGAGGCAGAACCAGGCAGATCTCTATGAGTTTGAGGCCAGCCTGAGCTACAGAGTGAGTTCCAGGAAAGGAGCAAAGCTACACAGAGAAACCCTGTCTCGGAAAAAAAAAAGAAAGAAAAAAAGAAAAACTTCATTCTTTGGCCATGTTCCAACATTTCTCCCTTTTTTTTAAAATTTTTTAATAGCAGGCTATCTATAGTAGTTTTGATATGAGATATTGGAGATAAATATAATTGTCATCTGATGCATGAGTATTCTATAATCAAGCAAACTAGAAACATAATTAATAATATTAGAACAGTGAAATCCTTGTGTGTTATACTTTGACTACAAGAATAGAGTTCCAAACTATATCCAGTACTATTGTGCTGTGGGATGTTCTGTGTGCTATGAATATGTGTTGCTTTGATTGGTTGATAAATAAAAAGCATAAGCCAATCATGGCCAGTAGCCAGGCAGGAAGTGTAGGCAGGGCAAGCAGATGAGGAGAATTCTGAGAAGAGGGGGCTTGAGTCAGGAGTCGCTAGCCAGACACAGAGAAAGCAAGATGACAAGGCAGAACTGAGAAAAGGTACCAAGCCATGTGGCTAAATGTAGATAATTATGGGTTAATTTAAGTGTAAGAGCTAGTCAGTAATAAGCCTGAACTAATGGCTGAGCAGTTATAATTAATATAATCCTCTGTGTATTTACTTGGGAGACATGAGTGAGATTTGTCCTAACTGTGGGCCAGGTGGGACACAGGAAATCTTCCAACTACACTATCGGTTACATTATTATATTGATCAGAAAGTCCAGAGAATAGCTTGAAAAGATATACACATGATTAGTAGTTCTGTTATCTTGCAGAGTGCAAGCTCATATTTGATCTTTAATAGGTATAAAAATATTGTGATGTCCTATGCAAATAAGAAGTGATTTAAATTCCAAGGAAAAATTAAATGAAGTCCCTTCTTCAGCTGAATCAATGAGTCTATTATGGTAGCAAAATATGGTCATAAGCATACAATCATTAGTAAAGATCACAGGAGCTGGATCCATCCAATTTACAAGATGAAGGTAAGAGGCTGAGGAACACAAGACCAACACATGTGTCCAGAGGCACTCATCCCAGATGCACAAGTCAAAGCAACTAGCATCACCAGAATGAGATTCTCAGGTGACACAGGACTCTGTGTGTTTCATATAATAATTTCTTCCTCTGTGCACAGGGCCTTAACTTGGTCCCATTTAGGCAGATATGACTTCTGATGATGCAGTTGATATCTTCTATTGCCCTTTATCTGGAGGCTTGCTGCCTTTTTGGTGACTTTCCTTGCCTCCTCATTCTCCATCATTGTTCTTGATGGATCAGGCCTGGGGAGCCAAGAGGAATCCGTAATGTTTCATTGGATCCATTTGTGATGACAGATGCATACTCTTTTCCAGTTTTCTTCTGGAGAAGTAAAACTTGGGCAGATTAGGGAATCAGTTTGCTTATTTTTTCTGCAATAAAACTGGAGAGGTTAGAGTATCTACAAAAATGAGTCTATTGCTAGGAATAATCCTACAACATAAGCAGTCTGAAACTATATTTAAGGATTTATGAATTAACAATAATGGATTAATCAAAACAGTCAGTTCCACCTGTTGGGCTGAGGAAAAATAAGTACTAGTATATTGATGAGTATCTGTACCATGAATCCTTCCTATGCTCTTAGAAGAATCATCAGTAAAATAAATATCTGCCTGTGGAGGTAAAGAAGGTTGGACAATTTTTATAACCACACATTCAGTTTGTATAAGAAAATCCCATAGCTTGCCAGCTGGAAAATGATTTTCTATCCTTCCATTATGATCTAGAAATAAAATTTGAAAATCCATAGAGTTCTGTAATGCTTTTTTTTTTTTTTTTTTTTTTTTTTTTTTTTTTTGGTTTTTCGAGACAGGGTTTCTCTGTGTAGCTTTTCGCCTTTCCTGGAACTCACTTGGTAGCCCAGGCTGGCCTCGAACTCATAGAGATCCCCCGGCCTCTGCCTCCCGAGTGCTGGGATTAAAACTGATTGTTAGTTAAGGGTAATATAATACAGTAAAGATCAAATCCTTATGACTGTTGACATTAAGTCCTCCCTGATTTACTAATTGAGCAAGAAGAGTAAGGTAAACAGTAATTTGTGGCTTTTATGCTGTAAATAAATCTATTCTAAAGGTTTATCCTCATGCTATAATACCTGTAGGAGACAATTTGGTGGGGAAAATAAGTAAATTTAAAGGGAATGGAGGATGCACATGGGACACAATACTTCTTTTAGTCTGGACCCAAATAGCTGTGGTTCCTTTCTTGCCTCTCAAGATAATATGCAAGGACTGTCCAGTGCTACTTCTGGTTCAAGGATTTCAAATAGATTGGTTACTGTATTGGAAATATCAAGGGCACATCACAAGGCCAAATAGAAATTGCTAAATGAATTATTTTTCCTGCTGTGCCCTAGATTGACGAGGTTGTACAATCAGCACTTTCATAGGATTTCAATAATTCTCATAAGGAAGTGGACAGAATATAAGATTAGATTGATTACCAAATTCCTCACCCCATACTTTAGGATCATTTTCAGGCAATGGAGGGTTTGTATTAAAAGGAGGCTCCAGTAAGAGAGCTGAGGGAGTCATCACATACATAGTTTTTAGTATCTCTGTATATACTTTTGGTTTTGCCTAATATAGAAGAAATTTCTATTTTACCTCCTTTACTCAATTTAAGATTTGATCATCCAGTTTATATTCATTCATAGAATTAGCCATCTCTTCCTCATAATTAGCATTCTCCTTTATCTTTTGTAAATATTTTGATAACAGTCTAAATTAATGCCCAAGTTACACAAAATTGAATGATGATCTTTTCCTAATATCTTTATGCCTTTTCAATGTTCTTCTGGGCCCTATCTCATACTGATCAGCTTCTCTGAGGGAATTCTGGAAACAGAAAATCTAGGTAAGTAAACAGAAACTATGGACACAAGCATCAACAACAGAATACAAGATATGGAAACGGAATCCCATGCATTGAAGATACAATAGAAAAAATAGATTCATCAGCTAAGTAAAATATTAAACCTAAATTTTTTGACACAATCATCCAGGAAATCTGGAACACTATGAAAAGTCAAAACCTAAGAATAATAGGAAATGAAGGAGAAGAATCACAGCTCAAAACCTCAGAAAATATATTTAATAAAATCATATCAGAAAAATTTTCTTAACCTAAAGAAGGACATGCCTACAAAATACAGTAAACTAACAGAATACCAAATAGATTGTACCAGAAAAGTAAGTCCCTCTGCCATGTAGTAATGAAAACACTAATCATACAGAACAAAGAAAGATTATTAAAAGTTGCAAGGGAAAGAGAAGGAGACCAAGTAACATACAAAGGCCGACCTATTAGAATTACACTTGACTTCTGAACTGAGACTTTAAAAACCAGATGGACATGGACACATGTCTCGCAAATGCCAAGAAACCACAGATGTCAGCCCAGACTACTATCCCCAGCGAAACCGTCATTCATCGTAGATGGAGTAAACAAGATATTTATTTTTTAAAAAGTCAAATTTAAACAATATTTATCCACAAATAGAGCCCTATAGAAGGTCCTAGAAGGTAAACTCTAACCAATGAAGGTTAACTACACCAATGTAAACACAGGCAATAAATAGTCTCACACTTGCAAGACCCAAGGAGTGGAAACATACACAGACACAGACACACAGACACACAGACACACACACACACACACACACACACACACACACACACACACACACACACACTACCACCATCACCCAAAACAACTAGATAAAAGGTCTTATTGGTTGTTTTCGCTTTTCTGAGGGGCCTGCCACCCAGCTACCAAATAGATAACACATGCATGGGAACTTATTATTTCTTATAAATGCCTGGTCTTAGCTTGGCTAGTTTCTTGCCAGCTTTTCTTAAACTTTAAATTATCCCATCTACCTTTTGCCTCTAGACTGTTTCCTTTTCTTGCTTCTGTATATCTTACTGTCACTCCTACTCTGTGGCTGGCTGTGTGGTTGAGTGGCTGGTGCCTAGCATCCTCCTCTCCTTGTTCTCTTGCTCTTTTCTCTCTCTTCTTCATCTCCTCCTCCCAGATTTCTCCATCTATGTATTCTCTCTGCCTGCCAGCCCTGCCTATCCTTTCTCCTGCCTTGCTATTGTCCCCTCAGCTCTTTACTAGACCATCAGGTGTTTTAGATAAGCACAGTAATACAGATTCACAGTTAAACAAAAGCAACATAAAAGAATGCAACACATCTTTGCATCACTAAACAAATGTTCCAGAACATAAACAAATGTAACACATTTTCAAATAATATTCTACAACAAAAAGGAATTAAGAATAATTGGTCAACAATATCCCTCAATATCAATGGACTCATTCTCCAATTAAAAAAAAAAACACAGGCAAAACAAAGGGATATGAAAACAAGATCCATCTTTCTGCTGCATACAATAAATGCACCTCAACATCAAAGATAAACATTGCCCCAGGGTAAAGGGATGGGAAAAGATTTTTTCAAGCAAATGGACCAAAGAAGCAAGCTAGTGTAGCTGTTCTAATATCTAACAAAATAGACGTCAAACCAAAATTAATCAAAAGGGATGGAGAAGGACATTTCATACTCATCAAAGGAAAAATTCACCAAGAGGAATTTCAAAATTCTTAACATCTATTCTGCAAATGTTAGCGCACCCACGTTTGTAAAAGAAACAGTACTAAAGGTTAAATCATGTATTGAACGTCACACATTAATAATGGGAGACTTCAGTACCCCACTTTCAACAATGGACAGGTCATCCAGACAAAAACTAAGCAGAGAAATACTGGAGCTAACAGATGTTATGAACCAAATAGACCTAACAGACATCTACAGAATATTTCACAAAAAAATCAAAAGAGCATACCTTCTTCTCAGTACCTCATGGAAGCTTCTCCAAAATTGACCACATACTCAGTCACAAAGCAAGTCTCAACAGATACAAGAAAATTGAAATAAACCCCTACTTCCTATAAGATCACCATGGATTAAAGCTGGAATTTAACAATAACAGAAACAGCAGAAAGCCTACAGACTCATGGAAAATGTACAGCTCCCTACTGAATGACTACTGTATAAAGGCAGAAACAAAGAAAGAAAAAAAATAATAGAATTCAATGAAAATAAATACACAACATACCCATCTTAGGGTACATGATTAAGAGGAAAGTTCATAGCACT
Organism: Peromyscus californicus insignis; assembly: GCF_007827085.1. Classification (NCBI taxonomy): domain Eukaryota; kingdom Metazoa; phylum Chordata; class Mammalia; order Rodentia; family Cricetidae; genus Peromyscus; species Peromyscus californicus. The sequence continues at coordinate 30,992,158 of NW_026294447.1, read as the reverse complement.
AAGTTCCTTCATGAGGAATTTAGAGAAATCTCATACTATAGCAGGAGTTGCTAAACCATTTCATTAATAAAGTACCCAGGCCAGATATTGGGATAAACCTGAAAGATCAGAGAAACAGAATAAGCCAGCCACATTTCATACCTCTATGGAATCCTCAGCCTCAAGAGCATGATTTTATGATTCCTCATGCCTTATATACCTTTCTTTGCCCATACACCACTTCCTGGTATTAAAGGTATGTGTGCTTCCCAGGACTGGGATTAAAAGTATGTGTCACTGCATGCCTCCATTTCCAGTGTGGCCTTGAACTCACACAGATCCAGACACATCTCTGCCTCCTGAGTGATAGGATTAAGGGTGTGTGCCACCTCTGTCTAGCCTCTATTTCTCTAACCTAGGGCTGACTCTGTTCTCCAATCCTCATGCAAGTTTATTAGGGTACAAAATATATCACTATATTTCCCCTTTTTTGTCTAAAATAATAAGGTTATAACTAATAGAAGAATAACTAGTGTGGCTGGTCATCTCTGCACGTCCTCCATCATGATCTCGATGGCCCTCAGGTGGGAGGAGGGAGGAGGGGGGGGGTCTGTGGATAGCATGAGGAGTGAGTAGAAAATTTTTTAATGAAGAAAAATAAAATGAATAAAAACTATATAATAAGTACAGTAAGTATATACAATATATATAGTCAAGAATTATATTAGCAATGTTCAGTCCACTAACATTTGGCAAATTCAGAGAAAATGCTCCATTATTTAGCCTATATTGGTGAGTCCAAAATGTACCTAATTCACTTTCTATCCTAACTTGTATGACCAACCAAAAATATCTTTTGATATCTTTCAAACTTATATACTTTACACCTCTTTAGTGAGTTTCTGGTCTGAATTTGTTAACAAAGAAAACTATAACCATCTAATCTTCAACTCCCTGAGAGACCCAAGAAGGAAATAATATTATCTGAGTAAACAGGAAGTGCAAACAAACACATTCCAAAAAATGACAGAAACAGCTGGCAGCCTGGACAGTCACCCAAGATTTTTCTGGAACGTTTGGGTATCCATCTTTGGCCTATAGGACTAGCATATCTGACAGACTCATCTGTGAAGCAGGATATTCTAAAGGGCCTTCCTACCTTGTCTTGGCAAGGATCAGCAGTTCTTTCTTTGGTGTCCTGCTTGTCCAATTTGGATAGCATACTGTCAGCAGTCAATGCAAGATTATTTTCTTGCCAAGTGGCTGACTTTTGCCACAAAGAAAGTAAATTCCAAAGGAATTTTTCATTGACCATCATCTTCTCTGAAGTAGCGTGGTGCTACCAGGAACAGACATGTCTCATTGTTTAAAAAAAGAATCTGTGTTATTAAAACATCTTAAATGCTATTTTCTGTAAATCTCTGAAGTGTTTGAAGATGATCTGTTTATCTAAAGCATTTTTGTTTGACCTTGAAAACATCTAATATGATTACAAGTTCAATTGTAATAGGTGACTAAATACTAATTTGCATTTCTTTATATCCTAATTGGTTGGTAATAATAACTTTCAAGGACTAGGAGTATGCATTACATTGTTAAATGAGCTGTATAGATACAACACCTTGAATAAGAAGAGTATAAGTATATATACTTTTTCTAACAAAATCAATCTCAAATTTGTATCAACATATAAAAATACAATATACAAAAATCCAATCCAATGTGAAATATTTTAAACTAGTAGTTTCTTTTTAAAAGTAGATTCAATAATCTAACTTTTGATCTTATCATATCCATATTGTCTATTTTTTTTCAGCATAGATTCCATAATCAACCCTTTATGCTATTATTTCTATATCTCTTTTTTTCAGAGTAGACTCAATAATCTACCTCTTATCTACCCTCTTTTTTCTTTTCTTTTTTTAAAACAAGAACCCTGAATCTAATTTCATTTGTTTAGCTTTTTTTTCCCCTAACTATTACCAATAATTTATAACCAACATCCTAAACAATGACAATTTTCCATAACCCATTGAATGACCAAAAACCATCCACCCCACCTCTTAGGAATGTGGGTTTCATGTTCTTAAAATTACTTTCTGCTGTCTGGGGTTGACAGCATCTTTAGGGGATCCTGAAAACAAAGATTCTGGATTAATTGTCAAGCCCTGGAAGAGGTAGCTGTATCATTTGTTGTCTAGTCTCCACATAATGGGAACATGCAGGGCTTGTCTCAAGTCCTTACTCAAGCAGTCTATAAGGTTGGATCATTTCAGCTAGCCATCTCCAAATTGTCCTGAGCAGTTTGTAGTCCAAATCTAATCTTTGGGTGGTGTTTTTCCGGTTACTGGTATTATCATCATCCTGATGGAATCATTGTTGTGGGGCCCCATCATCTTTTTGGAGACTTCAAAGTTGCTGTTGGCCTGGTCATGGTTCATTGCAGAAAATCTTTTTCTTGGAACATTTTTTATAGGTTATTTATCCTTTTTCTTCAGTTGTCTCATTTGTCCAGTGATCTTCATGTAGCTAGAGTTTTCCTGCCTGGCCCACAGTCAGGGCAAATTTCTCTCACCTGCCAGTCCCACAGCCTCTCAGACCCGACCAAGTAAACACAGAGACTTATATTGGTTACAAACTGTATGGCCATGGCAGGCTTCTTGCTAACTCTTCTTGCAGTTTAAATTAATCCATTTCCATTAATCTATACCTTGCCACATGGCTCGTGGCTTACCGGCATCTTCACATGCTGTTTGTCATCGTGGGCTGGCAGTGTCTCTCTGACTCAGCCTTCCACTTCCCAGCTTTATTCTCCTCCTTGTCGCACTTATACTTCCTACCTAGCCAATGGCCAATCAGTGTTTTATTTATTGACTAATCAGCAGCACATTTGCCATACAGAACATCCCACAGCATCTTCATATTCTTTAGCCTTCATTCTCCTGAAAGACAAAAATAAAACCCTTCCCCAACACTAACATTGGGGGGTTTCCTGAAAGCTCTAGAACAAAAAGAAGCAATTGCATCCAAGAGGAGTATATGGCAGGAAATAGTCAAATGAGGGCTGAAATCAATAAATTGAAATAAAGAGAACAATGGAAAGACCCAATGAAACAAAGAGTTGGTTCTTTGAGAAAATCAACAAGATAGATAAACTCTTATCCAAGCTAACTAAAAGACAGAGAGAAAATACCCAATTAACAAAATCAGAAACAAAAAAGAAGGACATACCCGCAAATACTGAGGAAACTCAGAGAATCATTAGTTCATACCTCAAAAACCTGTACTCCACAAAGCTTTAAAATCTAAAAGAAATGGACAATTTTCTCAAAATATACTACTTAAAAAAATTAAATCAATATCAGATAAAAAAATTTAAATAGACCTATAATGGTTAAAGAAATAAAGGCAATCATTAAAATTCTCCCAGCTTATGAGCATAGTGGGGCATGCTTTTAATTCCAGCACTTGGGAGGCAGAAGTAGGTGGATCTCTATGAGTTTAAGGTCAGTCTGGTCTTCAAACCAAGTTCCTGGACAGCCAGAACTGTTGCACAGAGAAACCATGTCTGGAAAAATTAAACCAAGACAAAACAGAACAAAAAGTCTCCCTACAAAAAAATGTCCAGGGCCAGACCAGAATTATACTGGACTTTCTAAGAAGACCTAATATCCAATATTCCTCCAATTACTCCACAAAATAGAAATAGAAGGAACATTGCAAAGTTCATTTTATGAGGTCACAGTCACCTTGATACCCAAACTACACAGTCAACAAAGAAAAGAATTACAGACTCATTTCTCTTATGCACATTGATACAAAAATACTCAACAAAATACTTAAAAACTGAATTCAAAAACATATCAAACCAGCCATCTTCTATGACCAGGCGAAGCATCAAGTGGAGGTGTTGGGACACCAGCCCAGTCATAAAACCTTTGATCTGCAGTTTGTTCAGCCTGGGGAGTATTCTGGGACTGGAGCCTAGCAGAATCCTCATCAAAGTGACCAGAGAGCAGCCGTACATCAACTGATGGGAGTGGATGCAGAGTCCACAGACAAACATTAGGCAGAGCTGAGGGAGTTATACTGAGGAAGAGAAGGAATGATTAGAGTACCTAGAAAGGTCAAGGACACCAGGAGAAGATGGCCCACAAAACAGAATCTAGTGACCAGGACTCATATGGGCTCTTAGAAATCAGATAGACCATGAGGGTCTGACTTACTTTTACTGCATGCATGTTATGACTGAGTAGTTTGGTGCTCTTGTGGGATTCCTAACAGTAGAAGTGGGGGCTATCTCTGACTCTTTTGCCTGATTTTAAGACCCCTTAAAATCCAGTAAGTAAGATCCTCTTACTGGGTTGCCTCATCTGGCCTTGATGTGATGTTATGTGCCTGGTCTTTTACAGCTTGCTATTCCATGTTTGGTTGATTTCCCTTTGAGCCCTGCTGTTTTCTGAGGGGAGGCACAGGAAAGGGGGTGCATCTGGCACAAAGGGAGGTGGCTAGGAGAGACTGTGGAAAGGAGAGGGATGGAAAACTGCAGGTGGGGTGCAATATATGAGAAAAAGGATAAAAAATTAAAGTAAAAGGTAAGTAAAAAACTGTAATTTTACACCCTCTGTGTCTTCAACTATCAGGTAAACAACATTATTATTAACATCTATTCAGTAATATATAGGAAATAATGTATATAAACCTTTTCCCAGATATTTACTTTGATCATCCTGAGAACGTAAGCACAACACTAATTTGTATCATTATATCAAAATGTATCAACTCTTTAAAGCTACATTTGGACATCTCCGACTTTAGCTTCATCAAGGACTGAATAGGATATACTACTTGTTAAAGGTATTTTACTTAGCAAGATTGAGAAAAGATGGTGCTGTTCAAATTAAACCTTTCAAAAATACTGTTTGATATCATACAACAAATATGCTACTTTAAGGCATTCTAATTAGAAGACTATGAGGTTAGATTGGATTGTTTCTGTAGGATTGCTTTAGCATTGTAGAAAGAAAAAAAAAACATTGTTCTTACTATGAAGCAATAAGATGCTACCAAAAGCAGTAAGAACACAAAACTAAACTCAATTTCATCTGAAAACTAAGCTCTAGAAACTATAAGCAAACACATAATCAACAAATAAAATGTTTAAAATTTTAAAGAACTTGTTCATTTTAAATTTTGGTGTGTTTTATTAAAGTGTCAAAATTTATATGAAAATGTATATCTAGAATTACATGACAATATAGTTTCTTAAAAAGCATATAAGAGCAAAATGCTTATATAAAAATACCCCATTATATAAAATAATTTATTCCCACTCTTATTTAAATCAGTGATCACAGTGCTAAAATTAGAAAAACAATATTGTTCTAGCAGGCCAAAGCAAAAATAATTTTATATAAATGGAAACAAAAATAATCAAAGCATTTATAACTATTGTCTAAAACATTAAATAATACTAATCACTATTTTAATCACTAGTTTAGGGAGAATGGTTTTTTTTTTCACAATGTATTTTCCCAATTTGAAGTGCAGAAAGAAGGCATCCAAAACATCTTGAATATATCCTCAGTACTCACTGAGGAAGGTGAGGCCTTGAAATGCAAAGAAACATGTAACATTAGATGAGAAGAATGTTCACAATGCCTGTGGCAGGCTCACAAATGTAAAGAGGGATGAGAGCTATTGAAGGACTTGAGGACATAAGAGTAAAATGAGTTCTAACAGGGCAAGGAAAAATGTTATATTGAAAAGATGTTCTCAGAAAGAAAAAAATCATTGTGTGATGATTCTTGTTCTCAGCAAATCATGTCAATACATTCAACTGGAGATAATGTCTTATAACTTCTAAGAACCAATTCACATCAGTAAATAGGTCTGGTTCATGAGTGATCACAAATGGTTGAGAGTTAATTGTTCTTTCATCTCAAACAGAAATAAACTTGATTCACTGATTGTGGAAATAGAATAAATATGCAATTCCAAATAATGTTATTCAAATGAATTAGCATTCTAGTATGGGTATATTTGAGCATGCCTTGCAAATGATGAAATACTGAAACCCTTAACAGTTTCAGAATCGTTACTTTCTATTCTGTTTCATTTCAATTTAAAGTCCTTTATCCTTATATCATATATCGGATCTTCTCCTGTAATGTGGTAGAGAATTCACCTATCATTCTACAAATGCAGAGATATTGAGGGCCTTTTTATACTATGGTGTTAGTTGTCTTGTTCATTTTACTGTGATTCCTCTACTGAACAACGGTTGGGCAGCTCTCCAAGTACGTAGTCTCTGGAGGGAGCAATGACAAAGATTAAAACAACATGGAAAGGTGTCTCCAAGGTTGACAGCACTCGATGCTCCTGCAGAGGACCCCGGAATCGATTCGTACTGCCCCCATTGTGGCTTACAACCGCCTCTAACTTCAGTCTCTGGGAAATCTGATGGCTTGTTCTTTCTTCCAGGAACATTGCACTCACATTTGCATGTGTTGGAAACATACCACACCACACACATACACAATTTTAAAAACTAGGTTGTATTTAAAAACATGTACTATCTTCCCCCATTAAGTTCACACCTAGGCAAAGAAGAAAGATGGAGTAAATGGCTTCTCAGATTTAGTAGCTGTTTGAATAGTTCAAGGGTTATTTGACAAGAAGTCTCCCCTGCTTATCTTGATTGTTTGAGATAGGATTGATACCATGTCATATACAACAACAGATACTTTGCTGAAGCTCTGTAACGATATACTTATTTAAACCTCTTTATAATAGATGTTGCATAATTTACATGCACTTCATGTTTTAATCATCTTTTCATTTCTAGTCATACCGTCAGTAATGCTGGATAAATCTGAGAGCTCAGCTCTATAGCATAGTGCCTGTAGGTAAAGCACAGTATCATACACTTAATTAACTGAGAGGATGCATCCCATTTTTACTTCATGCAGACATGATTAGACTTAGATCCAGACATATAAATAAATGGAGACAAAGCAGATATGGAAAGTGGTACACTGTTGTAGAATATTATTTTGAGGCATGTTACTTTTGTTGATGTTGTAGTTGTTTAACTCTGTGTTACTTTGCCTGTCTAAAACACCTGATCGTAGTTGGAGTTTTCCTGCCTGGCCCACAGTCAGGACAAATCTCTGTCAACCCGCCAGTCCCACAGCCACTCAGACCCGACCAAGTAAACACAGAGACTTATACTGGTTACAAACTGTATGGCCGTGGCAGGCTTCTTGCTAACTGTTCTTACAGCTTAAATTAATCCATTTCCATTAATCTATACCTTGCCACATGGCTCGTGGCTTACCGGTATCTTCACATTTTGTTTCTCATCGTGGCGGCTGGCAGCGTCTCTCTGACTCAGCCTTCCACTTCCCAGCTCTATTCTCCTCCTTGTCCCGCCTATACTTCCTGCCTGGCCACTGACCAATCAGTGATTTATTTATTGACAAATCAGCAACACATTTGACATGCAGAACATCCCACAGCACTTCCCCCCCCCTTTTTTTTTTCAAAAAGGAAGATTTTAACCTTAACAAAGTAAAATTACATATAATTTGGGAATTTGGGCGTAGCTTTTCTTACTACTTCCTGCTGGAGGGGGGCGCTGTATCTTATGGGGACACAAAGAAAATTTTAGGATTATGGAATAGTCCATGAGGCTGTATTGTCTGAGCCAGTTGCCTTCAAACCGTTCTGGATGTTGGATCATCTGGGCCATGGTGTCATCGGAGACCTTTCAGGGGGTCTTGGCTGGTCAAACCTGATGTATCTTAATCTGGAACAAATCCATAGCCTCTGGCTTTCTGTGGGAATAAAAGCAGAGTCCCCTTTCCAAAGCAACATATCCTTACATCCAAATTTTGAAGTCAAGGCACCTTTAAAATATACATTTTGGCATGACTCAACAGCTTTTACAATCAAATGTTTTTCTGCAGTTAAAAATCCCAAAGACAACACAATCCAGATTCTCTGTGTAATATTTATCTTTACGTGGCTTATTTTCTATATTAATTTTACTGTCTCTTTAAAGACTTTATTTTTTAAAACTATGTATTTGTTTATATAACTTTATATATCACCTTTTTTGTCTCTTTCAAGCCTACGTATATTTTACATACATTGTAAACTATCACATCTGAATCTGTCTTATTGTGAATCTATTGCCTTAAACTGCAGCAGCTGTGGCTGCTGGCTCCACCCACCTCAGCTTCCCAACATGGCCATGGTTTACCGCCAGCTCTGGGAGCTATCGTGGGTCTATGCTTTTATCCAAGCAGCGTGTAGCCCAGAAACCTCTTTTTTTGTTTTGTACTAGCAAAGGCTAAATCCACAATGCAGCTTAATGTGCCACTTGCAGAGGCCTCATTCCCACCATATGGCGGCAGGTCGAGCGCTAGGAACCCACCAGTAGCTCAAACCGGCAGCTGCCGCTCATTTGAGAGAAACAATTAGGAACTGTTTTTAGCTCCGTTTTAGAATCTTTTTTTTTCAGTTTTTAGGTGGAAACTCTTGCCACCACGTTGGATGCCATTTGTTGTTAAAGTTTTCCTGCCTGGCCCACAGTCAGGACAAATCTCTCTCACCCGCCAGTCCCAAGCCGCTTAAACCCGATCAAGTAAACACAGAGACTTATATTGGTTACAAACTGTATGGCCGTGGCAGGCTTCTTGCTAACTGTTTTTACAGCTTAAATTAATCCATTTTTATTAATCTATACCTTGCCACGTGGCTTGTGGCTTACCGGTACTTTACATCTTCCTTGTCCTGATGGCGGCTGGCAGTGTCTCCCTCCCCAGCTTTCTGTTCTCTCAATTTTCCTCTCTGTTAGTCCAGCCTATACTTCCTGCCTGGCCACTGCCAATCAGTGATTTATTCATTGACCAATCAGCAACACATTTGACATACAGACCATATTTTACATACATTGTAAACTATCACATCTAAATCTCTCTTATTGTGAATCTATTGCCTTAAACTGCAGCAGCTGTGGCTGCTGGCTCCGCCCACCTCAGCTTCCCAACATGGCGGTGGTTTACCGCCAGCTCTGGGAGCTATCATGGGTCTATGCTTTTATCCAAGCAGCGTGTAGCCCAGACCTGATGGTCTAACAAAGAATTGAATGGCCAATAGTAAGGTGGGAAAAAGGATTGGTGGGCCTGGAAGACAGAGAGAATATATAGAAGGAGAAATCTGGGAGAGAAGGAAGAAGTAGTCAGAGAAGGAGGAGGACATCAGGAGCCAGCCACCCAGCTACACAGCAAGCCACAGATACACAGCAAGCCACAGAGTAAGACTGAAAGTAAGACAGTAAGATACACAGAAGAAAGGGGAAAAGTCCAGAGGCAGAAGGTAGACAGGATAATTTAAGATTAAGAAAAGCTGGCAAGAAACAAGCCAATCTAAGGCGAGGCATTCATAGTTTAGAATAAGCCTCTGTTTGTGATTTATTTGGGAGCTGGGTGGCAGGCCCCACAAAAGAGCATAAACAAACAGCAACAATACACATACACACACACACGCACACACACACACACACACACGCACACACACACACACACACACACACACACACACACACACAGACAGAGAGAAAGAGAGGTATTTAAATTTAAATTTTTTTTTTTTTTTTTTTTTTTGGTTTTTCAGGACAGGGTTTCTCTGTGTAGCTTTGCGCCTTTCCTGGAACTCGCTTTGGAGACCAGGCTGGCCTCGAACTCACAGAGATCCACCTGGCTCTGCCTCCCGAGTGCTGGGATTAAAGGCGTGCGCCACCACTGCCCGGCCTAAATTTAAATTTTACCTAGTATATTAAATATATAAAACATAAAAATACTATCTATATATTATTTCTATTTACTTAATTGTGGTGATAGCATCACAAGTGTTTACATATAAATCAAATCCCTCAAACTGCATATATTATGTGTCCTCAGTGTTTTGAAAATCAATTATATTTCAACTAATATGTTGAAATAGTTGCCAAAATTATTAGTTAGACCTGATAAAAATGAGGCAGAAGAGTAGTGAACTCATTGGATATAACAGCAGCACATAAGCTTATATGTAGCATGGTTTAGAGCAGAGCATTTCTTCAAAGAAACATTACATTTAAAGTTTGGAAGGTTACAGGTGTGTTCCACATGGTTATCTAATAGAGTGTGGTCCACACAATAAACCACATTCGGACAAGTGGCTTAACTCTTTCCTTAGCACTCTGCTGTAGTAGGGCAGGCCCATAGGGTCAAGGAAATTGGCTCAGACCAGTAGCCAAGGCATATACATAATGTACTCATTAAGAGCCAACCTGGAGTCTGCCTGAGGGCCTAGCAACAGGAGCTGTCAGAGTTCCCAGTCGAAGTCAGAGTTCCTGATCCTGCAGAGTCTGCCTGAAGGCCTAGCAACAGGAGCTGTCAGAGTTCCTGATCATGCCATGTCTGCCTGAGAACCTAGCAAAAGTCACTGTCAGAGTTCCTGATCGTGCCTAGCCAATGAGGGATGACCACACAGACTGGGTATTGGGAGGGTATATAAGGCCTTCCCTGTTATTAATTAAATGAGTTCATTATTTGCTTTCAATGGACTTCTGGTGTCTGTGTCCTTGACACCACAGTTGACACCATATTTTCCCACCCCCTCCCCTGAGGGAGCTGTTAAGATCCAAGCAACATCTGGTGCTTGAATATGGGGTTTCTGTTACTTTGTTTCTCCCAGTACAAGTTCTGATCATCTCCCTCTCTTCACTCATGGTGCTTGACAGTGCCCCCAAAATGGTGTGTTTCAGTCAGAAGGTCCCTCAGTGTTGTGTTCTTTTGGTCCCTTTGGCAGGTAAACAGTGGGACCCCCACTTCTTTCCTTCTTTTGTGTTGTCTGCCATGTTTGTCTGCCCATTCCATTAGGAAGGACATTTTTCCTCCGTTTCAGTTCACCTGGCACCTCCACATAAGAATTGACCCCCCAGGAGGTGGAACCAAGGCTCAGCTCCCAATCACCATTCCTTGTCCAGAGACACTGTATGGGCATATAGTCATGGCCTAAAAAAACCACAGAAGTCCCCCACTAAGCACAAGACATAAGGGTTCAATACAAATTTTCACCCTATTGAAAAGATGGGTAATCTTTTCATCACCCCCTACCAGTTCCCTGTCAGATATCTCTATGATATTCAATGATGAGGAGACAGATAGTTTGGACCCCGAGAAATATGTCAGTTTGGGCCCCACGAAATCTATCAAGAAGAATGTAACTATCAGTTTGGGCCCCCTGAAATCTGACAAGGTGAACATAACTTTCAACATGGGTCCCCTAAAATCTGTCAAGGAGAATGTAGCGGTCAGTTTGGATCCCACCAAATCTGTCAAAGAGAAAGCTGTCATTAAGTCATGTGCTGCTATCCCCTCTACTCTACCACCACCTCTACCACCACCGCTGGCAGATACTCCTCTGCTGCAGTATTCTTGGGGCAATCTATCTCAATACCAGCCTGCCTCAGGAGGTGGCTATACTTCTGCAGTGCCAGATGTCTTACAACCCTCACAGCCTGCACCACTGTCAGTCCATAAGCCCATAAAAGCCTTCCCAGTTAATATGGGCCCAAATGTCAAAGACCAGCCCTGAATCTCCACCCCTGTAGCTGATCTCTCCCTTATCAGGAAGGCAGCCAATGAGTCAAGCTCAGATTCCTCCTACATTCAGAAAGGTCCTTGCTCAATGGCTGATGGAGTTACAAACATATTTCCATCGGTACCATTTGCTTAAAGCTGTGTTGGAGTCTGTAGCCTTTCTCAGTTGGAGATCAGCATATGATGATCAGGCAGAATCAAAGGCCTCAACAAACAACTTGCTTAATGTCCCAGTGACCTTTGATATGCTAACAGGGTATGGGAAATATGCCCATCCTGTGCACTGGGCATAGATTGGTTTGAATGCCTATTTCAACAGGTATCAGATCTGGCCCTCAAGGCCCTACAAGGGGCTCAGCCCAGCCAACAAGCATTAGGTGTCTCTGCCAAGGAACATGGACCCTGCCCCTGGTGAGATGCAGAGATCCTATCTCCCACCAATGGCAGACGCCAGCCCCCACTGCTAACCCATGGGAGAGGGTTGTGTTTTTCCTCAGAGTGCCACTACACCAATATGGATCCCAGCAAGAGATGTGTGCTTTGTCATAGATCAGCCTGCTTCCACAAAGGAGAAAATTACCCAGGATGGGTAATGTATATACTCCTCTTTCTTGTTCTCATTGCCCCTCTAAAGGCTGAAGACTTGTGGAGCCTTGGTTTTCCTCATTTTGTATGATGTCTTTTGAGATGAGGAACGTTAGTTTAGCAGTATGGGAACTAGCTAAATATATCAAGAGCCCATGGTCAGCTACGTTTCTCTATTATCCATTACAAATAACATATGAAACTTTCTGATTAAATCAGACAAGATGGCCTTTGACTATTTTTTAAAAAGGTTTGGCATGATATAAAGAGGCTGTTTGATACTCCTGGATTTCACTTATGTTTTGATTGGTGGGATGGTGCTTTCCATCTTTCTCCTTTTAAGTGTCTCCTACAGCACATCCAACAACAATAGGTGGCCACTAAGGCGACTCTATAGGTGTTAATGTCTCTTAGACATCCAACTCATCACCCTCCACAGGAGGTTATACATGTTTGAAATCCAAAAGGCTATTGCCTGACACTCCCCACTCGGGGTGACTCCCCAGGGATGGATGCTCTTTGAAGGCTGGTAGTCAAAGACAGGTAAGAGCTTGTTTGGCAAGCCAACCTAATACAGGCACAGTCCAGTTGCTGAGCCCTCCAGACGCAGGATCAACAAGGCCAAAGCAAAGACCTCCAACTCATGCTGAGTGCCTATATAATAAAATAAAGGGTGGATATGTAGTAGGACAGGCCCATAGGATCAAGGGAATTGGCTCAGACCAGTAGCCAAGGCATGCACATAATGTACACCTTAAAAACCAACCTGGAGTCTTCCTGAGAGCCTAGCAAAAACAGGAGCTGTCAGAGTTCCTAATTGTGCCCAGCCAATCAGGGATGATCACACAGACTGGGTGCTGGGAGGACGGTATATAAGGCCTTCCCTGTTATTGAATAAGTGAGTTCATTATTTGCTTTCAATTGACTCCTGGTGTCTATGTCATTGATGCTGTGCCTTCTCACCCCCTCCCCTGAGGGAGCCCTTAGAATCAAAGCAACACTCTGCATGTTGCATTTGTTAATAATTAAAAAAAAACATTTAGAAATATTACAAAGGGGAGTTAAAAGATAGCTCAGTAGTAATGTGGCTGTTTCTCAAATATGAGGATCTGATTGTCATACCCAGTACTCACATACAATGTCAGACATGTTGGGCTGTACTTAGAATCCCTGTGCTAGCCAGAGAGAAACAGGTTGATCTCTTGGGTTCTCTGGACAGTCAATTTATCATACTTGGTGTGCCCTAGGTACAAGTGAGATACTCTGTTTCAAAAGAGAAAAACAGTTGAATGACACCTGAGGAGCAATGTTTGATGTCATGGTCTGGTTTCCACATACACTTGAGCACAACTGAAGTACACAAAAGGATTATGGATGGCCTCTCAGTTCTACACTGGGAGCTGTCTAACAGATCCAAATAGCAACTCTAATTCTCTACATATATGCATTATTAATTGAATTTCTATGTGACAATATTTACCTTTAATGAATCCATGTTTTCTGTACAACAAATGATTGTTGGTAAATAGAAACACACATGATAAAATTAGTATCCATAAACTTATAGGAAATTCTCATTGAATCACTGAGTTATTTTTAAGTTGGTTGTACCCTTTCTATTTTCTTATTTCCATGCTAGATTCTTTTTTTTTTTTTTTTTTTTTTTGGTTTTTCGAGACAGGGTTTCTCTGTGTAGCTTTGCGTCTTTCCTGGAACTCACTTGGTAGCCCAGGCTGGCCTCGAACTCACAGAGATCCGCCTGGCTCTGCCTCCTGAGTGCTGGGATTAAAGGCGTGCGTCACCACTGCCCGGCCTCCATGCTAGATTCTTAAAGGACATTTGGACCATCATTGCCAAGGTGCTGCACTTCTCATTTGTGATGTAATTGATGTCTTTTCTGTGTTGGGTTATTGTTCTTCTTAGAGCCATAATACACTGTTTGTAGCTGATTTTGTGTGTGACTAAATCTCACCCTTTCCTGCTCTGAGTAACTATTTCTGAGCCTCCAACATGTTAGTTGGATAAGGCTGGCATCTCACAATCTTTGTTATGAATATAGGCACATGCTCCAATACCCTCCCTGCAATTACAGTATTATAATTTAATTATCCCAGGTATGTGCACTTAAAATTAGTAAATCAATATGCTTCTCTAGCTTTGTTTGTTTATTTGTCCATAAAATCAGAGAAAATCCACTTTAGGTAATGGGGCCATGAGTAAATGAAAATAAGGAATGAGAGATGCCAAACACATTGTTCTTACCACAATAAGAAACAAAAGGCAAGGAGGGATAAAAGACTTGATAGCTTCTTCAGGTTCCTATGTCAATTTGTTTTCCTACAATCATATTATTTCTAGTCTGCCAAAATCAAGGTGGAAAAGGAATTTGAACACTCTTGGACCCTTGTCCATGCAATTGCTCCTTTCCTGCAGAATGAACCCAGTTCCTTGTACAAACTGGCTATCTAACATTGACTAAATTCCCAACCATATATCTCTGTTTCTAATAGCCAAAGAATTCTATCTGGAGAATTAAAACACAAGCATGTAAATGCAAGTTACTTAAACAGGAGTAAATTTGAGCACATGCCACATAAAAATATTAAAGCCTAACTTAAAATTTTAGTTCTTTTGCCATAACACTTTGACTAAATATTCAAAGTGTGTTACCTACTTACTCTTCTTATAACACACTATATTATTTAATAATTTACTGTCCTTGATGGGAAGATTATATTATATTCTGTCTGACAGACTATAGGCTCTAGACAGGAATCTTCATTTATACCTCTGTACTCCACACAGAACTAATAGAAGAGTCTGCTTTGCTCATCATTGAACATCCACTTGTAGAAATAACAAATTTCTTAATGAATCTATTAACCTATATTAGACTTTCAAATAATCTTAAAATTAGATACTTTTGAAAAACAATAAGTATCTGATTTCTTAAACTGAAAGAAAGGGCAAAAACTTTAGAAATCCTATAAACTGATAATCAGATATAGAGAAAAATACTTAAAATCTATTTCCAATCTAAGTGTTAGAAATACACTCTTTTACACTAAGAAAGCCCAAAGTTAAGACTGTTCAAGAGAATCTGTGGGAATGGTTTGTAAAATGCCTCTTTACTGGGGTAAGAGACAACAAATCTTAATCAGTGATCATCTTCACCTTCCATTCATCCATAATACCATTTTTTATAGGAGCAGATGCAGAGACCCACAGCTAATCATTAAGCAGAGCTCAGGGAATCCCACTGAAGAGCGGGGAGGGAGAATTGTTGGAGCCAGAGGGGACAAGGACACTGCAGGAATTTGGCCCGCAGAATCAAGGAAACAGGTCTCATAGAGAGTGAAGTGACAATCAGGGAGCATGTATGGGTCAGGCCTACATCCTCTGAATACATGTTATAGATGTGTTGCTCGGTGTTCTTGTGGGACTTCTAATAATGGCTATCTCTGGCTCTTTTGACTATTTTTTGGACCCCTTTCCTCCTATTGAGTGACCTCATTCAGTCTTGATATAAAGGTATGTGCCTAGTCTTATGGTAACTTTTTAGGGCATGCTTGGTTGATATCCCTGGGAGGCCTACTCTTTTCTGAAGGGAAATGGAGAAGAATTGGATCTAGGGAAAAGGAAAGGTTGAGGGGAGGACTAGGAGGAAAAGGGGAAGGGGAAACTGTGGTCAGGAGATTAATTAATTAATTTAAAATTACTTATGTTGGTTCTTTGATAGTTTTTCACATGTATATAATACATGTTGATTCCTTTCTCCCCTGATGCTACCTTATCTTCCAGTGAGAGTGATGTAACTTCCCCTTCCCTAACAATTTATTTCCCATTTTCAAGAATTTTGGGTTATTTTTGACCCATTTAGATTTACCTGGTCCATCCGTGTGATAACAAGTATGCAATGGAGCCTGCCATGGCCACAGTGAATAATATCAAGAAAATGACTACCCCATCTCCCTGAACCCATGTTCCATCTGTATATAACTATATACAGAGGGCTTTTCTTGTGCAGATCAGATGCAGACTTTTTCAGTTTGCAATTGCAATGATGATGTTTTACCCAGAAGGGACCATTTAACAGTCCTTTACCTTCTGGCTCTTACAATATTTCTGATTTCTATTTGCAATGTTTCCTGAGTTTGGAAGATACGGTAAAATGTCTTATATAAGGCTGGTTACTCATCTACCACTTATTCTTAGGATCTTGTATAACCCTGAAGTACTGCATAGACCACCATTCTCTGGAAAGAGAGGTTTCTCTGATTAAGACAGATAGTAGCGTTTTATTTAGTTAACAAGGATAAATATTTAGAAGACGTTTCAATTTAGGTGAACAACAGTAATTCACTACCACACACAAAGGTTGATGACTTCCTGTGCCATGGGCTTTTCACTAGATTTACAATATTGGACAAGGAATCCCTCTCATGGAACAGGCATCCAATTCAATCAGAGTATTTTGATGTTTTGTTTTGATTATCTCCATAAACTTCTTGCCACTTTTGCACAAATATGTACGTCATGTCTGGCAGGCTAATGTTTTATTTTGTAGTGCTCAAAACTGGGTAAGACCACTGGAGCTGTTTCTCCCTCAGCATCTTGCAAAGCATCCTCCAGAATGATGAAAACTAGCTAGCAGGAGAGGCAGGGAGCTTCCAGCTTAGACCTAGTTGATTTCTATGTACTATGATACTGAAGCTTGCAGTGTCTTGAATAATAGTCTTAACCAAGAGAAAACACAAGAGTTTATAACGTTTTCAAAGCCTCTAGGAACTCCTATACCAACAGCTCATAGTTAACTCAATCTTGGCACTGGAGATTATGTTAAATCATCTAACCTTCTAAAAGCAACTTTTTTTCTCCCACATTCAGTATGAGCCCTTTTTGTTTGTTTATTAGTTTTTGTTTTGTTTAATCTCATTTTTTAGTTTGGTTACAGGTTCATAGGGCTCCAAATGATGCCCTTTTCATACCCACTCTGTTTTGGTAAACTATCTCACTCTTATGCCAACTACTTTGTCCTATCAGAGGGTACTTAAGAGGGCTCTCTATTCATTATTTAGAAGCATAGGGACTATATTTAATAAAATATATTAGTAAAAGTACTTGGGCAATATTAACATGTAAATTTTCAAGTTGTTTCTTGAAATATGAGCACTAGCTGCCCTTTAGGAGGACCTCTGCTCCATTCTCAGCACCCACATGGCAGTTTACAAACATCTGAAATTCTATTTCCAGGGAATCCAACACCACTTTCTGACATCTGAAAGAACAGATATACACACAGTTCACAGGGAAAAAACTGCATGCAAATACCCATAAACAGAAAAATACAATAAATATTTTTTAATAATTTCTGTACAATTATGGTGTGGAAACTTAGAAAAGTTTGCACAGAGATACCATACTGTGTATTTCTAGACTGTTAATGAGGACTATAGGGCTATAGACAATTACTCTTTTACCTACAGTACATAAACACCTTAGCATATCCATTCCCTAAATATTGTGGAATGTATTAACAAAATAGAAGCAAGAGCCTTGGAATTCTTATAAAATTTTTATACAAACTATCAATAATATTGACTAGCCTTTGAAATTTCTAAATCACTTGCAACCAGGCTAACATATTGACTAAGGAGATCTGATTCATATTTCCTAGCAAGTATACCAGAACAGTAAACATTGAATATTATGACTTCTCTATTAGCTGTTACTGGGTTTGAACACATAAAAATGGGCTATAACACTATTAAAACATGTATCTAAATGTCTTCTTAAGTTATTTATTTTATCTGGACCACTGAATAAATGATAGTGTTACAAACTGTTAGCATAGATTTAAAGGGGAGGCAAATACGAACAAACTCACCTATTGGGGCATCCAATAAAAACAGCTCCGGTAATGTAGTGATATAATGTTGGACTAATAGCAGTACATCATATATATATATATATATATGGTTTTTCAAGACAGGGTTTCTCTGTGTAGCTTTGCATCTTTCCTGGATCTCACTCTGTAGACCAGGCTGGCCTCGAACTCACAGAGATCCACCTGCCTCTGACTCCCGAGTGCTGGGATTAAAGGCGTGCACCACCACTGCCCAGCAGATCATATATTTTCATAGAAAATATTGAAATGTGATTTTTATTGATGGCTATTTTAATTTGACTGTAATTATATAGGTGGGCATTCATATCACAAAACAGAGTATAAAAAATATGCAACCTTGTGCTAAAAGAAGAAATGTTAGTGATTAAAATCACAGCAGGATCTCCTGAAATCTGTGTTGGAATAGAGTTAACGCAGAATAGAATACCTGTAAGAATTCCCTTGTTTGGCAAACTTATACACTTTGTATTATACACTTTTGAAAGTACACTTCACACAAAACTCAAATCTACTTCTTCCATAACTAAAAGGCAACTTACTCTGATAGAGCTTTAAAGAAAATGGAGTTCAAAGTTATATATTTTAAACTAAAATTTATACTATTTAAAGTCCTATTTATTAATGTAAAATGATAGTATAACAATTTGGGAGTATATTCCTAGTAGCATAATCAACTTATGTGTATTGTTTAAATCCAGATATACCTATTAGAATAAAGAAAGAAAATACTTTAGAGTAGTATATTTCATATATTCCATAAACAAGCATGTTATTTGTTGAATGGAAAATAAATAATAAAAGTACACATAATCAATGTTTGTGCCATGCTCTACTCCAAGTTATTGTATGATATCACTATGCTCTCATCAGAATCTTCAAATTAAGATATTATTATGACATGCATGGTTTTTGCTTCAAAACATGAAATATTCTTGGTAAAATACACATTCTATTAAATTGTTTAAATAATAAACTTTCCACCAAAGCACTATATTAAAGTATATTAAATGATACATGCAAAAACTAAATTTGACTCTCAGACATCTCAACAATTCTATGGTTTCTGGTGGCCTTCACTTATACTGTACATTTCTTCTTTGTATGATCATTAATTAATGAGGGAATCATTGAATATAATTTGACATGGGGAAAAAAATCTCACGAATATTCTTCTATATCTCTCTTAAGGTCCCCAGGATTAAGACCCTAGAGAAGTTCACATAAAGTTGACATACAAGAAGATAATCCCATCCTGACAAAAAATCAAGTTCTTTGTGCCATTTTTTATAAAACAGTTTCCAAACTGAAGTGTGACACCTCATCACCAACATGAAGAGGAAGCTAGAACTCGCTTGCTTTGCACTCTTATCATCCCTGTCAGCCTGAGCTAATAAGTTAATCGGTTCTTGAAACATGTTCTTGAGTGCCTGGAGTGATGGAAATGCGGCACTAACATGCTTTCTTTCTCAGCAGTGTTTGTTTGGTGGACATGAGTCCACAGAGTGGACCTTCTCTTTGATGTTTCTGAAGTCCCTTGATAACTTCTTCAGAGGTTCCTTTAATTCAGCATCATTTAAACAACTCATCACAGCTTTATGGATGACCTGTTGTTACTGCCATGCTACACACATGCTAATGCTCTTGTTCTGCAGGTGAAAGCATCTTACTTGCTTATATAGTACAGAACCATGTTCTCTCTACAGAGTTTGATCACTCACCAGCAAAAGTCTGGTTGATACCTCAGAGAATACTCCCTTAATTAGCTTTGTGGGTTCTCTCAGAAACCTCTGCTCACTCATGCTCTCTTATACATCATCTGAAACATGCCAGAGTTCTGAATTTAGATTTAAAAAAAAAAGAAAAAAAAAACTTTTCAGAATTACAGTCTCGTTTGCAGTGATGCTTCCATTTGGGATCCAGAGTCCAGTGACCTCATCAATCTTATTCATTTATACGATAAGAGGTTTCTTTCTTTTTACAAAGATTCTTTTTATCCATGAAAATCAAAATATGACCAGAACGTGAATCAGAAAGTGTGCCTCAACTTCAACCCAGCCAAGAGGCTTGATGCATTGACTTCAAATGACTGCTTTACACATTTACCAGATGGTCACCTTCATCAGGAAGCCTTTGATTAGTGCTATAAGAGAGCTGTAATGATACCCAAAGCATTGCAGGCAGCAGAAGGAGGAGATGATGGTGAAGAGTTCCTGAAATAGTCCATATGGCAGCAAACATTTATCATTTACTTCCTGGTAATAAGGTTCTGTAAGGTAAAGATAATTGGAGTGATCACTCTCTCAAGAAATCCCAAATATGTAGGGAAAATGAAAAAGAAACAATACTGCAAAATTATGACACTGATGCATTACCTTATGAGGATTCTTAACTTAGTCATTTATAACTTGTATTAACATAAAATGAATATATGCTATGTAATAAGAATATAAGACTAATGATAAAAACAATACATTTATAATTATTTACAATACTATGTTAAACCATTATCTCTTTTCATTTATAGTTTCCTTTATTATTTTCATTTTTATGTCTATTTCTTGTTTTTCATTTGTTTATTTGTATGTTTTAACATGATTTGTGCCTTTTGATCATTGTGAGAAATCTAAGAATTTTTAGTGTACTTTACACAATTAAAAAGCTGAGTTCCTGAGAAACATGGACACTTAGATTGTTGAGAAACAGCAAAGAGTAATATGTTTTTGAACAAATCCAAAAAAAATGTTGAGTAATATTGTGAGAAAGATTGGAAATTTTGGGAATGGGAGAGTTTCTACAATAATTTTTTTATTCATTATTTTCTATAATTTTTTTGGAATTCATTAGAGGACTTCAGGAATCTTTCCAAAGTTCATCAACATTTCAGATTCAATTCACACACAATAGAAAACACCCAATGTTTAAAGCTGAATGATATTTGACAAACTCTGCAACTATGTGGATAAAACCAAAATCTTGATACACGATGTGGTCATTAATTAGAAATAGTCACATTCTTTTGGAATGAGTATCACATACCAACAGGGTCTACACAATTGCCCTCTAAGGTGCACACCAACCATAGTGAATCTGTAAGCTATTGGTGATTTTGAAGTAGCTTTGACATTCCCATATTATCACCTGCCCTAAATTAGAATTTATGTGCTTCTTTTACTAGGCAGTTTTCCAGCTTAGCAGGAAATTAATTTATTTATATAGCAATGTGTATGATTCATTAATTTTGAGTGTAGAACAATTTACTCATTACATAATTATGTAAATTTATTCTTAACTTTTGTTTCTGTTTCTTTTCAAGTTAATGTATCTACATTTAAGCTGAACATGAAGATATTTAATTAAATTTAAAATTTTACACATAAATACATATTTATGGGGTATACTGTGATGTTCAGGTCAAATTCATCATATCACCTTAAAAGACATAATTGGTGGATTTTCATCTTGGATTTTGGTCATCATGCATCTTTTTTAATGCTCTTTTATGACTAAATCTTCACATAGTCTTGCGGCTCATATTTCATTAATAAATACCTATGAATGTAGTTTCTGGCCGTGTGATGTGTGTACAACTTTATAATAAATTTGCAAAATACTCTCTGGATTTATAGCATCTTGGATTTCAATGTGAGTCGTAAACAAAGTTTACAACCCCACCTAATCTACGTTCAACATGCATATGCTAAATTCACTATGTCTTTCAATTGTGTATAGCTTTTTCTGAGAGTTAACTAATATTTCACCATGACTCTCTTTCATATTTAGATGAATATCGAAACAGTATCATTTGTACAACTTGCCTTGTAAATATTGGTTTAACTGTTTTTTAATTTAATCATTTGCCTTAATTTCTTGATTTACATACCAAGAAGTATTTTCGGATATTTCTTTCAAATATTTACTTTAAGCCTATGGCTTGTTTCTCAGAATCTTAAATGTACCTTTTAATCAAATAGAAATTTTAATATTGTGTTGATCAATTTTAATTTATCTAAGTTTTTAATGCTTGATGAAAATAGAATTAAATTTTGAGTATCTCAAGGTCATAAATATTTCCACCAACACTTCTCTGTAGTTTTAGAGATGGACCTATACATTTATGACTCATTTTCATTTAATTTGTACTTATTGAACAAACTGGAAAAGAGTTTCATATGTATCCACAGGATCATGTGTTATCTTAGTACTTCTTTATTGGATTGTTTTATTTTGGATTGATTCTGATTTTATGATTAGTATAATGCTGAACTTATGAAATAATTTAGAAAATGTAGGTTAATATTCATATTTATATATTTATTTATATAATTATTTATATAATTATTATAGCTTTAAAAATTTTAAATTTATTGTTGCTAAAGTTTTCCTTTGTGGCCCACAGTCAGGGCAAATCTCTCTCACCCGCCAGTCCCACAGCCGCTCAAACCCGATCAAGTAAACACAGAGACTTATATTGGTTACAAACTGTATGGCCGTGGCAGGCTTCTTGCTAACTGTTCTTACAGCTTAAATTAATCCATTTCTATTAATCTATACCTTGCCACGTGGCTTGTGGCTTACCGGTACTTTACATCTTCCTTGTCCTGATGGCGGCTGGCAGTGTCTCCCCTCCCAGCTTCCTGTTCTCTCAATTTTCCTCTCTGTTAGTCCCGCCTATACTTCCTGCCTGGCCACTGCCAATCAGTGATTTATTCATTGACCAATTAGCAACACATTTGACATACAGACCATCCCACAGCAATTTATCATCAGTTAAAGGATTTGATTTTAAGGTATGCTTTTGTTATGACTTTCTCTGCAGAATGTTGTAAAGTAAAATTCATTTTCATTAATAAATATAGTGATAGGGAGACTTTATTTATCCATGATTCAATATCTATAACATATGATTCCCAATTAACTTGCCTATTTTCTCTCATTTTCAAAATTTAAGGTGCTATATATAAAAAAACTAACCCTTTGCTGGGCCTTTTAATATCTGTGTGATTGATAGGATGAATCATTCTCCCATTGTTTGTGTTTTCCAATTTTTATCTTCAGTATAGCAAGGCATGTCAATTAAAACAAGTATTTCAAAGAAGCATGTTTTGGTTTTAGTAACTTTCCCTCTCTCCTCTTCTTCTCTTGTTCTGGATTCCCTGAGCAGAGGGATTTGATTGGACATCTGTAACTGAAAGTTTTCCTGTGTCCTGCCTAGTCTGCAGCTGCTCAGATCCAAGTAAACACAGAGGGCTTATATTAATTAAAACTTCTCAGCCATCAGCTCAGGCTTATTACTTACTAGCTCTTACACTTAAACTCAGCCCATTTCTGTTAGTCTTTATACTTCCATGTGTTACATGACTTTACCTGTGTGCCATTATATGCTGCTCCCTGGACGGTAGGCTGGTGTCTCCTCCTCAGCCTTCCTCTTCCCAGAATTCTCCTTGTCTGCTTATCCCGCCTATACTTCCTGCCTGGCTACTGGCCAATCAGCATTTTATCTATCAACCAATCAGAGCAACACAACTCATCATTTGCCCTTTTCTTTCTACTTAAAAGGAAGGTTTTAACATAGTAAAATTACATATAATAGAACACTTATCAAGCAAGAATTACAGTTACAATATGTAGTCTATATTTTGTAAAATTAAAGAAAATATTCTCTCTATCCTATATTTCTGAGTCTAAAGTTTCCTATCTAATTTATCTTTTATAATAACCAAGGAAAGTCATAACTATCTAGTCTTCAACTAAATTAAAGACCTCAGAGGGATATAATATTCCCTAAGTAAACTGTAATTTTTCTACTATTATGAATCATAATGTAAATATCTGTGTTTTCTAATGGCCTCTAGGGATCACAACTTACAGATTGAGAGCCACTACAATAGAACATGCAGGGAGGTCATCATTATAGATCAAATAGTTTGTAGCTGGGTTGGCATTTACCTTTCTCTTTTGGTAGTGTAAAGAGAACTTTCAAGTGCTCAGGACAGTAGTCCATAGGAGTGAAGACTCTTGGTAGGTACCAGCTTGACTTCTCCATGTTCAATGAGTTATATAGGTGTTTGAGGAGAGCAATCTATAATCTTGCAAAAATCTATTTTGTTTTAGATCTATTTGGCTAACAACTCAATTATATGTAACCCAGTGGAGGTACTGGAATCTTCATTTGCTGACAAGAAATGCCCAGCTGGGGCTCTGATCCCTCCATTATTTGGCGAGAATGTGGATTAAGGGAAGTAATCATCTATTGCTGGTGGCAACTCTAACTTGAATAGCCACTGTTGAAATCAGTGCAATACTTCCTCAGGAAGATGGAACTCCATCTACCTCAAGATCCAGCTATACCACTCTTTATACCCAAAGAACACATTATCCTATCACAGAGACACTTGATTAATTATGACCATTGCTGCTCTATTCATAATAGGTAGAAATTTGAAAAAACTTAGATGTCTCTCAACAGAGGACTGTATAAAGAAAGTGTGGTACATTTATACAATGGAGTATTACTCACTTGTTAAAAAAATGAAAACATGAAATTGTCAGGTAAATGGATACAACTAGGAAAAAATAATCAACGTAAGTGAAGAAACCTAAACTCAGAAAGACAAATAGGGTATGTATTTGCTCACATGTGAATATTGGCTGTTAAATTCATGATAATGAAGCTACAATCCACAGAGCTTCATTAATCAATGGATGTGAATTAAATAGCTAGACATAAATTTACATACCTATGGACACCCTATAATTGATAAAGAATCCAGAAATAAAAACTGGGGAAAAAATGCATCTTCAATAAATGGTGTTGGTGAAACTAGATGGCTGCAGGTAAGAACCTAAGCAGATCTATACTTATTACCTTGCAAGATATTCAATTCTAAATGGTTCAAAGACCTCAACATAATATGAAAATTATTTATTAATGTATGTGCTATATATCTAACAGATGTCAGAAATAAAATATCCCAGACTAAAATCAGTAATCGATATAAAACATATTCAAATGTTCATAGAGAGAATATTACATGTTAACTTATCCTGATCAATATTCAATCCTCAGTTTATATTTATTACATGTGTAGTTGTATTTAATTTATTGTTCATTTAGTTTTTTTGTAACTAGTACATAATCAAGACATAAAATCCACATCATCAAAATAATAACTTTCTCTACAACTCTCATCAATAAGTAAAATATGGAACCTTGAAATTATACTTCAAAAGTTTCTATATTCTATATTATTTCTACTTATCTACCATGGTACTATTATGATTTCATTAATACCAGATAAGGGGTATCACATTGTCATTTCATTTAAAAAAAGCGTTTTCTTTTTTCTTTTGAGACAAGATTTTTTTTGCTCTGTACCCATTTTGATATGTCATTTTATTATTTTACACATTGTAAAGTTAATATCATGTATTGTATTGTTTATGTTTGATTATCTGTATAAGACCTTGGTTTAGCTTCCTTTGTTCATATTTCTGTTCAAAGGTATTGACAATATTACCAGTTTCCTGAAGTAACACAATACATTTTATATTTGTTTTTATAATCTAAAAAACGTGTCCAGTTTAGAATATACTGATTAAAATAAATTATAGGTTTATATTTTTCTTTCAATTAGGAAAGACTTCCTATTACTTGTACAAAATGCTTTTTCTAGTCTGCATCTTTTCCAGTCTCCAATTATACATGACCTGTAATATACAATACAAGTCATTGATTTAGTTAGTTAGCTGTGTTTCATTCAGAATTTTCTTTTCTGTCTTGAATTTGGAAAAATTTTATTTATTTATTTATTTATTTATTTATTTATTTATTTATTTATTTTGGTTTTTTTGAGACAGGATTTCTTTGTGTAGCTTTGCGCCTTTTCCTGGAACTCACTCTGTAGTCCAGGCTGGCCTTGAACTCACAGATATCTGCCTGGCTCTGCCTACCGAGTGCTGACATTCAAGGCGTGCACCACCACTGCCCAGCTTATTGATGTGTTTTTAAGTTTATTGTTATTGACTTCTGATTTGTCTACCTAGGTAATAATTCCACCCAGTAAAACATTTGGTGCTGGGGCCCTACCGCAGCCAGGGTCTGTATTGGTGTCGATGCCCCATATTACTACCAAAGGCCATATGGATATGTGTGGTATTGGCTACCACCATAGGTCACAGTGATTCAGGGCCTAACCTGCAGCTCAGGTTTTTGTCTGGGTCCATGGCCCTACTGTGGCCAAGGTCTGTGTTGATGTCTGTGGCCAGTGTTACCTCTAAAGGCCACCTGGATGCCTTGTGGTCTGGATTGCAGCCTACAGCCCTGTTGATGTCCTGAGAACTGTGGTGAGCTGGACATACCCCTCACTGGCCCTGGCAGAACTGTCCTGCCCCTCACAGGAAAGTTAGCCCCACGGCCTTGGGAAC
This sequence comes from Peromyscus californicus insignis, assembly GCF_007827085.1. Lineage (NCBI taxonomy): Eukaryota > Metazoa > Chordata > Mammalia > Rodentia > Cricetidae > Peromyscus > Peromyscus californicus. The sequence continues at coordinate 30,965,608 of NW_026294447.1, read as the reverse complement.
AGGAGAGCTAGCCCATTCCATTGCTGGCAGCAGCTCCTTGAAAATCGACCTTTCTCCTTTGTGGCTGCAGTAAGGCAGCACAGGTGGTGGTGTGAGTGCAGGAATGTTAGTCCTGCACCTTTCCTGAAGAGAAGTGTTCCGGGGGAGGCCCCAGGTGGACCAACTCAACTCCCACCCAGGCCGACATCCTGAGTTTAACAGATGCCTTAACACTGTACTGTGGCATACAATATTTGTTCTGGTTTCTCTTTCTCCCATTGTGGCTGCAAGACCTAGTGCCCTCTCTTTCTATATCTCAAGTGCGACTGAGTCTGTTTCCATTAAGCACAATGTGAACAGATCATGAGCAGTAAGTAGCAAGCCCCATCCTCACATTGACCTATGTGTTTTCATCAGTCATCTCTCCTGTTCCAACACATGCAGGGCTGGGGAACCTCCATCACTGATTGAAATTTAGCTTCCACTGAGCTACAATTTCATACTTCTTTTTTTGAAATCAGGCTTTTTTTTATGTTTGTGCATTCTCTTGCCAGAGTAGGTGATTATTTGTATATTGAAGATGAATAAAACTAATGGAGAAAATAGAGGCTCAGAACCTTAAAACAACACAAAACCAACAACAACAACAACAAACATTTATTGCAAGTATATAGTTTTTCTATCTTTCTTTCTTTTTTTAAAATCTATATTGAATTTTTCTTTTCTGGTTTTCATTCAACTCTCAAGCACATTCATAATCTTTGTCATTATGAATCATTATTTTATGTTAGCATTTTTCTCTTTGTGACAATAAGATTTGAAGCTTATTATCTTATAGCTAATACTTGATTGACTTATCCATATTATTGGTTTAATCCTCTTGCTGTCAAATAAATGGTCTATACAATTATCAAGTCATTTCCTTTTGGGTGATTTGAGCTTGACTGACTCACAAGCACGCCTACCTCTCAGGAACCATTCAGTTTGACCTCACAGGATCATCCTGCCCTTTGTTCTGTGCTGTCTTCATGGATATGCATGTGGCATCAACTCAGAGACTCAGAGAATTTGTTTCTGATTTCTCATACTCTGTTTGGCATTGCCCCTTTCCAGAACTTTGTCCTCCAGTTTCTAGGCAGGAAGCAGGACATTTAAGGTCTGTATCATTTGTTTTTCTGCTTTCAATGATGCACTGAACGCAGTCTTGTAATAGCTATGGCAAAATTCAACTTTCTGTAACACAATTTTCTGGATTTCTAAACAAAATAAGTATTATTTTTATCAATATATTAAAAAAAGGTTTGTGTTTCTCTTAAGGAGAGTTGCCAAAGGAGTTTTAGACAAACTTTTGGCCAGATGTGGTGTTGTGTACCCAGAATCCTGGTACATGGGAGGTGTGAGCAGGACAGTCAGCGGATCAATGTCAACCTCAATTGTATATTGGGTTTGAGACCATTTGGCCTACATAAGGATCTACCTTAACCAAATAAAGCAAAAAGAACTATATTTTCAGATATGATTACACCAATTAAGGTTACATAATTACAACTTTTGATATAATTAACAGTGAAAACTAATAGTAATGTAATCATTTATACTAAGCCTTTACAAATTAAACAATTTATGCATATTTTCAGCAATGTTGATTGATACAGTATAGCATTCTTTCAATGATGTTGCCAATACAAAGATAACCAAGAAGGCATTGGTATTGCAAGGCTAAGAATTAATCATCATTACAATTCACTCATTATTTTATTCAGCCATTACATTTAAGTTTCCAGTGTAAGAAAAAATATTAGAGATGTAAAATACAAAAATAAAAATGAAAAAAATTAAAACTCATGACGCTTGGATTCTAGCTGCTATAGTCAGAAAATAGTAATAGTAATAACTGTATCCTATTGTATAGTGGCTAATAGACTCTAATGGGGTATAACACAGGGAAATGTCTCAGGAATGAGTTGGAGTTAATAGCAATCAATAGAGTTAGCTAAAAGATGTCTGAGAGAATGGATCATTTCCCTGAGGAAAACTGGAATGACAGGGGAGTGTCTAAGGGAATCTGGGGGAGAAAGTAGTGAGAGGTGAAACTGAGAATCACAGTGGAGTGAAGAAAGGATAGCCTGTAAACGTTCCATTCATCCTACGGGTTTGGTGTTAATTATTGTGAAGGTAAGCCACACAACAGTGTTTTCAGTAGATCCAGAAGGGAGGTCATATTTTTTTTAAAGGATATTTTTGGATGTAGTATCTTAAAAACACTCACACCATTTTTACATCTGTAACAAGTATCAGTGGTTGAGCAATTTACAAAGAACAGAAAATTATCCCCTCAGTGTTAGAGCTTGGGATGTCCAAGTCCAAGTCTCCAGTGGAATTTATTGACTGGTGAGGGTTCTCCTTTCATGTTATGCAGTCATAAGAATGCGTCCTTTGGAGAGGAGGAAAACAGTCTTCAGATATCAGGAAGTAGAAAAAAACTGAAGTATTCTTTATGTGGACCTTAGTTGTATTCCATAGCAAGAAGCCCTCATGACATAACCACCTCTTGTATCTCTGAATCTTAATTATATTACATTTTCTATAAAGTTTCCCACTTTGGTTTTGCAAGAGACATCCAAATAGTGGCCTAAGTACACAGCATCCAAAGGAGGAAGGAATCATAATAGTACTTGATATAGCTAGCTTTGTCAAATAGAAATAGCAATGAAAGTATTTAAGTGACCAAATTATAGATGCACTTATAAAACTTCCTATGGGGGCTGGAGAGATGGCTCAGAGGTTAAGAGCACTGATTGCTCTTCCAGATAGTCCTGAGTTCAATTCCCAGCAACCACATAGTGGCTCACAACCATCTGTAATGAGATCTGGTGCCCTCTTCTGGCCGGCAGTCATATATATGCTGCATGCATAATAAATAAATAAATCTTTTAAAAAAAAAAAGGGGGGGATTGGGGATTTAGTTCAGTGGTAGAGTGCTTGCCTAGCAAGCTCAAGACCCTGGGTTCAGTCTTCAGTTCTGAAAAAAAAATTCCTATGAAAACGAGGTGTATCTTTCTCCAAGTAAGCATGCACAGTTATTCCTTTCCATCATTTAGAGGTCCTTATAAATGCTTAACATAATGCTTTAAATATATAAATATTTATTAGATAATAAATTATATATGACTTTTAAAAATACTTAAATGATATGAGAAATTTAAAACATAAATAAAATTATGTGCTTAAGGGACAAGCAATAAACTATGATAAAAATACATGTATGTGGGTGATTTTCAGTATTTTAAATTTATATCTCACAGGCCATTATAATGCAAAAATGTGAGGAAAAATTACTTTGATAACAAGTTACACTATAGGTAAGAATATCATCATGTGAAAGTTCTTAAATAATACAGTACTAACACTTAAGTATTGGGGATCTAAAAGCAAAGGAAACACAGTCATTCTAATTCTATAAGATATAAGACACAGGATCATAATTTGAAGGGTTTGAGTATTTTTTCAATCTATTATTTTCTTCTTTATAAATTAACCTTCAAAATTAAGATTCTACATGGAGATAATAAGTACCCTGAATGGAGTAGAATCTTCCAATAATAAGTATCATTCAATCATAATATATACATCATTCACATCTATTCATCCTAAAGGACCTAAGGTATTCATGTCATAATGAAAAATAATTTAGTTCAGACAAGGTTTTTAAAGAATTTTTGACTCTTTATCTGTACATCAAACTTTCTTCTTAAAGCTCTATCTCATTTTATGCAATAGAATTTCTTCCTTCCAGTGAACATGAAGGCATAGATTGACTAGTAAAATTCATATTTTTTATTCACTGTTTGTACCTATGACAGTAATTGCAGCTAGTTGCTGCCTATATAATACGGTAGCTCATTACATTATTTATCCTGTATTTAATAACAAGTCTATGCAAATAATTAAAGACAATCTTCATGTCAAATAAAATTAGTGAAGTAATACATCAAACATTTTATTGTAAGTGAAGAAAATCCATGCATTACTGTTTATATCTCCAGTACATGAAATTTGATAGCAAGTACAGATAATGCATCTATCACCCTCAGTTTGTGATAAACATTTTGAAAAGAAATTTCTAAGCTTTATTTTGTCACATATTCAGTTCACTGAATTATCAAATAATTCTATAATAAATATAGCTTATGTATTTAAATATAATATAGTCTGTACCATTCCTATGTATATTTAATATATTAACCATTTTTCAGTTATTATATTATTTTGCTCTTTATGAAAATAACAAAATATCTCACATCTGTGGTTGATATATTGTGCACCCTAATAAACTTATCTCGGGGTCAGAGAACAGAACAACCATTATATTCAACATAGGTTTAGGCAGTGGTAGCACACTCCTTTAATCTTATCACTTGTGAGGCAGAGATCCACTCCGATCTCTGTGAGTTCAAAGTCAAACTGGAAACCGCCAGGCATGATGACACACACCTTCAGTCTCAGGAAGTGATGGCAGGAAGCAGAAAGGAATATAAGGGTTGAGGACCAGGAACTAAGATTTGTTAAGCTTTTAGGCTTTTAGCAGCAGTTCAGCTGATATCAATTCGAATGAGGACAGAGAGGCTTCCAGTTTGAGGAAACGATATCAGCTGAGGAATTGGCAAGGCAAGTTAGCTCTGGCTTGTTCTGCTTCTTTGATCTTTCAGAATTCACCCCAATAGCTGGCTCCGTTTTTTTTTTTTTTTTTTTTATTAATGACACCTTATAAGATTCATGTTACACACATCTCCTTTCATATAAGTTACACAACAAAAAAGTCAGAACTAACTTTGGTGAAAGATGGTTAGTCTTCACAAGCAAATACTCTATTTGCTTCTAGTGTTACATAATACCAGTTATTGCCTTACTCCATAAATTGTATTTCATTGTCTAATAACAAGTAATCATACTATCTATTTACTTTTTAACATTTTGTCAGAATCCGCTGGGCGGTGGTGGCGCACGCCTTTAATCCCAGCACTCGGGAGGCAGAGCCAGGCGGATCTCTGTGAGTTCGAGGCCAGCCTGGACTACCAAGTGAGTTCCAGGAAAGGCGCAAAACTACACAGAGAAACCCTGTCTCGAAAAACCAAAAAAAAAAAAAAAAAAACAAAAAAAAACATTTTGTCAGAATCCATAATAAAACAATGATGTGTAAATTTTTAATTTAGATTGATAAAAAATGCATATTAGAGTCTCTGGGAAACCTATTGATATCCATAGTATCAAACTGGGAATTTGGGCCAGGAATAAAGCATATAGGGATATAATGCCTATTCTCAAATGTATCAATTGTTTAAAATTAAAAAAAAATCACAAATTCATGTTTGGCAACTAGATGTACTAATCTTTAACATATAACTTTATTAGTAAGACTGAATTATGTATATATCACAAATTACATGTCAATGCATGATTCACTCAGTGAAAAACCTGTACAATTCTTTATTCCTAATTCTTTTTTTAAATTTTTTTTATTTTGCAATACAGTTCAGTTCTACATATCAGCCACGGATTCCCTTGTTTTACCCCCTCCCGCCCCCCCTCACCTTCCCCCCAGCCCACCCCCCCATTCCCACCTCCTCCAGGGCAAAGCCTCCCCCTCAGACTGAGATCAACCTGGTAGACTCAGTCCAGGCAGGTCCAGTCCCCTCCTCCCAGGCAGAGCCAAGAGACCCTGCATAGGCCCTAGGTTTCAAACAGCCAACTCATGCAATGAGCACAGGACCCGGTTCCACTGCCTGGATGCCTCCCAGACAGATCAAGGCAATCAACTGTCTCACCTATTCAGAGGGCCTGATTCAATTGGGGACCCCTCAGCCATTGGTTCATAGTTCATGTGTTTCCATTTGTTTGGCTATTTGTCCCTGTGCTTTATCCAACCTTGGTCTCAACAATTCCTGCTTATATAAAACGTCCTCTTTCTCACTAATTGGACTCCCAGAGCTCCACCCAGGGCCTAGCCATGGATCTCTGCATCCAGATCCCTCAGTCGTTAGATGGGGTTTCTAGCACGACAATTAGGGTGTTTGGCCATCCCATCATCAGAGTAGGTCAGGAAATTAGACATCAAAATGCCCAACAGTCCAATTAAGAAATGGGCTATAGAACTAAACAGAGAATTCTCAACAGAGGAAACTCAAATGGCTGAAAGACATTTAAGAAATTGCTCAACATCGCTAATCATCAGGGAAATGCAAATCAAAACAACTCTGAGATACCACCTTATGCCTGTCAGAATGGCTAAGAACAAAATCACTGAAGACACCTTATGCTGGAGAGGATGTGGAGCTAGGGGAACTCTCCTCCACTGCTGGTGGGAATGCAAGCTTGTACAACCACTTTGAAAATCAATATGGCGCTTTCTTAGAAAATTGGGAATCAATCTCCCCCAAGATCCAGCTATTCCTTATTCTTATAGTGGATTGAATATTAAAGGTACAAAGTGTCAAAGCTGATTAAAGATTTGTTCTAAATTTAAACAACAGTATTTGAAAGTATTTAATTATATGTCCTTGTGATTTTTGTTACATTTCCTTAAGAAAACTCTATTTCCATGCACTTCACTATCGATATCATACAATAAAGAATGTGAAATCACCAGAACTTTCCAATCACTTTGTGAAAATATGATTAATGAGGTATATTTTTCAACCACAATTCAGTGTACAAGAAGAGCTTCTGTGCTTCCATGGAATCATATCATGTCATTATAATTTATACACTTGGTAGTGGGTCTTCAAAGAACTATCACTCAGTGTGATGTGTTTGATAACTGGTATGTGAAATAAAGAACTTAAAGTTATTTGAGTGTCAGAGAAACCATTGAAACACGTTTGCTGTCATTTATACATCTATATAATTTTCACTAGAAACAATAAATATTTATGTAGCCTCATATCATCTTTCTTTGAATTGATGATTCCAAATTAAACCTTAGTACTACATAATCAAAAGGGAACATTTTCTTTATTAATTAATAAAATGTCATCCTATAATTCCCTGTATTGAATAACACTGCTATGTTTGAATAAAGATTTAGAAAAGATTTAATGTCAGAAATGTTTAATGATTCTAATGCAAAGAGAAATTTTTCAATAACTTTTTGTTTGTTTCTTTTTAAGAAGGTCACATTTGGTACCTATGGACGTCCTACAACTTGCTATGTAGACCAAAGTGGTTTCAAACTCCCAGAGCCCCACCTAATTCTGCCTCCTCAGTGCTAGGTATGGACCACCAGGTCCAGAACAAAAAGACTTCTTCCTGGTACTTCCATTTGTATTGCACCTACATATCAACTGCAAGAAGGAGATTAGTTGATAATTTGGACATCAATATTAACACCTGAAATTTGGTTTCTATCATAAATGTCCAATTTTCAAATGTTCCATGAAGAAATTACTTATTAGAATCAAGGCATGAAATATATGCCATGAGCGTGGAGACCCTCATAGTATCAAAACTAATGCATATGCTTTGCTGACTCCCATGGGAGTTGTGCCCTATTCTGAATGGAGACAGAGGAGGAGTGGATGGTGCGTTGGGTGGAAAGGAGGGGAAAAGGGGAAACTATGGTAAGTATGTAAAGTACATAAAAATTTTTAATAAAAATACTAAGGCATTTATATATATATATATATATATATAATGATGTATATATAAGGCATGACACATATACATAATGTGAAATCATAAGAATTTTCTAATCACTTTGTGAAAATATGATTAATGAGTTATATTTTTCAACCACAATTCAGTGTACAAGAAGAGCTTCTGTGTTTCCATGGAAACAATTACATCACTATAATTCATGCACTTGGTACATGGGTCTCTAAAGAACTATCACTCAATGTGATGTGTTTGATAACTGGTATTGTGAAACAGTGAAATAAAGAACTTAAAGTTAATTTTGAACTGAATTTATTTTTTATTATTTGATTGTCAGATAAACCATTGAAATACTTTTGCTGTCATTTATATATCTATAATTTTCAATCTCTTTGTATGTTGTGTACATTATATATGTGCATATGCATATATATATATATATATATATCATGATGTACATGAAAGACATACAGGCAAATATTGTTTTTCTCAAGAAAGAAAGCAGTGATACCATGGACTTCAAATACTTTTGAATAATAGTATAAACTATGAAGACACAATCCATTATGCCAAAGGAGTCTTGTAAATATTATAGACATACTTGCCAAGAGGGATGAGTTTTGCTACCTCAAGTACATGGAGAATTATTCTAGTAACTTTTTTTGTTAACAAAGAGTAAAGTGGAAAAGGAAAATCAGTGATTTTCCAGCAGGTATCTTGACAAGCAATGACTTTGCCAAGAGCTCAAGTTAATAATTGTGGATACGACCCATAAATGATTAAAGGTGATAAATCTTGCAGGCAGATCATCAGTGTTTATGGGTCCTGTAAATAGATCATCAATGGTGACAAATCCTGTAGACAGATCATCAGCTGCAATAAGTCCTGTAGACAGAGTATTAATGGTGAGAGGTCCTTTAGATAGATCATTGTAGTGTTTGCCATGAGAAATATCCCAGAGGAGCTCAGCTATTTGAACATTTGGTTCCTAGTTACTTCAGCTATTTCCGGCCTTGCTGTAGGAAGTACATCACTGGAGATGCACTTTTGAGAATTTACTTATAGCCTTGCCTCACATACAGTTCATTCTCTCAGCTTCCTGCCTAACATTGAAGATGGTGTACATCTCAACTTCCTTTTCCAGCTGGGATCCATGATGTCACTGTCATTAAAGACTCTCTACCCTCTGCAACCATAAAGGCAAAATAAGTTGTTTATTCTATCAGTTGGCTTGGTAATGGTGTTTTAGGACATCAACAGAAAAGTGACTAATATACCTATCAATGGTCATGAGTTTTGTAAATAAATGTAAGTTTAACTTATTCTGAGAAAAATGTCATTTTCTCTTATCTCTTCTTCTAAAACGTCAGGTCTTCAGGCTTATTATGAAGAAAACAAACAAGCAAAAAATCCAAATACCAGAGAATATTTGAGCAGTAGACTTCAAGTTATCAAGACTGTAAAAAATAATGTGTTAGAAAAAATCCTGACAAAAAAACCTTTAAGAAGAAATAAAGAAAAATAATGTGGTAGTCTGGATTAGAACTTAGAAGTTTACAAGAACATATCAGAAACAAACACGAAATTTTAATTGTGATGTCTTAACATTAGTTTATTTTCTGTTAATGAATATACGATATGTTAATTTTTATTAGTAAAACTCTTCTAAAATTAAGTGAATTGAAATAAAAATGTCTCTGTAGAGGTATTTATATATAAGCTCTGAATAAATGAATGAATTAAACAATTTCTATGTGTCACATGCTGTAAAACAACTGAAGACACAACATACAAAGAGAGAATTAAACACCTAATAATTTCTGGCTTGTAAAAGAAGAAACTAGTAAATTTAAAGTAAACAAGAAGCAAGGAAGTAAAGATAATATCAAGCACATAGCTGGAGAAGGAGAATGGGGAAGTGTTTTCATGGTCTTCAGCCTTCCACAATGATTGGTGACTAGATTAGTGAGGAAAACAAGTAGTGTCTCCACATACCTCTTCACATTAACACAGAAGAAATACTGACTTTGAGCTTAGACTCAATGGTGGCAGAGAATCAAATAATAAATCATGGTATCTGAATGCTTAAAAATAATCCATGATCTCACCAGCCACAGGGAGTTGGCTAGGTTTATACTATCAAGAATGAATTTCCTCTCAGTGCATGGCCCTACTAGAGCTGATAGTTACACCCAAGTAAATGTCATGATTGCATCACTGAGGATGTCTTGACTGGCTGGTCATTGTTAACTTTTCATTGGTGTGTAGGACTACTGATTTTTTTCTCCTTTGGTAGCTTGGACAGCATCTTCAGATACTATGATAACCTGTCCACAGTGAGAAAGCTTCCAGATAGGTTCCAAGTCAATTACTACAAGACTTGTGACCTGGGTGTGTGGTGTCTTCAGCAACGGAGTTTTATCTTCAGGTTTTGGGAGGCAACCAAAGTCAATGGCAATAATCTATGTGGTTTTGGAAGTCTCTTGAACTCCACTGAGCAATAACTTGAAGGGAAGTTTCCATGCTCTGCACTGGGGTTTTGTTAGCCTATGACTCTTAGAAGTAGTGTTCTCACCTAACTGGTTTAATATGTGTGAATATACACATACATTCACATATATTTTATATGTATTTTAAGGAAGCATAAAAATGCATTTATCTGTAGACTTTAAAATATATGTAGTGTTATTTATCCCGCCTCTTTCCCTAACTTCAGTTTTGCCTTCTTCTGCTCTCCAGTTAAAAATCTGTCTCCACACTGCCCCAAAGCACATGTGTCCTATTCTTCATCATTTCTTGATTTCTACGTTATGATTACTCTGTGATCAATACTCACATGTACAGATTTGGAATTGGCTCCACAAACAGAAAGAAAGTGCATAATTTATCTCCCTGTTTTGGGTTACCTCACCCAAATAATATTTCCTAGCTCCATGCACAGGCCTGCAAATTTCATTATTTTCTTTTTCTTTACAGCTGGGCAGAATTACATATTCCTTTTCTAGCCACAGGTTGAAGGTCATTTGGTTGCTTCCATTTCCAAGCTATTCTGAATAGAGTACCAATGAACATGTCTAAGCAATTATCTGCAGAGTTGGATAACCACTCATTTGAGGTCATGGACCCTAAAGAAGAACCTACTACTTCCACTTTCTGATACCTGTATAATTTCTAACTCTATTGAAAAAATGTATCTTTTTACCCACTGATAAGTGTTGCTCTCACCAGTCATTATAAAGCTCCTTCCTCCAGCAGACTGAGACCATTACAGAAAACTACAAATGTTCAAAATTCATGGAACAATTGACTGGAAGGAGTTCATGCTTAATTGATACATTTACAACATGAATCCTATACCTAAGGCTCGAGATACATCATGGAAGAGCAGCAGAAAGTTTGTAAGAGTCAAGGGACTAGGATTTCTACTTTGAGAAAGTATCTTTTATATATGACAAAGAAGCTACAACAATGAAACATCTAAAATATTTGTCTGGACAAGACCTAAATAATGATAACAGCAGTGGACACGCAAACATAATTGGGAGAAATCTCATAAGATCCCATCCCTAGGTGAAGAACTACGGGAACTTAATGGCTGCTAAGATAAGATGAATCCATATTCTCGAGGAATGAGTGCCATGTAAGGTCTTCCAGTCACAAGTAGTCAGTCTTAAATATATGTACATATAAACAACACTACATTTTTTGTGTATGTGCCTGTGTGTGTTTATTTGTAACAATAATAATAAAGAAGAGAAGGTCATGCATTTGAGAGGCAGTGTTGGAAACAAGAAGAATTGGAAGGGGAAGAGGTACATATGAAAATGTGAATTCAGCATTTATATAGGAAATTCAAGAACAACAACAACAAAAAACCCTGTTTTAAATCAAGCAAAAAAAGAAGTGAAGAAAAAGAATTCAAAAGAATCCTCTTAAGGTTTGTCCTTAAGCTTGAGGTAAAAATTAATTAAAAATCACTCTTTTTCACAGATATATTAGAGGTCAGGGTCAACATTAAATACTTTAAACCATTTGAATTGCCAAATGAATAAAGGAAGACATCGCCATCGCTGAATTCCCTGTGTCCTCTGTATAGTGTGCCTGGACAGGGTCATTATGGATATTTCTCTTTACTGGACACAATGTTAACTAATCATCACCCAAACTAACGTGGTCAAGAAATGTGAAGAAAGATTCATCTTTCGTTGACACTGGAAGCTTCAGCCTTAGAAACTGTGATGACTGTTCTTGATTGTCAACTTGATTACATCTGGAATTAACTAAAATCCAAGGGTCTGGACACACCTGTGAGGGACTTTTGTCTTAATTAAATCATTTGAAGTAGGAAGATCTGCTTTTTATCTGGATCCTTTGAAGTGGGAAGTTACAAGTTTAATCCATATCTTCTGATGTGGTAAGATCCACCTTTGACCTGGGCCACACCTTCTGATCGCATACTATATACTGGATATGGAAAAAGGAGGCTTGCTGTTAGCTTGCTTGCTCTAACTCTTGCTTCCAAGTCCATTCCTTCACTGACATTAAAGTCTACTTCTTTGGGGTTCTGGTGTATGCTGAGGACCAGCTAAGACAACCAGTCTTATAGACTGAGAAACTACTGGATTTGTGGGCCTTGCACTTGTAGTCAGCCATTTATGGACAAGCTGAACCACAGCCTGTAAGTCATTCTAATAGATTCCGTTTTATAAATAGATATAGATTCATTCTAAAAGTTCTGTTCCTCTCGAGAACCATAATAAAGAATATATGGAATTAAAAAAATTACTTTAAATATCTCATATCATGTTAGTACTCCTGTTTTTCACTCTCTTAATTAGTATAGAAGCTTAATTTCTGTAATGTATTTGATATTTATCTATTTATTTTTCCCTGGAACTAGATAATAAGAAAGGCCTTCATTTATGAAACAATCCTGAGAGACAAATCAAAAGCAGAAAACTCTAAAAGTACATTCAACTAATGATGGATAAAGGAGGTTACGCTTGTTTAGAGCCAATGACAGGTAGAGTAAGGAGTCAATTCTCACCAAAGTAAGTATTTTTTGACAGAAAAATGATTACATTACCCAACATAATATATAAGAAACTGTAAATTCCTTGCTAATTTCATTTCTTTTGTGTCAGTATATCACTAGAAAGTCTTTATTCAAAGTAATTATATCATCAGAGAATGAAAATTATTAGCAAATTTTAAGAATTAATTTATTGTTTAAAAAGCTGGGTGGAAAATTATGAGACTTAAAATATGGTGGTAAGTCATTGTAGAAGACAGGAGAATAAATATGGAAACTGCTGTATATAGTAATTCAATAGCAATTTGTAGTAGACTCTATTGTGGTTTTCTTTTTCTTTTTTTTTTTTTTTGGCGGGGGTGGGGGTTGTTGAGACAGGGTTTCTCTGTGTAGCACTGACTATCCTGGATCTCACTTTGTAGACCAGGCTGACCTCAAACTCCAGAGATCCACCTACCTCTGCCTCCCAAGTGCTGGGATTAAAAGCAGCTTCTACCATGGTTTGTAAGGCTATATTTCACTAGAGAGTGACCTTGGAGGTATGCAGAATATCTGCAGATTAACTTTAAAGCTTCTTAGAGTCATCCTGCTTCCTTAAAAATTTACTTGATTGAGTACTTCACACACAATCATATTGTTGAAATAAAATAAACCAAACCTAATACTTATTTTCTGCAATAAAGATTACACTCAGTTTTCCTGTGTCACTGGGGAACATATGTAAACTGACCCAAGACATGTCTTCCTACAACGTATCATCAAATCATGGTCACACTCATGTCTTTTGAATATGCACAGAAGCCAAGTCATTAAATGCTGCTTGGCAGGATTAGCATTATTATTAAAGCTAATGTCTTTGAAATTGTTGGACCCCAAAATCTTGGGTCTCAAGTGGGCGCCCCAAGAACCCAGACTCCAGTCCAGTTAATGCAATAGCAAGAGGTGTTTATTGATGTGGCTGTACAGTCAGGCAAACTCTGCTCCAAAGAGCAAGAGTCGCATCGCACTACAGTCACATAGGTACTTTTTAAAGGAAAAACCCACAAAAGCCATAAGATTATAATTTTCATACAATTTCATGGCCTGATCACAGGGTGATCACAGAATGGGTAGAGTCACGTCCGCATGCACATTCTTCCCGAAACCTCAAGGAGGGTATCAGGGCAGGAGTGGAGTTTACACAAAGGTCACAATGGTCTTTCCTGGAACACTTGCAACTATCCCAGTCACAGTTGAGCACATCTCTTAACAGAAATCTTTTTACATTGTTACATTGTGGCAGGGGTGGTTGAAAAATGGCTGAGTCAGGTTGCCCTTGGAACTAGTTTTCTTTTTAGTTCCTTATTCTCCTGGGGCTTGGGGGGTGTAAGCCTGAAGGGTTAGGGTCTTTCAGAAATTACTTCATCTGTTCTTTCATGGTTATAGGTTCTACCATTTGGAGGATAAAAAAAAAATCACACACTCCCTTCTCTTAATTCAGTCATATTAGCTAAACTAGAAAAGTAAAAGAAGATGGTAAGACACATGTGAAGATTTTTCTAACTAAAGTGTTAACAAATGAGCACATTTTGAATGTCATTTTATCTGTTTCCATATTAGTAGCAGAAAATGCAAGGATTAGTGTAACAGGTGTAGGCAAGGATGCTCATGCCAGAAAAGATAGCAATAGAAAGCTATTATACAATCATATATAGTGAGGAATGGTGCCTTTTGATACTGAATCTTGGCTACCAAACTGAGACAAAAAGCCAAGAAAAATCTACTTAAATAAGCCCACATAGGATAAGTCAGTTATTTTTGGAAAAAAATAACCTTAGAGGGGAAAAACAAGTTAGATAAAAATAGATTTAAAATGTAGAGATAACTTTGGGTGGCAGGAGAGGTAGTTAAAAATATTAAAGCCAGTAAATAATCCAATTATAAAGTAGATAAGTCATCTTTTGAGAAGCAAATATGGAGATATGTTCTTTTGAAAATTATTCCATTGCTGTATCTACTTTGTGGTTCACTTTATGTCCTAATAATTCAAATTCTGTAGTGTCCATGTGTACTAACATATGATAAAACTCTGAAATATTCTTTGCCTCAACCATTATACATTGTATTTTTCAGAGGGTCACTTTCTATGCTGGGAAAAATAAAAATACTAATGACAGTAGAAGCAATAATAACAAGGTAATCATTAAGTGATAATTTATCCTTTCTTTAATTTGCTCATCTATTCATTTAGTAATTACTACATCATAGTTCCTCAGTAGGTTTGATTTTTTATTATTTTTCATAAAACCTCAAGGAAAGTCACATATGGAATGAACAAGACTTTAATTTTGTAAAGAAGAGAAGCCAAAATAATGAATTTTCAAAGTTTTTGTTTCCAACATTAATCATCTTGACCATAACCCAGGGGTCAGACAATAAGTTAGACACTTTTGGACACAAGAATATTCAGTGACCAAAATTTCCTCCTGAAGTACATGCACCTTAAGGAGTCAAAAACTGTCGAGATGGCAACTCTGAATCACTTTGAAAGGCAGTTATTCCAATGCTGTGAAAGGTCAGTAAGGCCCATATCCCCATCTGTCATTTAATTCTTATGTGATAAAAGAATATCACTGCCAGTCTTGAAGTGTGAAGTATTAAAATGTTACTCAAATAGAGAGGACATACAAATTACATTCAAGGCTCATCATATTGCAACCAAGATCAGAAATTCAAGCTGGTATAGCAGTCCATAGCTTGAAGAATTTTTAAGTGATAAGACTTAGGGAGCATGACACAGATCTGAAGCACATGCGAATAACAAGCTGCAAGGATACACACTGTGGTGGAATATAATCTAATAAACTTCTTGTGAGAGTCATCACTCCTGCTTACAGTTTATAATGATGGATGTGTTGCTAAAACATTTCTTGTCTATCCAACCCATACTGGTAACAATGTAAATGCAGGCTTGATTCAACCCATACATATCATACAATTGCCATTTAACTTATACTCACGTGAGAGAAGAAGAAAATTCTAGAGATAGCCATGATTTTTCTCTCTATACTTCATGTCCTCGGAGAGGGTTGCATTCAATTTGCTGGCCTTGCTGTATCTGTATCTCATTTTAATTTAAAATGTCTTTTTGCATTTTTGCTTGTTTGGGCACATCACAAAAACTCTGTCTTCCAATTGTGTATCTTGATTTACTTAAGAGACTCCCCTGGCAGTAGGATCAGGATCCATCCCTGATACATGAGCTGGTCTTTTGGAGCCCACTACCTATATGGTGGGACACCTTGCACAGTCTTGATGTATGGGGAGAGGCTTTGACATGACTCTACTGAATGTATCAAGCTTTGTGCCCTCTGCATGGAAGGCCTTACCTTATCAGAGGAGGGAATGGGGGGTGGGGTTGAAGGGGAAAGGCTGGGGAGTGGGAGGAGGGAAGGGAGGAAAATTTGTGGTTGGTATGCAAAATGAATAAAAAAATTCTTAATAAAAATAAATTAGTAATGCTACCAAAAAAACTCTGTCTTCATTGATAAGAACTATTTGAAGTATTTAATTTAACTGCTGTAATCATATTATCTTAATATCTCATCATTCTTTCTAGACTACGGTGATTGCTGCTTCTATCTTATTCATTTCCTTTTCTTCACTAAAATTTTATTAATAAGTGAGACAGTGAAATACCGATTTTACTCCATTGTGAAGATTGTCACAGAGGCAAGAACATGGGTTATAAGACCTTAGCAATCCTCTTACTGTCTCCTAAAGTGGCTCATACAGCATTCACCCTTTCTATTAAAAAAAAATGTTTCAGGATCTAGCATTCAAAGACAGTGACAGGTTTGGGACTATGTTCCCTGGAAGTTAAGTGAGCCTGTCATGATCCTTGTGTATTTACAGAACATAGGATACTCAGGCAGAAACAAGGATCAGTTTGCCATTCACAGCATACAAATTTTGTAGAGGGTCATTAGGTTTTGATTTTTTATAATTTTTGCAAACTTGACAGCTGGTAAGGTAGGTTGATAAATGTGTAGAGCATAAGTGGGGTCAGTTGAGAAGAGCATGTGTTTACAAAGACTGGGGTTTTTACTATAGCCTTTGGCTCTGGAGAGACTATCTGAACATATGCTGTACAGAACAATTGATTAAGCTATATACTAAGGAGAAATCTAGTTTAGAGACTTTCTGCTTCATTAAAATATTTGGAAGACTCAGAAACAAAGTTTCTGTGTGGAAGTCCTGTAGAAACATGGGCAATCTACAGAGTTTCCCTCCCCCCAAATAATAAAAAGACTCAGCCAGATAATCAAAAGCTCACATAATATGTTTACCAGTATGATATTTTTAGACAAATTTAAATTAAATATTGGTATTTTGATCATTTTTATTAAACTTGTTAACAGCATTTCAAGATGACAGGCAGAGTGACTTCTCTCAGTTAAATTTTAAATGCAGTTCAGTATACATTGTCTTTCATCTTCAGCACCTTTCTCTGAAATTATATATGCATTTTAAAATTTGCATATTTTACTAAATATCGAAAAGCTAAGAGTCCTTATTTATTTCAGAAAGTTTTTTGAAAGAAAATGTCAAATATAAAATATCATTAGGCATATGTATTTCTCTTCTGTAAAATTCTAAAAATACATTTGTCATAATTCACTGTTTTATTCCACACTGATATTTTATTTATTTACCATTTTGAGTAATGTGAATGTATTTTGTTTCTATAGCCAGTTGTTATAATAACATAGATACTGGATTTTTCTTTCTTTTTTTTTTTTTTTTTTTTGGTTTTTCGAGACAGGGTTTCTCTATGTAGCTTTGCGCCTTTTCCTGGAACTCACTTGGTAGCCCAGGCTGGCCTCGAACTCACAGAGATTCGCCTGGCTCTGCCTCCCGAGTGCTGGGATTAAAGGCGTGCGCCACCACCGCCCGGCTTGGATTTTTCTTTTAATAGTATTAATTTATATCAATTTCCCAAGAGAGATTAAGGCAAAAATTTCATTGTTCCAATAAAAGGTGCATTTAGCAGGCTGGTTAAAAAAATTAGTTCAACTTTTAAATTATGACATAAAAGATATCTTGGGAATATTATAAGACATAATTTCCTAGAATTATATCATATCATTATCTTATATTACTGAGTTTTAAAGTTAATTGGACACATTAAAAGCAATTGTTTTCTAAGTAGTCTTTCATAATTATCATTTCAAATTTTTACTATTTCTGTAATATTATGTGATATATCAAAGACCGTTACTTAAATGTTTAAATTTTTCACTTAAACCAATAAGATTGGCTGAAAATAAAAGTTTAGATACAGAAGAAAGATGGGAATGAATATATTAATGCAATTTATTGGCAGTGTGTAAAAGCAATTCATCCTCCAGCTGCATAAGTAAACTGAAACAGCCATACAAGTCATATTACCCAGTAATAAAATATAAATAAATTACTTAGCTGGCCACATAAAGAAATAGTGTAAACTTACATGTTTGTTTTTTCACTAAAGAACAGAAGTAAATATGTGGCCTGCTGTGGGAACTATAACTATGGTCTGACAGAACTACAAATTTTAATGTTTGTAGTTGCCAGGTGTTTTAGAAAGCAAATACAACTTTTCACTAGGCAACAAATCTGCCCGCACCTTGCTGCTGATTTTCTCATTTTCTAGAATTATGAAGAAACGCACGTTTGTTGTTTAATGTGCTGTATTATGGTAGTTATATAGCCCAAATTGGATAAGAAAATCATTAAAATTGTGATAAACCCTACACTGAAGACCATCTGTTTAAAAACATCAGATATTTTATGTGGTGTAAATGTTCACGTTTGTGTATGTTTTCAGTGTATTTAGGGTGTGTGCATTTGTGTCTGTGCATATGGAGGATAAAGGTAAACTCTGAATGTCTTTCTCAATCACTTGGATACCTTTATTTATTGAGGCAGTGTCTTTCACCGAGTCTATAACTCACTCATCTGCAAAATAGGGTTCTTCTGTCTCTACCTTCCCAATGTTGAGAAACCAGTCATGTGCTGCCATAGTCAGCTCTTCTGCATGGGGGCTGGGAATAGGAACGCAGCTCCTCATGCTTGCTCACACACAAACACTATTCCAACTGAGACAACTTTCTGGCCCTTAAAAAAATTCTTACTCTATTTTCATTTTTTATTATTATAATTATTTTAAATTTTTATTAATCTGTTCAACAAAATAACAAATGCAAGAATTTATGTCTTAGTCGGGCGGTGGTGGTGCACGCTTTTAATCCCAGCACTCGGGAGGCAGAGCCAGGCAGATCTCTGTGAGTTCGAGGCCAGCCTGGACTACCAAGTGAGTTCCAGGAAAGGCTCCAAAGCTACACAGAGAAACCCTGTTTCGGAAAACCAAAAAAAAAAAAAAATTATGTCTAAATAAGTCAAATTGTTTTCTGAAAATATAATTTCTTTATACTATTTTGGTTATAGGAATATGAGAATGCATTTTTACATCTAAATTTCAAATATTGTAAATAGAGTGAAGACGTTTTTAGATATTTCTACAGATAAAAAAATTGAAGTAGGCCTATTCCTTCCTTTTTTAATATTTGATTACATAAACTCAGTTTGTGTTTGCATCATTTAATTTTTTTATTTTCGGTTCCTCTCTGCTTTGCATACTCACACACAACAAAGATGTACACTAACTCCCATTGTTAATTATTCTTTACTATCAGGACATATTAATACAATACCTACAGATTTAAAAAACATGATATTGTAGACATTCACAGTGCCCTTTATCGTCTTTGCATATGTCATCTGGTCACAAGGTCAGCATTTCCATATCTAAGGAATTATGCTATCTAAATAAATCTTTCATTGAAAAATACTTCTCAGAATAAAGAAATGGTCCCAACTAACTCTTTAATTTGCTGTATAGAGTATATGAATTCTTTCCATGAGGTCCCAGTGATAATTGGTTTTAGGCTTTGTAAGGAGACAGTTCAGAAATGTATTTCTGTCAGGGCCATGGCATGCAGTCTGATCTGACATCATCTAAAGTCGATATAAATAAGATGTCTGCACTCCATTCCTACAGACCTCCAAAGCCTCGCAGACCAGTGAAACTAGGGTCTTTGTGTCCTTATAACTGATATTAAACACTGTCCCATGAGTCACACTGAGTTTCAGAACAAGCGCCTTTAGGAATGTCAGATTAGACCTCTGTGGTTCCTTCCGAATCCTTCATCAACCACAATGCCAATGACTCTAAGAGTTCTAGAATGTTCCAACTCTGACTTGCCTATCAACATAACCTGTGCATCTTTCCCTCCAGAAACCAGAAACATTGAGACAGTCTAAGACGTAAAATTCACCTTGAAGTCATCACTTCCATAGGCTTTTCAGCTTTATAATGCTAAGTGTGAAATTGCTCAAAAACTCTATTCTCAGATACCCTTCTAGGTTTATATTTGTCTGTAAAGAGACTGTAGTTATTGGTTTGTTCCCATTAGTAGATGTTAATTGATAACCAGTAACAAAGTATTCTCTGAAGGATGCTGACCTTGTAAAAGAAGGTACTGTATGTGAAATAAGAGTCTTTACATAGTAATCCCTGTTTTAGAATTGTAACAAGTTTGTATGAATTAGTACATGTGATATTTAACATGTCTCATATCTTCCCTTTTAAAAAGATATTTAAATAATAAGTATTTATTTATATGATCCTACTTAGGTTCATATTTGATGATTTGTGGGAAAAGACATTGAACAATGAAATTAGATCCATATATTAAAACTAAAACATAAATACTTAGATTTAAATCCATTGGAAAATCATTTTAAAGTTTAAAGTTGCCTCTCATAATAAATATTTTATATTACTTTTCTTAAAATATTCAGCTTTACAGTAGAAAATAGACAATGACATTTAATTTCTTGGAGATAATGTTTAAAGCTTCATACTACTTTTGTTGATAGCCTAACATGGCACAATTACCTTTACAACTGTGAATATAAGATTTGGTAATTTAATGTTCTCTATTAGTGTCAAATATAAATTAAATATTCTTACTCAGAATATTAAGCAATACAATATTAGAGAATTCTAACTTCCATTCTTTTTGAAATTAAAATATTTTCTGAACTAGAACAAAACATATAAGGATGTAGTGTTCTGTAGTAGTAATTTTACAGAATCATACCAATATTAGTAGAAAATACATGAAATTGATTATGTATAAATGCATGTGCATACTTTATGCTTCGGTTACTTATCAAATATATACAGTTGGTTCGGAGCAGGCTCAGAGCACTCTTCATTTTTGCATCTATGAGGAAGTAGAATCACTTTGACTATTGTTACAATGTACAAACTGTATCGATTAATAAGTGTAGTCAGACGTTTCCTGTCCAGACGGCCCAGCCCCAAATAACCCACTCACAGGCTGAATGTGAATTTTAAATGCTTGGTTTGTAACTCAGGCTTATTACTAACTAGCTCTTACATTAAAATTAACCCATAATTCTTATTTATGTTTAGCTTGGTATCTTTTCTCAGTATGACATTCTCATCTTGTTTCCTCTGCATCTGGCTGGTGACTCCTGACTCTGCCCTTTCTCCTCCCAGAATTCTTAGTTTAGTTGCCCTGACTATACTTCCTGTCTGGCTACTGACCAATTAGCGTTTTATTAAACCTATTCAAGTGACAAATCTTTACACTGTACAAGAGGATTATTCCACGGCAAATAAGTAAGAGTTGGAGGCTTGTGTAAGACTCCAGAACAGTATTCCACATCTCCCACAAAGTATGTATTCATGTCACTTTAGCTGAAATAACATAATCAAGTGAAAGAGCAGTCCATTTCTCTTGACTTTCAGTCTGAATGAAATTCATATTAAATTTCAAATGCAGCAAAGCTATAATTTTGTGGGTTATTATTTTTTAATTTACAGTTCCTAGGTCATTTGTGATAGCACCTTTCTGAATGTTTGGGTAAACTATAGAGAAGGGAATGGTTTCAAATACGAAAAAAAATGTCTATTTTTCTACAACTAAGCTTTTTTTCTTTTTCTTTTTTCAGGAACTTTTATTATTCCTGTTTTTACAACTTCACATGTAGAAATTTTGCATATTCCACCTTCCATGTTTACTTCCCCCGCTCCTCTCTCTTTCATGTTCATGCCAATTCATTTTGTTTTGTGACCTGCTAAGATTCATTAGGCCGTCAGCATTATCATAGGTTTGGCATTATTGGTTGAAGTCTAGTGAGCTTAGCAGTGGATATACAACTAAAGGCCATAACTTCCCTCTCAAATTATCTATCCAATAGTTCAGCTGTAAAAGCTGGCCTCAAATGCCCCTTACCCTTCCTTGATGCTTACATACTTCCCACTCCCTCTTCTGCAATGTTCCCTGAGCTTTAGAGGTAATAGTGTAACTGACTAGGTCCACATCTATCACTTATTATTTGCATCTGAAGAAACTATGTATCTCTGCATTCCTCAATGTTCATTGTAAAGAGGAACTTCTCTCATGTGGCTGGAAAGCCTCTTCTGTCTATGAATAATAGCCTAGGACAAAATCAGGTTCTTAATAGTCCCCAGTCATTCCAAAGTCCTCATATTAACCTCTGTCCTACTCTTGTCCTCTTGACCTTGACTTGTTTCTAATCAAAAGATTCAGCAAAATTAAAAAAAAATGTTCCTAGTGTGGTTACATTGAATAAACCCATGTGTGTTTCTGGGACATAATTTTCTTTGTTTGCTTTGATAATGCAAATTATACTCTTAAGGAATGCCACACAGCAAGGACCTGAGAGAAGTTTCCAGACATGGAATTGCAACAGTGAGTTAGTGGCCAAGAATTAGATAAAGAGGCAGTCCACAAAAGACTGTCAGCTTACAAAAACTGTATTTCCTTGAGGGGAGAGCCTGTCTGTGATGATATAATTTTGTTTTAGAGGGTAGTCTTGGACTTTGACTTCATATACACAGAAACGTGCCTGTGGTGGTTTCATTAAGAATGTCCCCCATAGGAACCAGAAGGGTCAAGGACATCAAAAGAAAACCCTCAGAAAAAACTAACCTGGCTCATAGGAACTCACAGGGTATGAACCAACATCCATGGTGCATGCATGTGTCCAACCTAAGCCCTTTAAATATATGTTACAGTTGTGTAGTTTGGTCTATTTGTGAATCTCCTAACAAAGGGGAACAGGGACTGTCCCTAATGCTTTAACTGGCTCTTAGGAACCTATTCCTAATACTGAATAGCCTTGTCCTGCCTGAACACAGGGAGAGGTTCTTAGTCTTACTGTAACTTGATATGCCACACTTTGTTGATATCCATGGAAGGTCTGACCCTTTCTGAATAGAAACAGAGGAGGAGTGGTTTGAGGTGGGGGGTTGGGCAGAGGGGAGGTATGGAGAGGGAATGGGAAGAGAGGAGGGAGGGGAAACTGCAGTCAGAACAGAAAATAAATAAAATAATTAATTAAATAAAAAGAATGCCCTCCATAGGCTCATATAGTTGAATGCTTAGTCACCAGGGACTGGAACTGATTGATCAGAATAGAAAGATTAGGAAGTTTAACCTTGTTGGAGTAGGTGTATCACTGCGGATGGTCTTTAAGGTTTCAAAAACCTATGCCAGGCCCAGTCTCTGTCTCTCTCTCTCCCTGTGGATGAAGATGTAGTTCTCAGCTACTGCTCTAGTGCCATGGGATGCTGCCATGATTCCCACCATGATGATTATGGACCAAACCTCTGAAACAGTTAGCAAATCCCCAATTAAATGCTTTCTTTTATGAAATATATCTTGGTCATAGTGTGCCCAGTCATTTAGATGGTGGCTAATTTCAGTTGTAGTCAAGTTGACAACCAAGAATAGCCATCATTGTACCATTGTGTAAAGCTGTTGGTAATAGGATGAAGTAATAGTTTGAACAACAAAACATTCAAAACATTTCACAATTTGTCAGCAATTAAATAGAAAATACAGTTCTTGCTCCTGTCTGTCACCTCATTGGAGAGAAATAAGCTCTCAGTCTGGCTGTGATACTTTTGAAACCACACTTTTTCTGTGTAATTGACAGGCTGCCTGGTATTTTTCACTACAGTACAAATTTTGTGCTTGCATTTTTATGTTTTTTTCTGCCAGGGATGCTGGATGAATGTTGAAAAGTCCAGATATGTCACAACATACATGCTCACTCTCTTTCTTTCTCTCTCTCTCACACACATCCACACACACACAACATAATGAAAGTAACCATGACAATTAACAAATAGAGCCAAATCACTTACACATCAGGTAATCATTCTCCTGCTACTTAATTATAACTAATGAGTAGCATTCTTCATCAACCATATGCCCTATGCTTCTTCTCAAGACTTTGTGACTTTTTTATGATTCCTCTTTTCTTATCTGAACAATTTCTCTATCATAACTTTTTCTTTTCTTCTTCTTTCTTTTTATTTCTTTTTTTTTTTTTTTTTTTTTTTTTTTTTTTTTTTTTTTTTTTTTTTTTGGTTTTTCGAGACAGGGTTTCTCTGTGTAGCTTTGCGCCTTTCCTGGAACTCACTTGGTAGCCCAGGCTGGCCTCGAACTCACAGAGATCCGCCTGGCTCTGCCTCCCGAGTGCTGGGATTAAAGGCATGTGCCACCATCGCCTGGGTGTGTGCCACCACCGCCCAGCTCATAACTTTTTCTTATTTGACCTATTTTCCCCCTCTCTACTTTGTCTCATTTTCATTTTCCTTGCACCGATATCCAGACAGTCACGCCAGCAGGAGCTGCCACACTGACATACACACATGAATACTTCAGCACCTTCTTGAGTGTAAACCTCTGTGTGCACCATATTATCTGTGATTCACTGCTACTGTATGCTTAAGACTGTGCTGGCATTTTTATGGACATGACAAAAAGGCTTGAATGAAAGGCCTCTAAAGGTGTTTTCCTATAAATACAATGATTTCTTTGTGTGATTTTGTGGAGCATGGGGGGATTTAGCAATATTTGTAGCAGGTAACATCAGAACTACCTGAACCTATTTCAATGAACTCAAAGGATGTCACATATTTCCTATATTTCATGCCTCCAAGTCTTTGTACACAACCAAAATTCTGCCCATACAAACAGAAGAAATCTCTACGCCCATTACTTCCTCAGAGAAGCTCACTTTTTATCATTTTAAAGACAAATGATTTCTCTCTCCACATGTGTGGTTCAGTCAAATTTTCCCTTTTTTATTTGGTAATGTGCTTCTATTACTTTGTTTTTGTCTTGTTTTAGCAATTAAATAGAAAATATTTGTGAAATTAACCCAAACAATACAGTGTGAACAAGACCGTTCTACAAACCATATTACTAATTACTTTGTCTAATATGTGATAAATGTGCAAGACATTTTGAGAAAGGATTGGCAACACAGAAGAAATTAAACTCAATGTGTGTGTGCATGTACACATGTTCTCTCTCTGCTCTCTCTGTCTTGTTCCCTTTCTCTCTATCTCTATTCTTATGGTGATGTCATTAGAAGAGAGTGCCCTCAGACTCAATTTATCAAGATTGATTGTCAGATTACTGCAGTATGCTTTGCTTTTCCCGTAAAATAATGATTTTGATAATAGCTACATTCTATACCAGCAGTGGCCGAAACAAATTCTGGAACAATTAAAATAAATTTTATGTATGTGCTTTAATAATATAGTTAATAGGCATGTTTTAAATATTATTTTTCCTCATTGTTTGTTCGTTGAAACAGACTCTCACCGCTTAGTCTAGACTGACTCTTACAATAATCCTCCTCTCTCACTCTCCTGTACACTGAAATTATAGGCTTAAGCCATCACACTTGACTAAATTTGATTTTCAAATCTTTAAAATATCAACTATGATTGAAAAATTCAGTTTTTAAGTTTGTTGAATTTAAATTTATCCATAGTTTGAAGGCCACGTTCTTAGTATTGTGTCCTGCTGACTTTGCTGTATATCCTATAATTTATGAATCAGTCCTACACACAGTTCCCTCATCTTTCTACATGACAAGTCTAATTGACCAATCATAAACTAATATTTTATATATTATATATTTTCTATATCTATTATATATGTGTATTATATAATCATTTTTCCATTTCTAGTTCAAATCTCACTTTCTACAATAAAAACACAAGTTCATTTATACCCTGTGCAACTCAGGAATCAATATGACCCTTCCTTTAAATAAAATATAAAGCTTAGGGAAAGGGGGTACTATTGTGCTCTAAAACATTTAGGAAATTTTATTGACAATGGAAAGAGTGTCACACAAAGCTATATCGTGAAAATAAATATGAGCAAAATGTTATGAACATGATTTCTCATAGAAAACTAATTTAACTTATCTCTGTAAATAATGTATGTCTCCTTGACATCTAGCAAGAATATTTGATAACTTGCTAGGACAAGTCATGCATTTTTCATGTAAAAGTTGAATTTTCTTCAGTAAAGGTAATTTGTCCCAAAATTTTATCAATATTTTTTTGTACTTATATTTATTTATAACTGTAACACTATCAAGTGGTATGACTATACTCCATTAATTAAAACTCATAAATTTTGTTTTACTGCCTTGACTAAAATGCTAATGTTTGTTATTGAGCCCTCTTTGTTTTGTTACTCTTAAAAATTTAAAATCACTTGGAATATGATTTTATGACTTGAGTAGTTGATAAAAATGCCTAGTCCAAAACTTAACCCATAGAGGGCTTAAGACTTTAATAGGCATCAGTAGGGACAAAGGAGAAAAAGATTAAAGTCAGTATTACCAAATGGCACATACATTAATATTATGTCCATTTTAGCTTTTAAATACTTTTAGAAGAAAAATATAAGATTAAACATTTTATTTCAGGCTTAAGTATTTAATCACCACATGGGCCCCAGGCTGGAATTTCTGTTGGTAATAGAATTCTTCCAATTTACATCTTATTACACTCTGCATGAATTCCCCTCAGGCACCTCTTGGGGAAGACAGTTTGATCAAGGAAAAGACATAGGTATTCCTGGGGTGATGCTGCCCTAACATCTGTTGCAGGGCTGATTGCATTTGTATTTGTAACTAGTTAGCACTTCACAACCCTCTCCTTCTGCCCCACACCAGTGCACAAGGCTAACAGAGCTCAGAGTCTTCTCCTGTGATAGGCACTCCTCCATGCACAAGAGCCTCACACCCTGTGCACGCCAGGTAGAACCCAAGCCCATCTTCTTCTGCACTGCCCTTAGCCAGTTTAAAGTCTGCCTGGGAGAGAGCTCCTTTTCCTGTACCCTTCATTCTCTCAGCAATAGAACTTTACTGAGCAACTGTGGCATCAGCAGTCTCAAGATCTACATGAAATTTAACATATTGTAACATAAAATGAACATACCATGAGACATCAGATTTCAATTGCATCCTATAAAAACTTGTGACTTATGTGACTTAAGTTTCCTTATGTTTTGTTTACTTGCAGGTTTTTAGAACCTTCCTGTTCTCTTATTCTCCTAACTCACTGTACATAGTCTCATCCCTGAGGGTATGGATTTTGTCTCCCAAGTAGTAAGACACTCACTCCTTTAAACATGAAGTATATAGAGAAAAGTAACTAGTCCATTTACAAGTTCAACCTGATGGCACTCTAGAAAAGAGATGAGAACAATCCACACAGGCAAGCCACTTCTCTGATAAATTTAGTAATTGTTGCCTTTGCAAAGCATCTAAAGTGAAAAACTTTATTCACACAGCTATAAGAAATGATCTCAGGGATGTCTGTGGCAGGGACTTGATCACAGCATCCCAGGACTGTTTCCAGAGTAAGTACAGACTCCAGCTGGGAATGATTAAGATGAAAGGATCTAGGGCCTCAAATAAGTGTTCCTAACACTCCTGTAGACTATGTTCAGATTCTTCAAAGAAACCTGGTAGTGTGATAGGATTGAGTAATATCTCAACTGTCATCTGTCCTTGAGAACTTCACATATATGTCAGAGGGATACCTCTTTCTCCAGAGGCAATCCATCACTTGCCTCCCCCTCCAAACCCCCCCCCAAAAAAAAGATGTCATGAGACATCACAAGAACTGGAATCAGTTTTTAACAAGGGTAAAAGAGGATGGCCAATATTTTACCTGGTGCTGTCTGACTGATGAACTAAAGAATGGAATGTTTGATCAAATGATAGATGGATCTAATCTTGTTTCTACTTGCTGTGCCTATGAGTAAGGATATTTGTTCAACACTCCACTGAACCTTTCTATGAAGCACATGTCCTCCCAAGTCAGAACATACCTCTTGTGTTATAACAGCTCATCAGTGTGGGCTGATGGAAGACAACATCCTTGCACAGAAGACAAATTTTATTAAGAAGTCTGTTAACTACGACAAGATCATATAGGATATTGACAAACCCTGGATCTCCTCCCCTCCCTTTCTCTCTTCCTCCCTCCCTCTTTCCTTCCTTCTTTTCTGTCTTGATTGATTGGTTGATTGATTGATTGATTGATTGATATCTCTTTCTTGTTGAGGCCTTCAGAAGTAACACCTGTTACTGTCGCTGTTCCCTGTTGTTTGTATCATAAAGAGGGAAAAAGATACTACATTAATTTTACACAATGAGCTTCGTATTTTGACCACATAGCTTTTACTAGCACACATTTCCACCTTGTCAATGGTTATGCATCATGTACAGAGTCTCATCTCTGAGTCAGAAATTTAAATTTTCTATTGTGCAACTACTAAAAGTCCTCTTTGGGGGAGCATATGGTTTGGAATAAACATTGTTCAATGTAATGGATAAAATAATCTGGGTGGCAGGGAAGAGAGCTCCATGGATAAAGCAATTTCCACAAAGCATGAGTCCACTGAACAAATGAAAAAGTTAGGTAGATGTGGAGGTCAGTTATAATCTCAAACCTCAGGGGACAGAGATTGGGTGTCTCTGCACAAGCTTGCTAGATAGCCTTGCAGAATCATTATGGTCTGTAATATAGGAGAGACCTTCTCTAAATATAGTGGAGAACAATGGAGGAAGGTACCAATATCAACTTCAGGTTGTTACATGTAGTAGCAATAATAATAAAAATATTTGTAAAATCAGAACAGCAGTTTAAGTTAACTAACAAATGTGACATCTAAAAAAAAGCTGCAAATCTTAGAATTTGATTTTTACTTTATTTCTTCTTTAAAGATTTGTTTATTAATATTGTTATGAGGGGTCAAAGAACAACATTTGAGAGTCAATTATCTTCTGTGGTTTCAGGAATTGAACTTAGTTCATGAGACTTGCATGGCAAAATCTTTATACTGCTGAGCCATCTATCTGGCCCAAATCTATCTTAAGGTATGACAATAAAACACAGGTGACTACTAATGTTTTACTCTTTCAAAGAATATATTCTTCAGTGTCTTAATTTTGGCCCTTTGTGGACTAGACATGAAAAGAAATGTTTACTGACAAATGAACCAATTCCTGTTTGCTAAGCTTGCTTAGAGTATTACAAATATTGCCATATCTCTGTTCTTGAAGAGGAAATGGTAAGCAGGTGTGTTAGTTGGGGGTTTTATTACTGTGAAGAAACACCATGACCATGACAACTCTTATAAATGCAAACATTTAATTGAGGGGGTTGCTTACAGTTTCAGAGGTTCAGTCCTTTATCATTGTGATGAGGAGCATAGTAGATTACAGGCAGATGTGATGCTCTAACTGAGAGTCTTACACCTTGACAAGTTGGCAGCAGGAAAGTCAACTCACAGTCACAGTGATGTCGCGTCCGCCTCGACCAGCAAGGAAGAGGCAACACCAGGCTCTTCTCCAAGCAGTTTATTCAGGAACCTTGAAACAATCTTCTGACCCCGGTGAGAGCCAACCCACAACTTAAATAGCCTCTGGGTAGCCTACCCCAGTCTGCCATGTGGGTACCACGGATAGGTCCATGTACTCACGTGGAAGCAAGCCAGATCCCAGCCTTAGCCAAATAAGGAGTTGTTTTTCAGAGTTGTTTTTCGGAGAGCACTCACCATCGGGAGGGTGGAAGGTGGAAGCCAGCGCCATCTAGGAGGCACGGCTGCACACAGCTCTCTACACAGTGAGGGAAACTTGAGCAAAAGAGAACTCAAAGCCCGCCCCCACAGTGACACACTTCCTTCAAGAAAGTCACACCACCTAATAATGCACACCACTCCCTTTGGGTGTCATTTTCTTTCTAACCACCACAGAAGGTAACCCCAGAGAAGAGGAGACAAGGCAAAAGGAAGGTAGAAATGCTATCCTATTTTTCTTGATACCCTTTCCAGATTTGTGAGGGTTTTTTGACACTTGTTAAAGAGAAAATAGACACTTGTTAAAGAGAAAATAGAAATGTCTTGATACTTTTTCCAGATTTTATTTCAAATACAACTTCTTATGTTTGCATGGGAATATAATAATTGTTTAAGAAGATATATTCTAAAAACAGGACAGAAAGAAACTATCAGATAAAATACAAACAAAAAACAGATACACAAAGTTATTGGTATGGCATTTATTTTTGATAAAGACAGTGAAAGAGTAAGGGTCATGATTTTATAAAATAAAGAATTTCAGATGGTAGCTCTGTACTAAAATAAAGGATTGTTCTAGATAACAAAAATAACAAAAATGAAGACACAACAAGAAAAATTTAGCACATTGCAAAATATTCTCCTAAGTAACAAAAGAGTTATTAAATTTTTAAATGACACATATTATGATTTATTTGCTGGAATGAATGGTTATTGATTTTTCCCCATAATGTGAAATATTTCTCTATGATCATTTTCTTCAATCAGTCTGCTTTGGAGTAAAGGAGCCAATAGGATGTTAGGCATTCCAAGTTATTTCATTTTTTTTTTAACTTTTATTAATTCACTGTGGATTTCACATCATGCATTCTGATCCCATGTATCTACCATTCTCTTCTGGAATCTGCCCTCTTCTGTTGTAACTTCTCCCACAAATCAAAACAAAATTTAAAAGAAAAACCAAAAACCAAACCAAAGAAACAAAAATGAAATAAGAAGAAAAGGAATCTTGTCATGAAGATGTAGCATGTCCTGTTGAGACATACAGTTTACCCTTTGGTCTGTTCATGATTTCTTACCAGTGTTCATTGCCTCAAGTCATTGGTCTGGCTCCAGGACTATGGTTTTTGCTACACCACCAATAATGGGCTCTCATTGGGGCTTCTCATGGATATACTATTGTTGTCTGGTGTCATGAAGATCTTGCTCATTTAGGTCTGTAGGTTTATCACCTTAACATGCTCCAACAATTTATGAATTTGATGGATGCTGGGGTGGGCCAACTCATAGCCATGGTTCTGGATCTGAGTGGTATTTGGGTTGGTCATCTTGTTAGTTTTGCCTCTTCATCCCTACCCAAAGGAGCTCTCCAGCACCGCCAAAGTAGCTCACCCAATGCAGCCTACCGCAAGGAAAGGGACCAGTTCACCTGCTCTCAGGCCCTCAGATCCAGTTCTCCTCACTAATATCACCATGGCCAGGTGCTTTCCCAGGCAAAGTGCAGGGCCCTGTACCAGGGTTTTTCTTTTGGGGCCGCCAACCAGCTTGCAAATCATAAAATGGAGACTTGTTATTAGTTATGAATTCTCTGCCTCATTAGACTCATTGCTGGCTATCTCCTTTAACTTAAATTAACCTATTTCTCTTTATCTATCTTTTGCCTCAGGGCTTTTTACCTTTCTTCCATCAATATATCTTACTTTCACTGCTTCTCCTGGCCGGCTAGTGACTACCTTACTGGCCCCAGGTGTCTCCCTCTTTATCTCCCTAATTTTCTTCTCTCTTCTTTTTACATCTTTTCCTTACCCATGCCACCACATGAGAGAATGGGAGGGGGCAGATCTGCTTTCATACTCTCAGGGTCAGCTCTTCTGCATCCCTCAACACAGGGTCATCTCTAGTATGCTTCTCAGGTGAGTGGTGGGACCATCTCTCTTGAGTGCAGGAGCAAACTCTCGCCTGAGGGGTAGGGCCAGCTTGTTTCCTGCAATATCCAGAGAGGGGCAGGACCAGCCATCTCAGGACCAAAGAGTGCAGGGCCAGCTCAGCACAGCATGGTTCCAATGACTCCCAGGCTAAATGCTAACACAGGCCTTGAACATCACCACAGACCCCAAGTTGTAGCAGTATTATGAACACAGACGTGGCCCTTGACAGTAGCTCAGGAACTCAGATGCTACCACAACCCCGGTGGTAGCACAGGCCACTCAGATCAGCAGTGCCTCAGCAGCAGCATGGCTCCCAGGCACCAACATGTTTCCAGGTGGCTGGCCAGACCCTGCGCATCCACAGAAACCTCAGTGGCAACTGGAACCATGGACACAACCCACATTAGACTCTGACCTCCACAGGGCCATAGACCCAGACATGGCCTTAGTCAGTGGCCCATGTCAAGATATCTCTATGGCTCTAGGTGGCAGCACCAGCCACCATGATCAACATGGTCCTGGGCACAGCATATTCCTCGAACCATGACATAGTCCAAGTTGGCCTACCACATCTTAATACCATCATGGCCCTCAGTGACAACAGGAGCTATCTGCTGCAGAGTGCCATGTCTGGGTTCATGATCCTACAGTGGCCAGGGTCTGAATTGATGTCCAAGTTATTTTTTAAAATTTAATTTAATTTCTTTTTTCTTTTTCTTTATTCTCCTCTCGTACATTATATCCCAACCATAGCCTCTCCTCTCTCTCCTACTCTCAGTCACTCCCAATCTCCCTTTTCACCCAGAACTAACACTCCTTCATTTAACTTTTAAATTAGGAATTCAGAGTACTTAGTCCCATAGATAAAACAGACAGTCCAAAGACACTGAGAAAATAAGTATAGGTATAAAAAAGCCTCATTTATAACCATACATCAGACAAATAATAACCTGCTCCTCTAGAGAAACTCGAAGTTGAAGAAAGAGTCTAAAGGTTCAAGATTTACGACAGTTAGTATAAAAAACACAGGGAAAGGCCAACCATCAGCAGAATTCTAAAACACAGATCTTTGCTTCCTATTTGTGAAGAAAACGACAGCAAAAGGTATTATTCCCCCATTTGAAGTAAAGATGAACTTTTCAGCTCTAACACTGGTTTCCCTTAAAAACTTCAGAATATCATTATTCCTTATGGAATTCAACTCAAGTAACTATATCCAGCCATATGACAGGTAAAAATATTTATTTTCTTCAATACTGGGGATTTCCTCTCCTCTTTAATTGATAACCCAGGGACCCATTCTAAATGAACTTGTATAATAACTCAATAATTCGTGTTGATGTGAACAATTAAAGCCAAAGAAAATATTGTTTTCTGACACAGCTATTTGAATTGCCTTTTGAGTGGTCTGATAACAAAGTATAGGATTGGAGGTCCTCATTTAAAACTTGTATTGCATTCCTGGACCCGTAGTTTACTTTCTCAATTAGATTATAAGACATGTGCATATGTAGGATGTTTTATAGACTGTGAGAGTTTTAGCAATGTGGATGATAAATTAGATTTTATTCAAATGCTTGTCAATGACATAAGTATCTTCTGATGTTTGCTGATATCTTTTCAAGGTGAGTAGTGGCTTACACAACCTGTGATAAATTACTGAAGAAGTCACTCTCTGAATTAAAACCACCACCTTCTGAGTCTCCACAGACTTAAAAGCATCTTAAAGACAAAAGTGATTATACCTTATACCTTGCATATTTCCAAGTGTAAAAGTCTTCAAAATTCTCTTCAAATGATATATAAGTTCTCAACATCAATAATGACTAATAACTAAAATTATTTAATATTTATATAATTATTATGTAATATTTTGTTATATTTTTAATAAATCTTTAGTTGTAACCTTACTTTATGTTTTGGTTTGCTCTGCTGCTTATTTTGGCCCTGTTTCTCTGAGTATATTATCAGTGATTATGATCTGACACCATTAGACTCCTTGGAATTTTTTTTTGCCACATTCTTAATATATAGCCATAACACACTTGCCTTCCCTACAACCTGAGAGATCTCATTCTTAAAATCAAAAGATTTCACAATTATAGCTATACTACAAGATCTGCTGGCCCTTATGTCCTAACAGCAATCCAAGGAATATGATTGTTAATATCAACAGTTAACTTGATGAGAGAGTATCTACAGACATACAGGATTATAGACATGGCTGTGGGGAATTATTTTGATTAGGTTAATGATGTAGGGAGACCCACTCAATGTGAGTGGTACTATTACCTCTAGTGGGACCAGTAGTAAAAAGAAGAAAACAATCTGAACACATTTATTCATTGATCTTTGTTTCTTGATTGGATGCAATGTTACTAGCTACCTAGGCTCCTGTGGCTATGACTTCCTGGCCATAACAGACTGTAATCTCAAACTGAGATAAAATAAGATTCATTCCTTTAGGTTTTTGTGGAGCATTTTATCTCAGTAAAAGGTAAAATAACTAGGACAAGGTGATCCTGACTGATGTTAAAAAAAAATAATGATAATGATATATATATATATATATATATATATATATATATATATATATATATATATCCCAATCATTTGTGCATCACCCACCTTGAGCTTCTAAATATTTTCTCTTTCCTGGAATCCCTCCTTCTCCTCTGAAATGTTCTATTTCTTAATAAGCTGTCTCTATTTCTGTTTCTGCTCATCTGTTTATCTTAGCTTCTCTGTTCCTTGATAAAAGGACTGGAATCCTCATAAATGTCACAGAACAGCATTATCTACCGATGTCAGATGGATGATGAGATGACAAAAGATGGCTGACTGTAGGCCCTGAAGATGAACAAGGAGGCAGTCAATGGGGAATACAGATTGTCTCTAGGAGCAGGACAAAGCAAGGAAAGGAATTCCCCTGAGAAAACCTGCAGGGAAAACCTCTATCAACATTTTCCTTCCTTCTTCCATGCGGAGTTGTAAAGAATTATGTGTTACAAAGACCGATAACCCTGTGATAATTTGTTAGAGCATCATTGAAATGTTAAAATATAATGCCAAAAAGAAAAGAATGACTAGAGATGATATTTCAAATCTAATGTTATCTTCAGAAAAGCAAATGATGCAATTCTGCAGCCTGCAATCCTTCCTGATTCTCTGCTGTGTCTCCACCACCCCATTCCCAGCACCAGGCCTCAGAGACAGGAGCAACAATTATGCAGTGGAGTTTAGTGGGAGGGAATAAACTAGAACTTTACATTGGGACTCAATTGAATCAGACTTGCTGATATCTAGCACCAGGCAGATTTCAAAGATTCAGGTTCATATCTCCTGAACAGTATTCACACAGATAGTCTCTATATGTGCCTGGTAACAGGCAGAATACAAGCTTCACTAAGATGAAACAATGCTTCAGCTTAAATCTCTAACGACTTTTGCCATGGTCTTGGGAATTGCATACACAACACTCCCCAACCCCCCAAGTGTGAGAGTTACTGCTGCCCATCTTAACCACAGTCAACAAGGCTAACGTTTGTCCTTTACTATCCTTTTGACAAGTAGGGCATCAGAGCAGTAAGTACAACCACTCATTAAAAACAAAGGCTAGGCTAAGGAATTTGTGTTATGATATTACATGAAGGGGAAAATATGCTGTGCAGACGTAGCAGTGGGCGATGGGCGAGACATGCCATGTGGTCATGACGGCAGTGTGCATGGACAGTCACTCACAACCGAGGTGCTCCATCTGCATTGAAATGAGTTTATCATAATAGATAGATAGAGAGGAAGATAAGAAAAGTGGGAGAGGAAAAGAAAAGAGGACGGGGAGAGAAGGGGCAAGGGTGCACATCTCATGGTGGGAAGAAAGGAAGGAAGGAAGAGAGGAGAGGAAAGGGATGGATGGGTTTTTCCTTAAAATGAGGCTTTTATGTCAGGACGCAGGGTGGCCCCAACGGGCAGGTTTCCAAGGGGCAGGTCAGAATACTAACATTGGTTTCCAAGGGATGGGTCAGGATACTAGCATTCCTCCATTTTGGTTATTATGTAAAAGTGAGTTATAGATCGCAAGCAGGGGAGTCTTTTTTTTTTTTCTTTTTGTCAAGACAAACTGAACAGATAAGGAACAGATAAAGTGAAGCCTTTAAACAATAGTCAGAAACACGTTAATGTCGCCGTCCCCCAAGCTCCAGAGGCAGAGGGAAAACAGGCTAGGCTGGGGGTGGGGGTTGAGGGGTGGCTTGATTCTGAGTGGTGGCAGAGCAGCTGGTGGGGCGGGGGCGAGGGGGAGGGTTCTTGGCGCCAAGGTCACATGGAACTGGAAGTCCTAGCAACCAAGTTAAGTGACAGACAGAATTAAGGAAGGGACTGGAATAGGAGAAGGTAGGCACATTTTCCACAGTGAGATACAGGTCCCGCAGACTGACTTCCAGCTTCGCAGAGGGTCAATGAGGATGAACGAATGGTGAACGGCAAAAGATAGCCAATGAACCATTCATACCAAAGGCTATCGACTCTGAAATTGAGTGGGCACAGGCTATTTCCATATACCATCACATAGGCACAGGCTCCGAAGCTCTTAAAGGACATAGGGTGCTGGCACCAGAACTTCGGAAGACCATGATTGAGAAATGAGAGAATCCTCAATTGTGGGGAAATGGCAGAAGGGAAGGGGGAGATCTTACCAATCTGATAGCGTGAAGAGTCCCCAGAGGTGCTCCAGCTGGAAAAATGGTGGGTGGTACAGGGTCCCATAGCTCCCCAGATTGCTGGCAAGCAAGAGAAAACAGTGGGAGTATCTTTCAATGTCAGGGCACCAATGTCATGATATTGCACGTGGGGGAAAACATGCTGTGCACATGTAGTGGAGGTAGGTGGATGAGACACATCATTTTTTCATGGTGGCGGCAGTGGTGTGTGGACAGTCACTCATAACCCAGGCACTGCATCCATGCAGAAATGAGTTTATTATAGTAGAGAGATTAAGAGAAAGATAGTGAAATGGGGAGACAGAAGGGAGAGAGAGAAGGGGAGGAGAGGGGTGGGAGGTACACACCTCATGGGAATGGAGAGAGGGGGTTGGAAGGGGAGTGATTTTTTTTTCCTTAAAATGAAACTTTTACATCAGGATGCAGGGAGGCCCCAAGGGGCAGGTTTCCAAGGGGAGGGTCAGAATACTAACAACATGTGACTCTGTCTTAGATTCAGTGCCTCATAAGACAGCTCCTCAGAGTGGTATTCCTGAGGTCCAGTAGACAGAATCCCTGAAGACTACTAGGGGCCAGATAGAGAACCTTGATTCATATAAACAAGACTACTATAACCACCAATATATCTGGTGACTGCTTGCAGCAGTATGGAGCTATGCCCGTTCTTTAGCAGCACCCAGCCTACAGCACCAAAGGCTTTGTTACTTATCCATTTCGAGGATGGCCTTAGCAGACAACAGACGCAGGAGATAATCTATTGTTGTTAGTGTTGGTAGTCAAAACAACCCTTTTCCAACCCAAGGAAGCACAAAAATGGATACAGTCATTTTTAATGGCCAGAAGAAGGAGAAGAAAATGGAGCTAAATATTGAGTTATAACACAAGAACTTAGTGCAGGTCTCACTATGTTGAGGCTCAGATATGGAGAAATCTCAGAGTGTGAGAACAAAGAGCAGTGACAGTGATGTGACAACTGGTCAACCTCCACCCCGGGTGGAGTGTCAAGGTGAGGACTGTCCTTTTAGTCACACACTGAGTTCATTCTGATTCATAATAGTACTGTGGCCTTACAGCAAACCCAATTTTAGCCACACTAAACTGCTGTAGTAATGATAACAAAGAAACTGCAGACTTCACTGACACTCAGACCTTAAGGTCCCTGCAGGACTGAAATAGAAGAAATATCCACAGTGTGAGAAAAAATAAGCACTGCTAGAAGTTCTGGAACTATAGATACAAGTAAAATCAGAATATAAAAAATAAGATTAACATCTTAATTTTTCATTCTCCAGATCATGTCATACACTAAGGATCATCAAAAATGTAAATCAAAGTGTAAAAACACCTAAATTTTGGAATATAGTATCAGACAGTAAAGATAATAATGAGTATTGGGAAACTCTATGATAGAGAATGTGAAATAACTACTTGAAAAAAAAATCAAGAAGCAAAAATAAAAATAAATAAATGAATCATAACAATGACACAACTATGATCCAATACTCTATAAAAAATTAAATAAAGGAAACAAATTGACATTGAATAGTTAAAATATAGAGTTATAAATATACTAACAAAATATAAAATATCCCAGAAATCATTAAAAGCATAGTAAATCATAGTAGATAGAATGAGGTAGAAAATAGATCAAATGAAAATACACTGTTGGAGGAGAAATAAAAAAATTAAGAAAAACAGTTGAAGAAAGTATATTGGAATTTTGGTCCATTACTAAGTGAACAAATACTTGAGTTATTTTTTTCCTCACGATGTACTTGCAAATATCAAATGGCTGGATATTTTTTCAAAGAAATAACAATAAAAAATGGAGATAGACACAAATATCCAAGGAGAAGAATATCAAAGTTGTCACTAAAATAATTGGAAGCCCACCACTACCCATTTCGAGCCAGTGTCTAGTATACATAGTGCAAAAGGTGCTAGGAAGGCTGCTGGGAGATAAAAACCTACCACTGATTTTAACTAGCTATAGACTTTGATTGCTGAAGAGTCAATCTGAAAAGCAGAATCAACATCAACCTGAAAAACAGAATCACACCTACTGGTGCAATAATGTCATAGCATGACAATTATGGGGTAATCGATCATTTTCTGATGGAATTTGAGATGTACTCCATAGGAAAGACTTGATAACTAATAGTGGAAATCTGACTAAAAACTCAGGTCAGGCATAGAACCTGGGATTGGGGGTTGGGAGCATCTTAACTGTTGTTTTGTTAAAGGGACATGGTGTTAAACTTCCTTTTGTTTACACTTGTACCAATACACAGATATTCCTTTGATAAGCCTTCATCAAAAAAGCTTCTGTTTACAGTGAATGCTGGCTAATACAGAAATTATAGCTGATCAAGGTACTAAGAATAAGTGTTTATTGAATGACCAGCCTGAAACAGGCATTTATATCATTCCCTCTAAAACTTAGACATCACTGAAAAGGAGTTTGAATATAAAGTGTTAGATTATTTCAGAGCCAGAAAGAGGGCTATGTAATGCTATCTCCTGGCCATGACATAGACCTGAACACTGTACTTAAAGCAGCAATGGTTACTTGAACTGGAACCTGCTAACACTCAGTCCTGAATGTAGAAGAGACTCATTGGGCACTACTCACCCATGGAGAACTACTAGTTACTACTGGTAAATGCTGTGGGAGGAGGAGTCATTGACTTGT
Organism: Peromyscus californicus insignis; assembly: GCF_007827085.1. NCBI lineage: Eukaryota > Metazoa > Chordata > Mammalia > Rodentia > Cricetidae > Peromyscus > Peromyscus californicus. The sequence continues at coordinate 30,926,561 of NW_026294447.1, read as the reverse complement.
TTGTGGAACCAATAGGGAACACACTATTCTTTAATAAATAGTTTTATAACCATGGTCACATGGACTACTCTAGATAAATTTACAGGTCACAAAACCAAAGGACATGAACATGAGAAAAAGACATACAGAGAGAAGGGATGAGTTGAAAGGCAAGGTGTGGGAATCATCAGAATGTGTTAGGCATGGGTATTAAGATGCCAAGAAGAAATCTAATTGAAAAGATATAACTGAACCAAGTAAACCATAAGATATATCAAAACCTCTATTATGTAAGAGAAAGAATGGTCTCAATGGAAGAATATCAAGGAAGCAAATAAGACAGGTTATCTCAGTTCACAAGATAGCAGTCTTCTTAGCAGAAATATTGTAGGTAAGGAGAGTAGGAAGTGATTGCAAACCACTGGAGGGGAAAAACATCAACCAGTCAAACAAGAAAAATGTATAAAGTAGAGAAATACTTTAGAAATAAAAGATAGAAGTAGAGCGTTGGTGGTGCATGCCTTTAATCCCACCACTCAGGAGGCAGAAGCAGGCAGACCTCTGTAAGTTTGAGGCCAGCCTGGTCTACAAAACAAGTTCCAGGAAAGGTGCAAAGCTACACAGAGAAACCCTGTCTTGAAAAACCAATAAATAAATAAATAAATAAATAAATAAATAAATAAAGTAGAGAAAGTTATTATTGGAAAACAAAAGCTGACAGAATTTTATTGCCACATGTCTTTACTTCAAAAAATGCTAAGGGGAGTTTTAGAGATAATACTAAGTCAGAGGAAAACTTGAGAATGTGTAAAGCTTTCTTTAAACAGCAACTACACAGATAATTTTAACATGCTCTGGCATTACAAATATGGAGCATAAGCTATTTACATTTTTTATTATGAAGGCTAAAAAGTAAAACAATATAAACTGAATTATAGTCACATATTCAAACATAGCCAAGGAAGAAAGATTGAAAATGAAACACAAAAAAAATTTAAAAGGAAGTTGAGCGTGGTGGTGTACACCTATAATTCCAACATTAAGGACATTTAGGAATACTATGAACTTTAGGAGGCCAGCCTGAGTACATATGAGGACCCTGGTTCAAATACTCAACCACGCAAAACCTCAAAATGAAGAGAGGAATACAGTTCCTATGTAGTTCTTCTGTTACGTGTTTGTTGTTTGTTTTGTGTGAAAGATCCAAGAGAGATCTCATAGATGACAGGGAGCTAAGGCTTCAACCCCAGAAATCAGAGTAAAAACTAACAAAAATTATTACATCAAACAAAATGTATTTTCACACTCAAATAAAATTAAAATTTAGTGAAGAGCCAACATACATAATTTGATAAACAATTTGAAAGCTAGATTAGATATCTGGCAAGAATTTAGTGTCGATGCTATCTGAAGAATTCAACTAAATAGTAAAAAAAGACCATGATGTACATGTGAAATATATATAACTGATATTTCTCCAAGGAAGAAAAATAAATGGTCAAAAAGAAAAATGATTAGCACCCTTATCACTAGGGAAAATAAAATCACAATGACGATAGTGGTCCCTTCACTCCAGCTGGAATAGCTGTTGTCAAAACATAAATTATATCAAGTATTGAGAGGAAGAGAAATTTCCCCATGATTTGTCAGAATGCTATTCACTATAATTAATGTGTAAAATAAAATGGAAATTCCTCAGAAAACTTGGAATAATAATAAATTGCCATGTATCAATTCTGGATGTATTGAGTACATACAGAAAGAAAATCCTATGTGAAAAAATGTCTACATTTTCATGTTTCTATATTACTATTCACAATAGTTAAAATTAGAAATTATGAGTGTTAAACAACCAATGTATGGATAAAGAAACTGTTGCATATATGTATATATATGTATATATATATATATATATATATATATATATATATATATATATAAAATGAAATGTTATTCAACTATTGTAATGAAAGAGTCCTGACATTAGTATAAATACAAATGGAATTGCAATGAATTACACCAAATAAAATAAGCTAAACACAGAGGTTATGTACTAATTGATCTCGTATGGAGAATCTCAAAATGTTAATTTCTTACAAGTTGAGAGCAGGATGGTGTTAACCAAAGGCTGGGAGGGCAGAGAGGTGGTAAGGCTAGCAAAAGGTTAATTAATGGATGCTAAGTTACAGATGGATAGGAGCAATGAGCTCTGGACCTCAATTGCATGGTTGGGTGATAACTGATAATGAAAATGAACTGTGTCCTTTCTTTAAAAGCTAGAACAAAGGATATTGAATATTTTAATATAAAGAAATGAGGAATGGTTTTAGAGATAATTTAGCATGACAAAACATTAGTATATAAACATATACTAAAATATATAATAGGCAATAACTCTGTACAACTTCATAAAAAAGATCAAAAAATTGAGTATTTTCAAAACCACATTTATTTTTCCCTGCTTTTAATTTTCATTTGATTGATGCATGATATTCATTTACATTAAAAATACAACATAATGCGATATCTCTTTGTAACCTTACCTAGTTTCATCCCAGAATATACTCCAATTACATTTTTATACAATTCTTGAACTTGATCTGTTTCTGTATTGAGGAGAATTCACTTCACTTTATAATGACACAATTACCTTGCAAACATGAGCCATGTTAATATTCTCTGGGTGCACATTTCAGCCTCCTTCTGAGAGCTTTAAATTAAATGTGTATTACTGCAGGAACTTTGGTCTGTGCATATGTTGATATAATATGCATTTATGTTGGCTACATTCTTGAGAATATAATTTTCTCTTCAACGGTGATTAAAATATTTGAATATAAATGGATAATGGCAAAAGCTTCTAAATATATGATCTATGCCAGTTTTTTTGCTGAAGGCACTTGAGAGTTTCAATTTGTCTTCTGCAATATTTTTCTATTTGAAACACATTCTCTTCACAATCCTGCTGGACTGTGATTTCTCAGTAAGTGTGGAGCTTGTGTTTCTGTGTGGCTGAAGAGGTCAAGCCAACTATTTCATGCCAATATCTCATCTTAGTGTTCGCATTTATGGAGCCCATTCAAGAATTTTGAATTTTACTTCTGCTATATTCATAGATAATTTTAAGAAATGGTTTTATATAAATTTTCATAACTATCTTGCTGAGTTCCCATTTTTCCCTTTGGCTTCATATTTATATATGTTAACTCTTACTTTCTGATAATTATGAAATATTTTTTATCATTTCTTGCTTTACAGCTGTATATTTTACCCCATATTTGAAGATTCTATCCTTATTATAAAATAAAGAATGTATTATCCTCTCTTTCTGTATGTCTGTATTATGTTGTTTTTCTAATGAGATTTGTACTTTATTTGCATACACTTCTGGTGGGGATGAGAAATGAGAAAATAAAAGCTAACATTATGTGTCTGGTTTTTTAGTCTTTACATGTCTCCCAAGTAACCTGGACTATGATAGACCCTAAGACATACCTTGGAGTTTAGTCCTCATAAAGATTTTGTGTTAGTGACTGATAATTTCACACCTGGAGTGTCAAGGTGTGTAGGATGAATTTGTCAAGGCAGATTTGACAAATAAGACTGGTGAGGGAAGGCTGGTACATTTTAGAAATTCTGCATTCTGCTGACCAGGGAGGCAACGACCATGGGACAGGTTGTCATTATAGAAGCTGCTAGTGAGGCTTGTGAGCTCATGCAGTTAGTCAACAAATATTAGTATAATCTGAGGTTCTTAAAATTTTCAAAATTTTCTACTTCACAATAGATGTCTAAATGGATGGAACCATGCATCCAAATACTGTCATGTTCCTCTGCATAAACACACATATGTAAATAAATGTATAAATAAAAGTATGTAAATAGTACATGCCTAAATGGTGGGTTGGAAATGTAACACAAATTCTTTTCAACTAACTATTGCTTTAATATTGTTATTTATACAATGACAATCAATTTAATTGATACAGTCCTTCATCATTTTACTGAGGTTTGCTCATCAGTACAATAAACTTTTACATCTACAAGAGATTTTCCATTAAAGTAATATATCTAGGTTTTCCATTTAAAATCAACTAGTCTGAAAAGTACCTTCCTGTACCAAAGATACTAGAAGAAGGGAGTGAATATTCTGTGTATGTAACACCTTGACCTCTCCATGTTCAATAAGTTGTTCAGTTCAATAAGGGTGTTCAGCAGCACGGCATTTCTCTCAGTTTGTGGAGAGAAAACTATTCTCTTTGCAACAGCCTGGGTTGTTTGAGGATTTCCATGGCATTCCTTTGGCCAACAACTCAACTGAATGTAGCTCAGTCCTGGTACTGGAATATTCATTTGGCTATAACACATAGGATTGTCTTCATATATTTTAGGAAGTTTCCATTGCACTAGCTTTCTATATTGTCCTTCAAATTCACCTCAGTTCTGTCTCTCCCCATATTCTTGTCCTTCTCCACCTGATCATCCCAGTCTAGTCCATTCACAAAGTTTGTTCTATTTCCCTCTTCCAGGGAAATCCATGTTTTCCTCTAGTCTCTTCCCCCATACCTAACCTCTCTGGGCCTATGGATTTGTATCTTGGCTATCATTTACTTAAAGGTTAATAGCTGCATATAAGTGAATACAAACAGTATTTATCTTTTTGTGTCTGTGTTACCTCACTCAGGATGATTTTTTTTCAAGTTACATCGCCTGCAAATTTCATGAGGTCACTTTTTTCTAACAACTGAGTAATACTCTATTCTGTAATAGCAGAATGTTTTTTTTTATCCACTCTTTGTTGAGGAACATCTAGGTTGTTTTCATTTTTCTTTGCTATTGTAAATAAAGTAGCAATGAATATGGTTGAACATTTTTTGGTGAAGCGTCCTTTGGGTGTATGGCAAAGGTTGTATGGCTGGTTCTTAAGGTAGATCAATTCCCTGCTTCTTGAGTAACTGCCATACTGATTTTCATAGTAGCTTTACTAGTTCATATTCCCATCAGCAATGGGTGAGTGTTCCCCTTATTCCACAACCTTTCCAGCATGAGCTGTTATTTCTTACTGATCTTAGACATTCTGGCAAATGTAAGATGAAATTTCAAACTAGTTTTGATTTGTATTTCCCTGGTAACTAAAGATGTTAAACATTTCTGTAAGTGTTTCTCTGCCATTTGAAGTTCAGCTACCAAAAGGGAAATCTGTACACCAACCCAGCTACCAAACATATGATATACAATGCTGTCCAGCCCGCAAAATATGCTAGGGTAAGGATGACACATAGCTTGTGACAGTAACTAACCAGTAGCTGATTTGACTTAAGGATCACTCCATGAGATGGAACCCCTTGACATTGCTGAGGTATGCAAGATCCAGGGACTAGATGGTCCAGAGACCTGAGGTAAAACCAAATACTACTGGTCTTAGGGGGAAAAAGAGTAGTGATAAAATGATTCCTAATGACATTCTTGTATACTTGTAGATCAGTGTCTCATTCAACCATCATTAGAGAAGCATCCTCCTGCAACAGATGGAAACAAATACATGAATCCACAGCCAGTCATGCAGCAAGAAAAAGACTTTGGAACATTCAACTCTACATGGAATAGCCCTACCAAATACCTCTCCTCCAAGCTCAGTGAACTCCATGGAATAGGAGGTAGAAGGAGTGTAAGAGTCAGAGAGGATGGAGGACACTAGAACAAGGCCCTCTAAATCAACTGAGGAAGGCTCATATGAACCCACAGAGACTGAAGCAGCAAGCCAAGGGCCAGCACTGGTGTAATCATTTCCTGTCCATTTTATGGCTTCCAGTTTACTCTTTCTATGGGATTTCTGACTGTGTGGACAAGTATGTCTTTGACTCTTTTTTTTTTTTTTTTGTGGTTTTTCGAGACAGGGTTTCTCTGTGTAGCTTTGCGCCGCTCCTGGAACTCACTTGGTAGCCCAGGATGGCCTCGAACTCACAGAGATCTGCCTGGCTCTGCCTCCTGAGTGCTGGGATTAAAGGCGTGCGCCACCACCGCCCGGCTCTCTTTGACTCTTGTGCCTTCTCTTGGGAATTTCCCTTCTGTTTGTTTGCCTTGTCCAACTTCAGTGTGATGGGTTTTGTTTTATATTATTATATTTTACTTCATTATGTTTTGTTATTTCTTGGAAGCCTGTTTTTATTTTTCTAATGGGAGACAGAAAGGGAGTGGATCCTAATGGGAAGGAAAGTTGTGGAGGAACTGGGAGGAGTGGATGGAAGGGAAACTGTAGTCAGGATACATTGTATGAGAAAAGAATTTAGTTTCAATAAAAGGGTGGAGAAAAAGGAAACAGTACTAAAAAAGACTTAGAACAAGTTTTATTTTGTTTGAATTTAAGCATCCTTATTATAATTTTTCCATTTTCATTTTTCGAATGATTTTATGTTAAAAAAAAAACTTGAACAAGAAGGAAAAGAAAACATAAACTAGTCACTATGTGTCTTCCAGGTACACTTAGCATTGAGTCAGTGATAACAAATCTTGTTAGGAGTTACTGTAGATAGATATGAAAGCTACTAAAAGAAAGATACCAGAGAATACTCCATGCAAGACAATAATGGAAGAGGTTAACCTATTATAGAGTACTGACCCGAAAGATGACATAAGAAATTATGGAATGAGTCCAATAATAGTAGAAGGATTCATTTGGAAATAATACTGGTACAAAAGTCCTTGGGATAAAAAGGAGAACCTTTGAGTCAAATTTAAATACAAAAACCAGAATTCTAGAAAATCTAAATCTAATATTATTAATCATAACTCAATTTTGATTGCTCAAGAATCATAGACAAGCTTAAAAATATGATTTATTTCAAAAAATATCTTTCATAGGCAAGGCACCAACAGAAATTACAGAACACAACTGATAAGACTCAAACCTTTTTTTATTATAGAGGAGCTTGTTACGCTTCAAATATTTAATTTTCATAGATAATCATGTATATATTAAAATTTGCATAATTGTATGTAGGTTTTGTAGTGCTTCAATTTTCTTTGATAACAAAATTTATATAGATCTTTTAAAAGCAAAATTATATATTCACAGGCAAATAATTTTGTGAAAGCAAAACATAATTAAATCATTTCATGTTAAATGTTTCATAGATTTTGCAAGTTATTTTAACTCTACTCCAAAGGAGTGTATAGCTTTATCAAATTATTCATTTGATATATTTAACACATGTATTCATTTAAATTTCAAGTTATGATAAACAAACACAAAAATACTCTGATATAAAATGTGCTTAACTGATCAAAATAAAAATGTACAAAAATGGTAATTATGGATTTCTCAGATGAATTATGGATAATTCATATGTTCTCGAACTTCGTAGAATTTTCAAACTTCTGGACGTCTATGCCCTAAAAGGAAGAACAAACATTTGCATTTATGTATAATTACACAAGAATTAGAGATGACCATTTTCTATTTGTAGAGATGTTTCAATTGCAAATGTGTCCTCCAGCCTTCTACAAGTGCACAGATGTATGTGCTGGGAACTGAATTCAAGTCTTTTGCAAGAAGAAGTACTCTTAACCACTAGGCCGTCTCTCTGACTCCACAAAAAGAAATTACTTAAAATGAACTTTTAATTCATAACAAGAGTTGTTAGCCTCAAGGGTAACTACTTAGATATTCCCTTTTCAACTTTGTGGCAAATATGAAATATTTAGGAAGGAGCTATAGTTCAGATTCTTAATACTGCTCTAAGACTGTCAAAGCCAGTCTTCAGTTTTTATTCTTAGCTTTCTGGTTTTCTGTGTATACTATTACAAACAAGAGAACATCCCTGTTGAGATATAGGAATTGGTTTCAACAAATGTGTTTCTAACAAGCTGTGTACCATTCTTTCTTCTAAACTGTGTATATCCTTCTAAAAGAATCAATGTATTTTATGTCAGGGGCTTCTATCGTAGAATTCATGTGACTCTTTAGTGTTTAGTGAAATTTTGTGCATATACTCCATGTCTTCCAAAATCTCTGTTTTCCTATTGACTTTGAAGCAACTTAGGCAGCAGAACATCTCATCGGTTACAATCAGGACTCACAAAGTTACAGGAAGGGGACAGATGTACAGAAGGATTGAAAGATTTTGTTTCTTGTTTGTCTGAATCTATCAAGAATTCAAAACAGATGAGATAATAGATTTTTTTAGTTTGCTAATTTGAAGAATTGAGATTTAGGATACATGAATCATTTATAGATAAGTTACAATAAAGCCAATGCTTCAGCAATTATCTTCAACAGCCTGAGTGGTAGACACAGAACACTGTTTTTCTCAACTACTTTCTTTTGTGTGTCCAGTGGAGTACCAAAATTTAAAAACCTAGATATCTCCTAAGTCTGTTGACTTTTAAACTGGGAATATAACCTAAAAATACATGTTGATGATAAGACAGTAAATTGAAGCAAATTTTAAGAAATTAATTGAGATGGTGTTTTGTAGAATTTTATCCTTAAACTTGCAGCCAGAATTCTTCACATCTGGCATATTTTCCATATTTTGTGGGGGCTCCAATATCAGTAATTTTCACGTTAAAGGGGAAAAGTTGATTATATGGAAATCTTTAGTAATTTCCATTGATTCACAAAGATATTTCTTTCTATGAAGTCATACATTTTTCTCTATAAACTTTTCTTGAGCCTTTCCAGCAGTGAATATACAAAAACAATTGTAATATTGGGTATGAAAATGAATGTGTTTTTGTATTATGATGTCTCTACATATGCCACTCACACTTGTACAGAGATCACAAGCATACACATGCACACACACTTTTCAGAAGCCTCCCCTCCACACACATTCTTGGTAGAAAAAAAGATGCATTTATTTTAGCATTAAAGTTCATGTTATAAGAGCTGAGACTTCAGCAATGACTTCCTTTTAAGAACTAGAGAGATTTATTTCTCTTATTATTATTGTAGTTACCAAGTTACATAGATAATATAGAATTTTGTAGTGTTCAATGACATACAGTAAATTTTTATCATTGAACAGCTTTGTAGCATGTAAGGGGATTATACTGACCAATCCTACAAAATTTCTTGCATCCTAAGTTCTGATTTCTTTCTATTTGTGGCTTTAACAAAGACTACGTTTTAGCCTCTCAGCTAAGAAAAATATATGCTTACTTTTTTCTCTTTCCATTATTCAGTGTGATCTCCACAAAAACTTTCCTCATTCACTTCACATAATTATATAACGCAGCATACATTTCCAAAAGAGTTCTAACAGATGTATTGAGAACATATACTCCCCACTGTTTGGAGGTCTTGTTTTAAGTTTGTGACTGGTACTCATTGTGTAGCCCATGATGTTTGCAAAGTCATTACTAGCCTCCTGCAGGCTGATATTGGAGGCACATAGCACCAGGCCCAACTGAAGTTTAAATATTCAATGTAAAATTAGAAATGTGTAAAAATTATAAAACCTGAATATTCCACATTTAATGTCAAGACATGAATTTTCTCTAGCAGTAGACTCGTCTAAGGTATTAGTATATTTGACTGAATGGGAATTCAACTAGTAAAAAATTGCCTCTAACCTTTGGTATATGTGATGGCAACATAATTCTCTATATATTCTGTACATTCCATCACTTATACAAACATACATTAATGTGTATGTGTACACAGAATGTATTTATGGTTTTAACACTGCCAGCCTCAATTAAATAGTGAATTCAAGATCAAAAAGGGCTATATAAAATTCTGTCTCAAAACCAAAACTAAAGATAAAATAAAAGAAACATCATCTTTATACATTTCAATATGAGAACACAAAAAAGGTATCTAACTTTCTAATGCAAATAAATTGTTAGATGGCATGTATACTCTTAAACTTTGTTTTATAAACTGAATATACAAGTAGATTTTCTACCATTCAACTACCTGGATTCTAGATTCTAACTGTAGCTACCATGCATACAGTGCTATTTCTTATATAAGTAATTATAATTTTCCTTGACATTACCAATAATTACACAGCTCATTAAATGCACAGAGACTGACAGTTGCAGAGAATTCCCAGCATCCTTGAACATGTTTATCACATAATATGATAGTATGTTTAGCCAATAAATGAATCTGTATTTCATCGATCAAAACTATTCAGAATCTTTAAGAGAGGTCATTTCATTTGTACTTTTCCATGACCTGATATGAAAGCACAAAAACTATAATAGCAGAGGTAGCAATTAATTACCTTTGATTCAATTACTCTATACCTATATGTTAATTACTAGTATTCATTGTGCCTAGTTAACATGGTGATACGTGATCATTCTAATTATTTTATGAGATGGTAATATCATGTTAATATTTCTTAATAATAATATAGATCATGACCTACTTGTTATCTAAGTCCTATGATTGCTAGGGATTAAATTAATACAAAAACTGTCTTTTAGCCGGGCGGTGGTGGCGCACGCCTTTAATCCCAGCACTCGGGAGGCAGAGCCAGGCGGATCTCTGTGAGTTCGAGGCCAGCCTGGTCTCCAAAGCGAGTTCCAGGAAAGGCGCAAAGCTACACAGAGAAACCCTGTCTCGAAATACCAAAAAAAAAAAAACAACAAAAAAAATCCTGTCTTTTTAAAAAGGAAAGACAATGCAGTGGTTTGTAACAACTCTTTGAATTTGTGAGATCATCAAAATCTTTGTAAAACTTGCTGTCATCAACACTGTCAGCTTTCTGGAAAGCATGACCAGTCACCAAAGTTAAGTCCTTGTTGGTAAGAAGACTAAAATGTTTAATTTTAGCCGGGCGGTGGTGGCACACGCCTTTAATCCCAGCACTCGGGAGGCAGAGGCAGGTGGATCTTCGTGAGTTCGAGGCCAGCCTGGTCTACAGAGTGAGATCCAGGAAAAGGCGCAAAGCTACACAGAGAAACCCTGTCTCAAAAAAACCAAAAAAAAAAAAAGGATAAAATGTTTAATTTATATAAATGTATTTAAATACATTATTTTTCTATGATTCATTTTATTGGGTAATCTTTCCACTGAGATTTTTTCAACTCTAATATTATTTCATCTTATCATTTAATGCAATTCTATCTCATTACATTGAATATTCATATCTTATATTGAGTTCCTTATTTCATTCATCTCTTTTTGTCTTTTAGTTATATTAATATGGTTATAATAATTCTTTTGAATGCTCTGACTGAAAACCTTCCAAGTCATTCTCACTGGGATTCATTCCTATGAGATTGGTAATTTGGGAGAGACATGCTGTCCTGTTACGTTTTGTAAGCATGTGCAATATTCCATAGAGTATTAAGTTGTATAAGGATTGAGACCTTGTTTTCTTTTGTGGAACTAGTATTGAGGGCTCTGGTTCAATTCCCCACTCCCTTAGTTTTTTTTAAGACAGGTTTTCTCTGAGTAACAACTTTGGCTGCCCTGGAACTGGCTTTGTAGATAGATCATGTTGGCCTAGAATTCAGAGAGATCCCTCATCCCTCTGCCTCTGCATCCTACATGCTGGGATTAAGGGCATGTGCCACCACTACCAGGCTCTGTTCCCAGTCTTTTGAGAATCTGGCCTTATCTGTGGAAACAGACCCTGTGCAAAGAATAGCACATCCCTCGCTACTCTGCTCTGCTGCTGGCTTCTGGTGGGGCACGCCAAGTTTCATAGCTCTAACTTCTGTAAACGCTGGTCAACCTAAAGTTGAGGATAAGGATTTTGGAGAAGCTAAGTGTATTTTAGGAGGCCTTAAGGAGTTGTGTGGCAGCAGGAGGTCCTTGGGTAACTGTGCTGGGGACTCAGTCATAACATTTACATTACTCTGGAAAGAAACTGTGTTTAAAAAGGATAATAGGCTTATAAAAACTTAAATGAGGAAGAGAGGATAGAGCAAATTATCTTGGGCTGTATTTAATCTTTTTAATAGGGCTTTGTCTTCATTTATTGGCAAGCGAACATCCGTCCGACCATTGGGTAAATCCTTCAAAATGTACAAACCAACCAGTAATTCCCACTCATCAAAAGGCTAATAATGTTGTCATATGGCATTGGGGCCCACAACGGAGTTTTTCCCACCTTGCTTCGATTCATCAAATTGCTAACTGAAGTGCCATTAACATATCAAAGCAGCCCTGGCTGCAAGGTTCTTGCTGCACCCCTCAGCCTCTACCAGTTATAGGACCCTTCTAGCTTGTTCACCCTGTCCCCTACCGAAACTTCTCCAGCCCAGGGACTGGGGTGCCCATCCCTATACAATCCAACCATTTAGGTTACCTGCCCTCTCTTTTGATCTAACTTTTACCTTCCTTGCCTCTTGGTCTAACTCCCCACTTTCCCCTCCCCCTTCTCCTCACATGGCTCAGGGTCAAGTCCACTCTGGACTCTCCTAGATGTCCCTGCCTCGGGCTATGCTCTCCCTCCTCCACCACACCTAGGATGTCCTGTCCTTTCTGGTTTTTTTTTTTTGTTGTTGTTCACCTACATTATATTTCTTCCAATGAATTTGAAAAATATCATGTTTTATGTTTTTCATTGTTCTGTCACTATAAAGCTTCATGAAACTGCTATCACACAGGGAATTTAGGGTAATGTGAATCTATATTCCAGGACCATGATAATTTATTTGGCTCCAGAATGAATAATCTCTTACCTACTTTAAAAGCTCTTTCTTTTATGCACAATGTATATATAGAGATATATTTTTTAATGTTTGTAAAATAAAACTTTTACTTAATTTTTTCTTTTATTGAAAACAGATTTTTTTCATACAATATATTCTGATTATGTTTTCTCCCCCCAAAACTGTTCTTCGAGTCTACCTATCCCCCCTCCTATCCAGACCCACACTATTTATGTCTCTCCTTAGGAAAAAACAACAACAAAAGGCATCTAAATAATAATAATAAAATTAAACACCAGAATTGGACAAAACAAATAAACAGAAGAAAACAAGCCTCAGGAAAAGCACAAGACACACATACAGTCACAGAGACACACAAGTTCCTACAACAAGAATCCCCTAAGAACACAAAACAAGAAACAGTCATACATACACAAAGGACCTCCAAGATATATATGGAGAGAAGGGGAAAGCCCTGACAAAATATTATGAGATAAAGAAGCTTCAAAAGTGCCACTGAGTTCATACAGGGTTGAACATGTACTGATGGGAATGGGGCCTGTACTTAAGGGTGGTTTGTATTCCCAGTGAGACTCCATTGGAGAATTAAATTTTCTTTGGAAGGAATTATCAGTTGAAGACAGCATCTGGGGTAGGAATTGGGGCTTGTGTTCACTTCTCTAAGCTCTACAACCCCATCTGGCACAGACTTGTGCACTCCCCTATACATGCTGCCATGGTCTGAGAATTCATATGTGTGTGGGTCCTGCTATGTTAAGGGAGCCTTGGTTTCTTTGGTGTCTTCTATCCCCTCTGGTTATTATTATCCTTCCTTCTCTTTCATAAATTTCCTTTAACTTGACACTGAGGGAAGAGACATCCCTTTTAGAAATGAATGAGCCAAGGTCTCTCACTCATGTCTGGCTGTGAGTCAATGTATTTGTTCCTGCCTACTTCAGGAAGAAGTTTCTCTAATGATGGTTGTGCAAAAACCGAATGTGAGTATAGCAGAATGTCATTAGATTTCAATTTATTGCAATATTTGTTGTGGTTGATATATATATATATAATTTCCCCTTGGTCCTTTAGCCTTATACTCTCTTGGACACCTGAGCAGTATCAGGGATGGGTTCCATCTCATGGAGTGGGCCTTAAATCCACTCAGATATTGATTGGTTATTCCCAAAAGCTTTGTGCCAATATTGCACTAGAATATATTACAGGTAGGCCATTGTTGTAGATACAAGAGTCCAAGAGTTTGTCTCTAGGTTAGCATTTACCTTTCTGCATTGGTAGCATGAAGCATACCTTTCAGTACCAAGAACAGTAGCCCATTGGGGTGAAGGCTCTACTTGGGCACCAGCTCAACTTCTTCATGTTCAATGAGTTGTATAGGCATTGTCTCCAGCAAGAGGGCCTTAGAGTCAGTCTGTACAGAGCAACCAATAAACTTGGCAATAACCTGTGTTGTTTGTGCGTTCTTATTGGGCCCTTCTGGCCAATACTTCAATTAGATTTAAGCCAGTTCCAGCTCTGGAAGCTTCATTTGGTGACAAGCAATGTCCAATTGGTGTCCATCTTCCCCATTGTTTGACAATTTCATTTAGATTGCCTTCATATATGTATATATTTTGGGAAGTTTCTGTGTATTAGTTTTCCATATGACCCCTCAATTAGCCCTTAGTTCTAGCTGTTTCTCCCCACACTCCCTCCCCCTCACTCTCTTTCTTCACCCTCCCCATTTGATCCTCTTGTTCCTGCTTCCCTCTCTATCCATAACTGTCTATTTTATTTCCCCTTCCATAGGAAATACATCCCTGTCCACAATCCCTTACACTATACCTAACCTCAGTAGAAATACCATTTTTAGTTCGTTTATTCACAGCTTAACAGCTAACACCCACATATAAGAAACACAAACCATGTTTCTCTTTTTGGATCTGTGTTAACTCACTTGGCATGAATTTGTTCTAAGTCTCTCCATTTACCTGCAAATATCATTATTTCATATTATTTTTAATTTATTTGTTTGTTTCTTTGTTTATTTTGTGCTTATTTGAAACAGGATTTCTCTGTGTTGTCCTGGAGCTTTGCTGTAGACCAGGCTGGCCACAATCTCAGAGATCTGCCTTTCTCTGTCTCCTGAGTGCTGGGATTAAAGATGTGTGCCACCACCATCTGGCATGACTTTATCTTTTTAATGGCTGAGTAAGAGTCTATTGTGTAAATACACCACATTTTCTTTATCCTTTTGTGGTGATGGCCATCTAGGCTGTTTCCTATTTCTGGCCATTGTGAATAGAGCAGAACTGAACATAGTTGAGGAAGTGTCTTTGTGATAGGATGAAGCATCTTTGGGTATATGCTCATGAGAGGTATAGGTGGATCTTGAGGTAAATCTATTACCAACTTTCTGAGCCACCACCATACAGATTTCCATAATGACTGTACAAGTTTGCACTCCCACCAGTAATGGATAAGTGTTCTCTTTATTTTACATCCTTGCCAGAATGAATTGTTGTTTGTTTGATTGATATTGGCCACATTATTGGCATTTATTAAAAATAGATTAGATGTTATTTAAGTTTAATCATTTGGGTAATATTACATGGAAAATTTTCCATAGGAAATTTTTTTTCATGATTGAGATGAATCATTGGGTATGTAATATTTATGACACTTCTGCAATTGCCTAAAATTCTTTTACCTCATTCCCCTTAAACTTATGGTATCTTCTCTTGACCACATTTGCTTCCTTCCTTTTCTTTCTTTTACTAAGAAAGATGCCACTAAATTGTTATTTCTCTGCATTTGAGCAGTGTAGCATAGTAACTGTGAAATAAAACATTTAAGAGGTCCTGAAGGGGTATTCTTCTTCCACAAACTGAAAATTGGCTGTTATGTAAATACTTTAACATAACTGTAGCATGAATCTTCAAAGTTCTTATTAATAAAATCAAACCTGAATCCAGTTATTGGGGTGAATCCTGGAAGATCAGAGAAGCAGAACAAGCCACAGCTACCTCACCTTGCCAGTTCCTCAGCTGATCCTGTTTCCTCAGAATGGAAGCCTCTGTGTCCTCATCCGAATGGGTCTCAGCTGAACTGCTGCTCAAAAGCCTAAAAGCTTAACCAGCCAAATGCTTAACCAGCCAAATGCTACTTTCTGATCTTCACGCCTTATATATCTTTCTGCTTTCTGCAATCACTCCCTGGGATTAAAGGCTCACTTCTTGGGATTAAAGCTGTGTGTCACCATGCCTGGCTGTTTCTAATGTGACCTTGAACTCACAGAGATCCAGAGGGATTTCTGCCTCTGGAATGCTAGCATTAAAGGCTTGTCCTACCAGTGCCTAACATCGATGTTTAATATTGTGGCTGTTCTGTCTCTGACCCCAGATAAGTTTATTAGAGTGCATAATATTTTGGGGAACACAATACCACTACATATAACCACGTGTATACCGTTAACCCAAAAAGGCAATGAGATGTCTTATTCTTGTCACTGATTTTTAAATGAACACATTGAAAAATGACTATTCACTTTTACTTGCCAACATGTAATTATTTCTTTCTGAACAGAAATCTTTGAAAAATTCATGGCATTTTAAGTCCTTTTTAATTACATTTCATAAGAATGTAGCTAATACATTAGAGAAAAATACATAATAAATATCATTTGCCATGTACACTATATACCTAAATTCTTTTGTCATCTTCCTTTAATTTGTATTTAGAACTTTTGCACAGATAAGGGTGTTATAGTTGCATTTATATGTTTTACCTTACACTATCAGAATGGCTAAGATTAATAGAAGAAATGCTGTTAGGATGTGAACTAAGAACACTCACCCATTCTTTGAGTGAATGCATACTTGTACAGCCACTGTGGTAATCAGAGTGGCAGTTCCTTAGGAAGATGTGAATTTATCTACCCCAAGATCAAGATCAACACTCTTGGGCATATACTTGAAAGTCACTTCATCCTACCACAGAACTATTTGCTAAACCATGTTCATTGATACTCTATTCATAAAAAGTCAAAAATAGTCTAAGAAACAAAGCAGATATTCCTTAACAGAAGAATGGATTTTTAAAAAGTGTGGTGCATTTACACAATGGAATATAACTCAGCCATTAAAAAATGGCATCATGAAATTCTCATGTAAATGGATGGAACTAGAAAAAGATCATCACGAGTGAGATATAAGATGAGAAAGACAAGTATGGTATGTATATGTGCATATGAGTTATTAAGTAAATAATAATCAAACTCCAATCCATAAAACCACAGAAGATATGTGTAGTATAGGACTAGGGTGTACAAACAGATCTTGTTAGGAAAGGGAAGTGAAATATACAGTTATGCATGGATGAGGGTATTGGAATAATAGGAAAATCAACGTAGGAGAGGGAAGACAGGACAAGGGAGGAATACAGGAAAAGACAGCTAAAATTAAAGGTCATTTGAAAGGTAGTATGGAAACTTAATACAGTAGAAACATTCATACATGTATGTATATGTGTGTGTGTATGGAAGATATATATATATATATGTATATATATATGCAAATATGTACATACACAGACATATGTATATGTATGTTTGTGTATACATGAAGGTGATTGGGAAGACAAAGTTCCAACTGACCACCTCTTGTCATCCAATCATCTCACAATTGCATTGCATCTAATTGTGTTAATGACCGAAAGGAGTCTCACTGGAGTCCCCAAACAATCTATTGCCAAATCAACAAGTTGTTTTCTATAAACTGTGACAAAGACATATTGCTGAAGACAACACCTACACAACTCATTGATCATGGGAAGGTTGAGTTGGTGCTTACATATAACATTCATCCCTGTTTTCTAGCTTAATTGGTGAAGGAAGGTACTCTTCATGCTACCAAAAGAGAAACAACATCCCAGCCACAAACAAACTCTTTGGTCTGCAGATTTCTGTCTGCAGAATATAGCAGTGCAGTAGTTGCACAGAGCTTGTGGGAGTAACCAACCAATATCTAATTTGACTTAAGGCTCATTCAGCAAGATATAACCCATCCCCAACACTACTTATGTGACTAATATCCTGAGACTAGAAAACTCAGGGACCTAGGTTTAAACAAAATACTACTGTTTTTTTTTTAAGTAACAATAAAATGACTCTTAATGACATTCTGCTATTCTCATAGATTAGCTTTTGCTCAGCCATCATCATAGAAGTTTTTTTTTCTGCAACAGATGAAAACAAAAACAGAGATCCCCAGCTAGACATTATAAATATATTAAGTGACCTTGGAACACTCATCCTTAAATGAATGTCTCCATCAAAAATCTAAATTCCCACTAAGATGCAGTGAACCCCATGGAAGAGGAGAGAGAAATGGTGAAAGAGTCAGAGGGAATGGAGGACACCACAAAAAAAATAGTTCTAGTTCATGTGTTTCCATTCGTTTGCCTATTTGTCCCTGTGCTTTATCCAACCTTGGTTTCAACAATTCTCGCTCATATAAACCCTCCTCTTTCTTGCTTTGCCCTGGAGGAGGTAAGAATGAGGAGTGGGCTGGGGGAAGGGGAGAGGGGCAGGAAGGGGGAAAACAAGGGAATCCGTGGCTGATATGTAGAACCTAATTGTATTGTAAAATAAAATAAAATAAAATAAAAAATTTTACAAAAAAATAGTTCTATAAATCAACATGATCAAAATTCAGATAAATTCAGAGAATAAGGCTGCATCTAGGGCCTGCATACATCTGTACCAAGTCCTCTGTGTATTATGGCTTCCAGTTTATTGTTTATATGGGATTCTGGAGTGTGTGAATGAGAGTGTTTCTGATTCTTGTGACTTCCTTGACTCTTTTCCTTCTGTTTGTTTATCTTCTCCAACTCCAAGGTGTTAGTTTTTGTTTCATTATATAATAGAGTATTACATCATATTATACTATCTGTAATATATTATATTATTTTTATTATATTATCATCCTTTGAATGCTGTTTGTTTGCTAATCAGAGATAGAAAAGGAGAGGACATAGGAAGGAACTTAAGGAGTAAAGAGAGAAGAAACCATAATCAGGAAGTATTATGTGAGAAAAAAATCTATTTTTAATAATAGGAAAAAATTATACTGTTTCTAGTTCTCTGCACAAGACCTACACAAAGCCAGTAAATGTTCTCATAAGGAGGTTAGAGAGCCTCCTGAGCCTCACCCTTACTTGAGCAACCATTGACATTTTATATCTCTTGGGGGAAGAGTGACAGTTCTCTTCAATGGTTTGGCCACTGGTAGCTCAGCCAGGAGCCAGCAGACGGCCCACACTCATGAGTATAAGGGGAGCAAAAACTGGACTCTGAATTTTTAAAAAACATAGTAGAGCACAGAGATTCCTAAGATTATTTACAGAGTGTATACAATTAGCTAAATATACTCAATTTAAATATGAATTATGTTTAGTCACATAATTTATTCCTGTGTATTTGGGCAAACTCACCATCTTTATCTCAAATGGCCACATAGAAAGAGTCCATGCTTACAGAACATTCTTTGATATTTGGAGGCAGAAGTGTTACCAAAAATAGCATGGGCCTAGAAAGTAAGAATTACTAACTATATTATGAAATATAGAGATAAAAGAAGTTGCTAAAAATTGTCTACTTGAGTTTTGTATTTTAAAATTAATATATCAATGTTTTCCTCAAAATGGGTTCTATTCTTTATAAACAATTGATTGGATGCATGTTTTAAATGAAGGCTGTTTTATATTCTTATGTTCTTCAATCTCTTGTCTTATGCACATTGAAATAAAAATTTACTCTCACCAATTTTTAAGCATTGAAGAATTATATGGATCAATGTACATTGTTTAATATAAATGTAAACATTTGAGCACACAGAGAAGATTCCTGCATTTAGAGTTTTATCATGTTATAAAAAGAAAAAAATATTTTCCTATATATTAAAGAGTGAGTAGAAAATTATCATATAGTATTAAACAAATGATAAATTTAGTGTAAGTTATCATAGGAATTCCTTAATGAAGAAATTATATTCCAGTGAAACTGTCAGCAAAACTGACTCCAGAATTGATATTCAGAAAGCATGACAAATTTGTCTGTACAGATTTTGAAAGAATGTGAGGGCAATGCAAGCAAAAAGACAATGTATGTGAACACATACTAGCTGGGTACTGTATGGAGTAAATGTAAGCTCAGTATAGAGGGGGATTAATAAAGGCTGGGTGAACTATAAACTTGGTTTAGTTAGCCCTCAAATTTTGAGCAATACAGAACTGAACATTTAAATCTGAATAAAGGAAACTGAAAAAGTGACCGATATATTAGAAGTTAAACTTGGAATCAGCACAACACTTCATGGGCATCTTTGTCAGTGTTCTGTTGCTGTTAAGAGAAACCATAGCCATTGCCACTATTGTAAGGGAAAGCATTTAATTGAGGCTTGTTTACAGTTTCAGAGGCTTAGTCCATTGTCATCATGGTGGGAGCATGGTGGCACATAGGCAGACAAGGTGCTGGAGAAATTAAGAGTTCTTAATCTGGATCTGTAGGTAACAGGATGAGAGAGTGCCACTGAGCCTGTCTTGGTTTTCTGAAACCTTAAGTCCCCGACCAGTGACATACATCTTCCAACAAGACCTCACCTCCATTCCCTGTCAAGAAGTGTACTCCCTAATCAACAAGCATTCAAATATATGAGCCTATGGGGGGCATTTTTTTTCAAACTACCAATTTCTACTTCCTGGTCCTTATAAGCTTGTAGCCATATCACAATGCACAAAAAAAAAAAAAAAAAAAAAAAAAAGCATTCCATCTAACTTTAAAAGTACGCAAAGTCTATAACAGCCTCAATAATATTTAGAAATCTAAAGTTCAAGGTCTGTTTTGGAACTCATGGCAATCTCTTACCTGTAACCCCTGTAAAGTCAAAATTTAAAGGCTGACCACATCCTTCCAACATAGAATGGCACAGAATATACATTAGCATTCAAAAAAGGAGGAAAGGGAGCTTAGTAAAGAGATATTGGATCAAAGCAAGACCTAAAACCATCAGAGCAAACTCCAAACTCTACATATCCATGTCTAATGTCAAAGTGTTCTTCAGATCTCCAACTCTTAGCTTTGTTGGCTGCAATAAACGTCTTAGGCTAGTTCTCTTAGGCTAGTTCAACTGCCTGTTAGCAAGTCTCATTGGCAGGTATCCCACAACTCTGGGTTCTCCAACATCTTGGGGTGTCAAAAAAATCCAGGCTTCTCTTTCAGAGCTTCATGTAATGGCTTCTGTGGGCCTCCATGTAGGGACACCCCTGACACACATGTGGCCTCAGAGGTCTTCTCTAGTTGAGGAGGCATATTCCATAAACTCTGTCATGTATCTTTGACTTTAAAGCCAGAACCATGCGACTGAAAGTGCCAAGTTCTGCTGCTTGTTAAGGATAGATGGAACATGCCTCCTCTTTAAATTATATATGCATCAGCTTCCTGTTGTTTAATGTTTTCCTTCACTGTCTAAGCTTTTTTTAATTACTTTCCACAATTTGGAAGTTTAGCTGGGTGGAGTCTTGCCTTGAGTTTACCTCTCCCTTTATGCTGTTTAGCATGGGACTTTTCTTCAATCTGTTTATCTTTTTAATCATAGGACTTAGCTCTATTATGCTATCTGGTGCTCCTTTACTTCTCAAACTGTGTGTTTTGTGTTTTTCCTTTCTCAGCTTGCCCATTTTCATTATAGATCTGCACAAGACTGGCCACTAATAGCCACACAACACAGTTAATACTAGGTTGCTTTGAAATCTCTTCTGCAAATGCCATTAATCCAAAACTCTTTGTTTAGCCTCAGGCAGACTTTTTAGAAAAGGGCAGAAAAGCAGCCACATTATTCACCAAAATATCACAAGAATAATCTATAGACCACTTATTAATATTCTTCTCTGAAATCTTTTGATCTGGGACACCATAATCTATGTTGTTCTTTTTTGATATCCCACTTTCTAATTTCAGCTACTGGTGCTCTATATGTGCAAGAGTGTGGGGTAGTATACAGCAGCATGGAAAATCAACCAGTAATTAATCATGATCTTAAATGAAAATGGATCTTAAAGCCCACTCAGCAGGATGAATACATGCCTTGGCTTAGAAACCTCGTTGATGTTTATTTTCAAGTAATGACATGGAACTTAGATGAGAACGTACTACCCTGACTTTTTAAAGCACATATTCTTTGACTGCATTCTAAAACTTGTGATAGCTACAGATAAAAATAACTATTACCCTTCCTTGAAGAAGCTGCTCTCTACAGCAAGTGGAGACTATTAGAGAAAACTATAACTAGACACAATGGAAATATCAGTATAACATGGGAAGCCCAACACCAATGGATACCTTTGCAACACAGCTTCTATGCTCAGGGAACATCTTGGAAGAGAGGACAGAAAGATTTTAAGAACCAGGATACCAAGAAATCTGTTGTGACTGCCAGTTTTAGAAATAGTTACCTGAACAATAACATCAATAGACATAAAAACATGAAAGATGGGAAAATTTTATGGGGGTGTCCCAGCCCTAAACAAAGAACTATAGGCAAGTAGTTGAGAATGGGAGAATTAGTGTCTCCCAGAGGGGTGTGCCTGACTGTTTATATTTCATGGGCAGCCATGAAAAAACACATACACAAACAACAAAAATAGACTCAGCATTTTGTATTCATGTTCGTGTGTGTGTGTGTGTGTGTGTGTGTGTGTGTGTGTGTGTGTGTGAATTGGGAGTGGTAGAAGAGGGAATGGTTGTTTGGAGAAAGAAGTCATGGGAGGGATAAGGGGGGAGGGAGAGGGGAAGTAATTGAATTGTGTTTTAATTAAAAATATGAAAATATTAAGTAATTAATTAAAAAAAAACTAATTTCAGGGGTAGAATAAATCCCTACCCCAGCAGCTTTACACTGATCATAGTACTTCAATAGTGTGTGATGAATTAGGATCAATTTACTCTTCTATGCCAGAATTATGTCAAGTTTGGCCTTATAACAATGATTAAACAAAGAAGATAATTGAACAAATAGATTCAGAAAGGAGGAAGCATACTTGTAGTATATTAAAGTTTGTGACTGTATAAAATACTCAAGAGCTTAGTACTCTAGATAATAAACAAATAATCATTATTTAAAACTTTGTTTGAAGTTTCTAAGTTACATGTATTTATTCAAGTTTTGAAATTAAGATGATAGGACAGATGTAGAGAGGGTAGGAAAATATGTAGATTAAAGAGCAATTAGTGAGTAAAGATATGAGTGTGAATCAATAGAATGAGTATTCAGTACTAAAGATCATACTTGTTACACAAAAAATTAGTAACAGCAGAGTGTCTTAGTTTCTCTAAAGGAACAGAACTGATAGAATGAATATGTGATCTGTGTGTGTGTGTGTGTGTGTGTGTGTGTGTGTGTGTGTGTGTGTTTATTAAAATGAGATTTATCAGACTGGCTTCCAGAATATTGTTGAAGTATTCCAACAATTGCTGCCATATAATAGGAAGGTCAGGATTACGATAGTTGTTCAGTTCATATACATATATATATATATATATATATATATATATATATATATATATATATATAATCATGATTCTGGCATGAAATCCTCATGAAGATACAGCAGTATCTTCTTGATATTTATATTAGACAATAGAAAGTGACTATCCAATAGTAGATTTCTCTAACCAAAAAACCTGTACCATATTATACCAAAGTATGAAACTACTTACTGAGCTAAAGTGAAGAAATTAGGTGTGCTAAATCAAGCACATGGATGTTATCCTTTCCTCTTTCTGGTATATGCTTATACCTTGAGACCTCTATTTTCATCCTAATTAAACAAACAAATTTTTGCTCAAGATTTTCATTCATTCATCAAATTACTAAACAAAATTATTTGTAAAACTTACTCAAAATATTATAGAATCTACAGTTTCTCATTATGCAAAGACATTTTCCTTAGAATAAGAAGTCCAATTTCTAACAATAATATCATATGAAGTGTGACATAGTGGTGCACACCTTTAATCTCAGTACTTAGAAGCAAAGGTAAGGTTATCTCTGTGAGAATTCATACCTAACATTTCTACAGAATGAGCTCCTGGCAAGTCAGGGATACCAAAAAAGACATTTTCTCAAAACAAACAAAACAAATAATAATTATCATAAAAACATGAAAATGTATTATATTTGTTGAATTTTGTTTCTTTCTTTTGTCAAAATTTGCTTTCACTTGTTCTGAGGCAAATATTTATTCTACTAACTACTTCTATACCATAACTTAGAGTTACTCATCTTTGAATTGAAAAAATGGTTTCATGAATCCAAACCAATAGTTTATATTTATTCATATTAAATAACTTTATGAATTACTTTCACAAGGGTGAGTGAATTTTTTTCTCTCATATTTGACATATAATTCAACTCTTTAAAACTTTTAAAAAATAATTGATATCTCCTCTGTCAGTGACCGTACCATATGCTCATACAGTTCACTTTTTAATGAAATCCTAAGAGACAATTGTATTAATTTTATTTTGAATATAATTTATACAAAACTGTGTAATGTATATAAACATATATGCAAATGTATTTACACATAAAGTTAAAATAACATAAATATAAATGATATATTCAATTTGATTGCTGTAAATATTCAATGACTACTTAAAACACATAATGAATGGTAAATCATTTAAAATTTATTTTTACATTAAGTAAATGAACTTAAATGAAATAACTTAATGTGCATTTTACAGAGTTCATTTACATTACATTATTATGCAACATTTTGTGACACTGAAAAGATAAGTCTAATTAAGTTAAATTGTAAAATCCATTTGAGCCATTTTAAAGTTTTTGGATATCATATTAAATTGTTAAGCAATTTAAACTTCACTAATTTAATTTGCCTATGAAAATCAACTTGATAAATTAATCTATAACTAGCATAATTCAATTAAAGAAGAAGCAGGTTATGAGTTTTTAAATAATAAAGTTAATTAAAGTTCATGTAGTAAAAAGCTCCATCAGCACTAATATTGAATTTATTAGTAAAAAATATAGTCAAACTGTTGCATATTCTATTTTTCAGTGGCATGGTTAAATTTTCCACATGTAATGTCATTCCAAAAATTATCTTGACTTTGAACCTAAAGGGACTCAGGAAAAAACCTAGTTTATTTTTGTTTACTAACTCCAACACTATTTACTTAATTTAGCTTTGTCTCTATCAAACTGAGAATATGCATTGTATGGGTCTATAAATTTAATGTGGAAACATACTTTTATTTGCATGAAATTAATATATTCTATCAGCATTCCAGGTCTCTATCATTATTTAATGTTATATTATTATTCATTCATCTTCAGCATATAAGAAATTAAAAACAGCTATGTCCTTGATCATTCCATTGACTAATGAAATTTCATTTTTTTATTTTGTATCTTGCATTCAAGATTTTTTCCTTGTATTTAAATATGACCCTTCCTATTAAATTGAGTTAAAAATTATATTTTACAATGCCTAAAGGAAAAAACTCTAAAACTATCTCAATCTGTAAATGTGGATCTAATTATATTCTGTTTTTTTCAGATGTTAATTAAAATACTTTTTCTGCTCAAAGGGCATCTATTATAGAATAAATATTTCAGAAAACAGTTTCTAAACAATAATTTGTTTTTGATATTCAATTAAATAATAATGAAATTGTGCCATCTTATTCATGAATAGTTTCACTAGACCAGGCACTTGGATTCACTATCTAGTCCTTTAAAATTTATTTTAGTTTTGTCCAGAAATAAAATCAGGAACTATCTACCAAACACATACAACCTGAATTAATGAAAAGTACAATCATTCTGTCCCAACCATGAAGTCATGATTCCCCACAACATAGCAAGATTATATTTTATGGGGACTTTTAAAGGTAGTAAACATATTGAATTAGTTTAATCACCCCTGACAAGCACTATTAAATATGCTTTTCACATGACAAGTGATATTGACATAGTACTTACAGGAAATTTACCAAACATTGTATCCGTTCATCAGATGTAAACTGTTTCATTTAATATTTATTTACCAAGATACATGTTTTCATAATTTAAAACAGTTTTCTTTAAATTAAATATGAAGATAGAATGAAGTAATAAATATGCTTGTAGTGTAACATAAAATCTGAAACACACGGAGCAATAAAAAGTTCTGAAGAACGGCACGTTCTGGAGAATAAAGGACAATGATCACAAAGACGGTCAACACGCAAAAAATAGTGGAAATGAGCCAGAGACACATTCAAACAGAGATGATAATTCATATGGTGACAAAAGTTACCAAGATTGAGTATATAAACTTTTTCTGTAATGCAAAATATTGATAGAACTTGATTTTTACAGATACAGATTCTTTTATTCAAACTGCACACGGGTTGGGTAGATTTTATAGCAACTTAAAACAAGCTAGGATCATCTGGGAAGAAGGAATCTTAATCAAATGCCTCCAATGGATTGGCCTGTGGCCAAGTCTGCAAGCATTTTCTTGGTTGATGATTGATGTGGAAAGACCCAGCCCATTTTGGGCGGTTCTAACATTGGGCTAATGATCCTGCGCACTATAAGAAAGCAGCCTGAGTAAGCACAGAGAGCAAGCCAGTAAGCAGCACTCTGTAGTAGGTAGCCATTCCAGCTTTGACCTGGAAGTTCCAACCCCCATTGAGGCGTTGGTAACACTGAGGACCAGAGATCAGCTCTCTTGGTTCCGCTGGAGGTAGACTGAGCAGAGTTCTCCAGAAAACACCCACGGGGGCGCCACACCTTTCCCAGACCCTGAAACCTACTTACCCCTTCACTTGTAAGTTACCCCACAAAATAAACCTCCCTTTTAATTAGGTGGAGAGGCCTTAATAATTTCACCAATACCCCTCCGTGGCCTCTGCATCAACTCTCACCTCCATGTTCCAGCCTTGTTTAATTTCTTGCCCTGACTGTGATATGAAAAATTATAATGTGGAAAATGAATGAAATAAAACCTTTCTTTCCCCAAGTTGCTGTTGATCATGGTGTTTTATGACAGTAATTAGAAACTGTAAGAGTATATATTACAAATTATTATATAAGCATATAAAATTTTGTAAATATCAACAATTGAATTTGCCACAAGTAGAACCAAGATTTAATGGGTGTCTAATTAAGAATCTTCTTGAAAACAGGGCAATAATTTTTAAATATGCCAACAATGTCATTACAATTTTAAGATCCAAAATGAGAGCATCTGTCATGCCAAGAATAGTTTACTAGGCGCATAATTATATGTAATCATACTTAAAAATAAATAATTTTGAGAATGCAAGTTTCAAAACTTTGCCCGTTCTTGATGTCACTGCTTTAGTGCTTTAGTAACAATAGCTTATTGAGTGTGGATTTCTTTTTAATTGTTAAATAAAATCAACATAACATAACACATATAGATAGGTAAGCTTAATTTTATTGTTGTACCTTCAATTGTTGGCATATGCATGTTGCATAACAGGAGTTCTTGTTGTAAAATAGAGTATGGGTAATTTAATGTAACATATTTAGATAACAAAATAAGATGGATTTGCAGAGTTCTTTATCTCTTAATAAGTACACTAGTTATCTATATTGTGTCAACATAACATTTATGCATAGAAGATTAAAGAGCAAACATTGGACTTCAAGTATTTGGAGTGTTTGATTAATTTTCCTAAGCAATAATATGAAGAATAAAATGTCATGCACCTGAGAGCTAACAATGTGATTGAAGTAATGAGAAACTCCTATTGGCTTAGACCTAACAAGAAGTGATCCCTTCAGAATTATTATGAATTTATTCTCTCCAAATTAATATGAAAGCATTATGCTAAGTGAGTGAGCACAGAAAGACAAATACTGTCATCTCATTCAGATATTATAAAGAGCTTCATCAGGATAACACAATATGATAGACAGACAGAAGGATAGGTGAGTAGATGATAGAATGTAAACTGCATTGAGGACTAAACATAAGGCTACTGTTAACTGTGTTCCCTGGAGTTTTTGTACATAAATATTAAGAACCTGGATTTGACAATGACATTGTGTATAATAACATTATATTATCATAAACTCATTCCTGTGAGGGGATTGTCACATTATAGCCCATACATTTTAAGTATACAATTTAATTATTAACAAAAACCCCTTCAAAATAAAAAAGTTTATTTTGGGGAAATATAAACATCTTTACAGAAAATACCTAAATCATTTGAAGGCCTGAAATGAATTCTAATGCACAACAGTATAAAATGAGTGTATTAAACAACTGATATAACAATAAAGATAAGAATTGATAGGAAATGTAAGTTGTAACAGAGGTAATACATATCAAGACAAAAACAACAAATGAAAAATTATAGATATGAAGGAAGTAATTCAAATGCTAGGATATGTATACAATGATAAGCCATTAAAAGAAGTGATGAAAAGAATATAACAGCTAAAGATCTCAAATATTATAAGAAGTACTAAGGATAAAAATATAGTATTAGTAATGAAAAATCAGTCAGATTATGAGCATCAGAAACTACAGAAGATGGCTAGTTCAGACTACATAGTCATTGTTGCTAAGACACTTAGCTGGGGTCATCCTTGCCATTCCTGGGGGATTCTCTTGAGCCAGGTTGTTGTTGGTTTGTTTGTTTTATTTTTTGAGACAAGGTTTCTTTGTGTAGTCCTGGCTGTCCTGGACCTCCCTGTAGTCCTCGATGTCATAGAGATCCACCTGCCTCTGCCTCCTGATTGCTGGGAATAAAGGCCTGCGCCCCCACCACCAACTTGTGCCAGGTTTTTACCTGACCCTGAAATGCCCTCACTTTCCAGTAGTCTCTTTCAGGATAACAGTGGGGACAGGGACTGTCTCCAAAATCTTTTAGTGGCTTTTGGGACCCTACTCCTCACAGTGGGTGGCTTTGCCCAGCCTTAATACCTGAGGAGGTGCTTAGTCTTACTGCAACTTGATATGTCATGCTTTGTGAACACTCTTGGGAGACCAGCCCTTTCATAAATAGAAAGGGAGGAGGAGAGCATTGGGAGGTAGGAACAGTGGGGTTGAGGGTGGGGGAAGGGACTGGGAAGAGGGGAGGGAAGGGAAACTGTGGTGTGATGAAAAGTAAATGAATTTATTTTAAAAAAAGATACTACAGAAGACAAACTTCATAAGATATCTAAACTAAATCACTGAGATAAAGAAAATATAGTTAATAAGAAGATCATCAGCAAAGATCAGTTCAAGTAAACTAATATTTTATAGACAGGGAAAGACAGAAAATATATTGCCTAAAACAACAGTTAAAAATACCAACATCATGCGTATTCCCTAGCTGACAGGGCAGAGTCCATGAGCTCCAACCAACTTGGACCAGCTGTCTCTGTGGTTATTGTTTTTTTTTTTTTTTTAATAAGCGACACTTTTACCATGTGAGAAAGGTCCCAAGATAAAACCCAGTATCAGAGCTTTTAATATTAGGAGGAGGGAGGGGACAGAAGAGAGCATAGCCAGGCCAGTTGGAAAGACACTGGGAAGACATGTGAAGAAGAGGAAGAGATAGGGGAAAAGGAGAGAGCAGAAGAGAGAGGAGCCGTCTGTGACCGGCTTTTTAAGGATGCCCCTGCACATGCGCATATAGGCTTATGGAGCTACACCACGCATGCGCAGATTGCATGATTAAGCAGTGCATGGTTTATGTAGGACATAAGGCCCCTTGCTTGGCTACTGAACTGTGCATATGCGGTCATATGGCTGGAGGAGTGGCTGGGAATTCCAGCAGTTTTCCCTGGTCTTGATCATGACCTCACTTGCTCCTGTGATCCCCTCCTCGCTCTTTTCAATGAAGTCAAAGAGCTCAGCCTAGTGCTTGCCTGTGGATCACTGCATCTGCTTCTATCAGTTAGTGGTGCAGGTTCTATGATGACAGTTAAAGTAGTCAGTAATCTGATTATAGGGGAAGCTAAGTTCAGGCACGAGGGGCTTGATCCTACCCCAACTTAGTATGCGGAAGATTGTTGACTCCCCAAGGGAGGCCTTACCCTCTCTGCAGAGTGAATGGGGATGGGATCAGGCGAGGTGTGGGGGTGGGAGAAGGGAAGCGAGAGAGAACTGGGATTGGTATGTAAAATGAAAAAAAAATTTAAATAAAAAAATCATTAAAAAAGAACAACATCAGAATAAATTCAGTAAAATCCACTCATAATAAACACCAAAATATAAAATCTAGAAAAAGGAGGTATAATACAATTATTTAAAACTCATGATTATGGCCAAATAAAAGTCTTGCTAGAAAAAAATAGGTTATCAGATAACACATGTCTACCAGAAATATGAGCTCTTTTTTGCTATGCATAACTTTTTCGAAAATGCACTAGAAGTTTATATTTTTTGTCAATTTCTTATGCTGTTCAGTCGAGAGGATCCTGATTAAGTTTATTAACTTTTTTTTTTTTTTCAGGACAGGGTTTCTCTGTAGTTTTGGTGCCTGTCCTGGATTTGCTCTGTAGACCAAGCTGTCTTCGAAACTCACAGAGATCTGCCTGGCTCTGCCTCCTGAGTGCTGGGATTAAAGGTGTGCACTACCACTGCCCAGCAAGTTTATTAACATTTTTAACTATGAGAAATAATTCATCTCCTCTGGCAGAGATGACATGTAAAAAATGGAAAGGTTAAAATTATTGTGCTGTAAATTATGATATGAAGCCCACATTATTCTGACAAAAAGCCTTATTGAGATTGAAGAAGAAACAGTAGCTAGGAGGAAACTGAAGATAAGGAGAAACCTTCTCTGTATAGAAAATCTACCTGAATCTTTGCCAAGGGGAGATTTGGGAGCAGGAAAAGGGAAGGGAGAGGGAACTGGGATTGGTATGTAAAATGAAAAAAAAAAAAAAAACTTTTTTAAAAATAAAAAAACTATTAAAAAGCAACATCGGAATAAATTCAGTAAAATCAACTCATAATAAACACCAACAGAAACAACAGTGGAATTGTTGTTTTAAAACATGTTCACTGTAACATGATAAAGAGCTACAGGGAAAATGTTTATAAATAATGAATGCTAACTTTTGGGAATTTCATGCAAAGGTAAAATCATTTTTTTACCTTTGCAATGGAGTTAACTAGTTTGATGATACTCTAGATAGCATGTTAGTGATGACAGTGTGTGCATTAGACGTTGAATGAATAGAGGCAATTTCTTCCAAATTCAATTTCCTACAAAAGGCATAAAATAAGTATGTGATGACTTGCGCATGGAAACAAAAGGCTATATCTCATGAGCTAGTGCCTCATTCTGATTTATTAATGCTGACCACTGGCCTCTCTTCTCTCTCAGACTTTAATGATGAGCCAAGTTTTCAGTATTTTTGAACACATTTGTGTCAACAAATTTCTTTAGTTTTTTTTGTTTCCTATTAATGTAATATTTCTTTTTTTTTTTTTTTTTTTGGTTTTTCGAGACAGGGTTTCTCTGTGTAGCTTTGCGCCTCTCCTGGAACTCACTTGGTAGCCCAGGCTGGCCTCGAACTCACAGAGATCCGCCTGCCTCTGCCTCCCGAGTGCTGGGATTAAAGGCGTGCGCCACCACCGCCCGGCTAATGTAATATTTCTTATATTCTCTGCCTTCCTTCATGAAACTGAAGTCTAATTCTAGGTTTTAACTGTTTGTTTTTTCTATATTTAGCATAATTTACTGCATCTATAATGAATATACAAGTGTATTTAACCCATTTGAATATCTGAGAGGTTGTCATAAACAAAAAGAGATCAAGTTTTCTTTTGTTTTTAATGGCACAACTTTGAAACTCTGTAAAGAACAATGATTGATTGAAATGTGTAGAAAATACTAAGGTTACTGTAATTAGATATTATTTCATGAGTCCTTGTTTTTTTTGTGGAAAGAGTCAGGGTATGAAGATACGCATTAATTAAAATTCAAAATCATAAACTTAATTATTATAAAATCATACATACTCTAAAACCATGTTTGCAAGACATCTACAATGTCATTTCATATTTTCTGAGAATGGAAGTGTCATTTTAAATCCATTTGTTTTACTATGGTTTACATTCTCACAAAGTTAGTTAGGACCTAATATTTGAAAATATCTATGATAACATATTCCTTACTTCCAAATGAATTCTAATTTTTTTCTTTTATAAAATTGCTTTAATGATTTTATTTGTGATATTGAATTTTGACCTTTTTAAGTATCCCATTCTATATATCTCATATATGTTCTTCATTTTTTATTTATTTAATTTTTTTATTTTATAATTAACTTAATTTCACATATCAGCCACGAATTCCCCCATCCTCCCTCCTCCCAACCCCTTGCCCTCCCCCTAAATCCACCCCCCATTCCCTCCTCCTCCAAGGCAAGGTCTCCCCTGAGGAGTCAGCCCAGCCTGGTAGACTCAGCCCAGGCAGGTCCAGTCTCCACCTCCCTATACCAAGGCTGAGTAAAGTGTCCCAGCATAGGCCCCAGGCTCCAAAAAGTCAGCCCATGCACCAAGGACAGGTCCTGGCTCCACTGTCTGGAGGCCTCCAAATCAGTTCAAGCTAATCAACTATCTCACTTATCCAGAGGGCCTGGTCCAGTTCCATGGGGCTCCTCAGCCATTGGTTCACAGTTCATATGTTCAATATAGTACTTGAAGTTCTAGCCAGAGCAATAAGACAACATAAGGAGATCAAGGGAATACAAATTGGAAAGGTAGAAGTCAAGCCTTGACTATTTGCAGATGACATGATAGTATACATCAGTGACCCCAAAAATACGACCAAGGAATTCACACAGCTTATAAACACCTTCAGCAATGTAGCAGGATACAAGATTAACTCAAAAATAATCAGTAGCCCTCCTATATACAAATGACAAATGGGCTGAGAAAGAAATCAGAGATACATCACCCTTTACAATAGCCACAAATGATATAAAATACTTTGGGGTAATTCTAATTAAACAAGCGAAGGACCTATATGACAAGAATGTTAAGTCCCTGAAGAAAAAAATTGAAGAAGATGTCAGAAAATGGAAAGATCTCCCCTGCTCATGGATCAGTAGGATTAACATAGTAAAAATGGCAATCTTACCAAAATCAATCTACAGATTCAATGCAATTCCCATCAAAATTCCACTACAATTCTTTACAGACCTGGAAAGAACAATACTCAATTTCATATGGAAAAACAAAAAACCCAGGATAGCCAAAAGAATCCTGTATAATAAAACAACCTCTGGAGGCATCATGATCCCTGACTTAAAATTCTGCTATAGAGCTACAGTAATAAAAACAGCTTGGTACTGGCATAAAAACAGACATGTGGACCAATGGAACTGAACTGAAGACCCTGACATTAATCTGCACAGCTATGAACATATGATTTTCGACAAAGAAGCCAAAACTGTACAACGGAAAAAGGAAAGCATCTTCAACAAATGGTGCTGGCATAACTGGAAGCCAACATGTAGAAGACTGCAAATAGATCCATGTTCTTCATTCTTATTCCATTATAATATTCTCTTTGACTCTAGCAGCTGATATATAGTACAATAAAATATGTAAATTTATTATGGAATTCTACACTTTGTTTGGCTGAGTCAGGAACAGATTATTGTGTACTGGATTGCTGTCCAAGTTTTCTTCAATAAAGAATGTCTTGTTTTAATGCAGCAATGTAAAGTCTTCAACTGGTCCTGTACCAAAGCAAAAGGACTGAAAAGTTTTAACAGATGTAATAGGATACACAGAGCCTAAAGTTACCTGTTCTCCGCTCCCTTTTCCTGTAGATCCCCCTTCTAAATCTCTCCCTCTTTCATTCTCTTTCTGTAGTGTGTGTGTGTGTGTGTGTGTGTGTGTGTGTGTGTGTGTGTGTGTGTGTGTGTGTGTGTGTTTATACACATGTAAGCCTATCTTTTCAGTAAGGTTATCAGTAACATGTATGGCTATAAACAACTGGTTTATTTTTGGTGGTTGTGTTATACTTCTTGTTTGAATCTTTCCATGTCATTGATGTTTAAGAATCCTATTTCCGTGGATAGCAGTTAATGCAGAGATGCATAATTGTTCAAGATAATATAAGAGACTTATACGGAACACCTATATCAACAAACCCTTATTAATCACTCACAGTGTCTGCTAGTGCTCAGAGAATATTTCATAAAAGGAATTGGAAAAAATGTAAGAGCCAGATGATGGGTATGAGTGGTATGAAATGCTCTCTTCTGGCTGAAATAAGGATATCATACTCATTTAAGGATAGGAACAAGGATTACCTGCAAGACCTCTATAATATTAAGCCAAGCAATGTGTGGTAGAGAAGATAGAAGTGCTATCCAAGCCTCACCCTTAACTAAGGCTATTGGCAGTTAATAAATGCTGGGAGAGCAAAATCATTGTTTTTTCAGAGGGGGTGTATCAACTGATAGGATTCCCATACTTCAGTGGATGGCTGTATGCTCATGCACATATCAGTTGTTGGACTTAATGGCTTATCAAAGGGAGAGGGAGAAAGAAAGAAAGAAAGGAAGGAAGGAAGGAAGGAAGGAAGGAAGGAAGGAAGGAAGAAAAAAGAAAGAAAGAGGAAGGGGAAAATAAAGACATAAGACATGAAGTCGACAGATGGATATTTTAGGGAGAGGATACAAGAGTGGTTGGAGGCAGGAGGGGAAGGATTTAACACTGTCTTATATCATTGTATATATGTATAATATTCTCAAGAAGAAAAACACCCACTACTTTAAGAAGAATTTTGTTTCCAGAATATCGTCAATGTAACACTCCAAACTGAGATTTTGAATCAGTTCTTTATTTCTCTAAGTTTGAGTTGTTAATATAGAAAATAAACAATGAGAATAGTTTTTGTGTGTCTGGGAGCTGAATCCATTGTCAGTGCATGATAGTCAAAGCTCCATACATACTACACACAGACTAGTAATGACATAGAAACAAATATTGTTACAGCTTGATAAGATGATACACATTAACCCCAATATCTCCACTTGCACTCAGAATTCATGATATGTTATCATCATGCTAATAAATCAGAAAATAAGATTTACCAAGACTATGTGATTTAAAAAAGATTAAATTCAGACCACTGAAAGATACAGACTAGATCCTGAGGTTTCAGCTTTTCAGAACAAAAAAATTTCTACGAAACTGTCATCTTTTCAAGAGAAAACTGCAACACTTAAATTCCACATTCATGCCAATGAATATGTAAATAATGCATTTCCCCATGGTCCTGTTCAGCAGTCATACGGGCAGCACTAATTGGAATGAATGGATCATCACTCTCATTTGCTCTCCAATCTCACCTACCTCAACACTCAATCTACTATAGTCATTTGTAGTTGGCAAACAAACAACAACAACAACAATAAAACCTTTTCTTCTTATTTGTCTATTACCAGCCTGGAAATACCTACACAGATATTTTTTTTTATATTTCATACTTTCACTGTGCATGTTTAATTTCACCATCTGGTTTGGATTCATGCCATATCATCAGCATAAAATCATTAACATAGCAATCATAGTCCATGGCCCAAATCAAGTTTTCCCATGTTTGAAACATTCACATAAGAGAAACATTTTGATAACCTG
Organism: Peromyscus californicus insignis; assembly: GCF_007827085.1. Lineage (NCBI taxonomy): Eukaryota > Metazoa > Chordata > Mammalia > Rodentia > Cricetidae > Peromyscus > Peromyscus californicus. Next base: position 30,891,263 of record NW_026294447.1, on the reverse strand, counting down.
AGCCCTAGAAACCGATTCCTTTGAGAAATACCTTGCTGATAGTAGGTTGGTCCATTAAAAGAGACAGTCATCAGAAAAAGTCATCTTCCAGAACAAGGCTTATCTACTTATGTAGATTTCCTACTTATTTTTTTTTCATAGAAGTTGTAAGGTTCCTATAGAAAAGATGAAGATGGATTAAGAAATCCTCCTCAATTTTGGCAAATGATGTAAATATGTTTATTTCCCCCATTTCTCTCTGTATATCATATCATTTCTCTTAATGCAAGTAAAAATGTGAATCCAGAGGCAGGCTTTATTCAAGGGTCTCTTATAACCATCTGAGATATTTTTCAGAAAACAAAAGTATCTTCTATAAATTTTTATATCTCTGAATTACCTCTCATATTCTCTGTAGTTCTTTATTTCTAACTTCTTCTCCTTATTTTAACTAGCTAACTCAATTCTCTGCCTTTTAAAAATCACTGCAATCAGGAATATGCTCATAATTCCATTTATATCTTTATTGTCAATAGTGACTCCTATGTCACCAAATTGTATAAAGAGTCCTGTCTGTTTTCAGTCATGAGCCTCAGGAGTAATCATTCCTTCTCTGTGATATGCACTTCTCTTGATGATCAGTATATAGTATTGTCCTGACTTTCCCCTACCTTGGGCTCATCTTTAATTAGTTTCTGAATTATTTTCTTCTCCACAACTAGTAGTAGATGGTAGAAGTTCTCAAAGTCATCATGACACTTCTTGCTATGATTCTATTTAATCTATATAAGTTTCATGTCTTCATATGTTTCTTATAGATTTACCATTTCATTGTTACTCTTTGACACAGGGAACGATAGTAAACAATGCTCAATGTAAAGTAAGATAATGAGCTTGAATAACGAGAAGCAGAAAACCACTGTTTCAGTCTCCTTTAGAAATTTAGAAATTTGGCCTCTTTATTTCTGAAAGTGGTTGAATCAGTGATTATCTGATTCCTGCTAAGGAAAGCATGCTCAATGCTATCACAGACAGATTTAGCACACTCATAGCTATCATAGCCCTTGATGACGAGGATTGCTTTTCCTTTCGACAAAATCATAATGATTTTAGGTTGCAAAGCACCACCTCTTCAAAGTCCACATTGGCACATACATTCAGATTTTGGTGCTTTTCCATCCTTTATGGTATAAAGGTTAGCAATTCTATTACCAGAGATTCAAGAGAGCCTCATTTTGCTATATTCTGTGTCATAGGAAATTTGATGACTGAGTATCAAATGCTGAACAAGGCAGAATGACTTTAAGCACTGTATACAGAGGGCTGATACAACTTTCTTGAGACATCATCCATGCTGGGGTAAGCTTTTGGGTGATGCAGCTGCCTTTGAGCCAGCTATATATTCTTCTAAGTGATCAGTTATTACATTGGTTAGCTAAATACATTATGATATACATCTTTGGCTTTCAATGTGACATTTCTATTCAGGGACACAGCACTTTAGGGTCAAGTCCATCCTCCCTACTATTCTCTTACATTCCCCATTATATCCCCACTTCTGATTTTCTCCTTCATTTCTGTAAGGATCTTACTTTAATGTGAATTCTATACATTTTTAATGATTGTCCTTCAGACATGAGAGAGAAAACATTTTACATTTGTATCTGGTTTTCTTTGCTTAATATGATGTTCTCAATTTCATTCCATTTACCTATAAACGACAATATCTTTATGACTCAATAACATTCCATTGTGTATATACACCCTATTTTCCTTGTCCATTTATCTCTGGAAAGGTGCCTCATACAAGAGGCATATCTCAGCTAATATGAAAACTGTCACAATAATTAGGTAACTTCTTGCATGCTTCTTTTCCTTCCAATATATAACAAAGAGTATCTCTGAGAATTTGTCCTCTGTCTATGGTCTTCCTATGACTTATGAAGAAGGCTTCCCATGGATTCCATACTATGTTGACAATATAAGAACAGCACATAAAAGCACTTGAGAGAAAATATTTCAATGAACAAATTCATTTACATAAGGAAATCATAGAGGTATTGAAGAGAAGTCCAAGTGCCTTGTAAATTATATTAAATATAGCACTGACATTTCAATTTTTATGGACTTGAAATTTAAAGCAAAAAAATAATTGTGTAGTAAGATGTCACTTGCTGTGTATTATCCAAATTGCTTGTTCTAAATACACACTGCATTTATTTTTTACAGTGAGGAAGGCAAACATGGAATAGCTTAACAACTTGAGACTCTATGTGCTTCAAGGAATTCACACTCCTTGTTCTAATAATGTACTTGGCAGCCTGGGACACTTGCCTACATGTACTGTGCACAAAACCCCATCTCCGATCAATGCACTGTGCAACAATTTAGTGTCAAAGGACTAGCACCTGCACGAAGATACATTAACACCTCACCCTAAACAATGGAATAATCTTTTCTCTTTCATTTAATGAACCATTAAACTTAGACACAGTCTATTCAACTGTGCTCTGGTTATGTCTGAGTAGGAAAGTAGGAAGGCAAATTTTGCCTGAACTAGTTTGGGGTGCGTTTTCAATAAGAAACTATGTCCCCAAAGTAAACTTTTTAGGGAGAATTTACTATTTATTATTTCATGCCTATACACAATTGGGTGTGCATGTGGTTAAAATCAGATGCATTTTGATAAAGGAAATGTGCACTAGAGAAATGATTAGGTAACCTAAATTCTTTTAATCAAAATAGAGAACCACATGAACTGCAATCCTAGTAAACAAGCCCAAACATTCCACTGAACCCCATTAAAAAAAAACTTCAAATAACAATTGGGACCATTAAGTATTTCATTCATGTAATCACTGTCAAACTTAACAGTACATTTCTTTCTAATCTGTACAATCACTTTGCTTTGAATAAATTGCTACTTTGCAATCTTCAGGAACCTATAATATTTTTAATAAGTGATGAAGAATCTGGAAATACATGGTCCAAACATTCACCACTGGTAGCAATAGTACATGACAATGAAAGGTGGATATTCTTCATGCCACCAATAGTTTCACTTGCTTACTTTAATACTCCTGATAGCTCATGGTTATTTTTCATATTAGGAGATGAATTGTCAAAGTGTTTAATCCCTTTAAAATACACATGTATTATATTAATGGCAATGGGGTCTGTTTCAAATGATACTCTAATTGTAAAACATATAAAGTGGAGTTTAGGATTTCACATAACCAAAGTAGCTTACAATTTTTAACCTTGTTCTCACCTAATTCGCCTTCTATTTCTTTCTTTCTTTTTTTTTGTTTTTTGGCTCAGAAGTATTGGGATAGACAAAAATGAAGGCCATTATAGATATGTGAAAATACCCCACCTCCAAATTCACCTTACTGTTGTGTATTAAATGAAGACATCAATAGTTCTCTTTAAATAGAGTCATACCACTGTTTGTAATTCACCTATCCTTAGGAGCCTAGGCACTAGAAACCAATTCTTGTACCACACATCCAACTTCTTATGAAAACATATTCATAGAAGATTGAGTGCACTCTCAAACTTGATCAGGTTTAAATCAGATCAACTAGATCCCTCATGGCTGAAATCTGACTTTTGGGCTTGTGTAAATTTTTATATTTCACGTGGCAATCAAATGAGAAGACAAAGATAATTTTAATTCTTTTTTAAGCCTAATATTTAGCATTTTGCCAAGTAACAAAATATTTGAAATACATGCCTTCCATTTCCATCACAACTTTTCTAACTGAAGCTTCTTCTCTTGTTGTCAAGATTACAGACAGCCTGTGACTGCCTCCTTGCTTCTTGCTTCCCTCCAGCCATTTGTGAGCACTGCTAAACAACAGTAATCACAATGGAGATGCTTTTATTCCACACTGTCTTCATCATCTCATAAAGAATGTGTGAATAAAACCCAGAATCCGCCCTGAAAACCAGCTATCTTAATCTGGGAGGGGGCAGTAATTTTGAAACCAACTAGTCTTAACTAACAAATCCCCAGCCTAATCTATTCTTATAAGTGTGCTAATAACTACCTAAAAGTCACTTAACTTCAGTATCATTTTTCACTAATTATTGTAATATTACTCTAAACTAAATCTCTATAAATTAATAAAATTATCTACTCATATTTAAATTTTCATAAATTTTTGTTTTTCTTAATATTCTAAATCATGAATTTCTTGAATAATTTCAGAATTTGGCTGAAAGATGCAATACAACATTAATGCCTTAAAATTTTACTTTTGAATATTTTTAGAAGAATTAATACTTAGTTTTTTTCTAAGTGAATTTGAATGTATGGTGGCTCTGACAAAATATCAAATTAACACAAAATAATTCTACATTGTTTTCATATTAAACTGAAGAAAATTTTACATTGTTAACAGAAATATTAAGAGGAAAGGGAAACCAAATATTGCAAATTGTTATTTCTATAAATTATATCTGTGTACACCTAATGGGAGTTAAATGTACCAAGTACAACATGCCATAATCATAGTAAACAAGGCTTGCAAACTTCTACTGAAATTTATTTCCTAAATTGTTTCAGTTTCCAGCAATATACAGCATAGATTTTTAGACTTTCTACAGAATCAATATAATTTTATGGGTAGCTCCCAGGAAATATTAATAAAAGTTCTCATTATGAAAATATATCTGACAAACATATCATGCAGATATTGGGGTAAAATGATTTTTAAGGTTTATTTCTTTATGCATATATATTAGTTTATAAACATGTGTGTGTTTGTGTGTGTGTGTGTTGTCTGCATGTATGTCTACACACTTGAAGAGGGCACTCGATCCAATTACAGAGGGTTATGAGCCACCATGTAGAAGCTGAGGATCAAGCTCGGGACCTTCGAAAGAGCAGCTAGTCCTTTTAACCACTGTGACATCTCTCCAGCACCATGAAGAGATTTTAATAGGAAGCAAAGACTTTCAAAGTTGGACTATAGGATATGTCACTAGGTGACTCCTGGTGGCAGTAGAGAAAATTTAAGGAACTTTTGTTGATAATCATTCAACTTCTGGATATTATAGTAAAAGATTGGATCACATTTTCTCAGTGTATGTGATAATATTCATTAAAATACTGTATAGTTTATGTGTCTCAGAAAAATATGGAAAATTTCTTGTGCATTAAAAAAATGAAAATCTTAACTTGTTAAGAACAAGGACTTCGTCTTCTGTTGACATTTCACAAGGAAGCCTCATCCACACGACCTGAAGTATAGTAAAGTATAAATGAAGATCTGTTTGAATTTAGAATTAATAATTACTTGAAAATACAAATAGCATCCACATAATTGACATCATAGAGTATATAACTAACTATAATAAGCAATCAACATAGATGGATTATTTTAATTGATGTCAGAATAGAATACATTATTCTGTACATCTTTGGTTGTGTTACTTTCATATGCACACCATTATCATAACTTTACTTTCTAGATTATGCTACTCATTTTATGCCATTCATTCTGTCAAGCAGAAATGGATTTCTTTCCCCTACCATGTCCTTCAGTAACCATTATTGTTTTTCCTACTATTTCCTATAAATCTTCATTTTTGCAAGCTATATGAAAAATTTGAAATTCTTTGAATAGTGTTGCAAAACCATGTGCACAATATTTGAGGTGGTTTCTCTTCTGTTCATCTGAGTCTATGATTACTAGAGGCACAAAAGAATGCTAAAAGCAAGCAAACAAACAAAAACAGGTAAACAAGAAAAACTTTTTACCTTCAGCCACTGTGATACTCCACATGAATAAACCTCACAAATAATTGATAAAAGCATTCTGAAACATAATTAAAACCTAGTAAATATCTATGAATTATTATTAATTAAATCTATACATTTCTATTGCAGATTGAATGTGAAATGTTCCCTACTTGGTGGCCAGCTTGTCATGGTATTGGGAAGGCTAAGAAAGCTGTAGTTAGTAGGCAAGCATAGCTAGATGAATATCAGTTTCAGGGAGGATGCCTTGTGTTATAACTTGGTGCTGCCCCTAGGAAAGTTCTCTTGGCTCCTCCTCGTCAAACTGTAGAAAGCAGAACCACCAGTTCTTATTACTAGCTGCTATGCTCTCTACTCTTCTCATCAAACCATAAGCCTAAATAAACATCTCTGTTAAGGTATTTTGTTACATGTTTTCAGTGACAAGAGACAAGAAGGAACCAATACAGAAAACTGGTACCAAGAAGTGGGTCATAGTCAGAAAGACTTCATCTAGCAACTGATTGGAACAGATACAGACTCCCACAGCCAAACATTAGGCATAGTTCAGGGAGTTCTGAGGAGAGGAAGGAAAGATCAGAGAAACCAGAGGGATAAGGGACACCACAAAAACAGCCCACAGAATCAATGGAGAGGAACTCAAGGGGGCTCACAGAGTAGCATTTATTGTAGTATATTATGTCATGTTTTTTTGTTTTTCTTTTGTTTTTTTGTTTGTTTTTCGAGACAGGGTTTCTCTGTATAGCTTTGCACCTTTCCTGGAACTCACTTTGGAGACCAGGCTGGCCTCGAACTCACAGAGATCTGCCTGCCTCTGCCTCCCGAGTGCTGGGATTGAAAGTGTATGCCACCACTGCCCGGCTATGTCATGTTTGGTTGATGTCCCTGGGAAGCCTGCTCTTTTCTGAGGGTAGAAAAAGGGCGTTTGCATCAGGGAGGAAGGAGTAACTGCAGTCTATATGTAATATATAAAAGAAGAATTGTTTTAAAAAAGTAAATCAATGTTGTTTTTGTAAGAAATATGATCATGTGTGAGGTTATAGAACAAGTTTGAGAGAAGATCCAACAGCTTGCAACTCGGGTCTAGAGAATCCTTAGAACCTCATAACTGCAGGTTTTGTGGCATCTAACAGGAGGGATGCAAAAAGGAATGTAGAGAGAAATAAAGACAATGCAGACCATGTTCATGAAGTTTCAGAGAAGAGTAAAGACCTTATCCAGAATTGGAGTACAGATCACTTAAGTTAAATTGTAGCAACACATCTTTCTATGGTCTGTTTGTGTTCTAAAACCCTGAGTAAGGTTAAATTAAAAGGTGATAGATCACATTGTTTAGTGGAAATAAATGTGCAGATAACCTAAAGTCTGTGCTTCATTTCCTTAATGCTCCGTGCTCTTAGATTAAAGGTGAAAGAATGTGCCAGGCGGTGGTGGCACATGCCTTTAATCCCAGCACTCGGGAGGCAGAGGCAGGTGGATCTCTGTGAGTTCGAGGCCAGCCTGGGCTACCAAGTGAGTCCCAGGAAAGGCACAAAGCTACACAGAGAAACCCTGTCTCGAAAAACCAAAAAAAAAAAAAAAAAAAAAAAAAAAAGGTGAAAGAATGGATTGGTATGATGTTAAAAAAAGAGGGTGGGGGTAGTTTGGGGAGATAAATTATTTTGAGGCTGCACATAAAGTATTGGCACAGAGGTCATTGTTAGTTTTGCATAATTAAATAGAAACCTACCATTGAGCTGAGATAATATGAAATATGCCTTGAAGGCAATTTCCCATAATCAAAGGCTCTGAGAAACAAAAAGCTAAATTTATTTGAAAGAAGACTACCCAACAGAACTACTCAATTGTTTCGAGGCTTCATTGTAAAAAAGTAGACAATAGGGAGTGATTTAACTGGGTCATTCACCATAATTCATTGAGTCTACTGAAGCTGTGGCCCAGATAATCTTGACCTTGCAGTATTACTTGGTATCATCCATTGCTGATAGTTTTGCAGGTATATATGTTTAAAGGTCATGGATATTTATACCAAGGTCCAGAAATACCTGAAGCTAGGTAGTGTATAACAGGTTGGATAACCTAAATGGAGCTCCTGAGTTGGCTGTTCATGAAAATGTGAAGATAATACCAAGATGCTGGAGTTGTCAAGAAACTAGGACATCTGCTGAAGAACACTGAAGGGCTTAAGTGGAGCTGACTTATGGGAGCATGCCTGAATGCTGCAGGCAGGAGACCTAAGGAACAGGTCTACATGAGAGCCTCCTTAGTTTCAGTAGGAACGCCCACGGCAGACATGGAGCTTCAGAATTTGGTGGTGTCCTTGCAGTGCTTAATTCTTGATTTGGCCAAACATTCCATGTTATTTTTCTGTACTTTCCCTTTGATATGGGGATATTTATACTATGCCAATTCATTATAAACTAGAGCTAAGAGATTTGCCTTCTTGCTTTTTCTTTATTTGATAGTTACAGCTAAAAGATTGCCATGAGAGTAGGAAGTATGTGTGTGTGTGTGTGTGTGTGTGTGTGTGTGTGTGTGTGTGTGTGTGCATGTGTGTGCAGTGTGCAGTTTAGGAGAAGTTATGCTACTTAGGGAGATAATACTCCTCCCAAGAATCGTAGACTGTCTAACAGGAACCCAATGTCAAGCATGAAAAACATACCACCCAGTTGTTGGTGATAAGGGTAAAAGGTATCTCCAAAACAATATAAGATATTGCTATTGTCCTTGGTTGCCTCCCAGAACTTGAAGTTAATTAAGTCCCTATTTCTGAAGATATCATTTACTTCAGAACCAGGACTTGAAGGAAATTAGCTGAGATTCTCCTGGAAATCACCTCTCTGAGAGCTAGTTCTCACCATATGTGAATGTATGATGCAGGCTACCAAAGCAATAAAGGCAATCAATCGACCTACCCAGATAAAGTATATGAACCACAACAACAGCTAGCCCAGTGAGGTAGTCCCAATGGGGCAATAGTGGCAAAAAATCTTGGGAGTAACCAACAATTGTGAAAGGGAACATTAGGAGCTCTCAATAGGCAGAAATTCATGCTTGGTACTATAAACCTCACCCACTACCCATGGCTGGTAAGACCATAGATATACAAACATTTTTTAGCATTAAAAAACACAAGTGTACTAAGATAACTAAAGAAAAAAAAACACAGCTTTCAATGAAATGTAGAAATTTAGGATAAATGATAGAATAAAAGCTTCTAAAAATTTGGAAGTATCTACTGCGACATCATAGCTATTCATACTATATTAGTAAACTTCTATTCCTTTTTCTCAATACTAACGTGGAATTATAAATGAACAATTTTGAACATCACAGATATGAAATTGACACTCTAGCAAACCTTAACATACACAGGATAGATTTCATCTGACGCTTCTCCAAAGCCCCACCATCAAATAAATGCCATGGTTAAACCTGTCTTCTAATGTTCCTGAAATTCCAAAGGAGTTTTCTTGAATTGGCCAGGCTCACAGTTCCCTGGCTGCAAGCAATCCTCACCCTGAGGCATTTGTCAAAATCAATCAGCAGAAAGAGTGTACAATTGCAGCTGCTCAAAAGTATAGCAGCATGAGCAAAAAAGAGAACCAAAATCATGAAAGGAAAGAAGTCCTCAGAAGGCTTTTAACACCTTTGACTTCCTTCTGGTGCTCCAGGAAATCATGGATGTTAAACAATGATTTGCATGATCATGAAAATGCAAAAACTGCACCTTGTTCTCTGTACTTCAATTTGAGGGTTGATACAAAGAGAAAGGAAGTCTGATAAAGAGTTTATATTAATTGGCAACCTTTCAAACTGTCTGCAAACATACACTGATTTCTTAAAGTATACTGTAAAATTGACTTAACTGATAATGGATATTGAGGAAAATCTCTAAGTATTAATTGATTGCTAAAATTGAAGTTTGGAAGCTGCGCCCACTAATTCTCACCACCATGACTGCATAAACATAACTAAGCAACAGACATGCCAAAGTGGGTTGGGAAAAGACCATGAGTCCTTAACATACACAAAGAACAACAGGCATCTAAGGAATGGTAAGGGTGGCAGAAATGGTCTTACTCCAGGAAGTACAATTGGATATGCAGTACTAAATGGTCAGCCCTGAAAACATATATGTACAAGTAATATTAAATAGACTAAGTTAAAGTTAGGAATATAATAACAATTAATGAAACAAGAGGCCATGAATTTGAAAATGAGTGAGGGTGGTTATATGGAGGAAAGGGATGGAGGAAATGATGTAATTATCTTATACTCTCAAAAATAAAAGAAATAATTTTTAAAAAATTTAAATAAATTATTATTATTTTTAAATCACCCAATGTTTTAACTGCTATTGAATAAACTAGATTTCCCTTACTTAGGAATTTAGAGTACATATGTTTGATTATATTTTTAAATGACATGTTTCTGTATAAATATATTTATTGAGAAAAAAATTTTTGGCTCATTTCCTTGAATAAAATAAGTATTAGATACCATATGGTGCTCATACAATGATGTGAATAGGTCCTTGTTATGAGCTCTTTCTCTTCTCTCTGCAAGTCTCATTGAGCTACAGGTTGCTCCTCAATGTAAGTGTGACTTGTGTATCATAAGGTAGTCGGCTATTCCTGACACCCTTCTAAACCTGGACGATCTCTACACATTTGCCTGTTGTCAGAGAAGCCCTTTTCTCGGCTATAAAAATAATCTTTCTTGATAGTGCATCCAGGATTTGTCAGTTTTCTTTCTCGTTCTGCTTATAAATATGTCTTAATTTTTATTAAAACTACCTGTTAGGATCTTGTAGTTTACCTGTAAAAATCAAAACTCTGAATATAAAAGAAAAAAATGAGAGAAAATAAATGCTATTTAAGCCAAATCACTGTAGGCAAATGATTAACTATGATGATTAGTAATGACTATTTTTCAAAGTTCCTAGTTTATAACCATTTAATCAATAACTGACCTTTTCAATACCTTTTTATCTATGCTTTATTTAAATTAACTGGAGAAATCATTCTTTTTTTTTAGAAAAAAAGTTAAAACTGAATTCTTACATGTGAAACACTTGATATGGTACTAGTATTTCCTCATAAAAACATAAACAATTTTATAGACAAAATGTAAAAAAATAATCCTTTTTTACTTTGAAAGAAGGTATGTCTGATATTTTTAACTTTTCTTCTTACAGGTATAAAATAAAGTGAATCAAATTAAATGTAAATATCAAAGATGCTACTCAAAATTTTCCTGAACCATTTTTAGAAACTGAATTCATATATACCTTATGTTAAAAAAAAGTTACAAGCCTAGTTAAAGAACCCTGGGGAATGACATAAGTATATTTCAGAACTTTGGGGCAGCTAACACATTTGAGTATTCAGGTATTGATATTACCAAGATAAACTCCATGTGGCTGCCAGTCCCCATCCCTATCCATGAGCTTCTGCTTTGCAAAGTGTGATTTTGCTTGTTGAGAGAGACTGAACACTAATGCAGTCCTAACCACTCCTGATGAGATAGTGACGGATATGCCACATTTAAGACAATGGTAAATAGCTGCAGCTTCTGACTTCTGAGAAAAACTTCCAGGTGCTTTATAAGAACTCACAATAAAGTAATATTAATCAAACTTCCAGACAAAGCAGTGCAAATACACGATTTTCTTCAGGCTTAAAGGCAAAGAGTTTGGGGGCTGGAGAGTTGGCTCAGCAGTTAAGAGCACAAATTGCTCTTAACCTGAGGGCCAAAGTCTGAGTCCCACTGTAGATGTAACCAACCATCTTATTAAATAAGAAACACAGAACCAATGCAAAGAAGAAAGCCAAGAGGTCAGAGCTAAGAGCTAAAACCTTACCCTTCCTCCTGTGGTGGTCCTACCTCTCCGAAAGAGAGCTACTTCCTGTGTTAAAGTCTTTATATAGACTTTCTGTTCTGCCTTCTCATTGGTTGTAAACCCAACCACATGACCGCCTCGTCACTGCCTGTCTGTATAGACCTCCAGGTCTTCTATGGTTGGTATTGAGATTAAAGGCATGTGTATCCAATGCTGACTGTATCCCTGAACACACAGAGACTTACCTAGATCTGCCTAACAAATGCTGGGATTACAAGCGTATGCCACCACCGCCTGGCTTTCCTATGGCTTGCTAATAGCTCTGACCCCCCGGGCAACTTTATTTATTAACATACAAATAACATTTTAATACAAATAAAATACCACCATATCCCACATCGGGCAGCTTATATCCAACTGTAACTCTAGATCCAGATGATCTAGCACCTAGGCCTTTGTGGATGCCTGCGCTCACATGCACATGCACAGACAGACACATCTGCACAGGATTAAAAATGGAATGAATGTTTTTAAAAGGCAAGCACTTTCATGGGGTTAGTTTTATGTCTGAGTCAAGTACAGAAAACAAACAAACAAAATACATAGAAAGCCTAAGAAATATTTGATAGAAAATGTTTAATTATGCCTCTAAATAAGTCAGGGAGAGTTAGACATGCCAACACAGACCTGGACTCTCAAGATTCCAAAGAGGATGACAAGTTTGAGGCCAGTCTAGGAGACATGCAAGACCTTATTTAAAACCAAGGAAAGGAGTAAGAGAAGTGGAGAGGAGAGGACGGAAGGGAGGGGCAGAGCGAGGAGACTTATTTAAGTAAACGTCAATCATTTTTTGTGACATTTTCATACATTAGACTTTAGTATTATTATTTGAATGAACTTTTTAGTAATCTTTCATTTATTTATCAAGTGAGATGTGTGAAAGAATTAAAGAACGTAAAATACTAAAGTATTGTAATTACTTGTATGATTATTTCACTGAACAGAAACAAGCAATACTAAAACACTTGAGAATAAATTTCCACTTGAAATGCATCTTATAATATAATAGAATGATATTACTCTTATTTCTTCTACCTTAAGAATATATTGATATCTTGTCATTATTATATAACTTTATATTAGTTTTTACAATATTTCCTTGTATAGATACACAGAAATAATCAAATGTTAATGTTTTTAACTACTAAGGATTTCTCTGTTTTCACAAATATATACTCAAATATAATAAGCATCATTCTTAGACATATTTAAATATTGTTTTCATCTTAAAATTTTACTAGAAAGGCAAGTATGCTCAGACTCTTTAGCTTTGTGCTGTCATTCAAATGTAAAATACTCTGTCCCACAGAGTCAATGTGCTGAACACTTACTTCATCCTAAAGAGGTAGAACTACATTGAGAAGTGACAGAATCTATAGGATGGGGACCTGTTAGAGGAAGTGAACAACTGGTGGTATACTGTCAAGGTTTTACCTGGTCCCTTCTTACTTCTCTGCTTCCTATCCACCATGAAGTAAGCAGCCAGTGCTATACACTGGCCCTGGAAGGACCTCACCAAAGGCCTAGAATAAACAGAGGACAAAGGACTCACCCTTTGAAACTATAAGGACTATACAGAAAAGTAAATGTTTCTTCTCCTGATGCTAAATATGTTACAATGATACTAGCTATAGCTGACACTGTGAAGAAAGGAAACTAAAATGTTCATATATTTGAGAGTGGTGAAGAGATGCAGTGTTCACACTACCTGTAATGTTTTAGTTAAAAGTACAGGGCCAATCAGTATTTCAGAACATGGAAACTTTTCTATACTAAGTTAATCTAAAATTATAGAGGCTCATGTCTACAAACTGTTACAAGCCTCCAGTACCATCTTTTAGAAATTTACTCTTATATGAGGAAAGAAGGTGGGAAACAGTATGTGCTGAAAATAGATTCAGCAGCATGAAACTAACTTATCTGTGTTTTCTTCATTTTGCCTGATATAAAAACAGTTCTTTTAATCCTGGCTGAAATGATAATTTCTAATATTTATTAAGTAGTTTTCAGTTAGTTTTTCATTGGTCTCAAAAACTGTAAAAGTTGTTCAATCATAATTTTCTCAAAAATCTCTTTTAAGATCCCCTTTATATTTCTATTCTTATTTAATTTTATTGAAATGTGATTCTAGTAATTGATATTACTATCAATGAAAGTGTTTTCTAGTGGTTTCCATCATGATATAGTATTTAGTGTGCTCAACTTTCTTACTGAAATATAAATGCAATTATTCGCAGTTTAATCATAATTATTTCTTTAATTTTATGAGTTTGGGTATTTTGCTACAATGTATATCTATACCATGTACATACCCAGTGCCTATGGAGTCTAGAAGAGGCCATTGGATCCTCTGGAACTGGAGCTGCAGATGATTGTGAGGCAACAGGTTCATGCTAGTATTCCAACCTGGGTCCTTTGGAAGGACAGACAGTGCTCTTATCTGCTGAACCATTCCTTTAGTCCTTACATTTGTAAACAGTATTTTATATGTGAATATATTGATATCCCCTAGAATATTTTAATAACTTAACCATTAGCAAATTTATTTAAAATGTAAGTTTTATTTCATGGATGGAATCATTTTTTTTCTTTAAGCCCCAAGCAAACTTCAAAGCAATAATATTTTGAAATGGTTTAGCACTTCTAAGGATAAGCTTCTTAAAACCCTAACAAACAGCCATCCCACATTTCTGGATTCTGTGACTCTGAGTTCATCCTGAAATGTGTACAGCTTATCATTTCCAATTGAACATAACATTCCTTTACTGGGGACCATATGTTCAAGCTCTCAGATGTACATAGCTTGAACTTACATATTTCAAAGAGAACTGAAGAATATCACTTTATAATACTTTATAACTGTAATAAAACTTGAAACTTAAGTATCTACTTCTTTTAACATTTGAAGATCATTTTAGTAGAAGATTCAATTTCCAAAAGGCCAAACTGCTTAATTTTCATTATAAAGTTGACAAATTTGGAATTTAAAAAAATTAATAAGAAATTGTACTTAATTACATTTTGAAGAATATGTTCTTTTAAGTGGTTATATTAATATTAAATCAAGTATAAATTGTTGCATTATTTATTCATTTGATCCTTGCTATGTAAGTTCCTAAATACATGTAAACAAACTCACTTCAACTTTCAAAAGCTTGTATCCCTTAAGTACAATAATAAAAATAGGTTACAGGTTATTGTATAATGCTATAAAGTAGTGCACACTATAAAATATGGCATAAACATAATAAAAATAAAATATAATTTCACATGCAATTATATGTAATTGAATAATAATACACATTAAATACTTTGTTAGTAGGATACAATCACATATATGCCTAAAAATAGTAGATATATATAATTAGTAAGATTGGAAAATGACTTTGAAAAGAATTATATGGATAAAATGTGAGTGAACTGTCACTGAAATTAATATCCATATATATGACTCAGCTCTCTTACTGTGATGAATAACTGTGACAGCTGAAGCGGAGCATAGGTCTAGTTGGCTGACAGTATCAGTCCATGGTCCCTGGTTCCATTGTTTCTGGGATTGGGGAGAGGTGAGGTGAGGTCTAACATCATGTTGAAAGGACACAATACAGAAAGCTGCGCATTTTATGCAGGCAGAGAAGGGTAAAGTGACAGGAAGTGTATTTCATCATAACCCTAAAGGCACAGTTCCATGACTTGCTTCCTCCAACAAGGTCACACCTTCTAATTGTCCCAGCATTTCACAATGAGGTGATCAGCTGGTAACCCAGTCTTCAACACAGGATTTGACCATAACAGTTGTTAATAAAGAGGAGAAAATAAAGTTAGGAAATTAAATTAATATCCCACAGTAAATGAGAGGCAAAAAAATGTGTTCAGGTAAATATACATGAAAAAAATAAAAACTAAAGATGAAAAATAAGTAATACTCAAAAATTATCCTTCATAATTCATTTATCTAAGACCATGACAATTTCTGTACATAAAACACTTAACCTTTGAGGAGTTGGGCTTCATAGTGTTTCACGGTGGCATGAGGATCTGAGGTAAGTCTTTTTTATTCCTGACTCAGCTGGAGGTTATAAGAATAAGTTCATTTCTATGAAAACTAATAGAGATAAATGGTACACTTTTTGCAAAAAGAAAAATTATAAAACATGATTTTGATTTTAATCACCTTATAATTCCTTGAATCTATATTAAGTGTGTTGATTGATATCTCAATGTCTATGGTGTAATCTTTCATTAGAAACTATTCATTACCTTGTCATGATTTCCTGTCACTCACAGCAGTGATTCTGATGTTTCCTGTGTTTTCTCTCTGGTAGGGAGAGTATCAGCAATCATGTTGTCTTTTTCTAAGAATATTGGTATACTTTATCTCACATGTATTCTCCCTCTGTCTCTCTCTCTCTCTCTCTCTCTCTCTCTCTCTCTCTCTCTCTCTCTCACACACACACACACACACACACACACACACACACACACACACACTAAATTCTCGTTTCTCTTCATCCCTCCCTATTTGCTACATTATCTTTACTATTTTTAGCTAGTCTTCTGTGTGTTGTTCGGTTTTTGTCTCTCATTCACAGATAGAGGCAGCAACAGGCACTTCTTGTATGTCACTTAATAGACCTTGAGCAGGAGAGCATATTGTTTTCTCAAAGTCATGATCCCTGCTCTTCTCTCCAGCTGGGGGATTTTATTTACTGTCCAATGGAGTCTGTCCCTGATTTCCTCTGTATTTCACTAGTAAAAACTGATCAGTTATTTTTCTTCTTGATGAATGTTGAAAATACTTTTAAAAAGTGTAGTGATACTTTCCATGGTATCTTTATTCACTAAGAACAGGCATACTGAAAGTTTGGAAGTTGCAATGCATTTGCCTCACCATCACCATCTAAAAATAAGCAGGCTGGTACAAGCTAGAACTTGTTCCCAAAACATGCCAAACTCTTGGTAAATTAATTGTATCTGTGTTAGAGTTAAACCCTTTCCTTCCTATTTAGACAAAATGGGAGAAATGTTGTGGAATAATCTTTTTGTACACTGTGAAGATGTGTCATTCTGATTGTTTTAATAGAAAGCTGAACAGTCAATAGATAGGCAAGGTTTTCAGGAACAGAGGACACTAGGATGAAGAAGCACCAGTCACAAGTAGACATGGAGGAGATGAGGTAACAAGCCTTGAGCCACATGGCAACATGTAAATCAATAGAAATGGGTTGATCAAGTTCAAAGAGGTAGTTTAAAGAAAACCCAAGCTATCAGCCAAACTTTCAGAACTAATAATAAGTCTCCATGTAATTTTTTGTGAGTTGGTAGCCTAAAGAAAAATCTGATTACAAAGAATTATTTGTTTAGTTTAAAATACTATAATACAAACTCTGTATTGTCAGGATGGTTATAACCATGTTGGCAGATGCTGCCAAAATTTCCCAATATTCATACTTCCTGATGTTCTTTCACTTTGTGGACCCTCCCTGTCCTCAATAGTGACTGTAGAGGGAACCTAAGAATGACTTCTCACCTTACGGATGTGGAAGATTGAGGGGAGATACTAATAAGGTATATGCCATGAAATTATATTCCATTGTAATATATTTTCCAAGGGGACACTCTTCCTTACTAACTTCAAAGATGAAACTGGACTGACCATTCATAGCAAAAAGATTTTCTATAGGAAATTGTACAGATATCTAAAGATTATCACAGAATGACACAAAGATTTTCTATAGCCAACAAACATGAATGAAAATTTGTTCTTAGCAAGAACAGTTATTTTTATCTTTTTGTAGTTTTTGTTTGCTTTTTTGTTTTCAGGTTAAAATATAAAGTAATGGGATTTATTCTGCCATTTTCACACATATTTGTTCTTATTTATCCTTCTGCCCTGAACCTCTCTCCTGACACCTGTCTAGCATTTTGATTCCCAGATAGTTTCCCTTCAGCTTTCATGTCAAATATGTTTTATAACTTATCCTGCTTACGATCTCCTCTTCCCACTTTATGCTTCCTTTTCTACCTTCATAGTCTTCACATACACACATGTGCATGTATACAAGTAAATCTGGGTTCTATATATGAGAGAGAATTGACATTTGTCATTGTATATTTGGCTTACTTTATTTGATGAAGACTTCCATTTCTATTCACTTTTCTTCAAATTCTGTAATTTCAGTTCTTGTTATAGCTGAATAAAATTTTATTGTGTATATATACCAAATTTTCTTTATCAGTTCACCTGTTGATGATGATCCAGGCTGGGTCAATTTCCTTGAATTGTGAATAGTGAAGAAATGAAGGTATATGTGAAAGTATTTCTGAGATAAGACATTGTTTGCGTGCATACCCAAAACAATATAACTGGGTATTAAAGTTGTTCAATTTAAGTTTCTTGAAGAACTTTCTCACTGATTTTTTAGTAGATACATGAATGGTCTCAGTGAAGATTTGAATTATCCATGTCAAAAGCATGCCTTGTTTGATACTGAAGCAAAGGAAGTTTTATGCTAGTCTAGAGCTAGAATTATGTTCCATCAAACTTCAATATAATATATATGACTGATGGCAGTACTTCATAATGTATAAAATTAATAACTGATATAAATAGCAAAGACTAGTATCTTATTTTCCAAGCTTTAATTTTTGAAGGTACAAAAAAATTAAAGGAAAGCTAGTATTCCTATCTTGTATTTACAAGTAATACTCACAGTAAATAAAAGTTGCTCTTAGACTTTCAAACAGTAACTAATGTGAATAGGAAAAGCAAATAGAAATGGTCTTGAGAAGTGGAAGCACATGAAACTTGATTATGCTAAGATTAAATAAAAACAATCCATTAAAACTAAAATTTATATTTATACAAGGAAAAAGGAATAACCTGAGAAAAAGGAGAGACTACAAGTAATCAGATGATACAATGGTGACTTATAGTGAATCAGAAGAAAAATT
The DNA here is from genome assembly GCF_007827085.1 of Peromyscus californicus insignis. NCBI lineage: Eukaryota > Metazoa > Chordata > Mammalia > Rodentia > Cricetidae > Peromyscus > Peromyscus californicus. The sequence goes on along the minus strand of NW_026294447.1, from coordinate 30,872,658 downwards.
TTAATTATAATTGGATTACGTGTGCATTATGTCTCAGCTAGACACATGAAGAATAAGTAATAAAGGGAAGAGTCAAATAAGGTGAGTACGTTAATCTAATAGTTTTTAATGGAGTTATGAGAATGGAGTTGAAATTAATATTTTTAGAGAAAAACCTGGGCTAGACACTATCAGTTTTTGTAAGAATTTTCCTAAGCATATCTATGCATCCAATGAAGATATAAACCAAAGGAAGCCTGTTTGTACAGGAAAATTAATTAGATTCAAAGAGAGTGTGAAAGATAGACAAATCTAGTTCAAAATTTGAAAAAATATTCTTAATTATGTGATTCTTAATTTTGTAAGTGAAAACGCACAAATGTAAAAGGAGAGTGATGAATTAACTTTAATCTTCCTTTGCTATAGCACTCAAGTCTTTGAAGACAATAAGCCTTCAAGAAGTACAGTATATTTAGAATGAGGGAAAAAGAGGGACATACGCCAAAGAGTTTATCAAAAATTTTCCTAGTTTATGTACACTTTTGCCCAGCATTTTCAATATGATTAGGTTTTGAGAAAGGGAAAATCACAACATGGGAAAAAAAATCATTTGACAATGCTAAATCCACACAAAATGCAAAAAAAAAAAGAGAATATTTTAAAATAAAAATAGAAAAGTACAGGATTTTGAACTTTTATACTGTTGAATTTGTTTCAGGTATTTGAGGGATGTTATTGAAGCTTTGACTCTTTATTTCAGACAGATTATTATGTTGAAACTAAAATTATGAAATTAAAATAGACCATAGCACTTTTCATTAGCTTATGTGAAATATCTCCATTTATATGAAAGAAAACAAATTATCCCTGTCTGAGTTGAGAAAGGCAACTCAATAATATATATAGGATTACATTGTAGGAAGTGATGTTATTAGTTATTATCAAATTGGTTTTGAACTAGATTTAAAAATGGAACACAAAATATAATGGTATATAACTACGTGTTTGCAGATTGCATAAAAGATATACAGCTCTGAACTCTGAGCAGACATGTATCAAATTTTTCTCTTCCCTGCCAGCCAGCTCCCGAATCACAGCATGGAAACTTATTATTAATTATGAAAGCTCATCCAATATCTTAGGTTTGTTTTAACTAGCTCCTATACCTTAAAATAACCCATATCTATTAATATACTTTCTGTGTAATGGCTTTATTACCTTTACTCTGTACTGCCCATGCTGCTTTCCTGTTTCCTCCATGTCTGGCTAGCAACTTTACCTTCTTCTTCTCAGCATTCTCTCTGCCTCCACAATCCTGTTTTTCTATTGGCCGTTTAGCTTTTTTATTAAACCAATCAGAGTGACAATCTTCACAGTGTACAAAAAGATTATTCTACAACATCTCCCCTTTTTGTCTAAACAAAAAGTAAAAATTTTAATTCTAATATAATACAACTATAAACAATAAAAACAATTATCAGGCAAGAAATATATTTACAATGTCCAGTCCATTTGTATTTGGCATATTTGGACAAAATACTCCATTATTTATTCTGTCTTGTTTAGTCCAAAGCTCTGTACCTAATTTACCTTCTGTCATAAATAAGGAATACTGTAACTATAACTATCTATTCTTTAGCTCCATCAAAGACCCCAGAAGGATATATCCTGAGGTCTATTACCTGAGAAAACAGGAAGTGTAATGCAAACCACTTCCAAAACAACAGATATTTGGCTGCCTGGAAAGTCATCCAAGGTTCCTCTGTAATTTTGGACCATCCATCTTCAGCCTACAGGCCTATAATATCTGGCAGACATTTCTATGCAGGAGGGATTTTGAGGAACTGTCCTGCCTTGTTTTGACAAACTTCAGCAGACACTTTCCTATATGTCTTGTAGAACATCTGGCAGACATTTCTATGAGGCAGAAATCATTAAGGACTGCCCTGCTTTATCTTGGCAAAGATCAACACTCTTTTCCTTTGTGTCTTTCTTGTCTAGTTTGTATAGCATATGGTCAGCAGTCAAGACAAGAGCAGATCCTTGTCCAAATAGCTAGTGTTGCTACATTGAAAGCAAACTCTATATGGGGTTTCGTCAATGTCTATTATCTTTTCTGAAGTAAAATGGTGCTGCCAGGAACAGACATGTCTCATTGTCATAAAAGGCCCTTTATTAGCAAAACATTTTAAATGCTATCTTCTGTAGATCTTTGTAGTGTTGGAAGACCATCTATCTGTCTAAAATATGTCTTAGTTTGACCTTGAAAACATACCTAACATGATTACAAGTTTGATTGTTATAGGTAACTACTAATCTGTATTTATTTGTTATTTTCCTAAATAGTTTGCAATAATAACTTTCAAGGAATAGAAGTTTACATTACTTTTTTAAATGAGCTGCATAGGTATAATACTTTAAACAAGAGCAGAAATATATGTGCAGTATGTTATAATGAAAATAACCTTAAATTCGTATCAATATACAAAAATATATATCAATGGAATCATTGAAACAAGTGGTTGTTCAAACTTAGACTCAACAATCCACCCTTTTATCTCATCATTTTTATGCTATATCCCTCTTTTTTCCTCTTCAGAAAGAAGTCCCTGGACCTAATTATTGTCCTTTTGTTTTGTTTTTGACCATGACAAATAACAACTTATAACCAAACACTTAAATGATGATAAACATCTACAACACACTAAAAGACCAAAAACCACCCACTCTGTCTCTTGGGAATGTGGGTGCTGTGTTCTCTGGACTGCTTCCTATTGTCTGGGGATGCTGGAATATTTGGGGGACTCTTAGAAAATTAGGAAAATGGTCAAGCTTTGGCTAGAATAGTCAATGAGGCTGGATCATCCTAGTCAGCAGCCTTGAGGTTGTCTGGATGCAGAACTTTGAGGAAACTGCAACAGAGGTATTCTGAGAGGCTAGATCACCTGGACAACCCATTTTCATTAGTGTCTTGTCCCCTAGCCCCCAAAACACATAAACTTTCACACAAGCTATTGTTTGCTTATAAGCAGTCAAAATTTTTAAAGTCAACACAACAACTTACAGTATCTAGACTCCCTGTTTTGATGATATTTTATTTGTGCTGAAATGTGGTGATATTTTATTTGTACTTTAATAAATAGAACTTTTCTGGAGATCAGTGGAAATAACAAGTCATTTTAAGTAAACAAAGAAATTGAGCAATGGTAGCACATGCCCTTAATCCTATCACTTGGCAGGCAAGATCTCTGTGTGTTCAAGGCCATACTGAAAACAAAGCCAGGTGTGGTGGCACGTGCCTTAAATTCCAAAACTAGTAAATCATGGAGGTATGGGGGTCTGTATAGACAGATAGGAAGTAACAGAGCGGTGTAGGAAGAGGAAGTGATGTAGCTGAATGGAGAGTGCAAATCAGATGGCAGAACAGCAAGGCATATACAAGTGGGTAGACAGGAAGTAACTTGCATTTGGAAGCTGCAGAGTTGGTGAGGTAGGGTTGGCTAGTGGCTTTCCCTATTTCCTTGATATCTCTAAGGCTTTCACCCCTATATTTGGCTCCATGTTTTTTATTTAATAAGACCATTTAGAAATTCATCTACACCCCGTGTTATAATATTTCCCATATTTATGTGACTTATTCATTATTATTATTATTATTATTATTATTATTATTATTTATAGACTTTATTATTTTTAAATTATTTTTTGATAATCTACACTCTTTTCGTTTTTTTTTCTTAAGCATTTGCACAATGATAAACACATTGTAACCTGTTTAGAGGTTTTGTTTTTTTCTTCTGAAACTGCTTTACTGCATATCTGCAACTTTTTTCTCTCTACATGAGAAAAACCTAAAACAGTGTGCAGTTTAGATCATGGAGGACTGAAGGCTCAACCCTATAAGCTGCAGGCAGGACACATGTCTCTGTACCATGGCCTTTGTGAAAGACTATGGGATTAGGAAGCCACATTTGGCTCAATTCCTGTGTGTTTGGAACAGTTTTTTAAGCTCTCTTAGGTCTTATGTGGAAATACATGTCTGGATGTTGGGCATCATTTGTAATTAGATTTTTCTTTGGGTCTCTAGTTCACAGAAATTACATGGAGACTTATTATTAATTATGAGAGTTTGGCTTATTATTAATTATGAGAGGTTAGGCTTGTTTTTAACTAGCTTTAATAACTTAAAGTAACCCATTTCTCTTACTTTCATGCTGCCACATGGCTCATGCTTGTTACCTCATCTTCTACATGTCATGTTTCCTCTGTATCTCCTTGTGGCTCCACTCTTCCTCCCAGCATCCCCTATACATGAAAATCCTACCTATCTATTGGTTGTTTAGCTTTTTAGAAAACCAATCAGCATGACATACCTTCATCATGTATGAAATGATTATTCCACAACATTTCTTCCTTGAATTTTTATACATCTCATGACTCAATTGGTGATGATCAGAAATTCTCTTGGATTTAGAGAACTAAACAAAAAGACTCTGGATCACTCAATTCTCATTAAGAGATTTTAGATTCTGAAATAATTGCCAAGCTTCAACAACACAATTATTTTAATCTGTTAATGAATAAAACAAAACACAATTTAAAAAATGCAAGTTCTGATGAGTCTGTGTGAGAAACCTAAGTAAAAAACAGACTGTTAGATCTGCCAATCATTTGCCTAGGAATGTAGTATTATATACATCTCAAGTAAAACACGATATACCATAATATCTGTAATTTATGAAAAAGCAAAAATGCTGTCAGGGTACCCATGGCCACAATTTGGATGATAGTAAATGCTCAAAACATGTTTGTAACAATAAAGGTTCTAAAATGCAGAATTCACCTAATAAACAATATTAAAAGCAAAACCAGTTTTTGTTCTATCAAAAACAGTGAGGAACCTATAATCAGCATCTTCAGCACGAACACAAAGGAGGAAATAATCCCAAGATTCTGTAGAAACAAAGAAGTGGCCTTGATGACTATGCAAAGTTCATTTTCTATGAATATGTCACCATTAATTTCAGACATTTTTATTTATTTATTTTTTCGAGATAGGGTTTCTCTGTGTAGCTTTGTGCCTTTCCTGGATCTTGCTCTGTAGACCAGGCTGGCCTCAAACTCACAAAGATCCACCTGCCTCTGCCTCCCAAGTGCTGGGATTAAAGGCGTGAGCCTCCACTGCCTGGTCAGACATTTTTATAACTCTCATTTCCCGATGTCATCTAGTGGTTGGATGTCAGAACAATTAGTAAGACAGAGACTGCTTGGAAAAGTGAAGGTAAAAATATAGATAATGATAATGATTATATTTTACTGAACATTTGGAAAATGCAATTTTAATAAGTATATTGGTTTCAAGTTAGTGTATGGTAATAATACTATATAATGATATTAAATTGAATTTAATTTTCCTTATATTTAATAGCAGCAAAACCTTGGGGTATTAAGCAAGAAAATAGAGATTTTTTTTAAGACCAGATCAGTCTTCACATTGACCCCTATTCACTGTTTTATTATTAATTCTTAAACAATCTTTGGTTTTGGAAACTAGTCCTAGTAAGATTAAGAAGGTGTGGGGCAAACACATCCGTGTTTGTGAACACATACATCTTTTTGATATACTTTTCCTTGGATACAAAATCATGATATAGATAAAGTATTTACTGCTATCATGTTGCTAAATACACCTGTGATCATTTAATATTCTGATAATAATCAGAATAGAGTGTTTTATCGTGACTTAGCCTTAACTTTTTTATGTTCAGCCTATTTCATATTCCAATAATCACACTGGAAATCTCATGAATAGTAATGAAGTTGATCTCTCTAAATAATAATTTATTATCTGAAGTTACAGCAAAACTCTAAATAGGTTAAGTGACCTTATCCCATGCAGCTTAATACTAATATCAATGAACCCCCTAGAACAAAATGGAATCTTGTATTTATTGAATGGACTTGTGTTCCTTCCATTGATCAATCTATTTGTTCAATTCATAGAATAATCTTCTATACCTATCATCTGTGTGTAGCTGGAGAATTTTTCTCCAGTTCCCACCGCCAAGTCCCGCCAGTCCCGGGGCCCACTTATAAAATAAACACACAGAATCTTACATTATTTAAACTTCTTGGCCATTAGCTCAGGTCTATTATTGTCTAGCTCTCACTCTTATATTCAGTCCATTTCTATTAATCTTTACTTTGCCACGTGGCTCGTGGCTTACCAGTACTTTACATCTTCCTTGTCTTGGCGATGGCTCCAGTCGGTCTCCCTTTCCTTCCTCCTTCCTCAGTTCTCCTCTCTCCTTGTCCCGCCTATACTTCCTGCCTGATCACTGGCCAATCAGTGCTTTATTTATATAGAGCGATATCCACAGCATCTGTGAAAGTCTTTTTGTCAGTTTGTTTTAAAGGGAACGATGAGGTAGGATGTGATGTTCTGACCAAGTACATATTAGATAGTCAACCTAGCTAAACCATTTATTGCTTCAGTAAATTTTTTTGTAATAAGAATATTAAAAATATGCTTGGGTAGCAACGATTATACATATTTCTCTATCATTAGATGCGGTCATCACACATAGTACCATGTTACTACAACTTGCTTCTTTATCTGAATTTTTTTTGCATGTTGCTCCCTCTCTCCCTTCCCACATACCTTCCCTCCAGCTACAGATCCTGGTTTCCAAGTTTGCTCCTGTCTTTTTGAAATTCAGATTTTGTAATCTCCAATTCTAATTATAAGTTCACCCATCCACACATAAATCCATGCAATCACTTATATTATAATGTCCAGTTATATTATTGGAAACAATATACTTCCCTTATTGTCAATTTGATTCTAATATTTTGTTTTATGTGTACTTCAGAGAACATAGATAACAGTTACATTTATAATAGGTGTAGAAATAGATGATAACTAGATAGATAGACTTTTTATGGTTTTATAAGTTGATAGATATGTAGATGTCTCCCATGTTGCCACTACTCTAGAGGTCCTCGGATGTGGGAGAATGGGATCTATAAATGAGGCAGATTAAAGTCTCATGCAACAAGCAGTTTTATTTAGAGCATCAGACAATTTATTCTCTGAGAAATTAAGAAAGTTCATATGTCAAAATGGCAGCCTACAGAATGGGAAAAGATCTTCACCGACCCCATACCTGACAGAGGGCTGATCTCAAAAATATATTAAGAACTCAAGAAAATAGGAATCAAAATACCAAATAATCCAACTAAAAATGGGGTACAGATCTAGATAGATAATTGTCAACAGAAAAATCTCAAATATCTGAAAGGCATTTAAGGAATTGGTCAACAACTTAGTCATTGGGGAAAAGCAAATCAAAACAACCTTGAGATACTATCTTATAACTGTCAGAATGGCTAAGATAAAAAACACTGATGACAGTTTATGTTGAAGAGGATGTGGAATAAGAGGGGCACTCCTCCACTCTTGGTGGGAGTGCAAACTTGTACAGCCACTTTGGAAATCAGTATGGTGGTTTCTTAGAAAATTGGGAATCAATCTTCCTCAAGACCAGAGATATCATTCTTGGGAATATCCTCAAAGAATATTCAATCATACCACAAGGACACCTGCTTAACTATGTATAGAGCAGCATGAGTCATAATAATCAGAACTTGGAAACAACCTAGATGCTCCTCAACCATAGAATAGAGAAAGAAAATGTAATACATTTATACAATGGAGTATTACTCAGTGGTAAAAATAAAAATGACCTCATGAAATTTGAAGGAAAATGGATAGAACCAGAAAAAATCCTGAGTGATGTAACTGAGACCCAGAAAGACAAACAAGGTATGTCCTCCCTCATAAGTGGATAGTAGATGTAAAGCAAAAGATAACCAGACTACAATCCATAGACCCAAAGAAGCTAAATTTAGATTTATCATCACCCCATCTTTACTTAATACAAATATGAATAAGATATTACAAATTATTTGTAATTACCTTATAAATGATTACATAAATTAAACTTCTGCACAGATCAAGAAGTTTGAACAAGAACATTACTTGTTCAAAAATACTTTTCATAATCTTCTCTGCTTTCTCTAGGCCCTTACATATGCCCTAAATTCTGCCTCCCTCCCAGCACTGCCTCTTTGTTGTTATGCTTTTTCTCATTAGCTTTTATTAATTAATTAATTAATTTGTTTATTTTTGAAGGAAGAAAAAGTTGTTTATTTGGCTTAAAGATTACAGTCCATTATCAAGAGAAGCCTGGGCAGGAACTCAAGGCCCAAACCTGGAGACAGAAATTCAATGAATTAGAGGTCATGGAAGAGGAACACTTGCATGCTGACTTGCTTTCCATGGCTTGCTGAACTTGCTTTCTTTTACAACTCAGGACCATTTGTCCAAAGTGGAATGGGCCTTTCATACAACAATCGCTGATCAAGAAAACCTCACACAGACATCCTAAGTCTTCAATTGAGGGTGTTTCTTCCCAAACAACTCTGGTTTGAAATATATGCTGGTTCCATTTTCTATCTATTGTGAATAGAGTAATGGAAGCAAAAAAGGAAAGAAAGGAAGAAAGGAAGGAAGGAGAAAGAGAAAAACATAGATAAGGTATCTATGTGGCATGCTGAAATAGAGTCTTTTGTATAGCTTGATCGTATGATATTTCTATTTCTAGGTTTTTGAGAAACCCTCATGCTGACCTCCATAATGGCTGCTCCAGTTTACTTTTCCAGAAGAAGTGTGTAAATATTCCCATTTCCCCACATTTTCATTAGTATTTTTCTGTCATTTCACTTCATCTATTCTGCCTAGGATGAGACACAATCTCAAATCTGCATTAATTTACTTTTCCATGATGGCTAAGGGTGCTAAATGTTTTTTAGTATTAGCTGTTTGTATTTCTTCTTTTGACAGCTGCCTATTCAGTTCACTATCCCATGTACTGTTAGTATGACTTTCGCTGTGTGTTTAATTTTTAAGATTCATTTCTTTTACTTTTTATATGTTTGAGGTGAAGTGGGGCCATTCATGTCATGGTGTGTATGTGGAGGTCAGATGTGGTGATATTTTATTTGTGCTGAAATGTGATATTTTATTTGTATGTTAATAAATAAAGATTTCCTGGATATCAGATGTTATAATGAGCCAGGAACAGAAGTCAGGCAGTGGTAGCCCAAGCCCTCAATCCGATCACATGGCAGGCAGAGTCTCTGTGTGGTCAAGGACATAGCCAAGCGTGGTGACACAAGCCTTTTATCCCAGTACCAACCATAGAGACCTGGAGGTCTGTATAGACAGGCAGTGAGGGGGAAGTGATGTGGCTGAGCTTAGAGCCAATGAGAAGGCAGAACAGGAAGGCAACAAAAGCACAGGTTAGACAGGAAGAAGCTCTCTCTCTGAGGAAGCTATGCATGGTGGTAAGCTAAGGCTAATTAGTCATGGTTATTCACTATTTCTCTGATCTCTTTGGCTATTGCCCCTGTATTTGGCTCTGTGTTTCTTACTTAATAAGACTGTTTAGAAATTTGTCTACAGTCAGAGAATAACCTTTCGAAGTAAGCTTCCTCATTCTATCTTTATATGGGTTCTGGGTATCTAACTCAGGTCGTCTGGCTTAGCAATAAGCACCTTTATCCATAGAGCCATCTAACTGACCCTTATTTTTGTCATTTTAAAGTGTATTCAAGATATTAATATCCAATGTAATATATAGTTGGCAAAGATTGTTTCCCATTCTGTGGGCTGACTTTTTTTTTAATCTAGTGACTGTTTTCTTTGCATTGTAAAAGATTATTAAGTTTGTGTGATCCCATTTATCAATTATTATAATACTTCATTTGCTATTTGAGTCCTCTTCAGAAAATATTTGCTTATGCCTGTAGCTTGAAGTGTTTACTTTTGGCAGTTTAGACCGTTCAGGTCTTGCACATAGACTCTGATATTGTTGGTCTTAATGGTTTACTGCATATTTTGCCCCATCTCCTAAGTAGTTTAGAAGCTCTTCTGTGCCAGTGAGGAACATATCTTCTTCTTTTTTTCTAACAGGCCTTCCATATCACCTACAGCATCAAGAACACAGTTTCAAATAATTGCTGCATACATAGATTAAAGATATTTATGGAAATTACCTTTTATAACAATAAAAAGCAAAACGCCAACTGAATGTAATCTTAGTCTTGTGATCTAAAGCAACAGACTGAGTGCTTTTTAAATAATACATTTTAGTGTGGTGAGTGAGATTTTAGTGAGATTTGATGAATTATCTCCTTGAGTTTATGTTCTCACTATTGTTACAGGCATTGAAACACTCTGACATCCACAAATCCATCATGTCATTTTTCTGAATTTCTTCAGACATTTCACTTTAGATAATCTGCTTTTGTTAGGCAGAGAATCAACAAGAAGTCAAGCGATGACTAGGAAGACTATCTGGTATCTTTCTTTCTTTCTTTCTTTCTTTCTTTCTTTCTTTCTTTCTTTCCTTCTTTCTTTTTTCACACACTGATATATACATATATATATATATATATATATATATATATATATATATATCTCCATATTTTGGCATATATAGCTTTTTTCCAGTTTAATCAAAGCTTATTTCTTAATTTCAGATTTTATTGTATGGTCATTGCTAATATCTTAGAAAAATTGAATCCCAGAGCCCTCTCTTTCATCTTAGAGTAGGTTCCCTTGTAACAATTCTCAACCTCTATCTCCCCCTTTTCTTTATTTTTCACTCCTTCTTCATACATCTAGGTGTAAACACTTTTTAGGTCTGACTTTCTGTTCTCTTTGTTCTCTACCAGGTGGTAGTTTGGCACCCGTCTTTCCAACAAGCACCAGTAAAGTCTGTTCTGCTATATAATTCAGGCACAATTTAGGTCTAGAAGAACTTGTGTAATTTATGATGTTTCTTAAGTAGCAAGACCAGGTGCAAATCAAAGATCCTTGAGTCCTCAGAGCTCTTCAGTTTCAACTTGTTAGTGCTATTTCCTTCTTCATTATAGCTCACAGCACTCCTGTGAGAAAGCTGAATATAAGCAATAAGAGAACTATTTCCCAAGCAGAGGAGGTGAAGGAAAGGAGTTATTCAACCAGTGAGTGGAGAAACCACAGAGAATAAAATATTCAATCATCCAGACCAAACTGTCATAGCAGGCAAGAATGAGTTTTGATTAATGAGAAAACGGAATAAATTTTCTAGCAAGTGTCTCATTAATTTATACTAATTGAGGAATGAAAAAGACATTAAGAATGTTTAAAAATACAAAATGTCCAGAAGAAATTTCTGCTATATATAATTGATGGTTATTTAATGTATCTACATTTAATCAATATGGATTTTGATAGATTATTTTAACAGTGGTGATAAATAAATAGGTTTATAACTAATAAATAAGTGCTAAAGAAACTAATCTGTTCAATATTACCAAAGACATAGATAGTAACATGATATTTGAGTTAATGTAATTTATATAAATGCATGCATTAATGTATTCAGTTCATCAATGAATATAAAATTTACTTATGCATATGCATGCAATTAAGATTCAGTGAAAAAGATTCATGATGGCCTGAGATTTAAAGAGAAGTTGGACAGCAAAGGGATTTGCTGCTGAAGCTGCATGTACGATGTTCCTTCTGTAAAACAAATCACACAGAGACTCCATATTTTTCTTGCAGTGGTCAAATCATCCCTCATCAGAAATAGTTGTCATTCTTCCACGAGCTGCTCCCTGGCATCCTACTAAGCAGTCTCAGATCATTGTACTAAAGTTTATTATTGATTTAGAAATTCACAAATAAAAGTGCTAAATGATTGATTTTCACATGCAGAATAAAGTAAACACCTATGCAGAACATAAATGACCAATAGCACCTGATTGTCCTGTTCCTTCTTCAGCCTCATTAGATACAAGAGCATACCTTGTGTGTGTGTTTTATTATTAATATTATTATTATTATTATTATTATTACTATTATTAAGAGATTTTTCTATTCATTTTACATACCAACCACAGATTCCCCTCACCTCCCTCCTCCCACACCCCAGCATTCCCTGGCAACCCCACCCATTCCCACCTCCTCCAAGGCAAGATCTCCCATGGGGAGTCAGCAGAGCCTGGCACATTCAGGTGAGGCAGGTCCAGGTCCTTCCTCCCTGCACCAAGGATGTGTAAGGTGTCCCACCATAGGCACAAGCCTTCAAAAAGCCGGCTCATGAACTAGGGATGGGTCTCTACCTCACTGCCTGGGGGGCCCCTAAACAGTTCAATCTAAATGACTGTCTAGCCTATTCAAAGTGCCTAGTCCAGTACCATGCGGCTCCTCAGCTATTGGTCCACAGTTCATGCGTTTCCACTAGTTTGGCTGGCCATCTCTGTATATTTTCCCATCATGACCTCGATGTCCCTTGGTCATTGAATCCCTACTCTCTCTCATCAATTGGATTCCTGGACCTTAGACTACTAGCAATAGTCGAGAAGGTGTCTGAACTGGCCTGCTCTGGTGATCAGATGGTTGAGTACCCTAACTGTCATCATAGAGCCCTTATCCAGTGACTGAAAGAAGAGCATACCTTTAAGGGTAAATATCATTTCACTTTCCTGATTTCAAGAGTTACTCTACGTTATATACTCACATCTGAAGCTTTGGAGTTATGAACCACAGATAATATAATATTTAGAATTTGTCTTTCTGGGTCTGGGTTATCTCACTCAATACAATATTTTATACTTCAATCCACTTAGCTGCATAGTTCATTTTTCTTTACAACTGAATAGTATTCCATAGTGTATATGTACCCCATTTTAATTATCCATTTATCAGTAGAAGAGCATTTATTTTCATTTCTTAGCTATTGCAAACAAAATGGCAATGAACATGACTCACTAAGTATATCTACAACACACTCCAGCACCTGATGCTCAGGAGAACATTGTAGAAAAGATAGTAAGAGCCAGAGAATGATCAACCCTCTTGTGAGACTGTGTTTCCTAGAAATGACAGAGAAGCTTTACCCATGATAACTCAAGGATATGGTTGCTGAGGCATGACTTTGGTAAGGATAGCACTAATAGACATCATGGTGTAGAAGACAGAAACTTCTTTTGGTCCTGCCCCTAGACAAAGAAATATAGGAAAATCATAGATGTAGAGATGGAGAAGAGAATGACCCTTCTAATTTGGTATCCAATGACAAGTGGTCAACCCTAAAATCACATAATCATGTACATGTAAGCAACACTAAATGGACTCAGTATGTTTTATAATACATAATGTATATTATAATATAATATAAATACAATGTATATTATAAGTATATATATAATATATGTACACATATATTATTTGTGTGTGTTAGTATGTGTGTGTGTGTGTGTGTCTGTGTGTGTGTGTGTGTGTGTGAGTGTGTTTGTTTAAGAGTAAAAGGAGGCCAGGGATTTGAGGTGGATTAAAGGATGGGGGACATGGGAGGAGTTGGAGAAAGGAAAGTGAATGAAGGGAAATGAAGTAATTATATTATAATTGAATTTAAAAAAGAATCCAGACACACTCCTTTAAAAAGCTTGTATATATTTTAGAGTCACACATTTTGCTTGTTGAAAAGTAATACAAAACATGATCTTATAACACAAACCTGTGATCCTAGATGTGAATGAACAGAGTATCTTAATTGGTATACACAAATTTAAACTAAGAAAAAAATAGCATTGAGAAACTATACGCATCATAGAAATAAATCAGTCTAATGACATGTAGATTCTAATTTTTGTTGTGAAACAAAAGACAGAAAGTAATGACTAGTTGAAGATTAGAAATGGAAGACTCAAACTCTAGGGCAAAGACCTGACTTCTGAAAGACATGGAATGAAATTTTGAAGACTTGAATAGCAGAAACAAATTCCTGAACTAGAATAAAGGTGTAGAATGAGAGAAGAAATGGGTTTGACTATATAATTCATGGTGAGCAGATCGATTTTCATTTTTTTTTGGTCATTCTTTATGATTTAAGGGACCTTTAAAGTAAGTCAGGGGCAGAGTTCTACAGCTTTGAACTTTCAAATTTTACATGTTCTACACCAATCACTATCTAGTGTATTTCAGAGTGTAGGCTGCAACTGCAGGCTTGTGAAAGAAAACACTAAATCTGGGTTTCACTCATCTTATATTCCACACACCAAAGTGCTGAAATCATAAATTTTATTATTAATAAATTTTATTCCATCCAATCCAGTCAAACCATGGATAAACTTTTTGAGACTATGTATCTTAATATAAACAGTATGCAGATGGCACATGGTTTCATTTATTTTATGTAAGTTATTGAAGGCAAAGGAAAATGTGTTTGAATACAAGGACACAGATGTGGAAGATACACCTCTTGTTCTCAAAGCAGGCAGCATTATCTACTGAAAACTTTGTATCACTTTGTAAGTGTTGTCTTTCCAATGTAAGATGACAATAAATAATAAGTCTTAGATGTCAAAAAGTTTTTCAAATTTAAATTCTATCATTTTCATAAAAAATCTTGTCATAATTTTTCTTTATATTATCATTAAGAGATTTTCTATTCATTTTTCATACCAACCACAGATTCCCCTGTCCTCAATCCTCCCACCCCCCATTCCCACCTCCTCCAAGGCAAGGTCTCCCATGGGGAGTCAGCAGAACCTGGTACATTCAGTTGAGGCAGGTCCAAGCCCCTCCTCCCTGCACCAAGGATGCACAAAGTGTCTCACCATAGTGTTTTTAATCATTGGAATTCAGTAGAGCAATGAAAGAGGTAAATTTATTTCTTACTTTCATTAGATAAATGAAAATTTTTAAACAATGTGGTAAGTACTTTCACAAGCACATGGAGAAAATAAAGTTATGACACTGCAGCTTCTAGAGCATTGCATTCACAGGTGTTTAAAAACTCCATCAGCAACCTCTCAGATAAAAAGGAGATACAAAGCCTGTTGACAAAATTGGTATTTTAATCCAAAAGTTCTCATTCTTATATTTGCTGTACTAATTCTTGCATTGGCCTGAGAAACTCATAAGATTGATATTACTTATTTAATTTTGTTATTTTAAGTGTAACCTGTATGTTTAAAAATGTATCAAGCAATATAGGGAAATATTTAAATATCTTACAAGAATAAATATCATGTAAAATTTGTTCATTTCTGAAGGTTTCATACACTCATACACTAGAATTTCACATGGAGAACTCATAAATTAGTTTCAATTCATATGTTATGGCTCTTATGTCACTTACACATAAACTTTAAGAAAACTCAGTCAAGAACTGATATCTCAATATGCTATTTCAAGTTTGTACTTATTTTTGTAATGTCTTCCATTTCAGAGATGTTAAGTTTGGAATGAATTCCACAATCTTCTTTGCTCTCAGTAAATGTTTATTCAGTATGTTCTATATCCCAGATACTATATTAAATGAAACAAGAAAAACATCTCTTTTCATAATAGTTGTGTTACAAAATGGAAATAAATAAAAATTAACTCAAACATAAATTTACCAGAATGTTCACTTTATGTGAAATTAGAGATGTTGCATAATATTAAATTTGAAGCTGTACTTTAGTGTAAAGAATTTATTGATCATACATATGCTGCAGTCTTGCCCAACAAAAACTAATCAAGCTCTGACCAACCAAATACATGGCACTCTCTACTAAACTCATGTATACGATCTTAGGAAGGAACAGAATATATTAAACCTTTTGTCTTTTAATTACTTGGCAACTATTTCAAAAGTAAAGCATAGATGCTGTTGTTATATATGTGTATCCAAATGAATTTTAAGTGTATGATGAGTTTTGTGGTATTAAAAAGTCATAAGAATTTACCCATTTCCTTTCAGCTGAACAGAAAATGTTTTTGTAGCAGTATTCCATCATGACTTCTTGCTCCCCCTTTGCTTTCCATGGTGGAAATGTATTCCATGGAATCTTGTTTATAACACTTATTTATAAATGTTTCTTCGATATTATTAATAAAAACAAAGTTGTATGTTTTCCTTACAAAATTCCATGAAGCATGGAGATTATCAAACTTTCCATGCCGTCTTTGGGGTACAGGAAGATAGAAATTCTAGTCAAGAACTAAAAAAAGCTAATACCTAAAGCTGCCTACACGGCTCTGTATAAGGAAGAAATGATAGGAAACAAATTGGTGTTTTACCTGTAAGTAACAATGTTGTTTTTGGGTCATTGAGAGGGGATTCCTACTCCTGGGTCCCTAGGAGCCCTGCCAGATAAAAGGGGCTTTAGTGGAACGTGGAAAGCCAAAATATAGTCAGAGATCTAGATGGTATATCTATAAGTAATAGCTAGAGAGACCTATTAAAGAGATCTTTAGCCGGGCGGTGGTGGCACACGCCTTTAATCCCAGCACTCGGGAGGCAGAGGCAGGCGGATCTCTGTGAGTTCGAGGCCAGCCTGGGCTACCAAGTGAGTTCCAGGAAAAGGCGCAAAGCTACACAGAGAAACCCTGTCTCGAAAAAACCAAAAACAAAAAAAAAACAAAAAAGAGATCTTTTAATTATGAAAACTCACATTAGATTTAGTTTCCTTGAATATCACTCTATTTTGTAACAGGAAGAATAGGATGTTGGTGTGTGAATTAAAGTCAAATATGAAAAAATGTAATGCAAACCTTTGAACTATTTCCTAATTATGTGCCTGGAAAGCAGAATCTGAGGAATTTACAGGTGTACCTCAAGAGAGATTATACTCCTGTGTCTGCTCAGACTAGTAGTGACTTAAATAACCTCATTACTTACAATCAGAGTAGAAGCCCCCTGCCCTTGCTTCTTCATAAGGTGCAGCCAGGTACTCAGTTACTAGATCAAGGATATGGATGTATGAAATAACATAGGAGTCAACTGTGTGAATCCAGAATCAAGACCACATAAAATCAGTTTTTGGTAGCTATAAGAGTTAATGTTCATACAAAAATACTAATTTGGCATTGGAGAGATGGTTCTACAATTAAGAGCACTGGCTGCTCTTCCAGAGGACCTGTGTACAATTTCCAGTGTCCACACGACAGCTCCATCTGTCAGTAAATTGAATTCCAAAGTACCTGCCACCATCACACAGACACATGTGCAGATAAAACAGAAATGCACATAAAATTTTAAAAGGAGGGAGGACAGGGGATTCTGTGGCTGATATGTAAAATTAAATTAATTATAAGATTTTTAAAAAATCCCAAAGCAAAAAAAATAAAAAATAAAAGCCCAACTTATTTTTAAATGCAAAAATAAGTCAGCAATTGAAGTCACAAATCTAAATTTTAGTATTTTAAAATATTTTTATATAACTTGGTACATATTTGTTAGCATTCTAATTGGGACCAGCCAAGCTACTAATGAATGTCTAATCTGAGCCAATAATAAACAAATGAGCATGAAAAACATCAAAAAATTTTTTAAAAATTTATTTAATAAATAGGAAATAATTAAAAAAACATAAAATGAATATTTTATTTAATAAATAGGAAATGTTTTTACATTAGGACTAATTATGAATAACTTCATTAAAATTATATATATATATATATATATATATATATATATATATATATATATATATATAACATTTTCACTAACTTAGAATGAATCTACTATGACTTTGACTAGAAGATTAAATAATCTGGGGCAGATTCAGAAACTGAGTTTTGTGGTCTTAATCATCATCTTCCTAGAGGCACGTTTATATTCACTTCAATTTTCAAGCAGTCAACAATCCCGTAATTAAAGGCATTCTAATGTAATGAATATGTCGATGTATTGAGTTAGTAGGTGAGCTTTGTTTTCACCCTGTGAAAATATTCCGTATTTCACAAAACCTGTATATATTTAGTTTTTCTTAAACCTTACTCTTTCTGTAATGGAGAAATGAGGATGTTGGTTTGTACTCAAGAAATGCACTGAAAATCATTTATATACATCCATAGTGTTCAGCATTAAAAAAAGATTGACTTTTTCCTTCTCTTTTTCTTCTTTCTCTCTTAAAATTTATTTTATTTTATTTTGGGCAGGGGGAGGTTGCAAGGGCAGAGGTGGATTCCTAGGGACAGGGAAATGATTGGGATGGAGATGCATGATGTGAAAAACACAAAGAATAAATAAAAAGGGGAAAACATACATAAACAGTATAAAGGATTATAAATAATTATACGATTTGACACAGTGAATTTTAGCTCCAGTATATTTTGGTAGGCTTATACATCAATCAGAAAGCAATCATACCAAGTATGTTGACTATTCCATTGACTTTATGACCTTACATTCAAAAAATTTAGACAAAGGAAATAATAAACCAACAGATTTATTTTATGTTTTATTAATAGTGTAAAAATTGGTGGTATCTGATGCTATTTTAATTCTTCTCACCCTAGCCATTAAGAAAAAGTCACTGGCATCCTCTGCATGCAGCATGCTTAGTAAAGAATGTTCAGTGGTAACCAAACAGAAATAAACATTGCTTAAACTGAATGCATGGTTCAGAAATGAGTCAGACATTTAAATATCACTATAACGGTGAATATTAAATGTTATAATATAAATCAGTGTACTGTAAAGTATACGATAACGTGAAAATATAAATACTTAAACTCCTGCAAATATTGAAAATATATGTTATATACATGAAAGGTTTCTTAAAAGATTTAACATCATTAGGTAATACTAAAATACGCTACTGCAGCTTGAATGAAAGAGTTTCAGAAATTTACTAACGTGTGTGTCTCTGTGTGTTTGTGTGCATTAAGGGTATTTACGGACGTCTAGATTAGAATCAAAGTGATATAACTTTAAGTCCTTTTCTCTATATGTGGTTGAGAATGTGCTGGAAAGAAGTTAAGATTCATCACTAAAATACTTTTTTTAGTACTGAGGAATGAGAATTCACAAAAAATGCATGAAACTAACTATTGCAAATATTATATTTCCAATTTTTAGACAAATCCTGCTGTAAAATATTACTGTCTTTATAACATCTTTTGTACTTCCTAGGATAGTACCCTTGCAACTTTTTACTCTGGCAGAACTTCAACAGTACATAACCCAGAGAGTCTTTTTATAATAATAAAGTTGAAAAGGACTGAGAAGTATATATATAAAAACAGCAGAGGATAAATGCTATGCATCATCTAGAAATGACAAAAAAAGCAGCAAGATGAGTTATAGAATCTTTAAGTCTGAACAGAATGACTACTGACATGCAATCATAACTGATAAAATACCCCACTAGTTCTTCCTTATGATATGCAGTAATCTATGCGTAAAAGCCTGATAGTACTTGCATTTTAACCTACAGATACTTGAAGCAATATTTGTATTGTCGCCATTGTGTCACAAATACATTACTGTCATAATTAATGTCATAAGTGTCATTACTACAAGGCAAAAATAGAGAACTTAGGTATAATTGTTGCAAAAGGAACAAAACCCAGGCATATTGGTTTGTGCAATATGCCACAAAGTGCAAACTGCCATATAAGAAAGAACCAAAAGTCTAAAAATTCGTCATTAATTATGTAACACTAAACAAGTAAACTCAATGCATCAATAGGTATTTCATTATTCTAAGAGTTACACATTGCTAAGATAAAATAAATATTGCAAATGATTGAATACCTGTTATTTGCTATTTTTGCTGTTACACTAGTTACTGAAATTAGTTTTAATTGGGCGTGTGTGTGTGTGTGTGTGTGTGTGTGTGTGTGTGTGTGTGTGGCTATGTGGAGCTATGTAGGACACAGGCACCTGAGTGCAGGTGCCTGTGAAGGCCAGAGGCATCATAACACTCTAAAGTTGATGTTTCAGGTAGTTGTTACATACTTACTGTAGATTATGGGAATTTATTTCAGGTAATCCACAAAAGCATGACATGCTCTTAACCACTGAGTCATTTCTCCAGCCATGATTGCTAAAATACTTAGTATCTATTAAAAGGCAGTACATAATACTGTTTGCAGTCATACATAGACTATGTTACACCAATGTAGACTTGTGCTAAAAATATATTTCTATATTTTAAATATCTTATTATATGTTTAAAGAACTAAGAATGCTATTAAGCATTTAATTAGTAACAATCTACTCTGATGGTCAATGTAATATATAATGTGAAAAGCATAACATTTATACCATGGTAACCTGCAAGTGTTATCTTCCCAATTACCTCACATTTTAGGTTATGATAATGCACAGTGATTAAAAAATTAGCAAATTTGAAATATTGCACAATGTATGCAAAATTATTTTCTTAAAGTATTTTGAACAATGTCAATTATTCACACATTTTGCAACACTAATTGAAGCAGTTGGTTACAGCCAGACTTTCTCTATTTGTGTTTCTCATGAACAATTTGAAGACAGGATTATAGCCATGTAGTCACTGTTGTGATTTTTATTTTTATAAAGGGAAACTTTTTAAATTAAGTATAGTCACAGCTTCCTCCTCTTTTCCTCAGCACATTTATGATTCACGGTCAGTTCAAACGCCCAAAAAGGGAAATGTGTAAGCTCTGTCTCCATAAAGTTCCAGGAGCTGTCAAGTACAAATCCTACAGGAAAAAATTCTCAGTTCAGATCCAAATGGCAGAACTGTATGGTCATGAAGAACAGGGATCTATGCTCCAGAAGCTTCAGGCAGAAAGACAAAACATTTTCCTTTTGAGATCATGAAAAACTCTTTTTTGCATCTCTATATCTATAGATATAAATATGTATATACATAGATATACATAGATCAACAGATAGATAGATAGTATGTATGTATATCATTCATATATATGTTATATGAATATAACCTTTGAAATTATGCATACTGTAGTTTTTCATTACAGTTTAAAATATTATTTATTTTTTCTGAAAATTCATTGACCATTTGAGGAATAGAGATATATGAGTATTTGTGTGTTTTTCATCTAAATATATTGTTAATGTTTATAAATCAGAAATCAAGAATGAAAATTAATAAAACATATTTGAGGTACCATGAATTCTATATAATAATATATTTGATCTAAAATGATTCAGAATAAATATGAAATTGTCCATAGTAAATTTGGCTTTTGCATTTTTACTTTTCAAAACCTGAGTGAAAATTGTGAGTATAATCTATTTTTCAATGAGATCTCTTAAAAAAAATTCTTACTATTATTAGTTTGGACTTCTTGACCTTTCATGTTCAACTCATAAATCTGGAGGAATGTTTGAAAACTTCAGCAACAAATTAGTAGAAATTTTTGGCATTATATAGCCTATATTAAATCTTGATGTCAAAACGGTGAACCTTGGTCATTGTATGAAAGCAGTATAGACAAAAGTGCAACAAATTGATGTGGCAATGAATGATAAAACTTTATTTACAAAGTGAGACACAGTAGAAATTGTCTGGTTTTAGAGCTATAGTTATATTTTAAAAACTTGAAGAGTGACTGTGCAGACAAGAGTTTCCTGAAGTCTGTTTAGTTCCTTTGTGTATTATTAAAACCATTGCTAAAACATTTCCCCTGTTAACAGTAATAGCTATGATTTCCAAGTTGGCACAGTCTTACTTGAGAAGAAAATCTCAGTGAGGTATTGACTACATTGGGTTGCCTGTGAATATGTCTGTGGTTGATTGTCTTGATTAATTTAACTGTTGTGTGAGGACTCAATGCACTATGGGCATCATATTTCCTAAGCAAGAGTCCTGCACAGATGGGACAAAGGTGTAAAACTTGGGTTGAGCGTGAGTAAGGAAGTGATTTAGCATATGCACACTGATCTTTCTGCCCCCTGACTGTGGGTGTGACATGACCCACTCCTGCTGCTGTCCTGCCCCTGGTGATGGACTGTAATCTGCAACATCAGTTAAAGTAAGCCCTCCCTCCATTAAATTGCTTTAGGAAATGGTGGTTATCACAGAAATGGAGATGAAACTAGGACAGCAGGAAGAAGACTTTCTTTCTCCATAGAGTAAGATGTAAAAACACTGTCCCCTTAACCCCTTTACTTAAGTAAGAACAATTATTTGTTCCTTATATTGCTGTCAAGACTAAGCCCATTTTAATCAGGACAGTAACACCAAGGAGATAAATTTTTTTTAATTTTTTTTTCAAATCCTAGAAATGTATTTTTTTTTTTATTTTGCAATACAATTCAGTTCTACATATCAGCCACGGATTCCCTTGTTCTCCCCCCCTCCCGCCCCCCTCACCTTCCCCCCAGCCCGCCCCCCATTCCCATCTCATCCAAGGCAAAGCCTTCCCCACAGACTGAGATCAACCTGGTAGACTCAGACCAGGTAGGTCCAGTCCCCTCCTCCCAGGCCGAGCCAAGCAATCCTGCATAGGCCCCAGGTTTCAAACAGCCGACTCATGCAATGAGCACAGGACCCGGTCCCACTGCCTGGATGCCTTTTTTTTTAAATTTTTAACGGACAAAATTACTATATACAAATGCAACTAGACAGTCAGAAAATCATAACAATATTCCAGTTTTGCTTTACTGAGAAGAAACCTGATAAATGTAGAAATGTAGCCTGTTGGAGATCCTAGCACACGCACGTGCGCACACACACACACACACACACACACACACACACACACACACACACACATGTAGCTAGAGTTTTCCTGCCTGGCCAAAGTCAGGACAAATCTCTCTCACCTGCCAGTCCCACAGCCTCTCAGACCCGTCCAAGTAAACACAGAGACTTATATTGGTTACAAACTGTATGGCCGTGGCAGGCTTCTTGTTAACTGTTCTTACAGCTTAAATGAATCTATTTCTATAAATCCATACCTTGCCACGTGGCTCGTTGCTTACCGGCATCTTCACATGCTATTTCTCATCGTGGTGGCTGGCGGTGTCTCCCTGACTCAGTCTTCCACTTCTCAGCTTTATTCTCCTCCTTGTCCCGCCTATACTTCCTACCTGGCCAATGGTCAATCAGTGATTTATTTATTGACCAATCAGCAACACACTTGACATACAGACCATCCCACAGCACACATATATAAATATATATCCTGGATGAGTGCTTATTGAGCAAATTGAGCATGAGATTAGAATGCAAATGTTTAGAGACTGAGTTCTTTTCTTACTCAACTGTAATATACACTATTGATCTGTACAAAACAAAATCCTCCTACATCAGTTTACTCTGTAATGAGGAAAAAACAGCTAATGTCTTTTTCACTGGTTTCTGCATATACATAAGATTCAATTATGCTGCTAAATGCTTAATGTCTGCCTAGGCAAATGAAGAAAATAAAATTGGTTTTAGCCTCTAAATTCCAAGTATGTTTGTTTCATTAAATGGACATGAGGTGACATCACTGTTTGGTTCTGTTTTTTAATTCCTTAATTTTTATACATGACAAGATGCAATGAATTTGAAAATGGAAGACATTGAACTATATGGGATCACTGATATTTGATCTTTTTTGTCTTAACATATGGCAATGCTTTGCGACTCAACACATAATATTATATAATCCTCATCAAAGTGTTACTTTTCTGACCTGTCACACTTGATAAAAAAAGAAAATGATGTTATGTAGAATTTTACATGCCTCATTCTTCAAAGAGACCTAGAAGTCAAAATATTTTACCGTGCACAACATAACAGATGTAAAAAGTCTTGGAGGTGTCAGGAGCAGTGAGGAAAACAATTATGTATGAAGACATAAATTCAACTCTATAGATTGTGATACCTCCTTCTAACTTTGCTGTGAAAATTCTTGAAAACCCCCTTCTCAAAATGTCCTTGAAGAAAATGAATATTTGAAATTTGTTGAAATTAGGAACTAACTATTCTCATCTTGACGCTTATTCCTACCATTGTGAAACTGCAGTGTCCATATCTCAGTTTGTGAAAGTGTGTATTAAATTCAAGGTTTTAATGTAGGATTTATAGTAAAGCCACCCTCATGTAGTCATTAACTATCAAACTTTTCATTTTTAATTTATAAAATATTTTCAAAATCTCTTTTCTAGTTTCTCAGAATATATAAATGTATTACTTTATCCACAGTAATGTTCTATACAAAAATATTTGTCTAATTATAACTCATTAATAAGCCTTTTCCTTTTCCTCTATATCTACTCCTCTCCCAAGCTTCTGGTAACTACCAATTGACTTTTAAACTCTGTGTAATTAACTATTTTATTATCTGCATGAGTGAGGTCATTTCACTTATTTTATGACCTCCAGTTTATTCCATGTTGTTGAAAATCACAGAATTACTTATATTTTGAGTGAATAATATTCCATCATTTTTGTTATATATTTTATTTAGCAAGTGTTTTGTAATAATTAAAAACAAGTTCATATTGTTCTATGTGATATACTTATCTGTTGAGATGAAGACACTGAAGTTATTACTTATTCTAGTAAAGATTAAACAAAAACATACTAACCCAAACTTACTAAGACCTTCCACTGGCTAGCTTATACTGTTATGTTTTCTCTTTTGTATTAACTATCATTTCTATTCCTGTGGCAAAACACCGTGGCCAAAACCAACCCAAGGAAGAAAGGGTTTATTTCATTGTGTAAACGTTAGGTCACAATCTGTCTCTGTGAGAAGTCATTTCACAACTCAGGGAAGGAACCTAGAGGCAGAGACTGAAGAACAAGCTGTGGAATAACATATTTTACTGGCTTTGTCTTCCTGGCTTCTTTAGCTTGCTTTCTTTTACTGCCTCGCCCTGGAGTGGCACTGCCTGGAACTTTCCACATTAATCATCACTCAAGAAAATTCATTACAAACTTTACTGTAGGCAGATCCTATGGAGACATTACCTCAATTTTGAGTTTTCCCCACAAAACTCTACCATGTGTCATGTTGACAAAAGATTAGCAACACAATTGGTCTCTTGTTGAATTAAAATACAAAAAAACCCCACTGTTCAAAAATATCCTTATTTTCTTATTTATTTTTCTCAAATGTCATATTAATATCAATGCCATAATATAAAACATAGTGTTTCGTTAAAAGTCCTAGTCTTTAAAATCAAAACTCTTAAAAATTTAGTTCTTTAAAATATGTAATATCTCTTTCAAAGTTAAAAGGTACTTGAAAATCTCCAGTCTCTCTAAAATTACAGTTTCCCAAAAGTATCCACAGTATCATAGTTTCTCACCTATGAGCCTCTATAAAACCTAAAAACATGTTAAAAATGTTCCTCTTCAAAAAAGAACGAACCAGGGCACATTCACAATCAGATCAAAGCAAACCCAAAATTCAACAGTATAGAAAATTAATTGCTTATCATCTGGGCCTTACTCATAATCTTCTGGGCTCCAAATTTCCTAGCCAGCACCACCCCTCTAGATCTGTCTTCCAAGCACTTAATAAACAGATGCATCTTCAGCTACAGCTGATCAGAATTGATTGTCCCAGCAAAGCAAAGTTACCACTTTAGTAATCATGGTCTTTTGCTCAGTACAGTCAATTCTTTGGCTCCAGATGAACGAAGCCATAGATTCTTAATCGAAAATATCACATAAATATCCCTGATAGAGTCTTTACTTACCTCTGATACTTAAAAGACAGACTTCAATTATCTCTATCCCCTTCAGCATTCCTAACTTTCCATCTCCCACAACAAACCAGTCAGCTCTGAGCACTCAATGGTTTCCTCAGACCAAAGTTACAAAGCCCTTTCACCATCATCTGCAAACCAACTTGGTCAGGTCTGTCACAACAATACCCCATGAACTGGTATAAATTTGAGATTTAATTAGGGTTTCCTACTGCTGTGATAAAGTACCATGATCAGAAGCACCCTGGGGAGGAAAGGGTTTCTTATATTTTACACCTCTCAGGTTGCAAGTGTGAGGCTATGTTGAGGGTATAGCCCAGGAGAGACCTTTTTCGGATTCTCTTCATTCTACTTGCAAAACTGATAAAAACTAGATTGTTAATAAATTCTGTTTCTTTTCTAATATTGATTTTTCAATACTGACTAACAACAATAAAAAACCAACACTTTATGTTTTAAAGGTAACATTTTTTATGGCTATAGTTAAGAATGCTGACCTTACACATTTAATCAAATTATTGAATCATTTCCAGTCAAGTGAGTTCCTGCTTTTTCTTAAAAAAGAGAAGGGCTTTAACTACAGACAGAAGAATCATAGTACTTTTTTAATAAATATTTGGGCATGATATCTTCCAATTTAGAATCATTAACTATGGTGTTTAAGACAGCCATTTTATTTTATTTTATTTGGTTTTTCGAGACAGGGTTTCTCTGTGTAGCTTTGCGCCTTTCCTGGAACTCGCTTTGGAGACCAGGCTGGCCTTGAACCCATAGATATCCACCTGGCTCTGCCTCCCAAGTGCTGGGATTAAAGGCATGCGCCACCACCGCCCGGTAAGACAGCCATTTTAAAAAGACAAGATTGTACTGTAACTGGATATTAAATATTTCTCAGTTGCTCTTTGTTCAAGGCTACATTTCCAGCATGTTGCTATTGGCGTATGGCATCATTTTCAAGGGACGAGTCCTAGTGGGAGTAAATTAGGTCACTGAGTGTGTATCCTGGATGGGGATTGAGCAACCACACTCCTTTTCTCTCAGTTTGTGCTTACATGAGGTGAGTAGTTTTGCTTCATGCTGCCCATCACCACTGCAGATCTACTTGTTCAGAGAAATGAAGTCAATCTATCCTGTATTAAAACTTCTAGCACTATGAATCACAGTGACCTTTTGCTTTATAATATAATTATCTCAAATAGGGAATTGGTAGAAAGAGAAAGCTAATATGAAGTGCAATATTCTGTGTCAGAAATTTCCAGGTTTATGCCCCAAATACAACCCATTATTATTAGCTATGGCCTTAATTTTCTATATTTTCTGATTAGACAATCCTCCAAGGGAGTCAAATGGGTAGATTGTGACTATTCTCACAGCACACAACAATGCTTTCTATGAGAGGGGAGGGGCATACTAATTTGCATTACTGCAGTGACCACTTTATCATTTACAATATGTCATTGTACTGTGTTATCACTCTCTATAGACACAATAAAATTATTAAAATAAAATAAAACTAAATGAATGACTCCCAGTCTCTGTGAAGGTTAATGCTTATTAGTCGTTAATTTGAAGTGCTGTCAGATACTTTTGCCCACCTACACCTCTGGCTACCATGGCATTCTAGAAATAGTAACCTCCAGCAGGGTAGGACTATCAGTTATCTGTGGTAACTGTCACAGATGTTGAAGACTAAACTTTAAAGTCATAACTACACTTCACAAAATAATAAGTGAATTTATGTGTCATGAGATGCTATAAAGTCCGGAATCTAAAAATAAACAGAAACAAAGTTAGTATTCACCCTCTATCTCATTTTTTTCTAACTCAGTCTAGTTGGTAGACTCATTCTGGCTAGCTATATATTTTAGGAGTAAGTTTAAAATTCAATAGTCATTTAAAACATTTAAAAAAATCTACACATTTCAGATTAGGAGATGGGTGTGTGTAAGTGTTGTATGTGTGTACCAGTGTGAACTATGTGTGTGTGTAAGTTTATTTGTTTATCCTAGCAAACAGCTGAACGTCTGCCCTAGCTAAAATAATAGTACAGTCCTGTCAGAATGCACATGACACCAGTAGTTCAAATTATTACAGTCCATAAGCCAATTATGACTGCCGAGGACAATTTTAAGAGCCATGCCATATTGCCTGCCTGAGTTAAGTTTCTGTTGTCCAGTATTGAGCCACTAATCAGAAACTTTTGACATGTCTGGACAAGTCCTGAGTTATTAGAAAATAACTCAACATTTCCTTATCTTTCTGCTACAGTGACCATTAGTAACAATGTTTTGTGGTTAGGTTGCTTGGTTGGGTTGCTTGGCAACTCAACAGTCCCCTGATCTTTTCCCAAAGAAAGTTTCCTGGTCTGCTTCTATAAAACCCACCTGAGGGAAATAAAATTTTACAGCTTGATCAGAATACTGTCTTGCTGTCAATTCTTTGTGTCTCTTGTCCCTTCATTCGCCATTCCCCCTGCTAGGGTCTCTGCTGAAGATCCCACTGGCCGGGACGTATAACATGAATGGGAATGTGTAAAACATGTGAATGAGTCTGCTTAAGACTATGTCTGTGCTCACAAAAGCAAGATTATATAATTAAGCCTCTAAGTTCATTTTTTTTTTAGTAAAGCATTCTCATCTGCTAGTGACCCAACAAAAGATCTACTCCATTTCATTAGAATATTACAGATCGTTCATGTAGATGTAGCCCAGAATTAATATATTGAATGCATGATTACTCCTGATGTGTGTTAAGTTTCAGAGATAATTTAATAAATACCACCATAGCGTCAGTATATCTTGTGGAGATTCAATTAGATTGTAAGATAATTTATTGCGTGTCTATGTGTTAAGTGTTCCTGAGACATATCTGCCTTTCATTGAAGAAATTAACTTTCTAATTATGAACATTCTCTCTTCTACATTTTTTTTCCTTTGGTTTTTCTGTGTAGTTTTAGTGCCTGTCCTGGATCTTGTTCTGTAGACCAGGCTGGCCTCAAACTCACAGAGATCTGCCTGGCTCTGCCTCCTGAGTGCTGGGATTAAAGGTGTGCACCAACACTGCCTGGATCTCTTCTACATTTCAAAATACATTACTTGGATGATTTCAGGCCTGTGCCACTGTTGTATGAATGAATTTGTCAGATGATTACTTTTATTTTGCCCACTGGGTTGTGTCTAAGAAGACTTGGAAACTGAAATTTGAGATGGGAGGAAAGGGAGAAGAGAATTTGGTTAAATAAGTGATATTTTTAATTGCTATTCTAAGCATTCAAGAATTTTGCCACATAAAAAATAAAATGTGGCATTAGTTAATGTACATCGAAGTAGGGTTCCCAGTGCCTTATTCTTCATTTACAGATGACCTGATTTTCTGGTCTCATTACAGACCCACCTTAAATATAGATTTTAGTGTAATGAGATTGCCCCACTTATGAGTTGCTACTATGAATTCCTAATATGCTTTAAGGAAGTTATTATCATGCCTAAAAGTAGGGTGTGGGAATGAATGGTGCCAGGGTGAGAAGTGACTATTGAAGTAGACAGTGACAGAGCTATATTGTACATAGAAACCTAAATGTAATTTTCATACCTTACTAAAAAATCCTTAGAATATTTTATAAAGATGCATGAGACAAAGTTATTGTTCAATCAGGTGTTATATATCAAATTAGTTCTTTGGCCATGTAAAAATATTTTTTATATTGATTTAGCAGTCTTTTATAGCACATTTCTTGACTGTTTTTAATAGATGTGCAATATCAATCTTGTTAAATACATACTAGATAATAATCTTATTCAATCCACCAAATAGCATCTACCCTTTAGCAAAAGATTTGTACTAAATAAATTGACTGCTAAAAACAATATTTCATAACATAAATTCAACCACAATATTCTGAGTATAATAAATTTTGAAATTATAAAAAAACAAACTAAATATTTACTACTCTTTGTTTTGTAGATTGTTTTTAATGATTCAAAATGCATGCATAGGATATATAGGTTTTTGTGTACTCTCTACAGAAATAAAGTATAAAATGTGTAATGGTTTGATTATATGTCAGTTGTGGAATTCTGACACACTGTCTAGACTCATTGGGTCTGAATTACAATAAATTCCCATTACAAAAACTAAATCAAAAGCATGATAAGGTCTGAATTAATTTTGTCACTTACATAAAATAATTTATTAAATATATTTTCATCCTTTTTGAATAACACTAAAAGCATGCACCACTAGTTCTCTATGATTTAATATCTCAATGGATCCAGAAGCTCTGTAGGTAAACAGTGTAGAAAAAGAAAGTCTCCATGTAAAAGCAGAGAAATAAAATCAATACCAAGTGTTTTAAGATACAATTTGCCTAGTCTGCCTATCTGGTGTGTTGTTTGTGTGAGGTTGAGACTGAACATTAAAACTCCCTGTTTAACTTCACTTGACATTTGATTTCTTCCCTAGGCCTCTGAGCTCTCTCTCTTGTCCATTTGTGATATGTTGGGAACCGCTACAGGCAAACTATTCAGTGAACAAAAGGAACCACCCGAGTCTAGAGACTGACAGAATTGAAAAATGGCACTGGATGATTTAGATAACATTGCATGAGCTAGGCAACACTCTAGGAGAAGATATTTATTTATCACTAAGTCTTCTACCGCAGTGAGAATGTCCACAAGTCTGAAAACTCCCACCCCCGTCTACATAAAAGGTGCCAAGCTAACTTCCTGCAAAATGGAGTGAACAAATCTTTCATCTTAGTCACTGGCCTTTCAAAGAAAGTCTCTTTTCTTCCCTCCAAAAACTATTCTTTGTTTTTAAATTACTTGTCTTGAAGTAAGGACTAGACTCAGGTGTGACAGCAAAGTTAAAAGCACTCAGTTGAATACATATAATTTTACGAGTGAGTTTCATGGAAAGTTTTCCTAACCACCTACTTTGTGTTAAATTCTTTAGAATATACACACTAAAAACATCAACCTGTATTTTTATTAAAACACAATGAAAGTGTGGCATATATTAACAATGGAATTTTATTCAGCTCTAAAAACAATGAACTTAGGCAGTTTGCAGGAAAACAGTAGGAGCTGAGAAAAAATATATATTAAATAAGGTAACCTGGGCTCAGAAAGACAAACACTACATGGTTTCTACCAGGCATGTGTGTACTTACTTGGGAGTAAGTGTATAGAGATGTGTGTGTCACTTTGCAGACTTTCCCTGAATTCTTTTTGATGATTATTTTGTAAGACACTTAACAGAAGAAATACAGATCTTAAATAAATGATGTGCACAATACCATACTGCCAAAGATGGCTGAATCACTTGACTTGGATTTCATCTGTAACTTCATTAGTGTTGTCACAAACCTCAAGATGTCCGTCCATCTTTTACAAGGCCAAGTAAAACTTGGTGTACTTTGTGTATTCACCATCTTCTTCAGTTACTTGACACACTTACTTTTATTGTTCCAAGGCCAGGCTGTGTGAATAGTGTTGCAGTAAACCATGCAGAAGTCCATGACCTCTCCAAGGTGTGATTTCAATCAGATTTAAATTAGTCCTTGGTAGACTTATTTTTAATTTTTAATAAGCTTCCAAAATTTTTCCATAGAAATGATACTTATATCAACATGCTCAAGCCTTGTTTTGAATTTGAATTAAATTGTGTGTGTTTGGTGTGTGTCCACACAAGGGTGCATAAAGTTCACAGTAAAGCACATCCACCCTGCTAGTTACTAATTTAGTATACAAAGTACATGATATAGATCAGGTTGTACAATAACAGAAAAAAAGAAATACACTTATTTATTGTATAAATGATGAACCATTTAAGAGTTTATTTGAGGCTGGGCGGTGGTGGCGCATGCCTTTAATCCCAGCACTCGGGAGGCAGAGGCAGGTGGATCTCTGTGAGTTCGAGGCCAGCCTGGTCTCCAAAGCGAGTACCAGGAAAGGCACAAAGCTACACAGAGAAACCCTGTCTTGAAAAAACCAAAAAAAAATAAATAAATAAAATAAAATAAAATAAAATAAAAGAGTTTATTTGAAATCTTATTTGGTACATTTTAATGTAAATTGTTGGAAATTCTGTACTAACCCAGTATGAAATGTATTTAATGATGTTCTAAATGAAACTCAACTAAACAATTCAAGCAGCAATTTTATGTATATATGTTTGTATATGTTCATGTGTGTTCCCGGGTGCATGTGTGCGTGGAGGTCAGAAGTCAACAGAAGATGTCATTCTTGATCTCTCTACCGTTTTTTTTCTTTATACAGACTCCATCACCTAACCCGAATCTCAACTATTAGTCTAGGCTTGGTGGCAGCAAAGTTCCAGGTCTCTGGTTCAACTAGTCGCCAGTCTGTGATTACAGATGGGCACTGCTATGCCTCACTTTCACTTGGTTGCTGTAGATACAAACTGTTCTTTATGCCTGTTGTGCAGGGGGTAATTTACCAGCACACCCTCCTAAGCATTGCATTTTAAAATCAAACATTAAAACAAAACATAGTTTAAAATATTTGATATACGTTGAAAGGCAACTTTAGAAGATCATTAACATCTGTTTTCCACGGTTAGATAATTATGTTTCTACGAGGTCGTGGGACTCCTGTACTCAGCTAAAGCATTGCAGTTCCTAAACGACAATAGTGTAGAAATTGAGCTCAAGTATTTCAGGTAGTGTTCAATGACACTGAACAACAAGACAGCAGACTCTATAAAATGCAAACGTAGGGGCTTTGGAGAAGGTACAGTTGATAAAGTGAGTCTGAGGACCTGGATAAGGATCCCCAGAAACAACTCAAAAACCAGCAGCAATGGAGGGTCCTGTGTTTAACACTGAGAGAAGATAGACAGACAGGTGCCTAAAGCTCATGATCGAGCCAACATGGCTAATTTGATGAATTCCAGGTTGAATGAGAGATGCTGTTTGAAAAAATAAAAAAGGGAAAATATGGCTTCTAAGGGTGGGTATACACATGTGTAAAATCCACAAGTGCATGTAACACACAAATACATCATATCACAGACATAGCACTCGCCCCATGTAAAACAGCACAAATACACACAAGTGCTTAATTTTTTAAGGAAAAAAAAAGAACACAGTTAAGTGTGTTTGCAAAGTATTTCTATTCTTTACAGTTCACACCTTGGGACTGACATGCATTGTATAGCACACAGTGATCTCTGGAAGGTTCTTGGTATTATTTGACAAATTAGTAAAAAAGAAAGGAATAATATGCTCACTCAGAATACGCATGTGCCATTTGCTTCCTATAATCATTCACTTCCATGATCAACTGAGAAAGACATTTTATATTAAAGCCTCCAAACATGTACTGTGGATATTTTACAGTCTGCTGGTGTTCCTGTGTTTGCCTTTTCTTATTAACACCCAGTGCTACGAATGCTATTTTCCATTTTGTTTCTTCCAATTTGCACATTTCTCCACTCTTGCTCAAAAATATCCCCTCAATGCTCTTCCCAGTCTAAACATCAGTTTGACTAATTAAAAAGCTTTTTGTCATTGTCTTATGGAGGCACTCATAACTGTGGACTGTAATTCTACATTTTGAATTCATCTGTTTCAGGAAAGAAAGGGTATCATTAATCTTCATCCTATGAATGCTTGCATGGCATGTGACAATGAATATGTAATCAATAACTACCTTTTGAATGAGTAAAGCCCCTGCATTGTCTGCCTTGTATTTTTTCTAGCCTGAGAAGTTTTACAGGCAAGATTTGAGTTTCATCTGCCTAATAAGTATTTCAGGAAACTTCAAAAACCATTGCCTCTGACTCTATACTTTACCCTTTCTTTTCAGTAAGTTCAAGCACAAAGGCCAATTTTATTGTTGTTGGGAAACTCATCATTATTATAAAAGTGTCATCTCAATGGTGCATATTAATCATAAAGTCTTTTTTCTCATGAGCTTCAGTTATAGTTGAAGTGATAATTGTATATCCTTGTTCTGGTTGGCTCTGCTCTTTCACATGAAGTAATTGTTCATCTTCTCAGGGTTTAGGTGATTACATTGTAAGATTAATTATGTGCAAGAATTCCTATTTCCTTTGTAGAACATTTGAGTTTTCCTAATGAGGGGTGACTGCTATATAGGTCACTTATTTGTCATCAAAACAATTAATCAAACAAGTAAATGAGTAGACAGAAAAATCTATGTGACAACTTAGCCAACAAAAATTTTTAACATATAAATAATCTTTCTTCAAACAATTAACTCTGTAATGAAGATTGTGTTGTACAATTTTGGTTTTCCTGTCTTTCATTTTCCTACCTGTATTAGTCAGGATTCTCTAGAGTCACAGAACTTATGGAATAAATCTTTTTATCTTTCTCTCTCTCTCTCTCTCTCTCTCTCTCTCTCTCTCTCTCTCTCTCTCTCTCTCCAATATTCATGGGAATTTATTGAAATGACTTACAGACTGCAGCCCAACAATGGCTAGCTGTGAATAGAAAGTCCAATAATCTAGTAGCTGCTCAGTCTCAGGGGGCTGTGTGTCTCAGGTGGTCTTCTGTATATGCTGGAATTCTGAAGAAGCAGGCTCTGTTGCCAATGAAGGAATGAATGTGCTGACAAGGTGAGGGCAAGCAGGCAAAGATGGAATCCTTCCTTCTTCCATTGTCCTTATAAAGGTTTACAGCAGAAGGTGTGTCCCAGAATAAAGGTGTGCTCTCCAGTCTCAAGGTCAGGATTAAAGGTATGTGTCTTCCAGTCTCAAGATCCAGATCAAAAGCAAGTTGTCTTCTTGCCTGAAGATCAGGATCACAAGTATATCCTCCATTTGTGGATTATAGTTTATTCCAGGTATAGTCAAGTAGACAACCAAGAATAGCCGTCACATTAATCCTTACAATTGACTGGATTTTTAAACTTAACTATTTTGTGATGACTCAATAATCATGCACTAAATACATAAACTAGTAAAAACTAAGGAATATTTACTTAATGATGCTCAAGTTCTGAGTGAATTATTTTCTGAAGGTTGTCAATCTTCTGACAGAAAGATAATTTTCTCTTTGTTAAATTAACATATAGGTATTTGAACATACATTTAGGTTTTCATGCATTTTTTGAATTATCTTTATACATTATGTCACTTTAAGAGTTCAATATTGCCAGGTGGTGCTGACGCACACTTTAATCCCAGAACTTGGGAGGCAGAGGCAGGTGAATCTTTGTGAGTTCAAGGCCAGCCTGGTCTACAGAGCAAGATACAAGACAGGCACCAAAGGTACACAGAGAAACTCTGTCTCAAAAAAAAAAAAAGAGTTCAATATTGTATTTCCTCTATAACAACATTTGTCATGAAACATGTATAGTAGTCAAGTCGCAATTAATGAGAATTTTAAAACATGATGAAATATTCCCAGTATCACAAGAAATAATAATCAAATCTGGAGACATGGAATTGTAACAAAGAAAAATATTTTTACCCAGAAAAATAGTCCACAGTGTAATTGGACAATTATAGAATGGGAGAAATGCTTGAATCTATGTAACTGATAAGGCTTAATATCCAGAATCTTGTGAGAAACTCATGGAACCTAGCTGCATAGACATAAATAGCATTAAAGTATGTAGTGGACCTGGAAAGATACATCTCTAAAGAAAAGACACAAATGATCAGCAGGTAAGTCAAAAATGTGCAGTAAGCTTAACTACCAGGGAAATGAAGATCAAACCACAGTGAGAACAAAAACAGCAAATGCTACTCTTGTGGAGGAAATGGAGGTCTTGCAGTTTGTGGATGGAGCTGTAATTTAGTACATATATTATGAAAAACAACAAAAGAGCTTCTCAGAAAAGAAAAAAAACCTTAAAAATAGATTTATGATACAATCCAACTATCCTACCAGTGAATATATATTGAAAATGATTGAAAGGTGTGATATATATATATCACAAGGTATATATATATATATATATATATATATATATATATATATATATATATATACAAAATCCAAACTGAAAATAGAAGATGAGGATTGAATTATTCACATGGTGATTAGAGTGACAAAGAAGAAGTTGAAGGCACGTGGAAGTGAAGCAAATACAATGTATTCATGTGTGAAATTCTCTAATAAAAATATCAATAAATGAATTTAGTCAGACTGAGAAGGTAACCTGCAATATTTACTTGCATTGCAATATACCTATAAAGAAAAACTGAAACTTAAAATGTTTAAAACTGGACTAGGCCTTCTGCATAAGCAAGACAGTTATGTGGCTTGATCTACTTAAGGGGCCCCCTGGCAGTAGGATCAGTATCCATCCCTGGTGCATGAGCTGGCATTTTGGAGCCTATTACCTATGGTGGGACACCTTGCACAGCCTTGTGGCAGGGAGAGGGGCTTGGACCTGCCTGTATTGAATGTCCCAGGCTCTGCTGACTCCCCATGGGAGGTCATACCTTTTTGTATGAGGGAATGGAGAGTGAATGGTTGGGGGAAGCCTGGAGGGGTGGGAGGAGGGAAGAGGGGGATCTGTGATTGGTATGTAAAATGAATAATAAAATTTCTTAATAAAAAATATAAATTGCAATATCAAGACCACAAGATACTAAGGAATAAATTTAAAAATAAGCTATAGAAATTCTACATTGGAGGCCATTCTGACAAGGGAAGCAGGTTGGTTAACAATGCAGATCTTTATGTCTTCCTCATCTCCTTTAAATCCAATCCCACAGTCTCATCCATAGCTCTGTAGCAGACCACCTGCTAAGGTTTTGCCTTCCTCTGTGCCCCAATCTCCAGTGGATTACACAGATCTCCCCCTCAACTTTTCTTCCCCAGAATCATCTCTTTATTCTAGTTACCAAATCCATCAGGCTTTCCCTACAGGTCATTCTGGCCAGGGAAACAGGCAACCTAACTGGGAATCTTCACTTTTACCTCTTCTCTTCCAAATCAATCTACCGCCATCCTCCCCATATCTGTAGAAACCACCTTCTGTTGCCTCCTTCTCCTCCCTGGCTCCACCAACAGCATATCACACAGGTCTTCTCCTCCAGCATTCCTCTAACTCATGCTCCTATCCCAACCCCCAAGTTCCAGTAGACTTTTCCTGGGAATGAGCCAGCCAAGCCTGACATAGAAACAAGTAGCACAGCAAAGCAGGTAAGCTGGCTTCCTATTTTCCCTCTCTGTCCTCTCATCCATATCCAGTCACCCAGTCTCATCCCCAGCTCTGTAGCAGACTACCTCTGGTTGGCCTGTCCTTACTTTCTGCCACCAACCAGGAGGCACTAAGCAAATTCTGGTGCAACACTCTGCTTTCCTTCTTCCTGTAAACCAGCCCATCCTCTCCTTCCCAGCCCACCCCCATTCCTAAGTGTCAGCTCTCATTTCCTGGAAACCCCAGTGGCCACACTTATCAGAATCCAAGATGAATTTCTAAATTGTGCATCCCGATTGGGCAACACACAACTACCACACTCTCCTAAGATCCAGAGAGGGCAACAGAAACCAAAGAACAACAACAATGAAAAATCAAAACAGACAAGAACAGATATCAGCACCTATAATTGTAAAATTTTCCATCTGAGATGCCTAAACAACAGCATAAAAAGACAATCATCAATAAGAGCCAGGCCAATATATCTCCACTGGAGCCAAGCAACCCCATCACAGTGGGTGGGGAGTATTTCAATATCACTGACACACAAAAGGAAGACATTAAAATAGTCATTATGAATATGACAGGAGTGCCGAAGAGGTAATGAATGAATCCCTTAAAGAAATCTATGAAAGAGCTGGAGAGATGACTCAGCTATTGGGAGCACTGGCTGCTCCTCCAGAGGCCCCGGGTTTCAGTTCCCAGCACCTACATGGCAGGTCACCACTGTCTGTAACTCCAGTTCTAGGAGATCTGACACCTTCACACCAACACACATAAAATAAATTTAAATAAATTAAACAACAACAACAACAAAAGAAATCGACCAAAACAGAAGCAAATAGAGGAAGGAAATGAATAAAATAATTCAAAGCTGACAGTGGAAATGGAGTGAATAAGGAAGGTCTAAATCAAGGAAAACTGGAAATGAAAAATTTTGGAACTCAAAGAGGAACCTCAGGGGGGGAAAAATAAGACTTCATCAAGAGATGGGAAAGAGAATTTTGTACATTGAAATCACAATGAGAAGAAATGGATTCCTTGATCTAAGAAACCATTAAATCAAAAGTAATCTTGGCACAAAACACCCAGGAAATCTGGGAAACTATGAAATGACCAAATTTAGTAAAAATAGGAATAGAAGGAGAAGAAACCCAGGTCAGAGGCTCAGACATTTCCAACAAAATCAAGAAGAAAATCCCCCTAACCTAAAGAAGGAACTGCCAATCATAGTACAAGAAACATAAAGAACATCAAATAAACGAGGCCAGAAAAAGAATTTCCCTCAGCACATAATAATCAAAACACTAAACATGCAGAACAAAGAAAGAATATTAAGAACTGCAAGGACAAAAGACCACGTAAATATCAAGGAAGGTACATTTTAGTAACACCTGACTTATCAATAAAGACTTTAAAAAACACAAAGGTCTGAGCAGATGTTCAG
This sequence comes from Peromyscus californicus insignis, assembly GCF_007827085.1. NCBI lineage: Eukaryota > Metazoa > Chordata > Mammalia > Rodentia > Cricetidae > Peromyscus > Peromyscus californicus. Next base: position 30,834,532 of record NW_026294447.1, on the reverse strand, counting down.
AAAGGCCTGGAGAGATGTACAACAGGTTTTAAAAGACCTCAAATACCGGCCACACTAGTATATGAGCAAAACTTTCAATTACATTAGTTGGGCAAATTAAGACTTTCCATCATAAAACCAAATTTAAGCAATATCCATCTACAAATACAGTCAATAAAAGGAAAACTCTGCCTTAAAGTGGTTAAACACATCCAAGAAAACACAAAAAAAATAAATAATCCCAGACCAGCAAATAAAAAGAGGAGAAAGAACCACATACACACACACCAACCACCACCATCACCATGAACAACAACAACAAAATAAGTGAAATCAGCTAACAAGGCTCATTGATATCTCTCAACATATATGGTCTCTCAATTTTCCGATAAAAAGACACAGACTAACAGAATGGATGGAAAAAATAGGATCTATCCTTTTGTTGTATCGAAGAAACATACCTTAAAATCAATGATAGACATTACCTCAGGGTAAAAGGACAGAAAAAGATATTCCAAGCAAATAGACCTAAGATGAGCATCAATGTAGCCATTTTAACATCTGGAAAAAATAGATTTAAAAAATAATCAGGATAAAAAAGTACACTATATACTCATTAAAGGAAAAATTTTCTAAGAAGACATTGCAATCCTTAACATGAATGGAACTAGAACATTTCATCCTGAGTGAGGTAACTCTGGGGGGCAGGGGGTTGCACAGAGACTTCATAGTGAGGCCTTATTCCATCTTGACTCAAGGTCAGAGAGTACCAACTTGTTTTGCTTTTGCCCCTCGAGGCTGCATAACAGGATTTTTTTTTCCACAAGTGTGGTTACCAGGTATCTTGAGTACTAAGGAGGTATTTAGTATAACTTGTTTGTACTTTGAAACATAATGTCCTTGAGAGGTCTTTTGACCCCCTTGCTTTGGGTATAAAAAGGTTGTAAATAATAAATTCAGGGTAACTACAATATTGACCCAGAGCTTTCCCAGTGTTCTTCTGTGGCTCTGTCTTTTTCTTTTACACCTACATGTCTAATTTTCATATCTATTATTTCTCAATCCACACTCCCCTATACCAAGAACTGTCCAAATGTCAGGCTGGACTCGACAGGTAACTAGACCCAGAAAACAAATATGATATGTATTCTCTTGCATGTGGATATTAGCTGTTAGGTCAGTGCTATTCAAGACACAACCTGTAGAGCCTCAGAGGTTAGTAATGGATTAAGGGACTAGGTGGGGACGGGTAGATAGATCATCCTAGGAAAGGGAAATATAATATATAGTTATGAATTGATAAGGGAGACTGAAACTGGAGTAAAAAGGGAGAAAGAGAGGACAAAATGAGGAATAAAGGGGAGATAAAGATAAAAGTAATGGATGTTTGAGAGCAGTGGGAATTCCTAATACAGTAAAATTTTCATAAAAGATATACATATATGAAGGTAATCTAATTGAAATCACCAAATAATGGGGAAGAGAGAATTTCAACCATACATCTCTTGTCACCAGATGAAGCTTCCAGGACTGAGATTGGTTACATCTAGTTGAGTTATTGGCCAAATGCATCCTATCAGAACCCCCAAATAGCTCAGGCTGTTGCTAAAATTATATGTTACTTTCCACACACTTACAGCAAGGCCATATTGCTGAAGACAAGTTACACAATTTATTGAACATGGAGAAGTCAAGGTGGTGTCTTTATAGAGCCTTCATCCCTATTTGCTTGCATCTTTGGTTCAGAAAAGTACTCTGTATACTGCTGAATGAGAAATATAAATACCCATTCAGCTGCAAACCATTCTATAATGGTGTCCTACCTGCAAGTTATACTAGTATAATGATGCCATAAAACTTTTGTGAGTAACTAGCCAGTATTGGATTTGTCGGATGACCCAGTCCATGCCATATCTGACACTTCTTGGGTGACCAAGAACTTGAGACTATTCCAGGGACCTAGGTAAAACCAAAAACTACTGTTCTACTAAATAAACATAGCGATAAAGTGACACCTAATGACATTCTGCTATACTCATAGATCAGTACCTTGCACAGTCATCATCAGAGATGTTTCCCCCTGCAGTATATAGGGACAGATACAGAGACAAGACAATATCCTGAGAGTGGGAGACCTTGGAAGACTCTCTCCTCAACAGTATGTCTCCATCAAATCTTTCCCTTCATAGCTTAGGAAACACTGTAGAAGAGGAGGCAAGAAGTGTAAGACCCAGAGTGGATGGAGGACAATGGGAAAAGAAGGTTCTTAAAACCAACTGGATTTTTGCATAGATGAACTCATGGAGATGGATGCAATGGGCACAAGGCCTGTGGGAGTCTTCAACAGATAGAGAACTAGAAGAGGAAGAGGTGGTCCCATGCTCCAACCCCTAAACCAGACGCTATCTCCAAGTGATAACCACTTGAAATGTAATGTTTAGTTGCCGGTAAGGAACTATAGCTGAGGATATAAACTGCTCTTAAGGGTAGACTTCGTGCCCAGCAGTTGGTGGCCATAAAAACCAAACTTAATGGCATCTTTGGAGCTTGTCTCATAATGTCATGTCTCAAGGCTTTTTAAAAATTATCTTACTTTTAATTTTTTTCCTCTTTCTTTCCCCTTCCTCCCTCCCTACCTCCCTCTTTCCTTCTCTTTCTTTACCCTTTCTCTATAAATTATGGCTTCCCATTTATTATTTATATGGGACTCCTGAGTATATGAATGAGTAGGTCTTTGTTTCTTGTTCCTTTTCTGTTGCTCTTTTCCTTCTCTTTGATTTGTCCTCTTCTGATGAGTGAGTGTTTGCTTTACTTTATTTTTTCTTTATTATTATCCTTTAGGAATCTGTTTTCTAATAAGAGAGAGAAAAGGGATAGATCCAAGTTGGGGGCAGTCTGTGAGGAGTAGAGAGAGCGGAAACCGTAGTCATGATATAAGGAACAAAAGATATTTTCAATAAAATGTCGAGAAAGGAGACCACAGAAGGGTAATATTAGGGGACAAGGACAGAATTCAGGCAAAAGAACACATAGATCATGAAAGAAGATACAAACCTAATTTATTTTTTAGTCTCAACTTTATCACAATATTTTTTTTTCTGGTTGTGAGTACATAAAAGTGTAGTTAATAATGAAATCATAGAATCCTAAGAGAGAATCCATGACACATGAATGGCTATTCTAAATCCTAAGAGATAATCCATGGTTTATGAATGGCCATTCCAGCTGTATAGATTTACATGGAGATTAAGTTTGATCTAGCTGGGTGATGTTCTTACCGGTGAGTTTCCTACAACAAAGTGATTTTAAAATTTATAATTTCTAAAACCGATAAAATCAGAGTGATATTCTATGTGGGCAATCATACATTTAATTCAGAGTGGCTAGTAGTAGGAATCCAATGTTCCAGTGTGGGATTTATGAGGAAGTTGAATTTATCTGCTTGACATTTAGCTTGTGTGCAAACTCTAAGTTTGAATCCACTTCAGCATTTCAACCTAAGAATTAGAATTTGGAGAACTTGCAAAAAAGTTCCATACCCAGCATCCCTTTGTAAACAGTTAAGAACACTGAGAAATGTACAAAATAAGTCAATGCCTAAAAATTTAGACTATCAGTTTAATATAATTAAAAAATTAAAGTCCAAGATCACATTCTTCATTTGGTATATATCTGCTTTGCTCACAAAATTAAACAATTCTTCAACGTCTTTCTTCATCTGCATAAATAATACATTTCTAATCTCATATGTAGCATGTTAAATGAAGCTCTCCAGACTAGATAGAAATAGATGAAAATATGATTTTTAAGACCTCAAAGTTCTTATATAAGCAAATGATAACTGACATTTCCATGCTGCTGAGGAAAAGTACTGCTTCAAGCAGTAAGAAATCTTGTTTGAATTAAAGATGATGGCTAACACAATTTTTTATTAAGCTCATATTTCATCTATATTCAGAAACAAGATTTATGTCAGATCCCTGGGCCTGAATGAAGTTGTCCTAATTAAGTGCAAAATAAGATTAAAATGTATAATAAATAACATTTACTCTGGCGTTTCCTAATCTGTAATGGCAAAAGTATATATTTGATATATTCTTACTTTAATTCATTCAAATGAAAATTCTGCCAATAAATACAAAGTGAAAGGCAAATATTGCTACGGTTTCTTTTTATTTAACATGGAGTTAAATTTGTGTTACTAATGGCAGTTGAGAAAGAAATTGTCAAACATGTGCACTGAAAAGCAGATTTGAAATGGAATTGTTACATCATGAGAATCAATGGTAATCCCTCACCACTAACACCAGAGAGAGTGAAATTCCTTGTTCTTATGACACCTAGCCTTTTGCTTCCAAGATAGCTACTTCGTATATAATTATATCATTCATTTGTTACTTCAAGGAGATTGTTAGGTATACTATAGAATCTGTGATTGGAAAAATACAGAAAAACATTTTCCCACATCCTTGGTTATGAAAGCAATATACATCAGGGCAGTAGATATTATACATTAAATCTGTTATCATAGTGGAGTTTATGATATGCAGTTCAACTTTTTCTCAGAGTTGGAAGGTAGCAAGAATTTCCATTGACAGTCAGGTGACCATGTAGTGAACAGGCAGTGCTCTGCATTGTGCTGATTTATGAAGCTGTGGTGTTCAGTATGCAGACTTATTAGGACATAAACCTACGATAAACCTAGAGAATCTGAAAAGAATAAAGATGTAAAATGTGGTATCCATAGTCATGGGATAATTGAAGTTTAGGCAATTAACATACCAAACACTTAACATGACTCTTCCTATGTGTATAAGAACAAACAGAATCTGTACTTAACCAATTTCCAAGTTTATAATTTAATATAATTATCTGTAGATATCATATTGTACACAGCAACTCTAATCTCATTTACCATGGCAGAGAACTCCATCCTCTTTGAAATCCTCATCCTGGTAGATATTACTTATTTTTTTGTTCCTGGTTAATGTTTTTGTTTTGTATGTTTTATTTGATTTCTATATTACTGAGTTCATATGGTATTTTTCATTCTTTCTGGCTTCTTTCACTTAACCTCATATCCTCTAGTTTTGTTGATGCTGTTAAAATTAACAAGATGGTTTGAAGACTGAAACATATTCTGCTAATATATGTGCTTCTAAGCCTTCTTAGTTCCTCACTTGTTCATCTACTATTGAGCTGCTCCTGGATCACTTCTACACCTCAGCTATTGTAAAAAAATAAAAATAAAAAGTAAAAAAAATGCTGCAATGAACACATATCTTTATGGGGTTTTGATGTAGTTCATTCAGATAGATAAACCAAGGAGGCAATCCTGGATCAGATAGTTCATTTCTAAGTTTTAAAGGACCTCTCAATCATTCTTCCTTATTTTTCTAATATTTTCCAATAGTGCACAAGGGTTCCCTATCCTCCCCACTATTGCCAAAATTTGTTATTTTGTATTTTCTGGGTAGTGGCCATCATAATAGCCATGAAATATCTCATCAGACTTTGATTTACACATCCTTGATACTGAGTGAGGTGGAAATCCTTTATTAAAATAATTTTAAGAAATATTTTCATATACAGAATATTAATCATATTTTTATGATTAATAAAATAACCATTTTATTAATAACCATTAGCTAGCCAATACTTGACCTCATTTTGCCCTAATTCCTACTTCCTGAGAAATGTAGATACAATGTTTTAATTTCCCTTCTCAGTCAAATGCAAATTCAGATTTTCTTCTTCCCTAAGGAAATGTAGATGAAGGATATATTCAAAATGATGATAGAAATTGGGTTAAAACTTCTGAGTTGATCATATCTTACACAAAAATGTATCAGCATACACATTAATGTGTTTAGCATTTATTTATGTTGTATTGTGTACACGTGCTTGTGTGAGTGTGAATGTATGCAGCCATGTGTACAAGCTTCCATTACACGGTGCATGTGTTGAGGTCAGAGAATAACTTTAGCAGGTCAGTTCTCTCCTACTATGCAGGTCCTGGGGATGCAACTCAGCTCATCATGCTTGAGAGCATACCTTTACCAGTTGAGCCATCTTGCAGCTCATTAGTTTAGTTTAGAAACAATTTTTTTAAATATTACATTGTGATTCATTGACTTTGTAATTAATTGAAAGATAGATAAGATCCTTTTGTACTAATTCATTTTATAAATATCAAATTCTTTCATTTTAGCCAGAGATATGAAGGTGAAATATTTTAAGCTATAACTTGGGTATCTTGATGAAAATTCTCAATGTGATTTTTTTGACCAATTATCTTTTTTTCTTATAACACAGAATAGAAAGACAAAAACTCAGGGGTGATTCATCACTAATGTGAGAACAACCCAGAAACTAAAACCCTATAATAAAATAAGTGAAAGAAACGTAAGACCCTGCTGCATAGTAATAAAGATAAAGTAAGTAGGCTTATGAAAGACAAGAGTTATCTATTTTATTAAGCAATACATAGTAATAATTTATGAGGAAGTTTGAAGTACATATGGACAATTAACCTCAAACTTAACTAGCAACTAGGCTCACACAAGCATAAAGGAACTTTACAGTGGAATAAAATTATGAATGTTGTCTTGACCCTATGTTAACAACACATCAGTTGCTCTGGAGTGCTTTTTCTCATGACATGTTTGTGTGTCCAAATATGCATTGCAATCAAATAAGCTATTTATTTGGAAACACATTAGTAACTATTTTATTTATCTTGGCCAAATGATTTATTTGTATATTCTATTGGTAAACACATTATTTTTATATGTTTTCAAATGAACATCTTTAAAAAACCTATACTTAAAAGTTGTATTTGTGTTTATTTAAGTGTATTAGTAAAAATCTTAGAGTATTCAAAATGTTTTGTGCCACATAAGGAAAATATCAGAAACAGTGAATGAGTTCTAGATTTACTATCCTAAATTCATTCAAAATCAAACATGCAGTGGATCCTAGATGGTTCTGAAAGCACATTCCTGTGTTGCTCCTCACAGTAACACTACATCCTCGGTTCTGAACACATTTTACTGTATGTTCATGCTACTAAATCTGAAAAATGCTACCTATTATAGTTACGTTCAGTTTCAAGACTATGGTTTGTCATCAGTTCCTGTGTTTAACTGCACAACATTTTTTGCTCTTATGCAAGTTGACTCTCATAAATTTTAAAATCTTCTAAGAGTCAATTGTGAGTTTAAAAACTAAACAAAAATATGTAAAAGTCAGCATTGCAGTTATAATAATAGCCCCAGCTCATACGTACACTGTTTACTGGGCTGACCATCAACCATTATACTGAAAAGCACAGGTTCACACACAGAAGTGTCAGCAATAGGAAGCAGCATGAATATGAGTCCTTAGCTCAAACAATCCAAAGATCCAAAATAAGTAATATGCATGATCAGTATTATCTATTAATAGCATAATTTGCTTTTTGAACTTTCAGTTAAAAAAGGGATAATCCAGATGGTGATGCTGGGCAGAAGTCAAAGTGAGATATTTTTGGGGTTCACATAAGATGTCTTCTGTGTGCATGGAACAATTAACAATTGTCTCTCTGAAAAGTATGAAGGTATCTTAGAAAGAGCAATTCCACAATTGTTCTTGCACTGTCACTCTGTTCTCCAAGTGGCATAATGGCATCAATACTATCTATAGAAATGTGTCTTTGAGTGAGAATGTGTAGAACTGTAGAGGTGAGAGGGCTGGAGATTAATACATGCACATTCATCTGATCTTTAGATAAATGTCAGAATTAATAGTCCTGCAAAGTACTTACCATCTGCTTTTTTGAAAACAATTATTATCTCGAATATATACACTGTCAAGGGGAACTACCATAAAGCTTTGTGCAAATGCAAACGTTAAATTGGTGTGGCAGTTCAATAAACATGAAGCTCACTGAAGTACACTGAATGTAAAGAACCAACTGCTAAAACTAACATTCTAGAACTTTATCTTGATGACATAAATTTAGAAAACTGAGACTTGTTATGCTCAGATAATTAGCTCATTAAAATGACTTAATATTTCCTATTCAGGTAAACATTGATTCTCACCTCATGTGACCTGAAGGTGGGATCATCTCTTCTACTTAATGCATATGATCTCAGCTGGTAGTAGTTTGGCAGCTCATATCATAGTGCTGTGAACTGTGAATTAAATATATGGGTGTGATTCCAGGGGAAAATGGCCAAAGCTTGTGATATAGACAAAACAGAACATACCCATACAGCAGCCCAAATTTTGAGCAGAACATCTATTATTCTGTATGGGAACTCTCTCTTGCTCTAAACCCCCTCTGTCTATACGCAGCAATTGAAATGTCTGGTTTGGTGGTGTAAGGAAAGAAGACTTCAACATAATGCTTGGAACTGTATACCTCTGAGACAGTATATTCTGTAATAACTCCCAAATTTACACAAAGATATTAATTTCAGGTGCCCACAACAAAAATTTTCTTGGTAAAAGCTCTCTTTAGTTCACTTCCTTCTCTTCCCTTATCATTATCTCAACCCTTTGCCTGTCTTTTTCAACAAAATTAGATGGACTCACAACCTCACCTAGGAATGATTCTTATAATTATTTGTTTATAGGGAGGACTGTATTCATAGACCTAAAAATCTCAAAAACTTTATAATGGATATTCTTAGGCGGGAATAGTAAGTGTATAATATCAGTTTAAACAAAACTCATCATGAGGTTAAAAAAAAAAAAGGTTGAGGAATTTCAGAATTCCAAGTTCTGACACAAGAACTTCAAACTCCTTAACTCAGTGCTTTTCAACCTTCCTAATGCTGTAACCCTTTAATACAGTTCCTCATGTTGTGGTGACCCCCTAACAATAAAATTATTTTCATTGCTAATTCATAACTGTAATTTTGCTGTTATAAATTATAAAGTAAATATCTGATAAGCAACCCCAAAGGTGTTTTGACCCACTGGTTGAGAACTGGTGCCTTAAGGGTACAACAACTACTTTCTATAGTTAAGAGTCTCACTCAATAAAGTCTTTCACCAAGTCTACACAAAGTAAGGATCAAAAACAAGAGTAAAAGAGGCACTTCATTAGTTAAGCAGAAATATTTTGATTGTGTTACAAAAAGGAAGATCACAGTTAATTTTTTTTTTTTGTAGAATGTAAAATGTTCATTAAAAGTACTCACTTTTGAGTATAGCTTCTGACATTACTAGGACACATGATCCCACCACCGTAACTGTCCAAACATGAGCTCAACAAGACTGACACCAATGGACTTAATAACATGGACAGGGAAAGTGTCAAGGGGTCTTCACCCTACATAAAGAACTACAAGCAACCGAGGAAAGCTGAGAGCAGGGAGGTGTTCATCGCCAGGAAACAGCACACCAATTGCTTATGCGATACCAAGTGATCAGCCCTGAAAACATGCCTATAAGTGATATCATAAAGACTCAACAGATTAAATTTAGGGAAAAAAATTAAATGCATTAAATAACAATTAGTGAAAGAAGAGGTAATGAATTTTGAGGAAAATGGGGAAAAGTACATGGGAGATTTTGGAAGAGGGAAGCAAAGAAGAAATGTTACTATTTTTTAATCTCAAAAATTAAAGAAAATGAATTAATTAATAAATGTAAAGAGCAAAGTTACTTAAGAGAACTTTGTGTGTAATTTTTACTGATAACAGATATCTAGACAGACAATAAATATTGCTTGAACACTAAAAATTAACAAAAACCCATACCTATACCACAATCTTCATGCAGAAACATTTTTGAGTCAATAAGTAAAATTATTTTCTTTTTGTGGAATTTGTTTTGTGTTGGCCAACTGCTCCTGAGAATGGGGCCTACCTTGAAGAGTGGTTGATATACCTGGTAATACACCACTTGGGGAAAAACACAAAACAAAATAAAAATGTTCTCTTTTTTATAGCAGGTATTAATCACAAATAGTTTCTCAGTTAGGGATGGGAATTTGTATTCACTTCCCCATCTCAGTCTTGTTTTGAACCTGTGCAGTTCTTTTGCATGCTGACATAGTCTCTATGCCATTGCATGTGTATCTGTCCAGTTAGGTCTGGAGGATCCTGGTTCCCTGGAGACAACTACCACCTCTGGCTTGTTCAATCTTTTCATCTCCTCTTCCACCTAGATCCTGAGCCTTGAGGGAAGAGATTTAATGAAGACATCCTGCTTAGGGCTAATAAGACCCATGTCTCTCACTGTCAGTCTCTGTACACTGTCCTGTTATGGGTCACTATGTTAATTCCTATGTAGTATAAGAAGAAGCCTCCCTGATGATGGCTGAGGGAAGCACTGATCTCTGGGTATAGCAGAATGTCAGTAAGAGTCATTTTATTGCTATGTTCCTTTAACAGAACAATAGTATTTGATTTTCCCATAGGCCCATGGCAGTTCTTGACCATCCAAGCAGTATCAGGCATGGGTTTTGTCTTGTGGAGTGAGAAACAAATATAATCAGAGAGTAGCTGGATACTCCCACATTTGTGGCACTATTACAGGAGTATATCCAGCAGGCAGGTTACTGTTGCAGATCACAGGTTTGTAGCTGGGTTAGTGGTTACCTTTCTCCTCTGGTAGTATGCAGAGTACCTTCCAGGATCTTGACCATTAGTCTGTAGTGGTGAAGGGTCAAGGTAGGTACCGGTTTTAACAACTTCTCCATGTTCAATAAAATATGCTAGATGCTGTCTTTAGCAATAGGGCCTTACCATCAATTTGTGGAGAGCAACCAATAGCCTGAGTTTTTGGGAGGCAGGATGGTTCCATGGAGTACATTTGGGAAACAAATAAATTATCTGCAGTCCATTCCTTGCACTGGATATTTCATTTGGTTGTGAAAGATGTGTAAGTGGGGCTTTTTCTCCCTGTCTTTTTGGTGATTTCTTTTAGCTTTCTTTTATATATATTCAAAAGCTTCTACCATAATAGGTTTCCAAGTGACCCTTCAAATTATGCTTAGTGTTAACCATCTCTTTCCTTATTCCATTTTTCCTCATCTCTCCATTTAATCCTCCTGTTCCTCTGTACCATGTCTCTCCCTAACTGTGTATTCTGCTGGGAGCCATCCCCAGGGTTGGACAGATCAGAGCAGAGGATGTAAGGAGTTGGCAAGGGAAGGAGTTGAGCCAAGACATTGTGGTGGTGAGAATCTTGCAGCCTGACTGACTAGGTAAAAGACTGCTTCCTTATTAATATAGTTTTTAGTAAGCAGGGATAGATTAATGTTGTCCCAAAACATAAGTCATATCATTTTTGGTTTTGGACATATGTTTCACTTCCTCCTGCTCATCTTTAGTTATCTAATAAACTATGACATAACAGAGTTATCATTTCCAATTATTTTACCTCAAGTTTTGACATCATCGATAAACAGAGTAAATATTTTTGCTCATTAACCCTATAACCCAATTTTTAAGAATCTAGAGGCATATGACAACCTGTTCTTGAGCCAGTAGCTCTTGTATCTATAAGGACAGTAGACCAAAAGAAAAATCTTCAAGCCACCCTGGGCATATTGCCATCACCCAAGCAGTGTATTATTAACTCTTAATGGTCAGAGTGCCTAAGAAAAAATCCTCAGAACATAGCTGCTGCAGTTATCATTTAAATTCTGACATAATACAACCTTTATATTTTATATCTATATAGAATTTGTTTATAAATATAATCCTGGCATTCTGTTGTTCTTTGGTCAATATAAGTCTCTGTGTAGGACTTAGGTAACTTCAGCTAATCTTAACTTTGTTTCTATATATGACATGTAAATGCCTGAGTGTATAACGAGAAGAGGCTTGCACTCTAATCTGTGGCCAACTCCTCTAGCCCACTGAATCTTGTCGATCTTTTTAAGTTTACTTTACTTTGTTTTGAATATCTTGTTCCTGAATAAATACAGGGACAAATATTTCAAGAATATCTCATAGCCTTGAAGAGACCTCTGGCTTCTTTATGTGTGTCACAACCTCCAAGGCATAAGGAAGACTTTCAAGTAGATAAGGATATCTCCCTAAAAGCAGAAGGGGTAATATGTTCAGGACTTTCCTGGGGAAGCTTAGAAGCAGTACTCCTGAGAGAAGGCATAGATGATTCATAAGAAAATTTCCATTAATCCAATATCCCCAAATTGTACAAATATTAAAAAGCCTCCCAAGTATGCAACAGGTAAAGACAAAAAACAAAAATGGCATGGCAGCCATCACGTGGTTCAACTTTGCTGGATTTTTGTTAAGGACCTCTCCTGGTCTTATGACTTTTGCCATTCCCACCAGATATGCCTGTTCCAATACTCTATTTCACTTCCTTGCATGATCCTCCCCTTTCCCTTAGTCTTTACTCTTTATCTAACCTCTGTGGTTTTATATATATATATATTGAAGCATACCTGTTGAAGGCTGAAAGTCTAACATACACATATAAAGAATATACACCATATTTGTCTCATTGGTTCTGAGTAATTTCACTCAGCTTTAGTTTTTCTAGCTCCATCTATTTACCTGAGAACTCCTCATTTTATTTTCTCTACAGCTGAATAATCTTTCATTGTATAAATGTATCACATTTTTACTACCCATTTATCAGTTTATGGACATCCATGCTGTTTCAAATTTCTGACCTTTAAAACTAAAGCTATAATCCAGTAATGGTGGTGCATGCCTTAATTCCCAGAATTTAGCAAGCATTGGCAGGTGGATCTATGTGAGTTCAAGTCCAGTCTGATCAACATATAGAGCTCCAGGAAAGTCAGGTCTACAAAGAGAGACCCAGTATCAAAAAATAAGTAAATAGGGCTGGAGAGATGGCTCAGCCGTTAAAGGCTAGGCTCACAACCAAAAAAATAAGTAAATAAATAAAAATAAATAAATAGCAGCAGTGAACATAAATTAGCAAATATCTCTGTTGTAAGGCACAGAGACATCTGAGTGTATACCCAAGAGTGGTATAGCTGGATCTTCTGGTAGATAGATTTTTCAGCTTTTTACAAGATTTCCACACTGTTGGAAGAGTCTGCACCCATTTGTACCTCCACCAGCAATGGGTAAGTGTTCTGCTCTCTCCACATTTTCACTAGCATGAGCTGTCATTTGTTTTGTTGATCTTTTCCACTTGGACTGGGGGACGTTATAATCGTGTAGTAGTTTTAATTTTCATTTCTCTGATTACTAAGGATGTTAAACATTTTTAAGAGTCTCAGCCATTTGTGTTTCATCTTTTTTTTTTTTTTTAATTTTTTTTTTTTTTGTTTTTTTCGAGACCGGGTTTCTCAGTATGGTTTTGGTGCCTGTCCTGGATCTCGCTCTGTAGATCAGGCTGGCCCAAATTCACAGAGATCTGCCTGGCTCTGCCTCCTAAGTGCTGAGATTAAAGTCATGCGCCACCACCTGTTTCATTGTTTGAGAACTCTGCAAAATTCCTCACCTCATCTTTGTTTTTTTTTGTTTTGTTTTGTTTTTTTTTTTTTTGTGTGTGTGTGTATGTGTTGTCGATGTTCAATTTTATTTAGTTCTTTACAGATCCTAGTTATTAGATATTAAAACTTTATTCTATTTATATTTGCTAAAGATTTGTTTCCCCATTCTCTTGGCTGCCAATTTTGCCAAATGATAACACCCTTTGCTGTACAGGTTCTTAGTTTGATGAGGCTCCATATATTGACTGTGTCTTAATGCCTATGCTTTTGGTGTTAGAAGGTCCTTTCCAGTACGAATGAGTTCCAAACTATTCCCTACTATGTCTACTATCAGATTCAGGGTGTCTGCTCTTATATTAAGGTCTTTTATCCAGTTGGAGTTGAGTTTTGTGCAGATTGATAGGCATTAACCTATTACATTCTGTAACAGGACTAAGAGTAAGTGTGGAGAGACCAGAAAAAATGTCTGGAATGAAGATACAGGCACCTACTGAGTCTCACACTGGCGGGCGTTGTTTGTGTCCAGCAGAGAGAGAGATTCTGTAGGTCAATGGGAGCCACAAAGGAATAGATATGGTGTAGAAGGAAAGGGTGAACGTGGCAGATAGGAAGAGCTAGGAGGATTCTGTTTCAGCATAAGAGACACATTTTTAAAGGGATTGAGATTGGCTGGGAGGAGACTACAATGATATTTATTATTTAACACACAGGGAACTAAAAAGAATATCTGAATTCAGGCAGAACAACGAGTATAATCAAGTAAGAAAAAGCCTAAACTTAGGAAGAGACTGTGGCGTGGAAAAGCACAGCTGGGTAAAATGGTTGTTGTTTGGGTAATAGTTGAGTGAAGTGGCTAAGACTCCGGGAATTGTGGTTTGATTATAGTTTTATAATACGTCTCTGTCTTTTGTGTTGAGACAGACTTCAGGTCATATTTTGATAATTCTTCCCTCATTTTATTTTACACATAAGTAGGTAATCCAATACACATAGCTAAGTACACAATATACAGGTCCTCATGCCCATGTGTTTGAGAGCTTCACAAAGAATTACCTATTCTTTGAGTAAAGGTGTAGAAAGCAAGTTAAGGCTCACAAATACAGAGGGAGAACAAAGGGGAAGAAATCATTGTAATTCTAAACAATGTGGAGAATGATGAGATGCACACTAATAGATTTCAACTGAGGAAACTCTTGCAGAAATCAATGAATAATAAATGACAATCAAGTTGATTAATCATAAGAAAAAGGGCTTCAAAACTATTAATAAATTTAGATGTTACTATTTAATAATTAATCAGAGAAATATTATCATAAAATATGTAAAAAGATACTTTGGTGAATGTGAACATCTTTTTACGAATAAAAACATTAACTTAATAATAATTATCCACGTGCTGATAAGTACCACAAAATGAGAGGAAATGCTGGTTTGAACTATTGTGGCATTGTCTCTTTCTCTACTAAACTAATATAAGAATAAATATAATCTCAGAGGCAAAAAAGAGAAAGACATATTAGTACCTGTGGCATTGTAAGACTGAGAACTTTCTCTGCCACCCAATGCTTGCATCCACAGTACCACACTGGACAATGTGGGTCACCTGTGAGTGGTTTTCAAAATCTGTTCTCCATGCCATCATTATAGAAGTTGTTTAGATAAAAAAAAAAAAATTCCAAAACGCAGAGTAATAATTTTTCCATGGATTTTTTTTTCCTTTAAAGTCTGTCTTGTTTGCATGACTCCTTAAAAATTCATTTTCCAGTCAAGCTGCCAAGTAATCCTTCGACTTGGGCATTGTCTAATCACTTAGATACAAAAACTCTTTATTGCTTGGATTGAGCATCTGACCACTGAAGAGGAGCCATAGTAATGCAACATAGAAGAATGATGCGTATTTATTAGCAGAAGAGTAAACTATCCAGAGAATGGTACTAAGGCATGTGGTTAAATAAATATGCATTTATAGTTTGATAGTTGTTCTGGCTTTATTTCCGTTGTGTGGTGATAATTTATCTGTGTCCCCCAATAAATCTTACCTGAGGATCAGAGGATAAAGGTCAGCCACTCTTAGTAAAAACAGAAGTCATGCAATGTTAGCACTTGCCCTTAATCTGTATCTCTGAGAGTTCAAGGTCACACTAGGGAACAGAGCCAAGTGTGGTGACACATGCCCTTAATCCCAGCATCAACCATAGAGTTCTGGACGTCTGTGCAGACAGACAGGAAATGATGTAGCATGGTGGAGAGAGAAAATGAGTTAGCAGAATAGTAAGATATGTGTCTTTTTAGACAGGAAGTCGCTCACTATTTGGAAGCTGCTGCATAGTGAGGTAAGGTTAGCTGGTGGCTGTTCTGATTCCTCTGATCTCTGTAAGATTTTCACCCCTATTTCTGGCTCCATGTTTTTTATTTAATAATACTGCTTAGAAATTTGTCTACACTGTTGCTATGATAAAAACCCTCTGAGCCAAGAGCAACTTTGTTAATAAGAGGTTATGGGTTATTTGACTTAACACTTCCAGGTCACTATAGATCATTGAGGAAAGTCAAAGCAGAAATGTCAGAAGGAAAAGGATGCAAAATCCTGGAGGAATACTGCTTCCTGACTACTCCCAAGCCCATCTAGCTTTATTATGTAATCCAGGACTATCGTTCTAGGAAGTGGTGTTAATCTGAGACCAAAAGAGGAAAAACCCTTAACCTGTAAGTGTTCTATTTGCAGTTAAGACAGTTAAGAATAAATTCCTGTTTTTCCTATGTTTCTTAGACCCATCTGCACTTGATGTGATCATATGTGCACGGGACATCTATGGACAGGAAATACATGAGGATTTACTCCTTCTCTGACTGAATGTAGGTGGGAGGAACATACATAGGAAATACGTCAGGATATATGCTTGTCCCTGATTGAACCTGATGGGAATGCCATGAAATATGGACTTTGACTTTTTAAAACTCTGCAAAATGTGACTCATGGCCATTTCCTGGGAACCCAGAAATAGACCTAGCCAGATCCCATCAACCTGGCCAATATTTAATTAAAGCTTGCTTCAAATTTGGCTCAAAATTGTGGAACTGTTTTTTCTTGCATGAATCTCAGGTTTATCACTACCAACAGTGTTCTGGGCCTCCCACATCACTTCAGATAAGCAAGGCAATCTCCTACATGTCCACAGACCACCACGATAAAATTTATTACTCATACTCGGTTACACCTTTTTCCCCCCAGGTGATTCTTGGCTGTGTCAAGTTGACAAGTATTGGTAATCAGGACAATAGCATGAACTGAAATTTTATTTCTAGATAGCTTAAAGGGTAAAACAAAATCAAACTTGAGAATTAATGACTATTGATAAGGCATGCCAAAGAACAACTATTTCAAATATGACATAAGAAAAAACTCAATGTTTTATGGTAAAGCCACACATTAACACTTAATGTATGTAATAGAAAGTTGTGGGAAAACCAAGTTTCTTGAGTCCTTGGTCTCATTAAGAAAGTAATTTAAAAACAGATTCAGGAAGAAACGCTAGGGTAGTTTTACTATGAGTTTGAGAGAAAACTAACAAGCCAGGAGATCTGTAATTCTTGCCAGGCGCAAGGACAAAGGGGATGGGGAAGAGAAAAAGGGAAAGCCAGGCCCTTTGCATGCCAGCAAGCACCTGCCTCACAGACGGCAATGCAAGAGTTTCTGGAAATATGATTGAGAAAGCTAGGGTGCCAAGGAAAGGATGCTTTGGGCCAGTACACAAAAGGGAAAGAGACTGAAAAAGTGAAGAAAGAAAGAAAGAAAGAAAGAAAGAAAGAAAGAAAGAAAGAAAGAAAGAAAGAAAGAAAGAAAGAAAGAAAATTACACTTTAAAGTAAACTGGAATGACCCTCAATCTTAAAGAAAACTTCGAGTTAAAAATTTTGCTGTAAAATGGGGAGATGTAGAACGTATACTATTAAGAAGAAAAGTCACAGTCTCAGAAAAAACAAGCACATGTATGTATATATGTTCTTTCTCACATGTAGAATTTATCTGATACTGAAAGTTTAAAACTTAATGTGATGTTCCATGGCTCCAGTTCTGAATTCCCATTCTAACTGTAAAAAAATTCATCAAGTTATACAAATTCTGCATCTGGTTCATTATGTGTATGACAATTTTATAAATAATTTTTATAATGATTTTTATTATATTTTTATAATAAATCTTATTTATTGTATTACAGTGTACAAGTTTAGCAATGCAGCCTGGTAGAGGTTTTTCAAATATCTTCCATGAGGGATGAGCTTCAGAAAAATGTATGTTATCTCATTAAGGAGACAGTTAGGCTTTCCTTCTCCTTAGAAAGACTTCACATAGATGTGATTTACTCTTGGGTGAGTAGGTTTGGGTGAGGGTCAAGGTGATTGTCAGACCCAGATATTAACTCTTAAAAAGTGCAGACAATAATATGTAATGTGCTATTGCACTACGCAAGAAGTGAGGTAGAAGCTTGATTTTATTCTTTGGATCAGGAAAAAGTAGCTTTGTCTTAATGAGCCTCAACAAAGTTAGGACACCAGTACCAGTTCATACAGTGATTTAAATCTTGAAGAGAGGCTTCATTTTCAATGTTACCAAATAAACAAGAAGTAGGGTGGAAGCGATCTTTCCTCAGTGGCCTTCAAGGCTGCTAAATTCTGTAACAATAATATACAAAGCTCAAAAAATGATGACAAATAGTATAAGGTAAAAACATCTGTTTGCCAGGTGGTGATGGCACACACTTTTAATCCAGCACTTGGGAGGCAGAGCCAGGCAGATCTCTGTGAGTTCGAGGCCAGCCTGGTCAACAGAGCAAGATCTAGGACAGGCACCAAAACTACACAGAGAAACCCTGTCTTGAAAAAAAAATCTAAAACATTATCATACTAAACAAATACATGTTTCTTATAAATTAATATAAAAAATGTAAGGGCTCAAATTATAAAGAACCACAGAAATTTAAAATCCACACCAAAAAAATAATAAACTTATAGCTCTCCATACCTTATAAAAGCAATATACCCTCATGCAAAAGAAGTGAAAAAACAAAACTTCTATACCTAATGAAAAACAATTCATACTTCCATTTTTATTTTTTTTTATTTATTTTTTTTTTTTTTTGGTTTTTCGAGACAGGGTTTCTCTGTGTAGCTTTGCGCCTTTTCCTGGAACTCACTTGGTAGCCCAGGCTGGCCTCGAACTCACAAAGATCTGCCTGGCTCTGCCTCCCGAGTGCTGGGATTAAAGGCGTGCGCCACCACCGCCCGGCCATACTTCCATTTTTAAAGGTGGTGTCAGGTTATCCAACATTGAGAGAATATTATACCAATATTATGTAACAGAAGCTGTGAGTTTAAAACCCAAAATGCATTCACTATTTGAAACATGACAGTTACATTTTTAAATTAATGTTTATAATTTTTATTTAAATTAACTAGAAGAAATATTTTACAAACAACTACAAAAATCATGATTGTCATAAACTTAAGATCACATAAAATGCTTTTATCAAGATAATAAGTAGATATAATTATAATTTTATACAGGACGAAAGGGTAGGGCGCTAAAGTTAATATTAAAAAATGAAATTTTCTTAGTTTAAGTGTCTGCTTAAATATTTGTATTTAAGTATTTATAATCTCTCTGCTTTTTAAAATTTTCTATATTTCCATTTATTTGTTTATAACTTTTGCAAAAAAAATGAAAGATGAAATCCAGAAATGATGCTGTTTGGAAAATATCAACATATTTCTGTAAGTACCCACACTTACTTACTGGGCCAAGGTTACCTGATACAACTGATGAGAAATGAATCTTAACCAGGCTTGGACTGGAGGGGTCACAGCAAGACTGAGGTTGTGACAAGTTTACTCTTAAGCAATCAGACTTTTGATATCCTTATCAGAAACAGAATGAAATGGAGGTTGCCAGAATCAATACAGTGGTAGTTGACAGGATGGAATCAATGATGTTTGCAGGCTATACAGAGTACACAAGATGAATGTCTAAAACTAATTGTCCTGTTAAGCCTCTATATGCTTCTAGGGAACACAGAGAAACAGGTGGCCTGAATGCTTCACTGCCTGAAAGAATATCTTGTTTTCTCAAGAACTAAAAGGCACCTTGTGCCTTAGGAGCCATAGACTCTAGCCAGAAAACCTGTGACATATGCCTCTCAAGGTAGCTAGATCAATCCCTAAATTCATCAGCTAGATGAATCCCTAAAAATTTCATTAAGAAATAACATGTAGTTTATCATACAGCAATAAAAGTATTACCAGTTTATTATAGAAACAAGTGTTATAGTTGTTATGGAAGATTGGGTTAATCCTCTGAGAAGTGGATATACTTCCTTGAAGATAAATTTTAACACAGAGAAAATGAACTCCAGCTACTTAGTTCAGAAGATATGTATTCAATTGAGTAGAAAACATGAAAATTTAAATGAGTAGTAATTTGTTCTTATTGGGGCTGAAAAAATGGTTCATGGGTAAAATGCTTGCCACACAGTCAGGAACATCTATATTTGGATCTACTGTACCCATCGAAGAACCCAGATATGACAATGTGCACTTGTAATCCTAAAAGTGAAGAGGCTGATACAAGATGATCTGTAAGACTTATGAACTCTCAAGTCTAGCTAATTGGCAATCCTTGTGTTCAGTGACAGACTCTGTCCCCTAAAAACTACAGGGGAGAGTGACTTAAGAAACCTGGCCATTTCCTTCTTGCCTCCACTCACTGCCACACAGAATGCACATATGTACACCTCACACACAGCACACACACACACACACACACACACACACACACACACACACACACACAAATATTCTTGACAAAGAAATAATGTAGATTTAACTTCATGGTATATTGAAATAAGTATTTTTAAATCATATTAATAGGAAGTTATGCAAGAACATATTTACTAAAATGCTGTAACATCAAATATCATAACTTTTATCTGAAACTTTCTTTTACTTATAAGTAAATAATAAAAGCTATAAATCACCAAATCACTTACAAATACCTTAATTACGTGTTTAATTAGAATGTAGCCAAGAACCAGTATGAAGAGCAAATAGTAATGGTTGAGCAATTATGTCAGGGGGAAGCTTGCCAACATGTGCATGGTCCTGTATTTGGTCTCAAACACCAAAAAAAGAAAAAAGAAAATATATATATATCACTAATTTTCACCACATAGTTTATATTTCTAATTAAACTGTCAGCAAAGGTGATTATTGTCAGGTCCAAAGGAAACTCCATATCCTCAAATTTAGTCAGTAAGACAAAAGCCACCATTCATTAGGAACTTGTGATGCTGGTTCAGTTTCCCTCTCCCAAAGGAGCCATTTCCCTTATCACTGGCAGAAGTGATGAATGGCCATCTGTGGTGCCTATTAGGATACTAAAGGGCATGCTCACCTCCAGGCTCCCACAGGTACCTGTTACACTCTTCAGAGTCCATGATGGCATCTGGGCTCTTCTGTACTCCCACTGTCCTAAATTTCCCCCAGGTAAGGAACTTCCTGCCTCTAGCTATTCATTTTTCTTTATAACCCTGCTCCTTCCAGTATGCTCCTCCCCTGTCTGTCCTCTCTTTTCCCCACACTCTCTTAACTCTTTTTGCCCCTGCTCCCCACCTCTGACAGCCTCTCTCACCTCTCTTTATTCTGTTCCTGCTTCTCTCATGGCCAAGTTCAGTCTTTTTCTGGCCGTGTTTAATCTACTACTTTCTCTCTCTGCTCTGAAGTCTTCCAGATACCTTGGATGTTCTCCCTCTCATATCTACAATAAAAACCTTCCCCTTCATGTCATGGGTTTACATAGTTCTGTTTGATCCATTAACAATATTGAAATACAGAACTGTGCATTTACTCTTCCTTTATTATCCAAAACAATATTTTCTTCTTCAGCAAGAGTGTCAACTCTGATTTCAGAAATAGACAAGCACAATTACTTCATAGAGCTTTCCTTTTTTGGGTGCATAATTTACAAATTAGATATCATTTAGGTTTCCTAAATGCAATCAGATTCATACTGGCTGGCTAATTCCCTATACAGATAAGAAAAACGCAAGGTGTTGGCTAATCAATTTCCTGGGTATGAGGCATTGATGGATGCACATATGTGAGAGTCCTAAGGAAATGACCTGTAATGCTGTGCTAATGCTTTTACAGAAGCAAATGCAGCTGGCTGTCAGCTTACAGTGCTGATGGAGAATCTCAGAAGCAATCTTCCTGTCTGGAAGAACTCTCTCCCCAGTTCCTTCTCAACACAGGGAACTTACACTCTCAGCAGGAATCTCATTATCTATCTGGTAATGTTTCAGCTCTTATAATTCTTTCCTGCTACTTTCATTCAATGCTGAGCTAAAGCACTGCTCTTGCCCTCTTTGTTTCTGAAAGAGGGATAAACCTTCTCTCCCCTGACCCCAGAGAAGGTATTTCTTTTTCTAAAACATTTCCTGATGACATTGGAGCTGCTGTTTGAGTAAAAAGCTTAGCTCATGGTCACTCATTCTCACTGAGTGAATGTGCCCAGCCAAGCAAAACCTACTGCAGAATGTGAATCACCAGGAACTTGGAGCAAGCAATTGCTCAGTGTCACACAGGATTTACTTCAGTTTTCCTCTCCCTGGAGAGTAGACTGCCAATCTTACACACAAAAGCTCTTTCTTTCCAAAATACTAGTGAAATATCCAGCTTTCATCATAAACAAAATTTAGATGAATTGAGTCATAGCTTCTAGAGGAATTTCTTAAAAACAAAGATAGTCCAACCTTGGTCTCAACAATTCTCGCTCATATAAACCCTCCTCATTCTCGTTAATTGGACTCGCAGAGATCCACCCAGGGCCTAGTCATGGATCTCTGCATCCAGATCCCTCAGTAGTTGGATGAGGTTTCTAGCACAACAATTAGGGTGTTTGGCCATCCCATCACCAGAGTAGGTCAGTTCATAAAGCACAGGGACAAATAGCCAAATGAATGGAAACACATGAACTATGAACCAATGGCTGAGGGGTCCACACTGGATCAGGCCCTCTGAATGGGTGAGGGCCTGAATTGGCTTGATCTGTTTGGGAGGCATCCAGGCAGTGGGACCAGATCTTGTGCTCATTGCATGAGTTGGCTGTTTGAAACCTGGGGCCTATGCAGGATTGTTTGGCTCGGCCTGGGAGGAGGGGACTAGACCTACCTGGACTGAGTCTACCAGGTTGACCTCAGTCTGTGGGGAAGGCTTTGCCCTGGAGGAGATGGGAATGGGGGGGGGGGGCGTTGGGGGGAAGGTGAGGGGGACGGGAGGGGGGAGAACAAGGGAATCCGTGACCGATATGTAGAACTGAATTGTATTGCAAAATAAATTAAAATAAATTTAAAAAAAAAAAACAAAGATAGTCACAAAAAGCAGTCCGGATACAGTGTTGCATTTGCCTGATGCTCCGCTCCATCAGTGATACTGACAGGACTGCAAGCTAATGGGAGGTTTTCAGACATGAGCATGAACTGTAAGCTCAGTCCATTTGTAGCTGATTTTTGTGTAAAGTGAGAGATGAGGATCTAGTTTCATGTTTCTACATGTCAACATCCATTTTCCCAACACAAGCTGTTGAAGATGCTGTTTTTCCACCAGTGTTTATTTTGAGCACTTTTGTAAAAAAAGAAAAAGAAAACTGGTGCTTTTAATTGTGGAGACAAACCTGGGCCATCTATTTCATTGGTCCATATATCTTATTTGTCAATACTGATAATTTCCTGCTGAAACACTGTACTTCCTAGCTTCCCCTGCACATCCCTGGAGTCATTTCTGTGCCTGTAAAGGTTTCAAACAGCCTTTTCCTGCGGGAATTTTCTTTCATCTACCTGCATGGTGTGGGCCTTGCTTCAGCCGCCCATATGGCCTGGAACATATGGCCCGTCCTTTCATGTGGGTGACATATGAGATGACCCCTTCACAGTGTTTCCACCAGTAGACCCTGTACTGACTAAAGGAGAGACTTGCCTCTTCTTTCTGTCTCCTTTAATCCACCCCTAATAATCTAACAAATGTCATGCAGTTTTTGATACTATGGCTCTGCAATTTAACCTGAGAGTGGGATTTTCAGCATTATGATGTAGCAGGAATCTTAGAAAGTTCTTATTAATAAAATCAAACCCAAGGACAGTTATTGGGGTCAATGCTGGTAGATCAGAGAGACAGAACAAGCCATAGCTATCTCACCTTGCCAATTCCTCAGCTGGTCCTGTTTCCTCAGACTGGAAGCCTCTGAGTCCTCATCCAGAATGAATCTCAGCTGAACTGTGTTGCTCCAAAGTCTGAAAGCTTAACCAGCCAAACGCTTAACCAGCCAAATGCCTATAGTTTCTGGTCCTCATGCCTTACATACCTTTCTGCTTTCTACCACCACTCCCTGGGATTAAAGGTGTGAGTCACCATGGTTAGCTGTATCCTTGAACACATGGATTTCTTCCTCTGGAATGCTAGGATTAAAGGCGTGTGCTACCACTGCCTAACCTTTATGTTTAATATTGTGGCTGCTCTGTCTCTCACCCCAGATAAGTTTATTAGCATGCACAATATTTGGGGGAATACAATATCACATTTCCTCTCTTTTTGTCTAAAATTTAAAAAAGGCTTATAACTAATACAAGGAAAACTATCCAATAAGTATATACAATATATACAGCCAAAAATTACATTAATGATGTCTAGTCCATTAACATTTGACAGATTCAGATAAAACCTCCATTATATATATATTAACAATGTCCAGTCCACTAACATCTGATAAACTCAGACCAAAATTTTTCATTACTTATCTTATTTAAAACAAGTAGCTCCTTTTTAAAAGTAGATTCCATAATCTCCCTTTTTATCTTATTATAACCATATTCTCTCTTTTTTCTTTTCATAATGGATTCAGTAGTCTACCTTTTGTCATTTTTATATCTTCCCCCTTTTCTTTTCAGTGTAGATTCAGTGATCTACCTATTTATCCTATTATTTCTTTATCTTTTTTCTCAGAATAATCAGTGATCTACCCATTTATAAACAATGACAATATCCAAAACTCATTAAACGACCAAAAACCTCCCATCCCAGCTCTTGGGAATGTGGGTGTCATTTTCTTAAAATTACTTCCTGCTTTCTAGGGGAAGACATCTTTAAGGAATCCTGAAAAGAAAATTTTGGGGTTAATTGTTAAGTCCTGTATCATTTGTTCAGTTGCTGTATAATGAGAAAGTGCAGGGCTTGTTTCAAGTCCTTGTTCAAGTAGCCTGTCAGGCTGGATCATCTCAGCTAGCCATCTCAAAATTGTCCTGAGCACCTTGTAGTTCAAATCTGATCTGTAGATGATGTTTGTCAGCTTAGTGATATTATTATTGTCCATGTGGAATTGTTGTTGTTGTGGGGCCCCATCTTCTTCCTGGAGACTTCAGTTGATGTTAGGCATGGCCGTGATTTCCTGCAGAAAACTGATAAGAGACTCGAACACAAAGACATATATATGCAGCTAATTGAAGCCTTTTTTCTAGAATTAGTTAGTACTCTATATGACCATTCATATCTTAACAAAGTTTAAAATGTATATATATCTATATATCTATATATATTAATCTTGTAAATTTTGATATAAAATTTATACTTTAAGAAAAGTTTAAAGAATCAGAATAGAATCAAAGAGTTGAGAGTAGTAATAGAATAGTCCCTTAATTAATTTGGCTTTTCTCCTGTCCCATAGCAGAAGATGGCTCTTTTATTCTGGCATGATACAGGGAGTTTGCATTTTCCTTTTAACAACATGCTTGCATTTAAAGAAAGAGAGAGCCATTCTCCAACTCCAAAGTCAGCTTTAAATTTTAATTGAACTGGGACTATTAGAAGACCAGTAGTATTAAATCTTTAGAGAAGAGGAGAAACAAACATTTAGGAAGACATAACTTTTTTTTTTGATAATATATACCCATACCCCGTTTCACTCTGTTTCCTGGGATAGATGATTTGTCCCTTTTCTTCAGTTGTCTCATTTGTCCAGTGTTCTTCAGATTCCTTAACCTTCATTCTCCTAAAAGACAAAAACAAAAACCTTTCCCCAAGACTAATTTTGGGGATGTTCCTTTTTTGCAAGTTATTATCTGATTAAATGAAAAGGCATGTGTTACTGGTATAAGTTAGTTTAAATTGGATGTTCATGCTGGTTGATGAACTATCACCTCTTCTAATTAAGAGGTTTCTCTTGTTCAAATCAAACCTTTATCAATTTTGATGGTACCCACAGCTTATCTTCTCCTGTAGAAACAAAAGCAAAACCTCGTCCCCAATGTAACACATACCCTGGTTTCCATTCTGAGGTCAGCACATCCTTAAAGTATATAGGCTGATTTAATTCTGTAGTCTTTTTTTATTATCCAATGTCTCTCTGCAGCTGTTGTTCCTTTCTCATTGGCATTAAGAAAATTCAAAGATGTAATAGTTTACAATGTGTATAAAATATACGTAGGCTTGAAAGAGACAAAAAAGGTGATATATACAGTTATATAAAAAATACATAGTTTTAAAAAATAAAGTCTTTAAAGAGACAGTAAAACTAATATAAAAATAAGCCACGTAAAGATGGATATCACACAGAGAATCTAGATTGTGTTGTCTTTGGGATTCTTAACTACAGAGAGATATTTGATTGTAAAGGAAGCTGAGTTAAACCAATATGTATATTTCAAAGATACCTTGACTTCAAAGTTTGGATGTAAGGATGTGTTGCTTTGCAAAGGAGACTCTGTTTTTTTTTTTTCCCACAGAAAGCCAGAGACTATGGATTTGTTCCAGCTTAAGATACATCAGGTTTGACCAGCCAAGACCCCCTGAAAGATCTCCGATGACACCATGGCCCAGATGATCCAACATCCAAAATAGTTTGAAGGCAACTGGCTCAGACAATACAGCCTCATGGACTATTTCATAATCCTAAAATTTTCTTTGTGTCCCCATAAGATACAGCGCCCCCCATCAGCAGGAAGTAGTAAGAGAAGCTTGTCCCTGTGCTTTATCCAACCTTGGTCTCAACAATTCTCACTCATATAAACCCTCCTCTTTCTTGCCAACTGGAATCCCGGAGTTCCACCCGGGGCCTGACCGTTGATCTCTGCATCTGGTTCCCTCAGTCATTGGATGGGGTTTCTAGCACGACAATTAGGGTGTTTGGCCTTCCTATCACCAGAGTAGGTCAGTTCGGGCTGTCTCTCAACCATTGCCAGCAGTCAATTGTGGGGGTATCTTTGTGGATTTCTGTGGGTCTCTCTAGCACTTTGCTTCTTCCTATTTTTTTCTATTTCTGTGAAGAATGGAATTTGGATTTTTACTGAGATGAATTGAGTCTGTAGTTTCTTATGATAGAATGGTTATTTTCAGAATCTGCATATGAAATCACACTTTATTGCTACCCACCAAACTTCTATGTCATTGTTTTTGTTCCTTTTCATAATGAGCAAATTATGAAAGAGTAATTACACTTGTTAAGATAATATGCAGAAATGAAAGAAGTTATTTTCGAAATACTATACAATATCCTCTATCTCTTAATCACAAATAGCATACACAATTTAGTATGGACAGATACATGTATTTATATATTCATACAAGCTCTCTGACAACTATTTTTTGATCTCAATGACATTCTCATCCTAATAACTCATACATACTTTGTGGGAACCTGATGTTCACTGATATTTTACTTGCTGTACTATTATAACTGAAATGACTGAAATTCCTACCTGTTATATCAGAACAATAAATTTCATTACCAAATAAAAATAAAATAAAAGCAGTGTTAATATCCCAACTCACCCAAAGCAGAATGGCTACCATCAAGAAAAAAACAAAAACAAAAACAAAACAAAAAAAACAAAATACTCTTAATGTTTCCATGGATGCAGAGAGGGAGGAAGAGTAATTTTTAACCCATTTTTGAGATATTGATTACTTAATACACTATTAGAATCAGTATAGGCTTTCCTTAAATTCTCAAAGTAGAAGTATGGACTGTATCAGTACTAGGAATAAATTCAAAGATACAAAATCACCTATAAATGTCATATCTGAAAACTCAGCACCTCTTATAAGAAACAAGTGGTTGAACCATCCCAGATTCTAAACTTTGACTAAGTGTACACAAACAATGTGTTTGGAGTGTGTGTGTATGTGTGTGTGTGTGTGTGTGTGTGTGTGTGTGTGTGTGTGTGTTTTGTGTGATTCTTTGTACATACACATTCAGTTGAATACTTTTCAGCCACCAAAAAGAAAACATATATTTTGCAAGAAAGTCAATAGACAGGACATCATGTTAATGGAAATGATTGTCTTCAGAAGAACAAATATTGCCAGTTTACTTTCATGTACAGAATCTAGGAGCTATTTCAAATTTTAAGGGTTTCCTTCTACCCATATTTTAAGAATAGTAAAATATTTTCATGGTAAAATTTCATTCAACGTAGGAAGAAAATAAATAAAATTATTCTACCTTCAACACCGGCCACCATGGTCTGAACTCAAGCACATTATATTCTTAGGTTTTACTTGCCTGAGTTGCCCTGTTTCAGCTGCTATGCCTGAAAAATGTTGAAATAAATGTTTGAGCAAACTTTGTCTCATGTATTTGGAAGAAATAATGTCAAAAAATCTTCACCTCCCACCAAGAAAAATTCTCTTTCCAGCAGACAGAGATCATAATAAAGAAAATCACAACCAATCAAAATACCAAGCTGTGGAGCCCAGTCCAAATAGATAAATCAACAAAACACTCTGTACTTAAGGCTCAATGAACATTCCTGATGAGGTGTTGGGAGATTATAAGAAATAGAAGATCACCAGGCCATGGGGGTGCATGCCTTTAATTCCAGCACTCTGGAGGCAGAGCCAGGCAGATCTCTGTGACTTCAAGGCTAGCCTGGTCTACAGACCAAGATCGAGGACAGGCACCAAAACCACACAGAGAAATCCTATCTTGAAAAACCAAAAAAAAAAAAAAAAAGAAAAGAAAGAAAGAAACAGAGGAATAGACATGACCAAGTAGACAGAGAAAAGACCATGAGACCTCAACCCTACACAAAGAACCATAGTAAACTAAGGAAACTAACAGTAAGAGAAATAATTTCCCCAGGGAAGAGCACACCTGTTAGTGATCCAATCCAATACCAAATGGTCACTCCTGATACTATACATACAAGTAACACTATTATACAAATTAAACAGGTTATATTTAGGAATATACAAGTATATGCAAATACATATATGAATGTAATGGCAATGTAAAGGAGAGGCCATGAATTTGAAAGAGAACAAGGATTGATATATGGGAGGGTTTTGAGGTAGGAAAGAGAAGAGAAAAATGATACAATTACATTATAATTTCAAAAATAAATGAAATAAATTTTAAAAAACTTATAATAACCCAGAAGGCCCACAGTCATTCATTTAGTTTCCTCTGCTGGCAACATTCTGCATAACCATAGTGCAATACTCCAGCCATAAAACTGACCTTGTTATAATGGATCATCTTCATTAGACATTCACCAGATTATAGCCAATTTTCTTTTGTAAAGATGTTAATCTCATAGATGCAAGGAGAAAGACCATCAATCCTAGTCACCATGGCCAAATTAACTAAATCAAGTTTTTAAAATTCATGTTCGCAGACTGTGTCTTCCTAAAGGTGGGGTTCAAAGGATCAGTCTTGGACATGGGTAAGATCTGTGTTTATATACCTCAAGAGTAAGGGACTTCCAAATAGGGGATTTAGCAGGCAAATAGGCAGGATTACAGAAGAAGAATATAAGCATAACAAGTTGGTCATAACAACTTTTTGAAACAAAGACAACAAACAGATTTAATCATAAACATGAATAAATCTAGTTTGTTCTTATAATTAGATGGCTTTCAGGCCTAAAACTGAGGCAGACTGGTTTATCATAGGGGTGTGATTTCCATCTTGTCTGTTACAACTGATTTATTTCATGACTTTGTTTTTTTATTAGAGACTGGAAAGCAAGTGTCTTTTTTGTGAGATGAATTGCTAAATGGTCTTATTAGTAAAAACAAAAAAAAAAAAACCTGGAGCTAGACATTGGGATGAACACTAAAAGATCAGAGAAACAGAACAAGCCACAGCCAGCCTCACCTTACCAACTCTTCAGGCAATCCTGTTTCCACAAATCCTCAGACTGAAAGCCTCTGAATCCTCACTCCTGAGTGTCTCAGTTGAAGTGCTGCTAAAAAGCTCTAGTTTTTGTAAGTCCTCTTGCTTTATATACCTTTCTGCTTCCTGCCATTACTTCCTGGGATTAAAGGCATGTGTCTTTCACAAGCAAAGACATGAGATCTCAAGTGCTGGAATTAAAGGTGTATAGTTAAATATATAATTAAATAGTGCCATGCCTGGCACTATTCCCAGTGTGGCCTTGAACTAGCAGAGATCCAGATGTATCTTTGCCTCCTGAGTGATAGAATTAAAGGCATGTGTGCCACCACTGTCTGGCCTCTGTGTCTAATCTAGTGGCTGGCTCTGTCCTCTGATCTCCAGATAAGTTTATGACGGTACACTATTAGGGTACATGGGTACACAACATATTGAGGTGCACAATATATCACCACACTTCCCCTTTTTTGTCTAAAATAAAAAAGTTATAACTAACATAAGAAGACTATATACAATAAGTGCAATAAGTATATATACAATATACAGTCATTAACAATGTCCAGTCCATTAACATTTGATAAATTCAAACAAAATTTTTGTTGTTTATCCTATTTTGGTGAGTTCAATACAAAATTTATATACAATATACAAAAATCCAATCCAATGTAAAATATGTAAAACTAGTTGTTGCCTTTTAACAATCTTTTAAAATAGATTCAATAATCTACCTTTTTATCTTATCATATTTATATTCTCTTTTTCTTTTCAGAGTAGTGCAATAATCTACCTTTTATCTTATCATTTTTATATCTCCCCCTTTTTTCTTTTCAGAGTAAATTCAATAATCTACCCTTTTATCTTATTGTTTCTATAGCTCTTCTTTTTTTTCAGAGTAGATTCAATAATCTACTTCTTATCTATGTCCTCTTTCTTTTCTTTTTCTTTTTTCTTAATTTTTTCAAACAAAAGCCCTGAATCGAATCTCTTTATTTAGCCTTTTTTCTCTGACCATTTTCAGTTAACAACTTATAATCAACCATCCTAAACAATTATATATATATAAAACAATCATTGTTTTTAAGTATAGAGATAGAACAATGATGTCTCCACCACTGCCTCTACCATGTGTTATATAGACAGCCCAATACAATATGATAAGCAAGAAAAAAATTTCAGCAACTGAGAAACTGAAAAGAATGAGAAGAAATACCATGACAGATAATATCTTAGAATGCTATAGACACATGAATGTGTAAAGAGGAATTTCACATGCTGGTCATGTTAAAGCAAAAGTGTGTTACCTTACTAAAATGTTACTGCAGTTAGTCACTGCTCTGTTTCATTTTATACAGAGTACTGATGATAGCTTATCTATTCTACCTGAGGGAAATCAACCTAAATAGAGAGTAGAAAATTCACCCTGATTTTTAAAAGTTCAGAACAACCATATTAACATATGCAGAGGCTCCACATTCAGTCTACAATCTCAAGGAGAAAGTAGGTCACATGAAGTATTAGTTACTAAAATAGTATGCAGGAAGAAATAAAACAGAGTGGTATATTTGCAAAGTTTTTTATTTAAGTTTAAAGTTGTTTGTGTATGTGTGTGTGTTTTAATGTCAGAAACATAAACCCATATTTGATACAATATATTATGGCTTAAAAATAATGTACTTTAAACTTCTTTAGTGAAATAATTTATATATTACTAAAAAGATAACCAACATGTCCTCACATCAACTTTCACTAATATTAATTCTTGATGTAGGCATTAGGAGAAGAGGAAAGATGTCCATTTCCTCATGTCCACAGTAAATTCTTAAATAACTTTTATATCATTGTATCTTGCAGTCTATTGAATGCATTGAATTGTGACTAGCTACATAAACACATAATATTTCACATATTGGCACAATACAGTTAGATTACAAAAGGAATGTATCACATATATAATAACCAGAGTGATATATGTGATTAAACAATATATAAAATTGTTAATAAATTTAATCTATATCCATATCCCTAGGTAACATGCTTCCTGCTGGTGGACCACAACACTCCCCCAGAACATGTCCTCTCCTCTGTAGCCTCTGCTCCATCAGAGGCCACACAGCACCTATATGCTCAGGCTAGAGCCCTGCTCCCAGACCAAGACTCTCACAGAACCTACCAAGCCTAACCTCAATAGCCCCTCCCATCCTCATCACCCAATCCAGGCTCACATCTACTTCAGAAGCCTCCTGCTCCAGCAGAGGCCTTGCCAACTTCCAGAACCACAGAAGGACCTGGCTTCAGAAAGAGGCCAGGCCACACTGGCATCTAGAACCACAGAGGACCCACAGCTAGACCAGAGCTCACACAGGCTGCTAGAGCACCCACCATATAAACAAACTGAAAGAAAAAAAAACATGATCATCATATTAGATGCTGGGAAAGCCTTTGACAAATCCAACACCCCTTCATGATAAAGGTCTTGGAGAGATCAGGGGTACAAGTAATATATCTAAACATAATGAAAGCAATATACAGCAAGCTGACAGCCAACAACAAATTAAGTGGAGAGATACTCAAAGCAATTCCCCTAAAATCAGGAACATGACAAGCCTGCCTACTCTCTCTGTACCTAATCAATATAGTACTTGAGGATCTACCTGGAACAATAAGACAACTAAAGGAGATCAAGGGGGTAAAATTGGAAAGGAAGAAGTCAAAGTATCACCATTTACAAATGATAGTATACAGATGCATCCCCAAAAATTCTACCAGGGAACTCCTGCAGTTGATAAATTCCTTTAGCAACATGTTTGGATACAAATTAACTAAAAAAAATCAGTATAGCAATGACAAATGGGATGAGTAGGAAATCAGGGCAGCAATATCCTTCACAATAACCACAAATAATATAAAATATTTTGGGATAATTCAAACCAAATAAGTGAAAGACCTGTATGACAATACTTTAAGCCCTTGAAGAAGATATCAGAAGATGGAAATATCTCCCATGCTTATGGACAAGAAGGATTAACATAGTAAAAATGACCATCTTATCAAAAACAATCTACAGAGTCAATGCAACCCCCATCAAGATTCCAATGCAATTCTTTCTTGAAAGAAAATATTCAACTTCATATGGAAAAGCAAAAGGCCAGGATAGCTAAAACAATCTGTACAGTAAAAGAACTTCTGGAGATATCACCATCCCTAATTTCAAGATGTACTATAGAGCTATTGTAATAAAAATCACAGGGTATTGGCATAAAACATGACAGATGCAAAACTACACATTTATGGACCCTTGATTTTTGAGAAAGAAATCAGAAATATACAATGGAAAAAAGACAGTATTTTCAACAAATGAGGCTGGTCTAACTGGATGTCAGCATGTAGAAGAATGCAAATAGATCCATATCTATCAACCTGTACAAAACTCAAGTTCAAGTGAATCAAAGATCTCAATATAAAGCCAGATATACTGATGTTAATAGAAGAAAAAGAGGAGAATAGCCTTGAATGCTTTGACACAGGACACAATTTCCTGAATAGAACACCAAAATGCAAGTACTAAGACTGACAACTTATAAACAGACCTCTAGGAACTGAAAAACTTTCATAAAGCAAAGGACACTGTCAACAGGACAAAATGATAGCCTACAGAAAGGGAAAATATTTTAGAAATCACACATCTGAGTGAAGGCTAATATTTAAAATATATAAAGAAAACTAGATATTAAAATTAGTATATAAAGAAAAACTAGATCTACAAAACCAAGTAATTCAATTAAAAAATGGAATACACATCTAATCAGAGAATTAGCAAAGGAAGAATCCCAAATGGCTGAGAAACACTTGAAGAAATGTTTGACATCCTTTGCTGGCATGGAAATGCAAATCAAAATGACTCTGAGATCCATTTACACCTGTCAGAATGGCTAAGATCAAACACACAAATGACAATTTATGCTGATGAGGTGATGGAGCAAGGGGAACACTCCTCCATGGTGGTGGGAGCCCAAACTTGTACAGCCCATTTGGAAATCAATATGGCACTTTCTCAGAAAACTGGGACTCAGTCTACCTCAAGACCCAGCTACACTACTCTTGGGCATATACCCCAGGGATGATTCATCCTATCACAAGGACACTTGTTCAACTACATTTATAGCAGCTTTATTCCTAATAACCAGATTTTGGAAACAGCCTAGATGCCTCTCAACTGAAAACTGGATTTTTTTAAATGTGGTACATTTACACAATGGAATATTACTCAGGTGTTGAAAAAATGTCATGAAATTTGCAGGCAAAGAGTTTGTGGAACTAGAAAAAAATCTTCTGTGTGAGAAGTGACCCAGTCGCAGAAAGACAAATATGGTATGTCTTTTAAGTGGATGTTAGCTCTTAAGTAAAGGATAATCATGCTACAACCCACAGACCCAGAAAAGCTAAGTAACAAGGAGGGTTCAAAAGGAGACACATGAATCTCCCTGGGAAGTGGATAGGGAAGTGAACTGGGAGCTGGTGGGGATGAGAACAGGAGGGATCAGGTTAGGGTGTGTGGAGTAAGAGAGTATTTGGAGAGATAACTGAAATTGAGGGTCATTTGAGAGATAAAAACTTATTGCATGGAAACTCCTAGGACTCTTAGTAATGGGTGATATGGAGCCTGAACTGGCTCCTGCAACTAGACAAGACTTCCAGTGGAGGGATTGGGACACCAACACAGTCACATAAGTTTTGAGCTACAATTTGTCCCGCCTGCAAGATGTGCTGGGGTAAAGGTGACACAGAACTTTTAGGAATGGCCAACAGTGGCTGGTTCAACTTGAGACCCATGCCAAGAGAGGATGCCTACAGTTGAAAATGTCTGGAGGTCAAGAAGCAAAGCCTAGATAGCCCAGAGGCCTAGGAGAGAACCAAATATAATGTGGAAAAAAATCAATGAAGTGATTCCTAGTGATATACTATGCTCATACACTGGAACTTAGCTCAATCATCATCAGAGAGGCTTCATCCAGCAACTGGTGGGAGCAGATGCAGAGATGCACAGCTAAACATTAGGCAGAGCTCAGGGAATCCTTAGGAAGAGGACAAGGAAGGATTGTAGGATCTAGAGGAGTCAAAGATACCACAAGAAAGCGATTTCCAGAATTAAGTAATCAGGCATTATAAGGGCTCACAGAGACTGAACTCACAATCAAGGAACCTAGGGTCTGACCTAGGCCCTCTCCGTATATGTCATGGTTGTGTTGCTGGAGGTTCTTGTGGAACTAGCAACAGTGAGAGCAGGGGCTGTCTGACTCTTTGGCCTGCCATTTGGTGACCCTTTCCTCTTTTGCCTGTCTTTTGGTGATCCTTTCCTCCTACTTGGATGCCTTGTTCAGCCTATGAGGAATGCGCCTAGTCATAACTTGATATGCCTTGTTTGGTTGATATCTCTGGAAGGCCTGCCCTTTCCTGAAGGGAAATCAAAGGAAAGTGGATCTGGGGGAGAGGGGAAGTAGGGAAAGGGGCCAGCAGGAGAGGAGGGAGGAGAAATTGTAGTCACAATATAATGTATGAGAAAAGAATGAAAAAACATTAAAAGGAAAACAAAGTTAACCTTTAATAATTTAAGTGAAGATTTGGTATACTAGATTACAAAAAAAAATAAAATAAAAAATTTTTTAAAAAAACAGGCAAAATATGTGGATACTTTTATCCCTCAATCCTTGTATTCAAGAGTACTTTCTTTCTATGAACATTTTATTAAAATACTATTTTTTTTCATTCAAAAAATTTTGATGAGGATATTCAACTTACATTTTTTTTTTGAGCTGTTGAAAGAAGTCCTTGTCGACCAAAGGGGGAAATTATGAAATAATATAGAAGTTTGTCTTTTCTTCTTCTCTCAAAAAACAAAAATACATATACTTTCATGTAATTTTTAAAGATAATTGTGAATATACCAGGTGGTCACTCACTTTTTCTTAGGAAAAAGTAAAATTGTGCTCCAAGTTCCATAGGTACCTCAGAGTCCATTTTTTATGACATACAAATAAAGTCCCGCATTATGCATTTCAATGAAAAATCTCAGTTCATATTTAATTATACAAGATAATAGATTTTTATTTTAATAAATATTTAAGCTGCATTGTAAAATTCAAAATACTCCCATAGATAAAATGTGACTTTGAAAAATTTTGTTTATATTATTTTTGTTCTTTTGAGCAGCATTCTTAATAAATCTTATGAATAACCCATCATTAGAATGTAGAAATTACTATTTTCAATAAAGTGGAAGCTTTGGTAGATAGACAATGAAATTATAATTATGAAAAAAATGAAAAAATCATTTTGCTAATTAGATAAATGATACATTGGCAGTATTATCTCTTTATAAAAGTGTGGAACCAAAATAAAGACAAATTTGTATTTTTTCTTTATTACCATTAATGCTTTGTTAATATTTAACTTATGATTCACAATTTGGGAGACTATGCAGAAGTCGCAAGATGTAGAGTTTGCATTCTAGCTCTTGAACAAACTGTTTTCCTCTGGTAGAAGCTGGTTTAATTCTACTTACCGTGCTCTCTCCGAAGTGCTGAGATGGTAAGTTACTCAGTCATACATATTCTATTGGTTCTGATAAGGGAAAATCTACGAGTACACTAAAACAAGTGGGCTCTTGAGAATGCTAAGAAGTAGCATTCTTGCAGTGATGCCTTGTAGCTGTAAGTGTAAATTATCAATCGCTTTTGTTTGGTTGCCCATATTTCTCCTTTTGCTGTTTCTTCTCAACTTGTTTATCTCTGTCTTTGTCTCCATGTAATTCCTCTTCTTTCTGTTTATTTCAACCTTTCATTGGGTAATTTTATATAAAATACAAATAGCACTTTGAGTAGAAATGTGTAACACTACGCAAGGCTTTCATTTCTGTAAATTATGAGTGAAACCTTCTATCTCTTTTTCTAAATGTGACTGGAGGTCAGGCTGTGACAGCAGGAAACTCTCTCCAGGGAACTTGATAGAAGGTGAGGTAGATTTTCTTTTGCTCAGAGCCAGGACCTTGGATTTTTCTTTTCTTTTCTGCCACACTTCTGGATATAATGATACTTCTGTAACATGAATCTTAAATGGTCTTATTAATAAAAACAAACCTGGAACCAGGTATTGGGGTGAACACTGAAAGATCAGAGAAAAAGGGCCACAGCTGACCTCACATTGCCAATTCATCAGCCGATCCTGTTTCTCAGACTAAAAGCCTCTGAGTCCTCATCCGTTTGGATCTCAGCTGAACTGCTGCTCAAAAGCCTAAAAGCTTAACAGAGGCTCGAGTTTCTGGTTTTCATGCCTTATATACCTTTCTGCCTCCTGCCATCACTTCCTGGGATTAAAGGCTCATGTTACCATGCCTGGCTGTTTCCAGTGTGGCTTTGAACTCACAGAGATCCAGATGGATCTCTGCCTTTGGGATGCTAGGATTAAAGATGTGTGTGCCACCATTTTCTGGCCTCTATATCTAGTGGCTGTTCTGTTCTCTGACCCCAGATAAGCTTATTAAGGTGCACAATATATTAGGGAACACAATATCACCACATATTTCTTTCTTGTGGTAGCCCATAGAGGCTTCCTAGTGAAACCTTATTCAAGGTCAGAGAATCTGAGCAGTACTGCATTAGGAGATGATTTGACCACAGGTGTGGTTACCAGGTGTTTGGAAGTGTATACACTTGGCTGTATGGTGTGCTTTGATCTTGCAAGGGTTAGATCTTTTGCCTCCCCCCTTGGCGTAGTATAAAAAGCCCTTTTGAATAAAGCTCTAGGTGGCTGGGTATTAACCCAGGGCCCTCCCGAAGCTATCTTGTATCTCTGTCTTTCTTATTGTCTCTTTCTATATTTCTACCTAATATTTCCTCATTCCTCTCTCCTCCAGCTAAGAACCCTTCAAAGTGGGAGCAGGTTGGAGCTAAACTCCTGCAGACCCCCCCCATACTTTTGTGGAGTCACATTTTTTTTCAGGAAACTTGTCAGATATTTTTTTAGAAGACATGTTCTGTTTCTTGAGAATAATTGAAAACTTCAAGGCACATGTTTTCCAATATTGAAGGAGCCATCCCTGCATTTGTGGAAGGTAGAAGTTATGATTCATAACACTGGGGTTTTGGAAGTCTGCTTCCCTAAGGCTGACCTTTTTCAGTTACTATTATTTGAGGCATGTTTCAAATATAATATACAGACTTATTTCAAAAATCTTTGCTTCTTTTCAAAACTTCAAAAACAGTGCTGAGCAAATGTACTTCTCTAAGGCAGATAATAGATACACAGTGTCATCCACAGAGGAAGAATTTATTTCACATTAACAATTGCTTGAATAAAATTATGTGGATTGATTTTATTGTTAAAATTATACTGCCTATGCAATGAATATTTCTGAGTTTTGTAGAAGTGTGGATCATAAACTTATATTATGAAAACTTCCAAATACTTAATTATGAATTTCATTTGGTAAATTTTCATGTTTCCTTTCTGATGTGAAATGCTTTGCACTTAAAGTATACATATTTTTTCCAGTTTTCTCTCCTTCATCTTGATAGTGATAGATGGTTGATCATTTTTTATGTAGATATCACTGTGCAGTGAAGATTTTTCTTAATGTCAAGATCATCTTGCCTCTACCTCTTGCATGCTGGCATTACAGACATGTGACACTAGGCCAGCTGTCCTTTAAATTTAATATAAATTTCTTAGTATATCTATCCATTATATTTCTAGTATATCATCAAGACAAGTGAGGAAGTAATACTTTTATGATTCTATAAAATAGAACATTTAGTACATGAATATTTTCACTTTTCTACATGGTATTAACACAAAGCCACAACTCTTATTGCAGAGGGGATAAGAAATAATTTATTCAGGAGTCAAGTATTTGTGACCATAGTCTGGGAACACGGGTTTAGGTTACCTCAAATTCCATGTAGAATCAGTTTCATGAAGTTTTTATAGCAACATTTAAAAAAGTTAAGACATTTGTCAAATGTATTGATGGGAACTTCAGAGAGATGCTTATAGTGAAATGGACAGAACTCTGCTATAGGCTTAAACTCTGTGACAGCATTCTCAGTGAGGGTTCTGATCACCGGGTTCTGTTCAGTTAATGCATTCCAAGGATGCTTGTCTGTCAGACACAGATCATTAGGTCTGATGCAGTTGTGAGCAACATATTGCTATTTGAGGCCCAAAGAGAGCCAAGATAAATTGTAATTTGGGTCTGGAACATCCCAAAGTCTCCACAATTACTGTGTTCTCCCTTCTTCCAGACAGTCTGATTACCTCAGACAGCTGAGGTCTGTTTCCTTTTTACCGAAGTAGAGGAAGTATGAACACCACTGTGTAAATTTGGTATTGATATTTCTCTATTCTGCCAATGGTATGAAAGTCTCTGTAGAATATTTAGCTGGCATGTGCCTTCAACAATTTACTTCACACCTTAAAGTACTACTCAAAGTAACTATTCATCTTATTTCTGATACAGTAATCTAACATTTCATAATGTGGTGGAATATAGTGATCTACAAATAAAACATTGAATTATGACAAATGTAATACTGTATTTTTGTCACAAGATGATACAGCAGCAGAGGGGTAGCTCTATCAGTGAAGTGTTTGCCCAGCAGGCATGAGGACTTAGGTGCGGATTCCCAGCACCAATGTAAAAGGGAAGGATGATAGTTCAAAGCTGTAATATCAGTATTATGAGAGAAAAGAGACGCAGAACCCATATCCCAGTTGCTAGACTACACAGCTGAATCAAAAACTACAAGTTCAGTAAAAGAACCTGTTTAAATACAAATACATAAGTTAGAAGGAGCATGGAGAAGAAAGACATCTAAGATTGATTTCTGAACTTCGCACTATGTGTATACATGAGCAAACACACACACACACACACACACACACACACACACACACACACACACACATATATATATATATATATATACATACACACAAACAAACATAAACACATGCATCTTGCTATACACACAAGGTGATAGAAAGGTGACATGTATCATGTGCTCAGTTTTCTATAATCCCAGGTATTTGGAAGGTAAACCAGGAGTATCATGAATTTAAAGCCAGTTAAATTTCTACACACACACACACACACACACACACACACACACACACACACACACATGCTCACACACAAAAGGAAAATAATACAAATGATTTCAATAAGTAAAGACATACATATGATCAGCCTGAGGATGTGAGTACATTTCTGAACACCTTGTTGGAAAGCTTACAGCACCAGGGGATGCAAGTTTTTTCTTGGTTTCCATGGATAGCTGTACTTACATGTACACATACACACACACACACACACACACACACACACACACACACCTGGCTTCCATGGGTGGCTTACTCACATGTACACACCCACACACATACACACCTAAAAATAAAAATAAAATTAAAAAATGCTTGATTTATTGATCAAATGGGAAAGTGAAAATTAAAATCATAATAAAACATAACTGCCAATTTGATAGAAAGTCTGTTATTACAAAGATTCAGATAAATATAATAGATGCCAAGCTCTCATAACATAAAAATCAGCCTTAAATGAAGAAAGTATTAAATGGAAGATTTTAAACTTCTGATAATAGAGGGAAACACAAAGTATAATCTTCCTGTTATTAGTATGAATAAAGATATTAAAAAGAAACCCTCCAAAACACATGGAGTACAATAAAAAGACAAATATGATCACAAAAAACCCAAAAATTTCTTTCTAGCAAATGAAAAAAAAATCTATAAAATGAAGAGACAACCTATAGAAAACAACAATAAGGAGATCTTATTGGGTAAGATATCAATATGCAGAATGTTACAAGCAGTTAAACTCATTATCAAACATAGTGCAATCTATTTAAAGATTATGCAAAAGATTTTATGTTTATAAAATAAATAAATATACATGGTCAAAGTCTGTATAAAAATAGTAAATATCTCCAATTATTAGAGAAATGTATGTCAACCACAATATGGTGTCACTTTCCTCCAGTTAAAATGGCTGTTACCAAAATGACTTAAAAATATTGCAAATCATGTTCAGAAAAAGAACAGTTACACACTGTTTTGGATAGTAAAATAATAACAAAATATTAAAAACTACACAAAAATTTTAATAAAATAGCTATAAGACTTGACTCAACAATCCTACTTCAGTCTATTGAGCCAAAGAACATGAACTCTGCATATTGTAGATATATTTATGATCCAATCAAAAAACCTGCAGCATTACTCAGAATATTCAACAAAGGACCTCTCCATCCAGCCAAATTCTGCACTTGCTTTGTCAGATCTAGTCTAGTGAGTTTAGCTGTTTTTTCCCACCATGTAACCTTGTCCACTTCCCAAATCTAGGCTGGGTCCTACAGTCAGCTCAAGTTCTTATCAATGTTTCTATCTTTTTATTGAATTCCATTTTCAAATTC
Source organism: Peromyscus californicus insignis (assembly GCF_007827085.1). Lineage (NCBI taxonomy): Eukaryota > Metazoa > Chordata > Mammalia > Rodentia > Cricetidae > Peromyscus > Peromyscus californicus. The sequence continues at coordinate 30,793,414 of NW_026294447.1, read as the reverse complement.
TGGATTTTAATAATTTCCTTCAGCCTTATGCCTGTTTTTCTTGGACACCATTAAGGCTTTTAGTCTCTCCAAGTTCATTCTCTTTAAGCTCATTAAGATGTTTCTTAGTGTCTTCTTTAAGTTTCTTAAATTATTTGGTTATGTTTATAACTATTCTCTGTGCTGGGATTCATCTAGGTAATTCTAATTAATAAATATTCCTATAGGTAGGTAGATTTTTGATGAGGATATTCTCCCTCCATCTCTCATATTGTTTGCATTATGCATTGAGATCCAGGCATGTGGATTTTTCCTTTGTATTTGATATGGACATGACATCTAGACAAAACATAAGCAGAAAAACCTTATATGATATCATCTCTCACCATAATGCAATAAAACCTAAAAATCTACTGCAAAAAGTCTCCAGAGTGTCCACAAAGTCACAAAGGTTAAACAATTTACTACTCAAAGATGAATGGGTCAAAGAAGACATTAAAAAAGGAATTTCTTTAAAATGTTGAAGCTAATAATAAATGAAAATATAATACAGCAAAACTTCTGGGACATATTAAGAGCAGTCCTATGAGGAAAATTTGTAACTCTAAGTATCTACATTAAAAAGTCAAACAGAGTGAAAATGATATAATAATGTAACTCAAACATTTGGAAATACAAGAACAAACCAAACTCAATCCCAGTAGATGTCAATTAATAATAAGAATCAGAACTGAAATTATTAAAATAAAAACAAAGATTGAAGACCAGAAAATATCTTCCTAGAATGATTGAAGAGTCATTACCACTTTATTGAGGCTAAACACATAAGTTTCTTCTGTCAATGAAATGAGAGTATCTATTGGGATATCATAGCCACATGATAGGAATGCAGCAGAAAATTAAAGGTTCAGAATGAGAAAACTCAAAACGATGTATATTGTGGACTTGAAATGGTGTGCAGTGATTGAATGACACTTTGAAACTTCGGGATTGGAATTGACATTTTGACACATTTGAGATGTGTCATTTTATGTGACTTTCTCTGCAAATATAATATAGAAGGACATGTATTTGTAGTATTTCCATCCAAGTTTCTAAATGTGCCTTAGGTTTTCTATGTCCTCTGATAATTCTCGGTGGATAAAGATCCTTTATCTTGAATTCCAGAACAGAGACATTAGAGGTAGAATTGTTATACCTAACCATCAGACTGAATTCACTTTTCTCTGTCGAATGCACAGCAAAAGGAATAGCAATTAACTATTATTACTCACTGTTATCATGATCAGGGGTGGTTTATAATCTATCATTCCTATAGGTCTTTAATTTAACACTAGACATTATGTAGGAGAAACTGCATAGTCACAGGATATTATTTTGTTTTCCAGCACATCAATCCTAAAACTCTGGGATCATCATGGAAGACGGGTCAGATACATTGTAAGAGCCAGGGGACCAGGATTTCTGCTGCTAGGGAATCCATACTAATGAAATATCAACTCTATGGCTCCTTAAGGATGACCTACACAATGACAACTCCAGTTGATATGCAATGTGGATGGGGGAAATCTCACAATCTTGGAATACCTATATTTAGAGCTCTAGGCAACTGATGAAAGAGATAAATTCATTCTTCTCTAAACATGAATCCCCTAATAGGTTAATGACAAGTGGTCACCCCTAAACACATACACATGTGAGCAACATTAAATGGACCCAACAGACTTTATTAATCCATGGGTATGTGTATATAACAATAATTGAAGAAAAGGCTATGAGTTTGAGAGTGAGTTGGAAGGGCATATCAGGAGTACAAGAGGGGAGAATGAGGAATAGAAACAATTAAAATATAGTATTCAGGTATAAAATTCTCAAAAAAAATTAAGAAAATAAAGAATATTGACACGAAAATTAAAATGAAAGTCTATATAAATACTAGTTCCTTGTAATTTTACTTGTAAAAGTGGTTGTTAAGTTTTCTACTTTCTCAACCAGTGCTAAGAGTAGCCTTGTGATTGATTATGTCATAGTTTAAAATGATAAATCATGTGTAAGAGCATATATCATATCTCCTAGATATCTCTGTACATCATATATTATGTTTTATAGGAAGTTTTCTTATGTTATATATCAAGTTTTCTAGATATTTCTAAATGATATCATAGAAAATTAACTTTTCTTAGTTCTGTTGCCTGAGTGTGAGTACAGTTAAAGTGAAAAAAAAATTACCTGTATTTCTCTAAATTAATGAAGATAAAGATGACAGATATAGTGAGATCAGCAATTATGACTCATATAGCCAAAGAAAAAGTTAATTAACATTTGAGAAATTCAGTACCCAATCAGTTATTTCTTAGTCATGCTAGATTCAAACATTACACTTTAGAAAATAATTATCCAGAGGCAAAAGTAAATAGTGTGTTGTAGAATGTTATTGTAAGTTATATTACATTTGTTTATGTTGTGGAACATTTGTTTAATGATGCAAAGATGTGTTGCATTCTTTTATGTTGCATTTGTTTAACTCTGTGAAGCTGTATTACTTTGCCTGTCTAAAATATCTGATTGGTCTAATAGAAATCTGAACGGTCAATAATGAGGCAGGAGAAAGGATAATCAGGGCTGGCAGGCAGAGAGAATAAACAAAAGGAGAAATCTGGAAAGAGAAGATTGAGGAGCAAGAATAGAAGGGGGACATCAGGGGCCAACCACCTAGCTGCACAGCAACCCATGAAATAAGAAGTAAAGGAAGGTATACTGAATAGAGAAACATAAAATCCCAGAGGCAAAAGGTATAAGGGATAACTTGTTAAGAAAAACTGGCTAGAAATAAGCCAAGCTAAGGTCAATCATTCATAAGTAATAATAAGCCTCCATGTGAATTATTTGGGAGCTGGATTGTGGGCCCCCCAAAAGAACAAAGAGAAAGAAAACAACAACAATATTGTCTTTGTATTTCAATACCAGTTTTGTCTACTAGAAGTTCCACTTTTTGAGTCCATAGGATCATGAAGTTGATTTAAACTGTACCAATTCCTCTCTCCTTTGACCTCAGAACTCTTGTCAAGTTCTAAGAATTAGCAGATCCTCATTCCATGAAATGCTATTGGAGGAAACATTCTGCCTCAAACATTACTTTTTTTGGAAGTCTACTCCTCTCCAATGTCCTTTTCATGAAAGCCAGCCTAATTTGGCACTTCTTTGTGGCTTGACAGTCAGAACTTTGTTATTTCATGCAACTTTTCCAGTTGTTCTCAGTGAGTACATTTTCTTGTTTCAAGGTGTTCTACCAAAGCCAAAGCCAGTACCCAAAGGATCACCATTTACTCCTTATTTTTACGTTACAAATGTTTCCACTAGGCACTGTAACTTTTGCATTAGAACTTTATTAAGTAAGCACTCATTCACATCTCTGAATGATTTAGGAAAAATGCTGCGGATGTTTTAATTAGTGCTTTAGTAATGTTTCAGAAGAGTTACAAGGTTGCCTATTTTCAGCTTCAATTTTGAAGACTTAACTGTCACGTTAACATAATATCTGAAACACAAACTAAGTTCTAGTATTAATAAATGGTTGCATTTTCCTACACATCTGTAAAACACATTTGTATCAGGGTATTTACATTTTAATAACTATAACATGATGTTTCTTAGAAAATCTATTATCCTTGAGGGAAATTTAAAGGGTATAGGCAGACACAGAGAATAAGGTTGAATCCTAAGAGGACTGATTCAATTCTCATTGGAAAAGATGGAGCAGATGAAGAATGGGATCTGGGTGATGAAGGGAAACCACACAGGGCCAAACATCTGGATAAGAACCTTAGGGTGTTGGAAGACCCAGGGATCTTATAAAACGTTTAACTTAGAGAGCCTTCCAAAATTGCAAATCCAGGTATTTCCTCCCATCCCAAAGGAATGTCCAATTTTTATGAAATAAAATGGTTACTGTCAATCTCTGTTTCTCAATGTGATCTGCTGTCTTTCAGGACTGTCAGTTCCTTGCCTATCTGCTGTGGGATGTTCTGTATTTGTGTTGCTGATTGGTCATTAAATAAATCATTGATTGGCCAGTGGCTAGGCAGGAAGTATAGGCGGGACAAGGAGGAGAATAAAGCTGGGAAGTGGAAGGCTGAGTCAGAGAGACACTGCCAGCTGCCACGATGACAAACAGCATGTGAAGATGCTGGTAAGCCACGAGCCATGTGGCAAGGTATAGATTAATGGAAATTGATTAATTTAAGTTGTAAGAACAGTTAGCAAGAAGCCTGCCATGGCCATACAGTTTGTAAGCAATATAAGTCTCTGTGTTTACTTGGTCGGGTCTGAGGGGCTGTGGGACTGGCAGGTGAGAGAGATTTGTCCTAACTATGGGCCAGGCAGGAAAACTCTAGCTACACCTATCTCAAGGAATGAACTGGACAAACACCAGTATCCCAGCTAAATATCAAGTGTATGAATCCACTTAAAGATAAATTCTCCTGTCTTAAAAGAGGCAAACAAGGTAGAAGAATCTTACCTTTCAAAGTAAATTAAAATACCTAGAAGTATTGTATGCAATGGAGAGATTTTTTTTGTTCTCTTTTACTTTATGTGGCAAGAAAAATTGTACAAAAACAAGCAATTTTCATTCTTCCCAAGAAAAATCTGGGTGTGTAGCTGCTTCCGCAAAGAACATTGATTACTGTGTGTATTGGGCATGGTTCTCCACATTCTGGTAAAAGGCAGTTATGTGTGCTGCATTCTTGAGAATTATGTGCATCATCGAAGTTCTCACATAAATCCCTGAACCAACACCTCAGAGTATTATATTATCCCAAAGTTCAGTTTTGTAAAAATCAAAGTAGGCTTCTTGATTCTTTTCAAATCAATTCATGTTTGTTGTTTTTTATTCCTTATTATTTACTTTTTTGTTTTTATTTTTGTATTAGGTCAGGCCTGTCTTTATTTTCTAACAAGAGCAGAGTAGTTAAACCAGACACACAAGCATGCAATAGTTCCCAGACATATCAATAAATAAAAACGTGAACATTTTCTTTTATAGGATATATGAAGAATCTGTTAGAGTTGTTCAATGTGTTCTTTTTTCTTCTAAAGTCTTCTGAATATATTTTACTTTTTTCTTTATTTTTTTTACCTTTTACCCTCACTTTTTCCAGATATACTTCTCCTTTCCTACTCACCTAACATTTTTCCTTAAAAATAATTAAGTCCAATATGTGCTGCCCATGTATTCTTGGACATGTGGCTTTCCACCTGAGCAGCAGAATTACCAAGGGCTACAGTCTTGATGGATATTGACTCCCTCCCCAAGCAGCAACCAATTGCCCATAGCTTCTTGACAAGAATAGGACTTCACACCTACCTCCCCTCTCCATGCTGAAAGTTGCTTAATCTTGATCTTGCACAAGTCTTTCCCACATTGTCACAACTGTTGTGAGTTCATGTTTGCAGCTGCCTTGTCGTACCTAGAAGACAATTTCCTTGTAGTCTTCCATCGCCTCTTGCTCTTGCTCTGTCCACCCCATCTTCTACAATTATCCCTAAGCTTTGGAAGGAGAGATGGAATTATTTTGTAAGCACCAGTTTCAGGTAGATTTTAAATATCAAATGCCATATTTATTCATAAAGTATTATTAATAAAGTTATTTTGAGCAAAATATATAAATTAGTTAAAACTAAAGAGCAAAAGGAAACTTTTATAATGGCTGAAATAGAGTTATTATTGTATCTGTGTCTTTATATAGATAATTTTAGTAATTATAATAATAAATAGTAATTTATGTGAATTAGATGCACAAAGTCCTTTACAAATAATTTTGTGTATAACCATGCTCATTCATTCATTCAGTTGGTCAGCTAATCACAAAACATAGTTGTATGTCAAAGAATAATTGATATAAACATAAATCAGATCTTCCCTATCAACTTGTAGCAGAGATAAATGAAACAACCCAATATCTTTCCTTTTACTTCTTTTATAAACAAAAAACTTATTATTAAATGCTAGTCATTAACTCTTCCCATTTGCAGTATTCTATGTAAGCCTGTTACAATTCTAAATTTGGTCTAAGTAAAGCATGGAAAGACAATTTAACTTCCAGAATCAATCAATCCAAAAATACTTGCATTGTTTTCACAAATTTACAATACCTTATCACTATGAACTCTTTTCATTGTGCTCCAATATCATTATTACTTGCTCATTTGCAAGAGGGAAGACAGAAATTTTGATGTCAAAAAAGCTTAATTTTAGAATATTGCATAAACATAAGGTCTCCCTTGAAAACTGTATATTATAACTTAATTTTGTTTAAAATTATTGTGATGCTGAGTGTGTATGTATGCATGCATGTACATGTTGTGTGTGAGGAGGATGGGAATAGATTTGGAATATGGACCAAGCATAGAATCCTCTGAAGGGAATTCTGAGTGCTTGTGAGAAAATTCTAAGAAAATAAGACAAGAGTCTTCTTGTAACCTCAGTTTCTTCAAAAACACTAAATTGTTTTTGGAAGGTGCTTTTATGCCCTTCTCAGGTATAGCAAATAGAAATAAGTTTTGTTTAGATTATTCATTACAGCTAGCTATTGTTATTTGTTTACATGAATCTGTGGAAAAATACATTTTTTCGACATGCATCTTGTCCTTGTGATTATATACTCAGGAGTTCTTTTTTAACCCTTATGCTATAAATTGTAATGATGTGCTGGATAAAATGTGCTATTGCATGAAACTTTAGTCGGATTCATTTTTAGGCCCTGTTCTCCCAGGATCCACAGCCTTTAGAGCAGTAAACAGGCTGTACATCAGTACATCATAGTGAGAATGTGAATGTTAAAGAACAACACTCAGGAATTGGCTATCTCTTTAACACTCAAGTCATCATGCTTGTTGGTAAGATCTTTATTTACCAAGCTATCTTGTCAGTCTACATTGTAACTTCTGATATTTTTCTAATATTTACTGAAAATTTGTAAATAGGGTAACAATGTTAGAAAAAAATATAGGACTATTCAGGAACCTTTTATTCTACCTTCTCCTATGGACAAGCCAGTTCAACAAAAAAACAGAGGCACAAATACCATTCTTGATAAATTCAGAAACTGGTTAGAGTCTCCCTGTATGGTGGCCAAGTGTGACAATACACTTTATTGCTCCCACATCCACTGCACAGATTTCATTATCTATATCAGTTTAAACCATTGTTCCATAGACTATGCCAGCATCATGGCAATTCATAGGAACTTGTTATTTCAAATGACAAATTGCTCCTCCACCACACTTATGTAGTCCCTTTGATGATTATGGGTTCTTTCAATGTGTTTTTTCAGTCCTGCATTCTGATAGTGTCTTCTCCCCCTAAGTGAGTTTTTAATAAGTATGAAAGAAAACAAAAACTTATCCTTTTGTAAACTTTTCACTTATCTCATTTCAAGGTAATCTTTTACAGCTGACCTTATGAATTTCATCAAAATTTTATATTTTCAATAATGAAACTGAGCATGTTTTATCAAGAAGCCCCACTTCCTAAGAAGGCTTTTACAAGTCTTCTGTCCCTTATAACATTTTCTAAATAACTGAATGTTGTTTTCTTAGCATTTTCATTAATCCTCTTTTCCTGTAATGTAGGATGTGATTATTATTAGTGTTCTTTACAGATGGGAGAAGAGGCACAAAAGGTTCAGAGAGTCAACACAGTTCCAGGAATAGAAATGAAGCCACTGATATTTCTAAATGTGAAGAAAAATTTTTCTTTGCTTTTTTCTATATACATGAGAAAATGGATAAAGTCTTATAATCATATTTAATAAATTTCATCAAAAGTACATGGCTGCAGCCATTACAATTATACCATTCTTTAATTTGAATGGCTTATACTCTTTGTGATTTTATCAATCTTAAATATTTTGAATAATCTAGTCATAAAATTGATTTATAGGGGGAAATCTGCAAACATCTAGGCACACTATTGCTGTGGATGTCCTTCTGTGTGCTATGAATATGTGTTGCTCTGATTGGTTGATAAATAAAATGCTGATTGGCCAGTAGCCAGGCAGGAAGTATAGGCAGGGTAAACAGACAAGGAGAAATTTGGGAACAGGAAGGCTGAGTCAGTAGATGTCAGTCCACTGTCCAGGGAGCTGCATGTAATGGCACAGAGGTAAAGCCACGGAATGGGTGGCAACATATAAATGAACAGAAATGGGCTGAGTTTAAATGTAAGAGCTAGTCAGTGGTAGGCCTGAGCTAATGGCCAAGCAGTTTTAATTAATATAAGCTTCTGAGTGATTAATTATAAGCAACTGTGGGGTCCGTGGGGCTGGGCAGGACCGAAGAAAACTTCAGCTACACACTATTGGGCATTATATTATTATTTAAAAACAGGATAATATTGTCTTACTAATATAGAAAAGTCACAGTGGTTTGATTTGATCTCTGATGTTGGAATCAGGTTGGAAATCTACTTAATTTAGTCATGAGACTGAAATTATGGCGAAAAAGAAATATATAAAAGCCAAGCCCCTGTAATTTTTTTTGGTTTGTTTAAACATGTGAGAAAGAAAGAAAGGGGAGGAAAATAAAAAGAGAGAGGTGTAGATGTAACCGACGGTCTTATTAAATAAGAAACACAGAGCCGATTCAGAGAAGAAAGCCTAGAGGTCAGAGCTTAGAGCCTCACCCTTCCTGCTTCAGCGATCCTCTTCAGCCAAGAGAGCTCTCCGAAAGGGGACCTACTTCCTGTGTGTGTCTTTATATAGTCTAGCTGTTCTGCCTTCTCATTGGTTGCAAACCCAAACATGTGACTGCCTCGTCACTGCCTGAATGTACCGCCCTCCAGGTCCTTAAAGGCGTGCGCCACCACCGCCACGCACTTGCTATGGCTCTAATAGCTCTGACCCCCAGACAACTTCATTTATTAACATACAATTAAAATCACATTTCAGTACAAGTAAAATACCACCACAGAGAGGAGAGAGAGATTTTTTGTCATTTTATTTTTTTTTATTAAAAATATTAATTTTACATACCAACCACAGATCCCCCTTTCATTCCTCCTTCTGCTCCCCCCAGTTCACCTCACCCCCCCCATCCCCTCCTCCAAAAGGGTAAGTTGTCCAATGGGAGGACAGCAAAGTCTGGTACATTCAGTTGAGGGAGAACCAAGCCCCTCCCCACTGCATCAGGGGTGAGCAAGGTGTCAGTCCATAGGTAATAGGATCCAGAAAGCCAGCTCATGCACCAAGGATAGATCCTGATCCCACTGCCAGGGGACCCTCAAACAGACCCAGCTACACCATGCAGAGGGTCTAGTGTGGTCCCATGTAAGTTCCACAGCTGTTTGTCTAAAGCTTGTGAGTTCCTTTGAGCTTGGTTTAGTTGTTTCTGTAGATTTCTCCATCATGACCTTGACCTTCTTGCTCATATAATCCCTCTTCCCTCTGAGAAAGAGATCTCAAACATGAATTAAATTGTAAAATATTGAAGTGTATTGTACTCCGTGGAAGGAACATCATCACTTATGTTGTAGAAGACATCAGGCAGGAAATTAAGAATGAGAAAGCTCCACTTGTAGGACCAGTGTTTTTATTTTGTCTGTTTGTTTGCTTTTAAGAACTGACAGCGTATGAGCATTTGTATGTATATGGTTAGAACTTCCTTCATCTATTATTTAAGGAAGCTTTACTTTCAAGCCCAAATACTAAGATTTTTGTCAATTTGCCTCCTATGTGTTTTAATGATAAAAGCATAGAAAAAGCAATTAAAAGGAAATCAGGGGATATGGAATTCTAGTGACTTAGATAGTATACACCCTATGCTTGATATCTCAATATTCCTCAAAACAGTTTCACCGCAGTTTTCACAGCACAGTGCACTGAAAGGGATGAATGTAAACATTCTAGTTTGTTTAGAAGATCTAGGGAAATGCTCAGAAGGCTCACACATGGAAAGGAGGGTTTTGTTTTGTTTTGTTTTGCTTACCTCAAATAATATGTGTATCACATTTTAAAGGGAATCACAAGAAATCAGTCTGAATCCAAATGTTTCTTTAATTTCCCCTAAACAGGAAGTGCGTGAATCCTGGCAAGTGAGGGGACAGTAATCGTTTAAGAAGCAAAGTCTGGCTTGTTCTCAGTGCTCAATAATGGGAAATGGAAAATACGATTTTTTTTTCTTCCGTAGCTGAGATAGAACAACAACAGTAGGGAAAAATGCTATTTATGGGATATTTTTTTCTCAAGAAAAGTTATCGTTAAGTGTCATTTAACCATCATGCAAAGCAGGGCTAATGGAGGCCGTGCTTCTGCTCATTTGGATAGAAATTGCTCAAAACTTAGGCCCTTGAGCTGTTGCTGCCAAAGGCAAGTTTTGCCAAGAGTTGGATGGCACAACCAAGTAGGCATCTGTTTTCAGCTCAGAATCCAAGTGAGAAATGAGGCTTTCCCTCAAGGGAGAGTTTAAAATGTCACCCTCATTCATCTGGCACACGGGAACCTAATTGTAGCGGAGGATGGGATGGAATTGGCAGAAGTAACGAACGCACAGCCATGGGGACAGAAAATCTTTAGGAGAGAAGTAAACAGCACAATCAACACTGTGCATAAATTAATTCCCGCTAGTATAAAATTAAGGTTTCTTTTAGTTTTATTATTTACTATCAAAGGGAAAAAATCATACTATTTGTGGATTTTGATACTTCCTATGGACTTAAATTAGAATAAGCCCAGTTTTACCTTTTATGTTAAATAAAATTAAAATATCTCAGCATGTCTTAGTTTATTTCTTTTCCCTTTTTCTTTTATTTTTCAGAATATAATATAATCACATTGTTTCTCCCTTCCCTGTCCTTCCTCCAAATCCTTCCATATACTATTCCTTGCTCTTTCACATTTATGGTCTCTCTTTTCACCGTTTCTCTCCTTCACCTAAAGCCCAGGAAACAGAGTAGAAGAGGTAATGGAAAGACTCTAGGAGCCAGAAGATCAGGGGGTTTGCTACAAAACTTACCGCTTTGTCAGGCCAGAAGGTAGTCTCATGAGTCTCCTCAACAAGACTCCCTAAACATGACATGAACAAGTGACATGCTGAAGTGGATGAGGAAAAGACCAAGAAACCTCAACCCTAGAAAAAAGAATTACAGAGAAGTAAGAAATGCTGAGAGTGGGAGAGAAAAAAAAATTGCAGTGAAGAGCACATCACTCGGTTACACAGTATTAAATAGTCTTAGGGTACTTTTAGCTGATATAACAGGGTATACAGAAGCATAAGTTCTGGAGGCTAGAAATACAATGTAAAGTGGCTGAAATCTGACAGAAAGGTTGACTGAAGAAGGAGTTTGGGGGAAAGAGAGTGGGAGGAAGAGAAGCAGACAAGTGAGGGGAAGGAAGAGGGAGAGGGGAAAGAAGAGGAAATGTGAGGATCGTGGCAGAGTGGAGTAGAATGAAAGAGTTTACTTTCAGGAATGAGTCCATTCTTACAAAAAGAACAACATGCTAATCACAGTTTTAGGATTGTATCATTAATACTGCTGTAATGACAAATCAAGCCAACATGAGCAAATGGCATCTCAATATATACTGGAAAGAGAAGACCCTATAGAACATGTGTATTTTCATATTTTAATTAAAATTTAACCGTTTATTGGAACAAAAATGAGGAGTTCACTAAGCAAAGGAAAGAAGAAAGCAATAAATGATGTTTTGTGAATCAATTTTTTAAATTTAAATGTTTTTTTTCCATTTTACACACCAAACACAGTCTCCCCTCCCTCCCCTCCTCCTGCTCATGCCCCCACCTTCCCCATGACCCCAGCCCCCAATCTACTCCTCAGAAAAGGTATGGCTTTGCATGAGGAGTCAACAAAATCTGGCATATCAAGTTGAGGCAGGACCAAGCCCCTTCTCCCTCTATCAAGGCCTAGCCAGGTGTCTCTCCATAGGGAATGGGCTCCAAAAAGCCTGTTCATTCACTAGGGATAAATCCTGGTCTCATTGCCAGTGGTTCCACAAACTGCCCAAGCCACACATCTGTCACTCACATTTAAAAGGCCTAATACAGTTCCCATGCAGGTTCCCCAGCGGTCAGTCCAGAGTCAGTGGGCTCCAGCTAGCTCAGATCAGCTGTCTCTGTGGGTTTCCCCTTCATGATCTTGACCCCTTCGTGAATCATTTTTTTTTTTTAAAGAAGTTTGGGGAGCAGAATGGACAATGAAATATCAATCCAGTTTGTTCAAACCTTAATACTTATTTTGTGGTTAAAAACTGGCAAGTAAATCCAGGAGACAGAATATGTCATTTTAAAATACATGCTCTTCACATGGATATAGAGTTATTTTCTCAGAATAAGGTCACAGAGATCCACAATAGGTTTTCCTGTTTTAATTTCTTACAGACTTATCAAATTGAATAAAATTTCTAAGTTTCAGTATAGATAGATTATTTGGAAGAGTGAATATTCCAGATTTTTGAGAACCAAAAATAATTCAGTGTATGTATTTAACGTATTAATACTAAATGCACACAGCCTATAATATGAAGTAGGCTTTTTAATAAGTGTATTGAAATGATAAACCTAGGTATAGTTTTAGCTTTCACAAATTTCTAAACTATCATGGTTTTATTTTATTTTATTTTTTAAGGATAATGTCACACACCTTAAAGGGGTCTCAAACTCATTATACAGTTAAAGATGAGCTTGAGTTTCTGATCCTCTTGCCGTTACCCGCAAGACCTGTGATTACACACATGGACTACCACTCCCAGTTATATAGAGATAGGAACTGAACCCAGGACGTTATTAGGCAAATACTCTACCAAATGTCCTACATTACAAGTTACATGGACACATTTTTGTGAGGAAAGTATTTTATAAATTTAAGGAATTGATCAAAATAATTACGTTCAAATTGATACTTGCAAATTTAATGCAAATTTTCAAATATCTTAAAAGTTCTTTTAAACCAAAATATTACATATTGTTGACTAGATTGACTAGTCATATATATGTTATTGAAAAATAACAATTCACTTTTCTGTCTGGCATTTGAGTAAAATAATATTTATGTGCAAATCATCAAATATAACAAATTAAATATGTATTATCTTTCTAGTTATGCTCAATTTCCATTCTATTTATAAATTTATAGTAAATATATGAGATAATATTAATGACAATCTGAAGCATATTAATACATCATTTTATTACAAATTTTGAAATAAAGATGATACAGTAGTCTTGTGTATATGCCAAAAACTACAGGATAAATGAATAATGATGAGTAATTATAAGACCACTTTAGAAATATAACAGGTAAAAAATTTGAATTTAGGCAAAAAAATCAAAACTGAATTCTTATATGAATTTTTCTGAAATGTTTTTAACTTTTTTTTTTAGACTATAATATAATCACAGCATTTCTTCCTTCCTTTTCCTGCTTCCAAATCCACCTCTAACACTCTCCCCACTCTCCTTCAAATTCATGGCCTCTTTTTTCACACACACACACACACACACACACACACACACACACACACACACACATATATTCCTAAATATAACCTGTTCAAGCCATACGTGGTGATTTGAATAGAATTATGTTTTTGAATACTTGGCCTATAGAAAGTGGAAGTGTTATGACATGCGGCGTTATTAAAGTAGATATGGATTTCTTGGAGAATGTATGTTACTGTGGGGTGGCCTTTGAGTTCTCTTATGCTCAAGCTACACCCAGTGTGGGACACATTTCCCTTCCTGTTGCCTGCAGATCAGGATGTAGAATTCTCAGCTACTTCTCCAGCACTATGTCTGCATCCATATTGTCTTGCTTCCCACCACAATGATAATGGACTGAAACTGTAAGGTGGCCCCAGTTGTTTTCGTTTATAAGAGTTGCTATGGTCATGGCGTCTCCTCAGCAATAGAAACTTTAACCAAGACACCGTATAAAAATATTTGCATGTACATTTTTGATGACTGATTCTGTGGCACTAGACAACCAACTGATTTTTTTTTTCCCTAGGGAAAACCACCTCTCCCACTCCTAGATTTTGTTATTTTCTTATAGTTCTTTAAATAAGATTAGAATCTAGTGGTCCATTGGTGTAATTGCACTTTAATTTATTCCTTAATTAATTAATTAATTAATTAATTAAATACCTTCAAAATTTTTTATGTTTTATTGTTAACTCTTTAATTATGTGTATGTATGTGTATCTGTTTGAGTATGCAAATATGTGCATGGGTACCAGGCGAGACAGAAGAGAGTGTCAGATTTCCTGGTTACAAAAGGTGTGAGCTGCTCAACATGGGTGCTGGAAACTAACCTCCATTTTTTTTGAAGAACAGCACTGTATCATTCTTCCTGTCCCAAAGTTTAAATATCTTAAAAGAAACATTTAAATTAAAGATTGAAATAAAACCAGAATCAGGTATCTGTTTCAAAAAAGCTGGAATGATTTTTCCAGCATCATTATCACTGAAATATGTGTTAATCAATGATCAAAAAGAATAAGGACAACAGGAAATAAAGAAGGCACTGAGCAAACAAAATGTCTGAACAGGTTTTATGTCTATATGAATTAATTCAACTTGAATGGAAGGCAGGATAAAGGCTTCTCAAAACTTTATTAAGTAGAATTATCATATGATCCAACTGTCCTACTCCTGGGTTTATGACCAATGGAAACAGCACCAGGATGTTGAAAAGACATCTGAATTCCCATGTTCATTGCAACATATCTGATGCTCCCTTCAAGGCTCCACAGTTGTCAGACACACCCTCAATATGCAGACAGACAAACAGACAAACAACCATAGACATAAAATAAAATGAAAAATAAATATGTGCTGACACATATGCACTAAATTTTTTATTTTATCTAAAATAGTTTAAACAATGATCTATTGTATCTCCATTAATAACTAAGTCAATAGCGCTCTTAACTTTAAAAGCTGGATTGTAATAAACTCTTGACTCTATATTTTCCTTGAGAAAATAAACCTGAAATAAGTAAAAATTGAGACTATTAATAGTATAATTATATCAATAGTTTTTAAAATAATGTTTTATTTATTCTTAGAGCATTTCATGTAATATGTTTTTAACATATTCATCCCCAAGCTTCTCCTACATCTTCCCCAACCTTCTTACATGCCCAAGTTCATGTTCTATCTCTCTCTTTCTCTGTCTGACTCTGTCTCTGTCTCCCTGTCTCTATTTTTCTGTCTCTGTCTCTTTCTTTCTTTTGCTCTCTCTCAAACAACAGCAACAAATCATGCAGTCTTGTAGTGGGTAGCTGTTCCAGCTTTGACCTGGAAGTACTTACTGAGTGAGGCTTCCAGTAACTGTCACATCTACCTATGGCCTGCCCCTGAGGTAGGCCAAGAGGGGAGCCCTAGACCCAAGATCCAGATGCCCGGCTCTCTTGGTTCCTGGTGATCCTGGATGATAGATGGTAGACCGAGCAAGTTTCTCCAGAGAACACTGCTGGACTGTACTTCACCTCTTCTGGATCCTGTAACCTATCCTTTTACTTGTTGTAAGTTACCCCAAAATAAACCTCGCTTTTAACTATGTGGAGTTGCCTTAATAAATCCCTCATTACAGTCTAGTTTGTGTTGGTCAACTACTCCTGGTCATGGGGCTGTCCTGAAGTATGGTTCATATATCAAGTGTCATTTAATTAGAGAAAATCAACATTCCATCAGACAAGAGCAATCTAATGCCCATAGTTCCTGGGCTAGGTGTGGAACTTGTTCCCATCTCTCCTCCTCCATCCTGGGATTTTGTCTCATTTGAGATTGTGAAGGTTTAGTCATGAAGTCACAGTCTTTATGAGTTCATATAGTCATCTGCCCTGTGTCTGGAAAACACACCTTCCTTGAAGATACCTACCAGCTCTTAACAATCTTTTTCTGTGTAGGTCCCTAGTCCATAGGATAGGGTGTATTATTGACATAATGTTCATTTAGAAATGAACATTCCAAAGTCTCTTATTCTCCAAGTGGCAGGTTCTTTGCCTCATTGATAGTGGTAGGTATGGGTTCCATATCAAAGAATGGGGTTTAAATCCCATCAAAAAGTAGTGAGGTATCCCCATAACATTCATACCACTATTACACGAGTGGGTATACTTAGCCAGGAAGATTTTATTATATTTTTTAGGATTGATAGCTGGATGAGAATGATGATTATTGTTTCCCTCTCATAACACGTATAACACCATGCATCATTATTAAGATCAGATAGTATTTATAAGCAAAATTGAATACTTTTGATAACAATAAAGTATCAAAAAGTTAAAAGATGCTTTGAATCAGAACATTGGAAAAATTTAGAGATGGCATGAAGTCAACTCTTTAGTAAAAGTGGTATTTGTTTATGAAATGTGTAAGTGAATAGCAATTTGAAATGGAGAACTAATGAATCCACCTGTCTGCTAGTAGGATTTCACAACTATTGTACTAAAACTTTGTATGATTAGGATGTTGTGCAACTTGATCTATTAGTTCATGAAGCACATTTTATGTTGACAGGCTCTCCCTTTTAGCCTGATTCATGTCATTCTTATATATATTATAAATATAATTTAAAATATTCCTTAAAACTACCTCTCTGGGCAAGGAGATACAGACCTGTAATCTTGCATCCCAAAAGCTGAGCCAATGAGATGGAGAATGAAAGGACATTCTGGTCTTCATGGTTTAGATATTCTCTCCAAAATGAATGAACAATTGAATGAATAAATTTGCAATGCCATCTAATATCTATCCCATAATTTTTATCCTTAATCAGCATGCAATTTTCCTTATATGCTTGTATTTTTATGCAATACCTTAATTGACAACTGTTTGCTTTAATTTATTATCATCAGTTTTTATTTTCCATGACATTAATTTGTTGGAAAACTAACCTTAACCTTTAAATTGTCTGGGGAAATAACCTTGCAATGTGTAGTTAGCATGGACTTCAATGCTAATTTGGTCCTTCTAGCTGGCTGATAGCATCACCTCTGAGGTGGCCTATTGAGTTCTTTTGGAGATTGTTATAGACAACCTTTCCTTCGTATCTTTGCTGATACTAAAACACATTAGGCCTTAGAAAGTAAAGATATGTAGCTAAGACATGTGCATGGGAGTAGGGCCATGCACTGGAACATGGGCAACTTATTAGAGGCCATATCCTTGAAGGAAACTTAGTCTCTTCCATCAGCTGGAAACAGACCTTCAAATAGAGTAGCTGCTTTATTCATGAGCCCATCATTCATCCATGCTGGAATACTGGCTGCCTTGATCTTATGTGGCTGTTGTGCCAGCAACCACACCTGCTGTGAGTCAAAAAATGTAGGACTATATCATGTCCACAAGACACTGTTTCGCAGCAGTCCCATCTAATATCTTGTTGCTATCATCTTTTGTTCCCTTATCTTTCCGGTAAGAAGGTATAAAACTGATTAAATTTAGGGCTGAGCTAAATGAATCTCCTTTTAATTTTTCTTTCATTGTCTTGGAAGTAGACTATGTCAATGTTTCATTGCTGTGAAAAGATTCTGCTTAATATATAATAATTTACATATAGCTTTTCTATTAACTCCATATAATAAGGCATCTATATTCATGAATTTTACATCTATGAAATGGATAAGAATACATAAATATGTTAGAAGATACTTGTGTCTCTTCTAAACATGTGCATACATATTTTACGTATTTTCTCTAAGTAACACAGTATCACACATATTTAAATAATACAGTGTATTAGACGTTACAAATTGAGTTGATTTAGTGTACTCAGAAAAATGTGTGCAGGTCATAAAATAACCTTAGATTGTGTTATATGAGAGTGTTCAACATATGTAGATTTTGGAATCTGTAGTATATAATCGCTTCCTGGAATCATTTTTTCTGAGAATAACAAAGAACGACTATTATATATGTGTATGTGTGTGTGTGTGTGTTTGTGTATGTGTGTTTGTATATGTGTGTTCCTTCTTTTGAACATTTTATATCTATATTCATTAAATACATTATTTTACTTTTAACAGTTAATAGTGCTTGCCTCACAGGCCTGATGATGGGTATTCAGTCCCTGGTACTCGTAATAGAAGGAGAAATTGGCCCTTAAATGTTGTTCTCAGATCTCCCACATATGTCATGGCCTATGCACACTTGCTATCACACACACACACACACACACACACACACACACACACACACACACGTCATTTTAAATAAAACTCCCTATATGTTTGCCCAACGTAGTTATCATTTCTGCCACAATTTGATTACTTGTTTATATTGTGATTTTCTGAATTCTCGTAATTTTTCTGTAAAATCTAAATTGCTAAGGTTTCAGTTATTGCAAATTTTCTCTTTTGTATCCTTCATCTTCTTCTTAAAATAACATTTTAACAGTTTAAAATATTATTAGCAATTGCACCCTATCAAATATAGCTTGGGCAGATTTGGATCCAGTGCAAGCTTTTGAAATCCTTAATTATATCTTGGTTCATCACATCTTAATACCTGTCTTCTCTGTGCCTGTATTTGTTATACCTGTTACTAACATGTCAGGAATGAGACTTGTCCATTTTTGTTGGAAAAGGTCTCATTTCATTATCATTTTTGAAAGAATTAAAGTTGTTTTGCTTTCATTTACCTGTATCCCATTGCCTATTGATTTGTATTGTTTCAGAAACAAAGCAGGTTTCCTGCCATTCTTTCTTTATTTTTATACACATACCACTTCTCCATGCTGCCATGTTTATACTGTATCACAAGGTTGGGAATATGGATTCTGTTGCGGCTGCTTTATACCTAGTCAGCTTGATTATTGTAGTAAGTCACATTAAGTGAATCAATTATTTGTTTCTGCTTCATTATTTATGATATTTGTGTTTTTCATATTTGTATAAATTAACTCTTGTTCTTCACAAAGTATTTACTTTGCCTGGACATGTTGGGCAGTTGTTTTATTTCTAATGTCCAAATTTTGTCTCTCACCAATTTCTTCAAATTGCTTTATGTTGTACGAGTCATGGAGCTTCAAAGGAACAGAACTGATAGAATGAATACAAACACACACACACACACACACACACACACACACACACACACACACACACACACACATAAAGGGGATTTATTAGAATGGCCTACAATGTTTAACTCGTTCAGCAATTGTTGTCTACCAACAGAAGGTCCAAGAATCCAGTAGTTGTCCAGTCCATATGGCTGTATGTGTTAGCTAGTATTCAATATATGACAAAATTCTGAAGTAGCAGGCTCTAATTCCAGTGGGAAAAATGAATTTGCCAGGGAAAGAGCAACAAGGAAAAAACAGACAAGTTTCCTTCTTCCGTGCCCTTTATATAGGCTGCCTACAGAACATGTGGCAGAGATTGAAGGAGGATCTTCCCACCTCAAAAGGTCTGCATTAGAGGAGTACTTTCCTACCTCAAAAGATCTGATATAAAATTTGGTCTTCACACTTCAAATAATTTAATTAGGAAAAAAATCTCTCACATGTGTACCAAATTGCTTGGATTTCAGTTGATTCCAGATGTAGTCAAGTTGACAATCAAAAATAGCCATTATACAAGGCTGTATTATTGTGATCTTTCCTACATGTCAGTTAATATCACTTTATTCAGTATTATATCCTTTTTATTATTTTATTTATTTAATTTTAGAGATTTATTATTAGTTATATGTATGTGGGAGTTGCCTAGATATTCAGTGACTGTAAAAGCCAGAAAAGATTGTTGAATCCCCAGAGCTAGAGTTTTAGGCAGTTGGACACAACCAATGTGGTTGCTTAGAACCAAAGTCTAGTCAGCTGAAAGAGTAACAAGAGTGTCCTATGTGGAGTTATCTTTTCATTCTTCCTTTCAAAATTTCAGATATTTAACTATTCATTTTCAGTAATTTCACATAGATATTTTTCACTCAGAACCATGCTTTCTGTCATATTTCCTTTCCAGGATTATGTTAGAGCATAGCTGCTTTTTCAAAACCTATGTCTGTGAATTACGTCTTTGTGTTGACCACGACTACCCTTCATTATGTATTTTCGTCCTTCTAATGGTTCTTTCCTCCATAGTTGAATGCATGGCTGTAGCAGGAATCTTAAAAAGTTCTTATTAATAAAATCAAACCTGAGGCCAGTTATTGGGGTGAATACTGGAAGATCAGAGAGACAGAACAAGCCACAGCTAACCTCACCTGGCCAACTTCTCAGCTGATCTTGTTTCCTCAGACTGGAAGCCTGTGTGTCCTCATATCCAAATGGCTCTCAGCTGAACTGTGCTGCTCAAAACCTAAAAGCTTAACCAGCCAAATGCTTCTAGTTCCTGGTCTTCATGCCTTATATATCTTCCCTTTCTGCCATCACTCCCTGGGATTAAAGGATCACTTCTTGGGATTAAAGGCGTGTGTCACCATACCTGGCTGTTTCCAATGTGGCCTTGAACTAACAGAGATCCAGAGGGATTTCTACCTCTGGAATGCTAGGATTAAAGGTGTTAGCACCACCATTTTCTAGCCTTTGTATCTAGTGGCTGTTCTGTCTCTGACCCCAGATAAGTTTATTAGGGTGCACAATATTTTTGGGGAACACAATACCACCACACATGGTAGTCTTGACAATATATAGGCATTGTGAATTATACATTGCAGAATGCTGAATTTCTTTGAATGACTTTGATGGT
The DNA here is from genome assembly GCF_007827085.1 of Peromyscus californicus insignis. NCBI lineage: Eukaryota > Metazoa > Chordata > Mammalia > Rodentia > Cricetidae > Peromyscus > Peromyscus californicus. Next base: position 30,772,727 of record NW_026294447.1, on the reverse strand, counting down.
TTGTTTTCATGAGCCACACTTCATTTCGGTTCAGCATTTCAAAAATCTTGTTTGAAAAGATTGAGATCAATTTGGCTTCAAGCTGTAATATGAATACTCAGAAATGATCTTTTAAAATATCTATATTTTAGGATGCATATCTATATTTATATAGATATGCATATCCTATATCTATAGGATGCAGGAATAAGACAATTTCATTCTGGATCTTGAGAATGAAAATTATCCTTAACCCCACAAGACCTCATCTGTTGCAAGGTAAGTCCACTAGAGAACACACTTCTTTGGTCCTCTGTTGCTGCCATACCTATTGCCCTGCATTTCTAGTTTCACTACTTGACACAGCAAGGCTGGCTTTGCACTGCCATCTTTCCTTCCAATCTTCCAATTTCATGAGGCCATGTTTTAACAGCATCTTCCCATGAGGACTGCCTTTTTGTTGCTGTTGTTGTTATTGTTCTGGAAATAGTGCAATGTCTTCTCTGGGAGCCTCTGTGGGTCAATCTAGCTCCTAGGAGCTGCTTGCAGTCCCATGCGTGCTGGCAGCTGCTGCCACCTTGAATCGACTTCATGGCATACACTTTGGTCTTTCCATAGTTATAACATAGAATGATAGAGTGTAAACATCTTCTAGAAAATTCTTTGTGTAAATGTTCAACACTGAAATAAATCTTCATTGGGCCATTAGCCTGCTACTATTCATCAGATATTATTTCATATCCTTCAACTTTAAATATTATTATAATTCAGCACTCTGCCTCTAGCCTCTTCTGGAGACTGAACAATACTCAGATTATTTTGATGTGGCTCACAGTATCTCACAGCTAAGCTGACATTTTCAAGAGGCAATATGGGAAAGGGAAGAGGGAAGAAAAGCTAGAAGGCATACAAATAATAAACAAGCATATGAAAAAATGTTAAAAGTTCATGAACATCAAGAAACTACAAATCGAAATTCCAATGATGAGTTGGTGATAACACTTTGGTGGTAGAGGTTTTCCCTGGATTGTATAAGGTACTAGGTCATTCAAAGGACATGTAGTGGTTCTGGAAAGGATGTAAAGAAAAAGTAATGTTGACACACTTGAAAATTGTGTTCAATCATCACCTTAATGTTTACTTTTCTGCTCTTATACTGTGCAACATAGGCAATTACTAAATTAGTAATTTAATACAATATTTCTCAATCAGTGGATAGTTTCTTCAAAATGGAAACTATATTAAACTAAGGAGATGAGGTCACCACACAGTGAGCACTGGGCAAAGTATTGGTTCAAAAAGGATTACTCTGCATATGGGCACAGAAACATCTGTGAGTGTGTGTGTGTGTGTGTGTGTGTGTGTGTGTGTGTGTGTGTGTGAGAGAGAGAGAGAGAGAGAGAGAGAGAGAGAGAGAGAGAGAGAGAGAGAGAGAGAGTAGTGTGCCATAGCACATGTATGACAACTTGCCTAATGGCTACCATGTAGGACCTAGGGGTAGAACGAAAGTAGTCTTGTTTGGGGGTAAGTGTTAAAACTTACTGAGCCATCTCACCAGAACCTTTTTAATAATTTTTTTGAGACAAGTTTTCTCAGCAGTCTGGACTTTATTATGTGGGATAAGCTGACTAGCCAGTGAGTCCCAGGAGTTCTCTTGCTTATTTCTCATAAGTCCTGGGATGACAAGTCTATACAATCAGGCCAAACTCTTTTACATGGGTTCTGAGGATTGAATTTATGCCCTTGTGCATGCAGTGCAAACACTTGACTCAGCCGTATACCCAGCTCTGACAACTGTTCTTGAACTTTAAAATCAGGCTTGCTTGGAACATTCGATTATTTTTTTCTTTCTAATTTTTATGACATAGAATAATGATGTCTGTTCTGTGACTATCACCTCACTGTATTTTGAAAACAAATAACTTCTTTAATTCCAGAATTTCACAGATTATGAAATTTTTATTTATGAAATAAATTTATGAAATTGAATATATATATTCAATTTCTTCATAAATATTATGTGTTATGAGAAAAACAAACATGGCTGCCTAAACAAAATCTCAACAAGGATAACAACAATAGACATACTACCATGGAAGGGGAAAAATCCCATGGGGTCTCAACCCTGGACATGAAGAATTCTGTCTCACACTGTATCATACTTCCAGTAGCAATACAGCTATCATGGGAGACATTTGAATAATCTTTTAGAGACATAATTGAACTATAATACTGGGAGATCTTGTGGGTATTGGATTGACAGAGTTTGTGTTATACACTGAGTGGATGTGGGGTGTGGGAAAGAAACAGAGGTAATATTATTTGATATATTTCTATTTGTTTCTGTTTTGAAGCACTAATATCTAGCATTTCAGGATGTGACTGTGTGTGGAGCTAGGTTCTTCAAAGATACATTTAAGTTAAAACAAGGTCATATGGTGGGCTGTATTAGTAATGACTGTTACCATGATTAAAGTTGAGTGATATTGACTGATACTCAAAGGACAGAATATGTGAAGACAAACATGACTTAAAAGAACCCAATACTCTAAACCACTTCATTATGGCCACCTTACATTTAGAAATGAGGGAATATATTTCTTTGATGCTTTCTTTTGATAGCCCTGACATACTAGCAGTCTTTATGTCTACCTTTTATCTCTTTCCATCTGCCTTATGGAATCATTTAATTAGGACTTTTGTGTTTATTTTAGAACTAGACTATTCTCGCCAATGATTATGAAATTCCATGTTTTTAAACTTTTTTTAAATTAAATTATAATTATATTGCATGCTCCTTTCCTTTCTTCTGCCCAACCTTTCTCATGCATTCTCCCCATTAAATTCATGGTGTAGCTAAAGTTTTCCTGGTCCTACCTGGCTCCTGTGGCCCTATGGCCATTTGGACCAAAGTAAACCCACAGAGGCTTACATTAATTAAAACTGCTCGGCCATTAGCTCAGGCTAATTATTGACTAGCTCTTACACTTATATTAACCCATAATTCTTATTTATGTTTAGCCAAGTGGCTTGGTACCTTTTCTCAGTTCTGCCTTCACATCTTGCTTCCTCTGTGTCTGGGCAGCAATTCCTCACTCTTTCTAGAATTGTCTTTTCTTTTTGTCTCACCTATACTTCTTGCCTGGCTACTGGTCAATCAACACTTTATTTATTAAACAATCAGAGCAACACATTCACAGCATACAGAGTGATATCCACAGCATCATGGACTTTATTTCTTTAATTGCATATATATATATATACATACATACATATATTATATACAATGCTACTTATGTGTATATTATTTCACATCTGACTATTTGGTATTACATAGCCATTGAGGAGCTCTTCCCTGGGGAAGTCTATTTCTCTCATGCTCAATATTTATTTGTCTGCATTCTTTGTCCTTGGTTGAGACCCCACGGAATTTTTCCCCTTCCATGGTAGCATGTCTGTTGTTGTTATCCTTGTTCAGGTTTTGTTTAGGCAGCCATGTTTGTTTTTCTCATGACACATAATATCCAGTAATCAGTAAATTTGTTTTGTACATTTGTCTATATTTGGCACATGAAGTTATCTTTCCCACATGGGTTAACTTTTCCTAGTTGACTTAGAACATTATATTTCTTCGTACTTGTTGTTTCTCCCTGAAAGGTTTTATTTGATTTCACATCCAGAGATTTCTAAAATATCCCTCCCTTCCTCTCCACCCCTTTAATCTTAGTTCTCAAATTGAACATTATCCTGCCTCAAAATCATGAGAGCTGGACTTATAGGACCATGCCACCATTTCTACTTGATACACATACTTTTTATAGTGGAAATTCCCCAATTTGGGCTTCATTCTTTGTAATAAATGTGTAAATAATTACCCATTGTCATAGCTCTCTTTAGGGAACACTATAAAAAAAACCAAACACCAAAAAATAACTTGTCTCTGATGCCTTCAGTAATCTTAAGCACCAAACTCTTCATATTACCTCAAATCTTATCTACAGGTTTTAACTTTTTGTCTTTTCTTATCACATATATAAGCAAAACTAATAGGAAGTTAAATTAATTACATCATCACATCATATACTATTATTTACCTCATTATGGATCCTGAGGCACCCCTAAATTTATAGCCAGAAAGTGGGTGACATCTTTTATTTCAAATTCAAAGACTTTGGAACTAGGTAGTCTATTTGCATAAATTCCACTCCATGCCGGGCGGTGGTGGCGCACGCCTTTAATCCCAGCACTCGGGAGGCAGAGCCAGGCGGATCTCTGTGAGTTCGAGGCCAGCCTGGACTACCAAGTGAGTTCCAGGAAAGGCGCAAAGCTACACAGAGAAACCCTGTCTCGAAAAACCAAAAAAAAAATAAAAAAATAAAAAAAAATAAATTCCACTCCAAGTAGAGTAGCATGTCAAGAAAAGAGACTTAGATCCTAATTCAAAGCAACAGGGGCAGAGTAAATGTATTCTTATTTACTCCACCATTTTTGTGTTATCACTCAATGCAATTTTCTTATGGCTTTAAACATTACTCCTTTTCAGAAACAAGCTCATGGTCATACCCAGAATTATCTCTAACCACAATATGAGTATCTTATGTCCTTGTCAAACCAATACAATGAACCTACTCCGCATTTACCCTCTCAAGTACTCCTGGTCACTTGAACCAAGCATTTTGTTTAACCTTTAGATTTTTTTTTTATGTCACAGACATCATTCCACCTACAAATGTCAGATGCCTACAATGTGCAGAAGGAATAGCAAAGTCTATCATGATCTTATCAAAGCACATAGACTGCTATTACACTGACACCAGTCCACACAGCTTCTTGCTTAAACGAATACAATGGCTTGCAGTGTTCTTGCTTTTATTCTTGTCTGTCTGTCATATTTTTTTACATACAGCCTTGTTCAGTGGACAGAGAGATGCTGACAAAATATGTTGAAATGACGTTTCCCTCCTGTAGTACTTTTGGTATGCGGCACTGAAGGCTCTCTTTCTTTCTTTTGTCTTCAGGGGAAATGAATCTCTAATGAGGATAATTGGAATTTTGAGGGCAGTGTGCTGCTGTAAGTCATGGGAGCAATAGAATAAGTGTGTTACAGAGAAATGCTGTTTAGCAGATGTAACTTAAAACCTCCTGACAAAGGACAGAGTTTGAGAATAATGATGCTGAACCAATCTCAGCTTCTCAAATGGCAGGGACTAGCTGACACTCTTAGACTAGCTGACAGGATAAAGGAATAATTTACTAAGGTATTTCTTATCTAGTGTACCTCACCCCTAAAAACATATTGAAGCTATGTTGAAAACAACATTACAAGTTATTGCTGCCCTGAGCTTCAATAACTTGTAAAATGTTGGCAAAGCGCCTACTCTAAACACATTGAAAGGCATCTTAGGACATTACTGCCTGCAGGAGTGCAGAGCATGTTTATGGAATCGGGAAGTTATGACCCCATCTGTTATGTATGTCCAATAGCTTACTACTGTAAAAAGGCCGCTGTGTACCTTCCCACATATCAGGCAGGCACAGTAATCATTGGCAGGAAGAATGAAATCACAATACATTTTCCTTAGTTCATTTCTTATGCTCTCAAATCAAGCTACTATATTGCAGCTAAAAAAAAATCTTTCACATCAAATGGTAACTATTTTTACTTGCTCTGGGAGCTTACTTCTAACCTACATTCAAACAGAACATTAAAAACTCACTGGTATGGAAACTAATGACTGACATTTAAAAGAACAGGGGCAAGCTGGAGAGATGACTCAGTGGCTGCTTTTCCAGAGGACTCAGGATCAATTCTTATAACCCAAAGGTTGACTCCCAGCTATCTGGAACTCCAGTTTCAGGGGATCTTATGCCTTCTTGGGCATGAGGCAAGCATGTGGTACATATGCATACACACAGGAAAGACACTCATACACATAATATAGATATATTTAAATCTTTAAAATGATAATAAAAGAGAAACATCATCTATGAATTTTGGATTTTTATCATTCTTGTTTCTGCCTTCCTGCCATTCCAAGTGAATGAAATAACCCTGCAGCTTGTGACTTACACCATGTCCTGATCTACTACCTTGTTAGTCAAATCACAGAATAATTAAACTAAAATGGGGCATTATAATGTATGTACAATCAATTTTTGTATTTATTGTTTTAAAGATGTATACAAAGTTGGTTTTGAAATGCTACACTTTATAAATAAAAGCCACCAGGGGTCTCTAGTGCCAGCAATTCCTTCTATAATACTCTTTAAATGGGCTATACACAATGTACAGGAATATTTTTTGGAAAACCAGTAGTACCTAGTTATTAACCAAATAAATTACTGCACACCAATTCTACACTAGGTATTATTTAGTGAATGATTTACTTCAAATTTCTTTCAAAGTATCCTGGAGAATTGTATCTAGTGGGGCTGGAAAGGTGCCTTAGTTGTTCACATGACTCTGTCCTTCAGGAAGGCCAAAGGTAAGTCCCCAGTACCCACACTGGGTAGGTCACACCCACTTCTGCTGGCTCACAGACACTTATTACTGAGAGCTGCTGGTAGCAAAAGTCCATGACAGTGCCAACTAGAGTTCAGAAGGACCTAACAGAACTAAGGGTTCTGTTAGAGGAAACCATCACGCAAGGCATTATGGAATTACTACTTTTTAAATGAATTGCCTGTCTCTTGTTGTAAACTTCTTGTGCAATAACAGCTATGATTCTCCTTATTTACCGTGCATTTCCATGTTATATGTACATGTAATCTCACAATTGCATCTCAATCTTGGGCACAACTTTCCCTATACATTTGGGGTAATGGATAATTATTTCCAGCTGTGTTTATTTTTTTTTATTAACATACATCTGGCCAGGGCCATTCTCCGGACAAAAGTATTTCAGCAAAGATACCTTTTTCCAAGGACAAAACTGCACATAGATAAACATTAGCTCATCTCACTTACAGGTAAAAGAAAATAACCACTAGCAATTAAATCCTCAACTCCTTATCTTCACCTCAGGTTATTTATAGAAGACCCTAACTTAAGAGATTTACTGCTCACATTCCCATTCCGGGGATGATATTTCAGCCACTTGCTAGCTACTGAGTTAAGGTGGTTACTTCCCACTGAAGCAAGGTGATTGCCCTCAAGGCCAGGCAGGTCCTAGGTGCCAAACTTCTTTCTTGTGTAAATTAAGTTTTAATTCTTGCTCAGCTAGGTGTTATTACTAGATTCCCTAACTGATCTTAGCCTTCAGTTGACCCTACCAGAGAACTCCCCTTTAGTCACTCGCCTTTTGGGTTGTAATTGGAAGCTGACATTTATTGCATTATGTGTGAATCCTTATCACCTCTCTCTGGGACCCTGAAAACTTCAAGCCTCGCATTGCTTTGCCAAAGAATTACTGTATATGTATATATATATACTAGTTTTCTGAGAGCACTAGAGAGAATTGATTGAGAAGAACAAAGATGAGGACAGAGATGGAAAGAACTAGATAGACATTCAAGAACAGCACAAGGGCCTGAGAGCAGGAGGGACTGAAAGGAGCTAAGTATGAGAACAAAAAAGAAACTGTATACGTAGAATTGACTCAATAGAATGAAGTGAATGGACTAAATAGGTCAGTATGCTTAGACTCATTGAATATCCCTCATATTAGTACCCTTAGCCTCTTGTAGCATCTGTTCTGGACCCTGATAGAAATCTCCTCAAGGCAGGCACTTGGGGGGAATTTCGTAACTTATAATTCCAGCTACAGCAAATCTGATGCCCTCTTCTGGCATCTTCCAGGTAGTCACATTAAATGCACATATATACAAATAGACAAAGATAAGAATAAAATCAATATTTAAAATTCCATCCAGTATATAACTTCACAGAGCTGTTAGTTTCATCAATGTAAGATTGTAGATACAGTATTAAGTGGAAAGAAAAGACTGTAGATACAGAGTATACATAAAATTACTTGCATATAAATGTAAATTAATTTAATTTCTTTAATAATAAAAAATTAAAGTGTAACCATAACACCATGGAGTCATTAAAATTGAACTGAGAATTATGTATGTTGACCCACACCATGTAGACCACATGGTAAATCAATGTCAGCTGCCTGGGCAACTGAAGGAGACTCTGCCTAAAAATATGATTTTCTTAGAGGGTTGGTCATGTAGCTCAGCAGTATATAATATGCTTAATATGATTAGGAACCTGCTTTCAATTCCTACTCACATAAAAATGAAGAAAGGAAAAGAGTAACAACACACACACCTACGTAAGTTCTCAAGATCTATTGTGCAGAACAGGAAATACATATACAATTAATGTATATATTAAGTTGCTAAGAAAGTAGATTTTCCATATTCCATCTACAAACTATTGGAAAGTGTTTTGGATGATAAATATTTTAATTAGCTTGTATATTATTTATTTACACTGTACACATGGCCACACTTCAAACTGCATTCTGTATTTTCAATTTAGTTTATCAAATGTATGATAAAAATTAAATGCTATGCATTTCTGTTTGCATGTGAACATTAATGGTCATGATATATTGTTTTTAGAAAAGATTAAAAGTTGTACATATACACAGTATAAATTATAGGTATAAATTTTGTGTAATATATGCCATGCCATATATATTAGATAAATACAAGGTATATATAAACATAAAAATTCCTTAAAATAGAAAATATAAAACAAATGCAAGTGGTTATTTTCAGAGTTACAATGAAATGCTTGGAATTCAATTGTTTGTTAATTTATAAAATATCCTACCAATAGCATTACAAGAGTTTTAAGTTTTCACTTGAAACCTTATATTTTTACCACTGTATTTTTAAATAAATCATTTTGTACTTTTCTCATGTTATAAATTATCTCTTTTACCTTTTGTTGACAGTCATTCCCATTTGAAAAGAAAAATGTGGCCATGAAATAGAATAAATTACTTAAAATTTGTTCATTCAGCAACAGTAATAGTCTAATAGAGAAAATAAGGTTTTTGAGTTCTCTCTAAACATTTGTAATCGACCATTTCTTTTTTTTTTTTTTTTTTTTAAATTATTTTAATTTATTTTGCAATACAATTCAGTTCTACATATCGGTCACGGATTCCCTTGTTCTCCCCCCTCCCGTCCCCCTCACCTTCCCCCCAAGGCCCCCCCCCCCATTCCCATCTCCTCCAGGGCAAAGCCTTCCCCACAGACTGAGGTCAACCTGGTAGACTCAGTCCAGGTAGTAATCGACCATTTCTTTAGTTAAAATTAGCACGATGAACTGTGGTGAAGCATTACTTTTGAAGAACTGCAACCATACATGGTATCCATTCATCGCATTCTGGAGATGGGACCCCTTCTTCTGATGGTAGTGCAGTCCTTGCTACATTGGCACACCATGGTGGAGTAAAGTCAGACAGATTAGAAATGGTCAGTGACTCACCTGAGTGATAATGTCTAGAAGTTGAAGGTGCTGCCTTTCCCGGAGGACATTTGTGAAAGGGGCACACTGGAAGGAAAGTATACTGTGGGAACATTGATGTAGTCCTATGGCTATATAAATATTATACTTTCAGACCTACCGTGGTGCAAATTTCAGTGCTTCCTTTACATTTTTAGTATGTAGTCAAACAAGTGTGCATATCAAGTTCAATACCCATTGAGGTAACAGATAAGGTCATGAAGAAAATTGAAACACTAAACTCTTAGCATTGGATATGTTTATATGTATCTGTGTATATTTGTGTTTCATATTGGATGCATTTGTGCTATATTTTGGCAACTAGAGTCCTGAGTGGACTGATAAATATAGAAATCATTGGCTTAGATTTAAACAAATGCAGGCTTGTATTTATTTTATATTTTTTACTCTAAGTTAAAATCTCATGTAGCCTTGAACTCAGTATATAGCTGAGAATGTCTTGGAATTCATATTCTCCTTCCTGTTCCTCCCCAGTACCAAGGCATATGTCAAGATACCTGATATAGAACACTTATTACATATGTCCTGAAATTATTGTGGCCAAAGTACACATGAATGAACTGACATATTTCCAAGAATTAATGGCTCCTAAAAATGATGTGTGTTTCAGAATAGTATTTAGTTTACATGAAACAACTCATCAGTTAGCAATATACATGACTTTTCTTTAAGACAGGAGTCGAACACTATTCCCATTTAGGTTCATTTTTCAACTTTAGGGCTGTAAAGCTGCAGAAACATCTTTCTTATAATCTGCAAATCAAACTGTGACAGTCATAAAGCTCAAAGACATACTCTTCTGCAAAACATATGATGACATTCCAGCAGGTTTTCAGCACCAAAAATTATGGATGTACTGAAAATGGTTGCACATCTGATTCTAATACAACAGGGGTAATCTGCTTAGTTGTTTCTTCGAGGACGGGTCCCTTCTCCAAGTGTTTCAATTTATCTTAATCTGCTGTGGGGTGACAATAACTTCAAGACATTCTCAGCTTGACATGCTTTATGACTGTGTTTTTAGGTTGTCATTCAAGTAGGTCAGAGAAAAGCTCCTCTCTTGAGTCAGGCAAGTGGTTTGATATTATGAGGCTCTCATAATGTAATTGGGGCTAGAGAAGTACTGAGTTAGCCCAAGTGGCTGCCAGGGAATCTCAGAGCACTGCTCTGTGAGAGTCTGAGTGGACGTCCATCTGCTGAGATTATACTGACAGATGCATCCTCTCCACTGAAGCACCACACCTGAGAAGTCAGTCCTAAACGGGCCAGCTGCAGCAGGTTTCCTCTGCAGAGGCTTCAGAGAATCCCTGATTATCCAAGCACAGCTTTTACTTCTTCTCAGCTGTTAGGGACTTGGTTCAGGCACTGCTGTGTATCCTAATACTTTGGGGAGGTTCTCTAAAAGTAAATTGCATAGCATTGTTTTTCAGAAATATCTGAACACTTCCCCACTCACTTTTTTGTTATTCAGAAGTAAGCACTATGTTCACATTATCATAACTAAGAGTCCTACAATATTTTTAATGCTGTATATTATTAATACTCCATAACATTAGGTTTCATAAAATAATTTCCTTTAAGTGTTTGAGTGAATAAGATCAGGAACTCTTCCAGAATGACAGAGTTTGCCTCTCAGCATCCACCTAAGGGAGGTGACAAGCATGTAGTGCTACAGGAGATCTGATTCATTTTATGGACACCAAGGTGCCCTCACACATGATATGCTGTCCTTATTTGCCTCTCTATTCCTATAGTAAACACTGTGGCCAGAAGCAATTTGGAAAGAACACACACACACACACACACACACACACCACCACCACCACCACCACCACCACCACCACCACCACCACCACCACCACCACCACAACAACAACAAAATAACAGGGATCAACAACCACTGCTTGTTGATGTCTCAACACCAATTAACTCAATTCCCTAATAAAACAACAGAAAATAACAGATTGAATACAAAAACAGGATCCATTATTCTGCTACATACAAGCAATATACCTTAATATCAAACATAAATATCACCTTAGGATAAAGGGAGGCAAAAAATGTTCCAAGCAAGTGGACATGAGAAGGAAACTGGTGTAGCCATTTTTATATCTGAAAAATTAGACTTCAAACCAAAACTAATCAGAAGAGAGGGAAAGAAACTACATACACATTAAAAGAAAAATCCACCAAGATTTACAATTCTTAATATATATGCACAAAACTCAAGGGCACCAATATTTGTATGAGAACACTACTAACATCTGAAATCACAAATTGGGACTTACATACTGATGATGGGAAACTTCATTACCCAATATTTGGTAATAGACATAGATGGGTCATTCAAACAAACCCTAAACAGAAAAATGCCGGAGCTCAGTGACATTATAAACAGAACAGACCTACTATATATTTGCAGAATATTTCACCCAAAACACAAAATAATATACCTCATTTTCATAGAACTTTCTCCAAAATTGACCATATTCTTAGACAATAAGTAAGTATCAGCAGATACAAGAAAATTGAATCGACCCCTTGCCTCCTGTCTAACCACCACAGATTAAAGCTGGATATCAACAACAAAGCTTACAAACTCGTGGAAACTGAACAACTCTCTATTGAATGAAAACTGAGTCAAGACAGAGATAAAGAAATTGACTTTCTAGAACTGAATGAAAATGAATATACAACATACACAAACTTACGGGACACTATGAAATTTCTAAAAGGCTAGTTCAGAGCACTAACTACCTATATAAAAATAATAATAATTGGAGATGTTGCATACTAATAATGTAACAGACACCTGAGAGACAAAAGGAAGAAATCACACCCCAAAAGAATGAGTGGCTAGAAATAATCAAACTCAGGAATAAAATCAATAAAACAGAAGCAAACAAAATACAAAGAATTAATGAAACAAAGAGGTGGCTCTTTCAGAAAATCATTCAGACTGACAAAATTTTATTTGTATTAAATAAAATATAGCAAGAGAATATTAAAATTAACAAAATTAGAAATGAAAAATAGGACATGAAACAAAAATTGAGGAAATCTAAAAAATCATAAGGACACACTTTAACTTTAAAACCTGTACTCCATGAAACTGTAAAATCTAAAAAATATATAGCTTTCTTGGTAGGCATTATTTACCAAAGTTAAATCAAGATCAGATAAACAATTTAAATAGACCTATAACCTCTAGTGAAATAGAATTAATCATTAAGGATCTCCCAACCAAAAGAAAAAAGTAAGCCCCGGAGCCAGATGGCTTTAGTGCAGAGCTTTACCAGACTTTTTCAAAGGAGATTTAATGCCAATATTGCCAACTAATTCCACAAAAGAGAAACTGAAGAAATATTGTCCATTAGTTTTACAGGGTCATAGTTACCCTGATACCAAAACCATATAAAAAAACCAACAAAGAAAGAACTACAGAACAATTCCCCTTATGAGCCTCCATGCAAAAATTATCAATAAATATTTGCAAACTAAATTCAAGAACACATCGAAAAGATCTTCTACAATAATCAAGCAGGCTTCATCTGAGACTTATAGTATTGTTTTGATTCAACATATGTAAATAGGTAAATGTATTCCACTATATGAACAAAGTGACAAACAAAATCCATATGACCATTCTCATTAGATGTACAAAAGTCCCTTGAAAAAATCCAATATCCTTTCTTCATGAATGTCCTTGAGAGAACATAAATACAAGGGGCCTACCTCAACATAATAAAAACAGATTGCTGAAAGCCCATTGTCAACATCAACTTAAGTGGAGAGAAACTCAAAGCTAGTCCACTAAAGTCAATAACAAGACAAGATTGTTGACTCTCTTCTTATCTATTCAGTATAGAACTTGAGGTCTTAACTAGAGCAATATGACAACTGAAGGAGATCAAGTAGATAAAATTTGGGAAGAAAGACGTCCAAGTATCTTGCTTTGCATGTGATAGGATAGTATACACATGTAACCAGAAAAATTCCATCAGAAAACTTCTTCAGTTGATAAACACTTTCGGGAAAGTAGCTGGATAAAAATTAACTCACAAAAATCAATATCCCTCTGTATCAGGGCCCCAGACCTTAGTAGGCTCCCATACATTAGCACAAGTGACACTATGGTGGAAGTACCTTTCAGTCTGTAAAACTCAACACATGGGCAGTTGCCACCTGCCAAAACTAAAACAATCCATCAAAGCCCATAGGTATAGGAAAGTCTCTAAATGTACTATCCTTGCACTTTGTTTTCTGCAGTTTTACTTCTGGCTACTTGTTCATGTAAACTGAAGTGTATCAACCCAAGATATGATTTTTGTGCTTAAAAACTCACCCTGGAGAAAGCTTGGTACTACACTGGGATCCCAAAAACCCAATGTAGTCACCATACAGCTAATACAAAATTTCTATTGGCTTAAGCCCATGTCCCAGAGGTCAACTTTGGTGACTACCCTTTATCACCCTCCTATATATAAATAACCAATGGACTGAGGAAGAAATCAGGGAAGCAACACCTTCCATAGTAGTATTAAATAAAATGACATATTTTGGTGTAATTGTAAAAAAGCAAGTGATAGGCTAGTATGATAAAAACTTTAAGACACTGAAGAAGATATCAGAAAACAAAAAGATCTCCCACACTCTTAGGTCAGTAAAATTAACATATTAAAAATTCTCATCCTATCAAAAGTTGACTACAGATACAATGCAATCCCAATCAAAATTCCAATATAGTTCTTTTTTTAAATATTTTTAATTCATTTTACATAACAAACACAGATGCCCACCTCATCCCTCTTTGCCACCCCCTGCCTCCCCTCCACCCTTTATCCCCTCCTCTAACAGGGTAAGTTCTCCCATGGGGGAACAGCTAAGCCTGGTACATTAAGTTGAGGCAGGGAACAGCTAAGCCTGATACATTAAGTTGAGGTGGGACCAAGCCCCTCCCCATTACACCAAGGGTGAGCAAGGTGTCTGACGATAGGTAATAGGATCCAGAAAGCCAACTCATGCACCAGGAGTGGATCACACTGCCAGGGGCCCCTCAAACAGAATCAGCTACACAAATGCCTCACATATACAGAGGGTCTAGTCTGGTCCCATTCAGTTTCCACAGCTGTCAGTCTAAAGCTCATGAGTTTCTTTCACCTTGGACCCCAGATTACACTACTAGCAATAGTGCAGAGTGTGACTGATATAGACAGACAGACAGACAGACAGACACATGTACACATGCACACACAAATAAATAAATGAATGAGATTAATAGAAAATAAACAAGACAAGAAATTTCCATGAAAATATTGTTGAAGAATTAGTGTAGAATCAATCTACTAGTCAAAAGTGAAACATGTCATGTACATCTTTAAATGTTAATCTTTGTTGCTTCTAAGTGTTAGATGGTTTGAGACAATTAGATGAAAATCCATGGAAGAGAATCAACAAGTGAAACCATCTAATAAATTTTTTGTTTGTTTACTGACTGTCTTGAAACCACAAAGATATTTGGATTCAAAGGTATCATTTCCAGGGGTTAAAAACCTCTCATTTTATACTTATGATCACACGCAAAACTCAAATGTGTGTGTATGTGTGTGTGTGATATACCACTAAACTTTACATATATATTCTTAATATAAGACATTTGATTCTTGCTTGCTAAAAATAAAATTATTTAAAAGTTAAACTATATATTTTCCAAAATATATCACTTAATAATAAGCAGCCCTAGTTGCTGAATCTTAAAGATATATTCAACAGTAGAAGCTTAAATATAAATATATAGATTCAGGTTTTCTGGGAAAATAAAATGTATTTTAATTCTCAAAATTAATATTTGAAATATCAAAGTTCTTCAAAAATGCGATACTTCAAAATAAAACTAGTGTGTATAAAGTTACAAATGCACTCCATTAAAATTTCTCCATGAAATTGCTGATAAAACCTGCAGATGGCATTTCACTTAGAAAGAGTGAGGATACAGGTATTTAGCTCCTAACATAAGCACTACTAAGAGGAGACTCACACTGTGGCTGTTTTGTGTACACGGTTGAGACAGATAGTTTTCAAGTGTCTGTGCAAACACATACTTCACAACAGAAAGAACAGAAATGGAATTTCACTTCATGTGAGCCTAAGCATTAACAGTTTTTTTTTTTCCTGTTTGGTTTGTTTGCTGTTTCACTTTGAGAATTTCTAAGGAGATATCTAAGAAAACTACTCCTGTCTCCAAGACACAGTGCATAAACCTTTCACAAGCAATTTCTTGGTCCCAAGAGTCATCCAGATGCACTGAAGCCAGAACACAATGCTCAAACAGCTCAGTGACTGTGCTGTTATTTTAAAACAGGCCTGGACATCTCAAATAGAGACTATTAGTATTGACTTATTCATTAGAAAATATGCCTCATTTACATACTGGTGGCAATAGGCAGGTAGATTTAATTCATTTGCAGCAGTGAAAAATAATGCAATTTATAATCAGGACCTGGTTGTTCTTTGCATATATTTAAAAATTAAATTAATTATAATTTATACTGCAGAAAAAGACCATGATTATTTTATAATATAATAAGCACTGAGATTGTATCTCCTTCTATTTTCAGGCACAGACTAAATGATGGCAGTAGTTGGGGTAACCACGTAGGTCCAAAAGACTTCATATCATCACTGATAATATGACTTGTTATTGGAAGTTTTCCAGTGTCCTGCCCTGTCCTGCAGCCACTCAGACTGAAGTAAACACAGAGGTCTAACAGTTATCTTAAAAGGTATTATTAACAAAAACAAACCCAGAGGCAGATATTGGGGTAAATTCTGAAAGATCAGAGAAACAGAACAAGCCACAGCTAACCTCACCTTGCCAACTTCTCAGCCAATCCTGTTTCATCAAACTGGGAGTCTCTGAGTCCTCATCAGAATGGGTCTCAGCTAAACTGCTGCTAAAAGCCTAAAAGCTTAAAAGCCTCTAGTTCCTGGTCCTAACACATTATACACCTTTCTGCTTCCTGCCATCATTTCCTGGGATTAAAGGTTTATGTCACCATGCCTGGCTGTTTCCAGTGTGGCTTTGAACTCACAGGGATCTGGATGAATCACTGCCTTTGGAATGCTAGGATTAAAGGCATGTACTACCACTGCCTGACCTCTGTGTTTAATATAGTGGCTGTTCTGTTCTCTGACCCCCAGATAAGTTTATTGGGGTGCACAATATATCAACCACACAGAGGCTTATATCAATTATAACTGCTTGGCCATTTGCTCAGGCTTATTACTGACTAGCTCTTACGTTTAAATTAACCCATTATTTTTATCTATGTTTAGCCACATGGCTTGGTACTTTTCTCAGTTCTGTCTTGTCATCTTGCTTCCTCTGTGTCTGGCTGGCGATTCCTGACTCAGCCTTCCTCTTCCCAGAATTCTCCGTGTCTGCTTGCCCTGCCTCTATGTTCTGCCTGGCTACCGGCCAATTGGTGTTTTATTTATCAACCAATCAGGGCAACACATATTCACAGCATACAGAACATCCCGCAACAGCTTGTTATTGCTCCTAAAACTAATATAAATAAGGATAATTAAGCTGATGCCATTTGTGGGACACAACTGTGTTACACACTTAACTCACATAGTTTTCATTGTACCTTGCAATAGCAATGGGTATTTGAATATATTCAAAATAATGATTCTATTACAAATCATTAATTCAGTCAATTCCCAGGGTCTTTACCATTTAAATAAGCCACACTGTTAATTTATGGTAATCATGTATAATTCATTAATACACTGAATCTATACTTTTCTTAATAGTTTTGGCTTTTGTTTTTTTTTAAATTTTTTTCTTTATTAAGAAATTTTTATTCATTTTACATTCCAACTACATATCCCCATCTCATTCCTCCACCCCCAACCTTCCCTCCCTAACCCACCCTCTCTCCCCTCCTCAGAAAAGGTAAGTCCTCCCATAGGGAGTCAGCAAAGCCTGGTACATGCAATTGAGACAGGACCAAGTCCCTCCCTGCTGCATCAAGGTTTCTTTCACCTAGGATCATCAAGATTATGATGGGGAAATTTACAGAAACAACCATACTAAGCTAGTGGAAACTTATGAACTTTAGACCAAGAGCTGTGGAGTCTCCATGGGACTGGATTAGGCCCTCTGCATAATCGAGACAGTTGTATAGCTGGGTCTGTGAAGCACGAATCTTGCCAGGTCCTCAACTGATTCTGTTTCCTCAGACTGGAAGCTTATGAGTCCTCATCCAAATGGATCTCAGCTGAACTGTGCTGCTCAAAGCCTAAAAACTTAATCAGCCTAGATCCTGGTTTTCACGCCTTATATACCTTTCTGCTTTCTGACATCACTTCCTGGGATTAAAGGTGTATGTCACCATTCCTGGCTGTTTCCAGTGTGGCTTTAAACTCACAAAGAGTGTATGTGCCACCATTTTCTGGCCTCTATATCTAGTGGCTGTTCTGTTCTCTGACCCCAGATAAGTTTATTAGGGTGCACAATATTTTGGGGAACACAGAATCACCACAGGTCTGTTTAAGGGGCCCCTGGCAGTGGGATCAGAATTTATCCATGGTGCATGAGATGTCTTTTTGGAGCCCATTACCTATGGTGGGACACCTTGCTTTAGTTTTTTTTTTTTTTTCTGTGTGAGTATGTACACATGTATGTTCATATCTGGGATCTAGATAAATGATTACATGTAGTACATGCATAGGTCAAAGGGCAGCCTCATTTATGGTTCCCCAGCTACTGTCTATATTTTTTGAGAAATGGTCTCTCCTTGCCTTGGAGTTTCTCCAGGTATGCCAGAGCTTCCAGCGATCTGTTTCCTGCTTCTCCCTCACCATTGCTAGGATGAAATGTATTTAACACTGAACACTATTTCTGACATGGGTTCTGGGCATTTTTATCTCAGGTTCTCATTGTTGGTAAGCACTTGATTAACTGACTGAGCCATTACTGTGTGGAGCCATTATGGCTTATTCAGTGTAGTACTGAACTATGTTTTTATGAGCATATATATGAGACATACAGAAAAGAAGTAGATAAGGAAAGAGACAGAGAGAAAAAACATTGTACCAATAAATTCATAATAGTGTTCAGAAGACAGCCTTAGCACTAAAGGACTTTGCAGATGAAGAGAGAAATGTATTTGTGTTTTCCAAAAGAAGTTCCTAAGAATTGAGAAGCCATTTCATGGTGTCGAGACTTAGACTAAGTAAAATCTCCAATAAAGATAGTCAAGGAAAGATGTTTAACCAAATGAAAAAGATAAATTAATACTCTAATTAGAGTTATGAGTACATGAATGTATTTTTAAAAATGTTTATCATAATAAAACAGAGACCTGATTGTTCCCTATATAATGAACTGTGTGTAACAAGAATATTATAATTTAGAAAAAAAATCTTTTACTTCTAAAGCAACTTTATAACACCACATGCAGTTATTTCATTTAAAGCCACCCAGCAGCGCATTTTCAATTATAATAGTATGAGTTTGACTGTACAATGGAAAAAAGAAAGAATCTTCAACAAATGGTACTGGCATAACTGGACTTCAACATGTAGAAGATTGCACAAATAGACCCATATTTATCACCATGCACAAAACTCATGTCCAGGTGTATCAAAGACCTCAATATAAAACCAGTTACACTGAATCTGACAGCAGGGACTACTTCCTAAATATAACACCAGTAGCAGAGACACTGAGAACAACAATTAATAAATGGGACCTCCTGAAACTGAGAAGCTTCTGTAAGGGAAAGGACACAGTAAATGGGACAAAACTACAGCCTACAGAATGGGAAAAGATCTTCATCAATCCCACATCTGACAGAGGGCTAATCTCCAAAATATATAAAAAATTCAAGAGACTAGACATCAAAATACCAAACAATCCAATTAAAAAATGGGCTACAGAGCTAAACAAAGAATTCTCAACAGAAGAATCTCAAATGGCAGAAAGATATTTAAGATATTGCTCAACATTTTTAGTCATTAAGGAAATACAAATCAAAACAAATCTGAGATACCATCTTACACTTGTCAGAATCGCTAAGATCAAAAACACTGAAGACAGATTATGTTGGAGAGAATATGAAGCAAGGGGAACACTCCTCCACTGGTGTTAGGAGTGTAAACTTATACAGATGCTTTGAATATCAATATGGTGGTTTCTCATAAAATTGGAGATCAGTCTTCCTCAAGACCCAGCTTTAACACTCTTGGGCATATACCCAAGGAATGCTCAATCTTACCACAAGGACACATGTTCAACTATGCTCATAGCAGCATTATCCATAATTAGCCAGAACATGCAGACAACCTAGATGCCCCTTAATGAAATAATGGATTAAGAAAATGTGGTACATGCACATAATGGAGTACTACTCATCAGTGAAAAATAATTACATCATGAAATTTGCAGGCAAACAGATGGAACTAGAAAATATCATCCTGAGTGAGTTGACCCAGACTCAAAAGGACAAACATGGTATGTGCTCACTCATACGTGGATACTAGATGTAAAGCAAAGGATAACCAGACTACAACCCACAGCTCTAGAAAAGCTAGCTAACTAGGAGGACCCAAAGAGGAATGAATGGATTTCCCTGGGAAGGGGAAGGAGATGAGATCTCCATGAGTAAACTGAGGATGAGGTATGGGCAATGGAGGGTAGAGGATGGGGGATGAGAACATAAGGGAATGGTTGAGCTGAAACAGAGATGGAGTGGGAGAGCAATAAAAGAGATATCATGATAGAGGGAGACATCATAGGGATAGGGAGAAACCAGGTGCTAGGGAAGTTCCCAGGAATCCACAAGGATGACCCCAGCTTAGACTACTATCAATAGTGGAGTAAGTGCCTGAGATGGCTTACTCCAGTAATCAGATTGATGAATACTCTAACTGTCATCATAGAGCCTTTCTCCAGTAACTGATGGAAGCAGATTTAGAGATCCATAGCTAAACACTAAGTCAAGCTCCAGGAATCCAGTTGAAGAGAGAGAAGGACTCTATAAGCAAGGACATCAAGATCATGGTGGGGAAACCTACAGAAACAACCAAACCAAACTAGTGGGAACTCATGAAATTTAGATTAACAGCATAGAGCCCGCATGGGACTGGACTAGGTCCTCTGCATAGCCAGACAGTTACGTGGTATGATCCGCTTAAGGGGTCCCCTGGCCGTAGGATCAGAATCCATCCCTGGTGCATGAGCAGGCCTTTTGGAGCCCACTTCTATGATGGGACACCTCGCACAGCCTTGAGGCAGGGGGAAGAGTTTGGACCTGCCTCTACTAAATGTACCTCCTCATGGGAGGCCGTAATTTCTTGTAGGAGGGAAGGGGGTGGGTTGGGAAGGAGTGGCTGGAGGGGTGGGAGGAGGGGTGGAAGGAGGGAAGAGGGGAATCTTTGGTATGTAAAATAAATAAAATATTTTTTTCTTAATAAAGAAAAAGAAAAAATAGCACAGGTTGGGTGGTGGGAGCACCTGCCTTTAATCACAGCACTGGGGAGACAGAGAGCAGTCCAGTCTGTGAAGTGAGTTCCAAGACATCCAAGGCTATGCAGAGAGACCCTGTCTCAAAAATAAATAAATAAATAAATAAATAGATAGATAGATAGATAGATAGACAGATAGATAGATAGATAGATAAATAAATGTAGCGGTTCGAGGAGGAAGCGATCATGAAAGAGACGAAGACATTTACATGGCACATCACTTATGCTGCTCTGCTAGTTGTTTCACTTGTATTTGTTTTCTTTAATTTTTTTTATGTCTTTGGAGAAATAAAAGAACAGAACAATAATAACATATAAAATAGTACAAATAAAAAATAGGGTAAAATAGTAATTGGAGAGCTTTAATCAAAAAACTGGTCACTTGGAACAAGGAGAAGCCCGAGTAGCTAAATGTGTTTGAGGGGAACAACACGGAGAACAGCATCATCAGCAAGTCATAACTCCCTCACCAAGATAAGAAGGATGCAGGAAGACACAGAAGTCACTTGCCAAGTCTTCTATTCCTTTTCACTTGGCCATATCGGTGAAACATATTTATAGTCGGACCTTCAGAGGACTTCCATTGTGTCACAAAAAGGCCTTGAGCTGACTGAAAAATTTAGCTAGACTTGTCCTTGAAACTGTCCCTGTGTCAACAAGTCAAAACCTTGATAGCTACAGGAGTTTGAATGAAAATGACCACCACAGGCTCATAGATTGAATGCTTGATCCCAGTTAATGGAACTGTTTGGGAGGAATCAGGAGTGTGGCCTTGTTGGAGTAGGTATGGTCTTATTGGAGGAGGTGTGCCACTGGGGGTGGGCTTTGAGGTTACAAATGCCCACACCAAGCCCACTGTCTCTCTGTCTACCTGCAACTTGTGAATCAGATGTGAGCTTTCAGCTACTTCTCCAGCACCATGTCTGCCTGCCTGCCTGCCTGCTGCCACACCCCCAACCATGAAGTTATCCTTCTGAAACTGTAAGCAAGACCCCAATTAAATGTTTCCTTTCACAAATTGCCTTGGTCATGGTGTCTTTTGACGTAGAACAGAATAGTAACTAAGATAGCAGTTGAACCTTGGGTCATGTATAGTTTTGAGGATATGTTAAATAGGATATGGGTATTAAGAACAAAATGCCAGGTCTGACTAGGGTTGATTATCATGGAAAGGAGATTGTAATAAGTGGCTGTTCTCCCAAACAAGATTAAAAACTCCTTAAGTATAAACAACACATTGCCACAAGAAAGATTCATTGTCCCTGTAATAGGCCCAGATTATGTGAAAGCTGTTGTCTCCGTCCATACATTAACTTCAGACTCTGACTCAACACTATATTGGAAAACAAATAAAATACTGCATTAAGGATAACTTTGAGTCTCTCAAATTTACACACATCATTCTTTTTTAAGGTGGATGCCTGTGTGTCTATGTATGAGTATGTGCACATGAGTGCAGAGATCAGAAGATGATGCGTTGGCGCTGGAATAACAGGTAGTAGAAACTAAACTCCAATCCTCTGTAAGGATAGTAATGTGACCTGAACTGCTGAGCCATGTCTTCAGTCCCTTACAGACATTTCAACAAAACATAAAACTTAATGACCAAAATTGTGATCTTGGTAAATGGTACCTAATTTTAAGATGAGACATGACATCTGATAATCTAGGTGCTTATATCAATATGAGTATCAAAAGTAGCAACTTTTGGTTTTTGTTTTGTTTTGTTCTGTTTTTGTTTGTTTGTTTTTGATAAGCATGATCTGAGTTTTTGTTGCATGGTGATCAAAGTGTCCAAAACGTAAATGAAGTGGTAGACTGGAAGCAATGAAGAGTGGCAGGCGGGCTCATTGTTAGCCTCATCTGTCAGTGGTAGTGAATATATCAGAAGAGGAAGAACAATGAAAAGTCAAGTGTCTGGAGAGTCAGCTGTCAACTGCTGTTGAAAAGGGGGATAACTTTATGCAAATGAGGTAGAAATAGGAAAAGATTGTCTCTGCATGCTCCTATAGAATATGAGTGTTTTCTCAGCTGCTCTGTTTTGTATTTCCACAAGAGCTATTCACAGTTCAAGGCATATAAAATATCAGCACTACAGAAGTAAAGTTGTACTCCTGAGAAATAGCTACCATATTCAGGGCAATGAAATTATGGATTTTTTTTATATTGCTGGGTTTATATTCTCCAGCAGTTTTAAGAAGAAAATGAAAAGTGACTTCAAAGAGTGATTAGAAATCAACAGTACATTACAGGAAAAAAGGATCATAAAATTCACTAATACATTTTCACCCACTATACCTTGCATAAACATGGCTATAATATACATGAAAGAGAGTATCTAGATAGGGAGTATAGCATCATAACTCTCAGAAGGTTTTCATTTGAAACTTTATTTAGGAAGAATGTAAAAATAACGAAGTTGTAAAATTAAATAGGGATGGAAAGTAATGAAAAAAAGCATCAGTTATATGAACAAGAAAATGTTAGAGCAGTTTTTAGTGAGATTAAATTTGCAGTAAATAAGAGGTCAATGAGGCAAAGAAGGAAATTTTTATGCTAAAAGACACATATTTCAAAATTACGTGCATCATTTTTATATGTGGGTGGACTGAAATATACACTCAATACAGATAGGAAGATAAAGTGATTATATTTGAGGATATATTATTATTGTACTTACTATGATCTCTAAATACATATTATCTTCCAGAAATAAAGTTAAATCTATAATATTGATTACATATAGTGTATGCTGTTTAAGTCAAGCATTTTCCTGTATTGTCTGAACCACTGCATTTGGTGATTTACTAAATTTATCTTATAAAACATGTCTGAATTTAGAGCTATCAGTTCTGTACTTTCATAGTCTATTTTTTCTGTCACTAGTCCATACCATTGAGAAACTAAGTTCTCTTTAATACATATATTACTTAAGAGTATCTGATCTGTTCGAGGGGGGCCCAAGGCAGGGGGATTTGGATCCTTCCCTGGTCCATGAGCAGGTTTTTTTGGAGCCCAGTGCCTAAGCTGTGACACCTTGCACAGCCTTGGTGCAGGGAAGAGGGGCTTGGACCTACCTCAACTGAACGTACCAGGCTCTGCTGATTCCCCATGGGAGACCTTGAATTGGAGGAGGTGGGTTTGGGCAGTGGGTTGTGGGGGAAGGTTGGGGGTCAGGAACAGAGAGGAGGGGGATCTATGGTTGGTATGTATAGTGAATAGAAAAATTCTTAATAATAAAAAAACTGTATCATTTCAAAATAAAAACTCAAATAGGAAAAAAAGTATTTGCTGCACATTGGTCTAGTCTAAAGAAAGGGAATTTTACATGCAATATAAATCCTAAAGATATCAGTAATTTAAAATTCATTTCAAGATTTTCTATATACTTGTTTTTGAGAAAGCAAATGCAAACACTATATTCTCTGAACTCCTCTTCAAGCATTCATCTAAAAATAATATAACATATCAGAAAGTTTTGAGTATATGAGTACACATAGATAGGTATAAAGGGCTATCCCATCATAGGCATCAACCTAATTTTGTCTCTGGTTTTATGTTGGGCAATTCTATTTGCTCTCAGACATATACATAATACTCTATGGTTATTTATATTAACTATGGTATATCATAGAACAATACAATTTATTTCTAGGTATTTAAGACAAAGCACCAAAATGAAAGGAACAGATACACTCTGTTTCCCTCTGGATTGAAATGCACTTTTTCATTGTCCATATACTTAAATCAACACTTGTCTACCAGAGTAATTACTGATATTATCATTTCTGAATTATTTGAAACAGGGTTTCTCTTTGTAACCCTAGCTGTCCCGAAATCTATTATTTAGACCTATGGACACAAACTCACAAACATTCATCTACCTCAGCCTTCTGGAATAAACATGTCACCTAAATGTATTCCAATTTTTTTTTACTCAGTAAAAGAATAATCTTTTGGGTCAAATGCTAAGATAAAATTTAACCCTCCAAATAGAACATATTTCCCAATCAGCATGAGAGCTGTAGAAATGTTTTCACACAAGTAGACTTGGAAATCAAAATAAATTATAGCCCCAGCATTTACCTCAAAAGAAATGATTATCTTAAACATATTTATTTACTTTATATTTTTGGGTCCACCATTAGAACACTATATGCAATTACAGAATAAAAAATATAAAAAAATAATAAAATATGTAAAATGTATGATTTTGGTGGACCTGCTACAGAGAAACATGATGAAATGGAATAAATTCTGAGATATTTGCTAGAAGAGCAAAATGAAAGAAGGCTCAAAAATTCTCAATGCTCCCAGGATGAAGGAAGTATTATTGTAAAAAGACTAATACATATGACTGGCAGTTCTTAAAGTCAACAGTCCATTTTAAAAAAAAATCTAACATGTAATGGGTTCTTAAATGGAATATGGAGGCCCACAGAGTTTTCCTAGTAAAAGCTGAGCTTGCTTTACCCAGCATTAGATGATGGTGTGACCACGCGCATGGTTACCAAGTGATTGAAAGGGTCTGCACTTGGCTGTACTAGAAGGAAGTCTAGAAGAAAGTCTTTTGCTCTTCTCCTTGGCATTCCTATAAAAAGTCCTTTATAAGAGACAAAAGGGGTCAGTGGATATTGATCCAGGCCCTCCCGGGCCCATCCTTTCTTTCTATCTGTTTCTCTCCCCTCTATCTTTCTACCTATTATCTCAACCCTCTCTCCTCAAGAGTACCCTGGGGGAAAAGTGAGAGTGTGTTCCATCACAATGGAATAATATGAACCAGGGAAGAGAAATAAGCTCCACAAATAACTTTCCCAGCATTTACAGCCTGTGTTATTCATGTTGAAAGAGCAATAATGTTATTAGTATTTGTATCTAGAAGTTAATAGATGAGAATCCTAAATACTTTCCATATATTATGAATTTTAATTAATTAACATGTGACTCTTACTTGTTTATAGATGGTAGAAAAGAAATAAAATATTACTTACCTGGAGTCAGGAGAATAATCCAGCTAGTTTCTACTAGAGATTGGATGAATACAAGTCATTATACAAAGTGAACAGTATATAAACTGGCATTGCATACAGAAATTTATATACAAGTATACAAGTGGATACTTTTATTTTTAAGCATATTTTAACTATTGAAAACAATGTTTAAATTTAAATATATTTTGATCATATTCTTACTGTCCTCCAAGTCCTTACAGATTCTCTACCCCTATCCTCCAACTTGAGCTTCTTTCTCAAAATAAAAAAAAAATGAATATAACCCCCCCAAAAAACAAGAACAAAATAATACCACACTCAAGAAGAAAAATAAAACAAACAAGCAAACAAACAAAAAACACCAAACTATAACCAAATAAAAGCACACACACAAAAAAAATCTGTGGAGTCCATTATAAGTTGGTCAACTACTCCTGAACATGAGGCCTGTCCTAGAGTGGTTGATATACCCAGTGTCACTCTAGTGGAGAACTGATATTCCTCTCCCAGCAGATAAAAGTGACATATGTTCATATGACAACCTTTACTCTAGTGACTAAGTTTTTATTTATTTATTCATTCATTCATTTTCTAAAATATAACAAAATAAAATATAATAAAACAAAACAAAACCTTATCACATTGAAGTTGGATAAGACAAATCAACTTAAGGTAAGGAGCCCAAGAAAAAGCACAAGAATCAGAGACCCACTCATTTGCACACTCGGGAGTGCCATAAAAACACTAAACTGGAAGCCATGCTATAAACACAGAGGACCTGGTGGACTCCCTTGCAAGCCCTAGGCATGCCTTTTCAGTTTCTGTGAGTTCTGTTCATGTTGATTAGAGGGTCTTGTTTTTTTGGTGTCTTCCCATCCACTCTGGTTCTCAATTACTGTTACTTTTCTTTTCTTTTTTTCTTTCTTTCTTTCTTTCTTTCTTTCTTTCTTTCTTTCTTTCTTTCTTTCTTTCTTTCTTTCTTTCATTCTTCCTTCCTTCCTTCCTTCCTCCCTCCATTTCTTTCTTTCTTTCTTTCTTTCTTTCCTTCTTCCTTCTTTCCTTTTGGCTGATTTTAAGCAATATTTAATTAAAAATATTAAATACTGACCAAGATGGAATATGGCCAGTGCCACCACCTGGAAACTTTCCAGGTAAGTGGCTATGAGATATGTATTGGAGGAGTTTATATGAGTAAAACCCATAGGTCACTGTTCTTTCCCATGAGACTTTGTTTAATTTCCAAGTACTCTAACCTCCAAAATCCCAGGAAGTTACTTGATCCTTGGGCAGGTGTTATTTTTCAAGAACTACAATTCCCAGAATCCCAGGAAGTTACCTGATCTTTGTGCAGGTGGAGTTATATGTTAACTTCAGGTCTAACATGCCCCCTGAAGTTATGCTCTTTTCTTCTCTTTCCTGAGCTTTGAGGGGAGGGATTTGATGGGGACATCCCATTCAGGGCTGAGTGTGCCAATGTTTCTGGCTTTCTGAATAATGTCTGATGTGGGTCTCTATATTTGTTCCCATCTGTTGAAGGAGGAAACTTATCTGACAAAGGCTGAACAGGCACTGGTCTACTAGTATAGCAGAATGTCATTACAATTCATTTTATTGTTATGGTTTCTTTCTTTCATATTTTAGACCAACAGTATTTGGTTTTACCCTAGGTCTATGGTTTACTTAGTTTCAGGTTTTTGGTAATGCAAGCAGTGTCAGGTATGGGTACCATATTGTGGAGTGAGCTTTAAGTCAAATCAATTATTGGTTGGTTACTTCTGCAATGTTTGTGCCACCATAGCCCTAGCATATTGCAGGTTGTATATCATTGTAGATAAAGGTTTTGTGGCTGTTTGGTGTTTCCATTTTTGTTCTGATAGTGTTTAGAGTTTAGAGTATCTTCCTGTACCAAAGATGCTGGAATGTAGCGATGACGGCTCTATGTAGGTACCAGCTCAACATCTCCATGTTCAATGAGTTGTGTAGCTATTGTACAGGATGAAGAATGAATATTGTAAAGTAGACACTGTCATTGCATACAGACATGTAGCCTATACTAAGTGGATATTTTTTAATTAGAGAGTGAGCTTTTATTTTTTGTGGACCTGTTATACAAGGTATTGTTCCATATGCTAGAAGGACAGTAGTAAACTAAACAAAAGTTAACACCCTCAAGGAGTTTATTAATTGGTAAAGCAGAAAAAATGAGGAATATATAGACAAATATACACAGAAGGAATAAAGAAAATGGTGTTTTCCATATACCTCGTCTAGATAGAAATTCAAGATAGATATTGAAATGTGCACTTGTGCTCTGTAAATGACATGAGTAGTTCTTGCTTACTTATATACAATGGCCAGATGACATGGAATTGCCTGGTAGACCCAGTTGAGTCTTGCTTTTTCTCTGTTCCTTGATTTATTATCTTCTTTCCCAAACTGTTATTTCTCTTTTCACAGATAAGTCTTTCTTACATTTGCTTTTCTGTTTTAGAGACTTTGGTCTACAACTCAGTATGTATAACTATTATATGTTTTGTGATCTTATTTATAGAAAATGTTACATGTAAGTAAATACAAAGAATTCAGTAACTGATGCATCAAAAAAATCTGTAATTTGGACAGAGAACTCATACCTTCCAGACATGCTTACAGAATGTATATTTGAATTGGTGGAATTATGTGTCAGCATATTTTACTACAGAAAGTCCAGGAATGATGGTTCTCACTAAGAATAAGAAGCTACACTTCTGTCTTTTTCCTTGGTTCCACAATTTAGTAATCTGCTGAGAGTGCATTTGCACTCTGCAAGAGATTATTGATGCCATTGAAATGTGATATTTTTGATATATATATTGTACTTAATATAATGGGGTAAAGCAATGCTAATGTCATCTCTAGTCTGGTTCTTGCCAGTTAAGTTAGTTATGAAGGTGGCAGTGGTCTGTATTGCTATCTAAATAATTGCAACATGATGGAGAGAGCATTATCCAGTCTAAACAGCATTCACAGAAAACCAGTTAGTGCATCAAAGTAGAAAAGAAATCACTGAAAGGGACAGGGCCTCTCACTGAACCTATAAACTTACCAGCACACCTAGTGTATTTGATCCTTATGCTTATGAGTCAGTCATGTTACTGAGGGAGTCATTTCCTACCTCCCTGAAAGTAAAGTTCTTTAAAGATACTTTATTTCTATATAAGGACAGTTATATATTTTTTGAAATTTTACCATATTCCAAAACTTGTTTTCTCATCAAATGAATGCTTCACCCCGACTATGAATAAGAATAAAAGAAATGTAGATTTTATTGCTTCGTCTTTCAGAACATTACTGGCTGTACTTCCTTTAATCATTCATGAGCCATTTAGTAGTTTTTACCTTGGCAAAAAAAAAAAAAAAAAAAGTAACATCATTGTTTGTGTTTCCACATCAACTTGTTCAAAATAAACATCTTTTACCATCGCTACATGATATGTAGACAGGTAGAAAGATTGGAGAACAGAGATGGATATCTGCTATGAGGGCACTTAGAGCTTTCTTATTTTGAATCAAGCAGCAAAATGAATTATTCCATAAAATATTCTTTTTGTCTTTTCTTTAAATGATAACATTGGATGTCATGGATTTAAAGATGGCAATTCCAACCAAATGCCATTGCACTTTGTTCTTGTTCACCCTACTCCCCCATTTCCTCCACCATCCCCTCTTTACTCTTTTTATCATCCTTTCTCCTACCAACTGTCCACACTTCAGCTTACATTTGACACATATTCCATTGAACTCACTGATCCCCCTCCCCTCTTTCAAAATAAGCTAAATATATGTACACACATACATACATACAAATGCACACACAGTTGTACGTGAACCCACATACATAAACTGATATCTAGACTCTGCATATGTGAGAAAACATGTGTCTGACTTTTCTAAGTATGGCTTATTTGGTTTTACATAATGATCTCCTGTTCCATCTTCTTTCCTACAAATGTGAATTAACTTTTCTTCATGTGCTAATAAAGTTTCATTCTGTGTATATAGCACACATTCTTTATCTAGTCATCTCTTCATAGATGTCAGGACTGAACACAAATGCTGGCTATTTTAAATAATGCAACAAATACTAAGGAGTGAAAGTATCACTGTACTTTGTTGGATTAGAATCCTTTTGAATATTGTTTTAGTTACTGTTCTAATGCTGTGAAGGGACACTTAGACCAAGGCAACTTATACAAACAAAATTAATGATAATAAGGTTGAGTATTGAAAGAAAAACTCATCTGAAGCCTTCTCTTCTCCTTGTATGTATAAACAGTCTCCATTTCCTCTTTGGTACCATTATACACTTTTATATCATCATTTCACAGTTCTGTTCCTAGGCCATCATCAATACCTCAGTCAAACACATTACTTCAAACAGCAAGTGTATATTCAATGTTTCCCTGAGATACTATTGAAACTTTTAATCAGTGTAGTGTATAAGACCAAATATTCTATTTTTAGTTTGTACTTAGGCATTTTCAATCCATTTTTCAAGATGAGATTGGTATCATATAGAGATGTAACATTTGTATTATGTTTTCAAAATATCCCTTATTTGTCTCTAGAGATGGCTCAGTGGTTAAGAGTACTTGTTGTTCTTGCAAAAGACTGTGGTTTGATTCCAAGAACCCACATGTTGTATTGCACCATCCAAAACACCAGTTCCATTGGAACTGGATATCCTCTTCTGATCTCCTTGAGCAACTGGGATGCATATGGTACATAAATATACATGCAAGAAAAACACCCACAAACATAAAATCATTTTTAGAACCCCTTATTACAGAGAAAACTTCTAACCGTGGTGGTTCAGAGCTATAATTCAAACATTTAGAAAGTTTCCCTGAACTATATAGTGAGTTGAGACAAAACTTTGTTACAGTGCAAGGCTCTGTTTCAAAAAAATGTAAAGAGGAGAGAATTAGGTTTATTGGGCAGCTCAATGTTTTTGCCAGTAAACCTAGTGGTAACTGTGTATGAAAAAAAAATTCATTTTATCTATTCATGTGAAAAACACTACAATAAATGTGTATTGCCCATCTCTGTGTACCTTTACCATGTTGTCTCTTCATACAGCTTTCAGGATCGCCAAACTTCCTCCATGGCAACTACCAGCTCACTGAGCATGCATTCCATCTGAGACAGGTAAGAGCTGTGGGTCTGGCTTTTCCTTGCCTCCTTCCAGAAGTCACTATGCTTTGCCTCATCTCCTTTGTGCTATGTGTGCTGAGGTTGTCAATAAAGTTCACCCACATTGAGATGAGGAGGTCCTGTGTCCTCCTTTGCTTGGAAGCAATACCAAATAATTTTCAGATAACAGTTTTTAACAAAGACTGAGACACAAATTAGCTTTAGAGGTTTAGCCATCTAGACCAGTGAATGTGGGGCTCTTAAAGATCCTGATCTTGTCCTTCAGGAATTCTGTTTCATCTGAAATGAGTCAGTGGGTAGCATTCTTCAGTCAGCTGAAGCAGGGCAGTTAGAGTTTCTGATGGCTGAGCTCCCTGTGAAGCAAATTTCCTGTGCAAGCAAATTTCTATCACCTGATGCTTCCTGTGCTTCCTCAGCAGCTGAGACATCAATTGTCTTGAATTTCACTTCCATTCAAAGCAATAATGTGTTATTGATGACCACACATGCAAGGTTGGCATTTAGAAAATCTGCAAGCCAATTGTTTTGTATCTTCCACGCATTAAACTGATTAAAGAAGATTAAATGTAATATTTGTTTGAGGCCAAATCACACAGGACTTGGCAGACTATACAAATTGGGGCTTGAAAATGGTTTTCTTCAGTGTCAAATGAAAACATGATATACAAAATGGTGTTTTTATAATTCCACCAACATTTGAGCAGCGCATCTATTGATATATTTTTTTTTAAGTTGGCTGCCATTTAAACCAGGCAATTAGTTAAAGACAGCGAATAAGCAAAATCTTCAAGTGCTCATGCTGGTGCCTTGTGACTAATTTAAATGTTTTAAAAGCCACAGACTCTAACTCTCTAGAGAAACAGCTCAGAGAGATTTGTCAGGTCTGATACGCCTAAAGTTTGAAGTATTAAAAAAAAAAAAAGCTCTCCTCAGATATGTCTTTTAAGGCTAATAACAATCTAATTATAGACAGAGTGGGGTTGCCACTACAAGCTGAAAGCATTTTGTGGATTTTAAAAGCAAATTAAATTGCAGGAACACAGCTAATGTAACTGTAGTATCTGCGGTTCTCAGAGGATTATTCAGCCAAAACCAATGTTTCCCTCAAGGTAACCAAATCAAGAGGGGTTGGATGTGAACTCAAGCACCACTGATAAGTCACCATCTCACAATTTAGTACATAAAAGACTCGATCATTTTGACTCAGAAAATATCATTAAGAACTAAAATTATCTTAAAATTCTTAAACCTCATATTTTCTGACGTGGGTCCCAACAAATTTGCATTGGATAGTAGTGCCTCCTTTTCAACATTTGCCCCATTTGACAAACAGGGATTCTTAAGTGGCATGTAAATTACCGTCACCTATGCTGCAGAATTAAGTTTTTAAATAAAAATTCATGAGTCTAAATGTTGCTCTACCCAAGAGTTTTGCATTTTGGGCCTTGAATATGAGCTTAGGATTGCATATTGGCATTCTAATATCTACTGCCATTAATATAGAAGTGTTCCTAAAATGTTTACAGCTCCAAGAGCAAGTACAAGAGTCAGAGGACCATTTGTTCTCAAAGTTAAGAGTCCCATGAAAATACTTAGTTAATAGCTATAAAATGTATGCAGAGGATCAGAAATGGACCCATGTAGGCTCTGTGCTTGCTGCTTCAGTCTCTGTGAGTTCATATGCATCCTTTGGATATATGCCTAAAAGTGGTATAGCTGGGTCTTGAGGTAGATCAATTCTCGATTTTCTGAGAAACTGCCATTTTGATTTCCCAAGTGATATTACAAGTTTGTGCTCCCACCAGCAATGGAGGAGTGTTTCCCTTGCTCAACATCCTCACCAGATTTCACTGTCACTTGTTTTATTGTTCTTAGCCATTCTGACAGGTGTAAGATGAAATCTCAAAGTAGTTTTGATTTGCATATATCCCTGATGACTAAGGGTGTTGAATATTTATTTAAGTGTTTCCCAGTCACTTGAGATTACTCTACTGAAAATTCTCTGTTTAGATCTGTATCCTATTTTTAATTGGATTATATAGTTTGTTGATGGCTAGTTACTTAAGTTCTTTATATATTTTGGAAATTGGCCCTCTGTCAGATGTGGTAACATACTGATTAATAGCAATGGGTTAATTTAAGATGAAAGAGTTATCTAGCCAGAAGCTGAAGCAATAGGCTATACAGTTTGTGATTAATATAAGCCTCCGTATAATTATTTTATACTTATTTATACTTACTTTATATTTATCTACAGTGTTGCTCTCTGATTATTTTGTTAGTCTGTTTGTCTTTTGTATATTGGAATGTGCGGTATTTTGAATGAAAATGGCCCCCATAGACCCATAAGGAGTGGCACTATTATAAAGTGTAGCCTTGTTGGAAGAGGTGTGGCCTTGTGGGAGGAAGTATATCACTGGTGGATGGCTTTGAGGTTTCAGAAGCTCAAGCCAGGCCTAGTGGCTCACTATCTATTCTTTCTATCTGTGGTCCAGATGTGGAACTCTCAGCTACATCTCCAGCACCATGTTTGCCTTCCTGTTGTCATATTTCATGGAATGAGGATAATTGACTAAACCTCTGAACTATAAGCCAGCCCCAATTAAATGTTTTCCTTTATAAGAGTTGCCATGGTCATGGTGTGACTTCACAGCAATGGAGTCTCTATTAAGATGTCAGTAATTCTAATAACTCTGCTTTACATGTTACTTAGTCTTTTTCCCTTGCAAATTTTAATATTCTTTCTTTTTTGATATATTTAGTGTTTTGATTATTATGTGGCAAAGGGACTTTCTTTTCTGGTTCAGTCTATTCGGTGTTCTGTATGCTTCTTGTACCTTTATAGGCATCTCCTTCTTTAGGTTAAGACATTTTTTCTATGATTTTGTGCACCTTTGATAAGTGTTTCTTCTCCTTTTATTCCTCTTCTTTTTAGGTTTGGTCTTTTCATAGTGTCTCAGATTTTTTGGCTATTTTTGTCAGGATTTTTTTTAGATTTAACATTTCCTTTGACTGATATATTCATTTCTTTTATTGTAATTTCAACACTAGAAATTTTCTCTTCCAACCCCTTTATTGTTTTAGTGAAGCTTGCCTCTGTAGTTCATGTTCAAATTCTAAATTTTTCACATCCAGAATTCCCTCAGTTTGTATTTTCTTTATTGTTTCTATTTCTGACTTCAGGTCTTGAAAAGTTTGATTTATTTCCTTACTTTGTTTGTTTCTGTTTTACAGGACTTCTTTAAGAGATTTATTCATTTCCTCTTTAAGGACCTTTATCATATTCATAAAACTGTTTAAGTTCTTTTTCCTGTACTTTAGTTATGTTGGAATATTCAGGGCTTTTTGTGGTAAGATAACTGGTCTCTCATGGATACATATTGTCCTGGTTCTTATTGATTGTGCCTTTACAATGATTTCTCAGCATCTGGGATTAGGACGATTATAATTCTAGGTGCTGCTTTCTGGATTTTTCTTTGTTGCACGGCTGTTTGTTCCTTGGCTTCTGTTTCCCCTCTGAAATAGAGCGTGATAACAGTCTGTTTCTTCTTTTGTGGGCCTGTTTATTTGATATGTTCAGAGGGAATGTCTGCTAGTTTTGGAGGCTAGGAAACTGGTTTTCTAGCAGAAGTGACCTGTGATGCAGCAGGGGGGGTGTCTACAGGAGTTGGAGGCTGGGTTACAATAAGGAGTATGGGGAAGGAGGTTAGGAGGGGATGGTCTGTGATATCCACAGGAGATATGGGCAGGAGGAAGGAAGGCTGCAGTTGCTGTTCTGGTGCAGTGCTAGGAGGAAGACTGGAGGATTGGTTCTTGGGGGACAGAGGTCAGTTTCAAAGATTAGATTCTATTGTTTTACCTTCCAATGTTATACTCTGAGACCTTGGGGAAGCATGAGAAAGAGAGCAGGATTGAGAGGAAGAGATTCTTCATATTTTTTTTTTAATTGTTGAGGATTTACCCAAGTTTTGGGTGAAAGATAATTAAAATCAAAATGTCATCACAAACCAGAAAACTTCTACATGAATACACAAGGGAAGATGGAGTTTTATTATTGGATGGATATTACCACTCTAATGTAATACTCATCATAAGTAATCTCAGCATGTAAAGTAAAAGCTACGCTACCCCTTCATAAAGTCTAGCAGGTGTCACATATTTAGAAGCATTTTCTCAAGTTAAGCAATAACTGCTTCTTAATTAAAAGAGCCAATAATTCTACTTAGTTCCTTCTAAATCCACTTTGTAGCTAGAGTGACCATCCATATTAGAAATTTGACTTCAATCAAATTGAAACTTAAAGTTCATATCTTAATGACAAATGATAGTTTTGCAATGTAGAGTGGTATGCCCAGTAGAATTTCACTCCTACAATTCACAGGATCCAGGATGTATGAGACAGTGTCTTATATAACGGTGGCTTTTCACACTTGTGACAGACTTTCTTGATCCTACATAAGTTTGGAAAACTCCTTTTTATCATTTAAAGAGATTCACATAATTTCCACAGAATGAAGAATCTTAGAGATCTCCTGAAGTAAATTATATGAGAAAAGAGAGAATATTCTCTTTCTTTATTTTCAATGAGAAGTATACCGCTGATTTCAATTTTATCCTATATTTACAATTCAAAGTATCTTGAAATTACTAAGGAAATGAATGACTAATTTTATGACACAAACTCATCGTTTCTGGATTGATGATGGGAACATAAGATAGAAAGATGGTTTTTGAAGCAGTTCTAATCTTTTAATTACTTCTAACAATAGATAAATGTAGTATGAGTAGAATGCACCATTCATTCCTAGTTCATAAAATTTCTGCTTAATACATAAATTTCCGATCACCTATATTCACAGTGACAGTAATGTAATCAATAGATGCAGAGATTGAAGCCAAGTCCTTAGAGGAAAACTTATTGGTCCAGAAGTCTAATAAAAGAAGGCTTTTGTTTAATAAAAGAAGCATGTGGCCATAGATGGCGAGGAATACTGTGAAGTGCTATCAAGCGGACATAACAGGGCTGTTAAACATATGAGCTCACAGCAATTGTGGTTACCTGAACAAGACATGTGCAAATATAAGACGGCTAAAAATTCCAAATGGCCAGATGTTAGTGGGTGCACACCTTTAATCCCAGCACTTGGGAGGCAGAGCCAGGTGGATCTCTGTGATTTCGAGGCCAGCCTGGTCTACAGAGCAAGACCCAGGACAGGCACCGAAGCTACACAGAGAAACCCCGTCTCACAAGCAAACAAAGAAACAACAAACAAATTCAACAGTGGTTAGAGGAAGGGCTTCTAAGTTCCTATCCCTAGCTGAGGAGCTATTGGTGGTTGAGGAGGAAGGGTAAATTTTCTTTGACAAGTGGTCAATGGCCAGGTTGAGCATGCCCTAATGGATGACGCCATACCCATGTAGATATGGGCAGCTACAACTGTATTCAGTGGGCTATAAAATGGGGGTATGACATGAAGATGAAAGGGAAATATATTGGGAGAAGAAAGGAATTAGAGGGAAACAAGTCAGGGAGGGTATAGTTCAGATTCATTGTGTACATTTATGAATTCTTTCAAAGGATTAAAGCAAAAACAAACATTCAAAATGTCTTGCTAGGAAAAGTCATTTGTTCGCTAAAAAGCAATGAAGAAAAGATTAAATATGTAAAGAGCTTGAAAGCAATACATAAAATGGTCACAATAAGTCCTTAGCCATCAATAATTACAGTGAATGTAAATTGATTATGTGTTCCAACCGGGAGACATATAATAGATGAATACATTGAAATAACAAGAAGAAGATGCAGCTCTATGGTAGAGATTTATTTTTCTGTAAAGACAAAGATGAAGAAGTGATAGTTGAAAATATTTCTTGGAAATGGAAAAGAAAAGAGAGCAGGGGCTGCTGTAAGTGCTGCAGGTAAATAGACCTCATATTAAAAGCCATGAACACAACAAAAACCACCATTATATAACAAGGAAGGGATGTATATAATGAGTTGATGACAATTGTAAATTGTACATATGCAAGTATTCAACACTGGAGCATATGAGTGTATGAAACAATTATTAATAGTTGTGGAGGCAGACAGAGACTGCAAAGAAATCACAACAAAAGAAGTTAAAATGCTATAGCCTCAACAATAGGCATCGCAGCCAGAAAGAAAGCCAATATGGCAAAAGAAGACAATATAAGACTGTGGACATTGTGTTTATATGTTAATTCCAGATCAGTTAGTTTTAGGCAGTAAAAAAATACAGTATGGTGGTAAAATCTTTGTTTTAATTTCTAGATATTTGCTAAATGTAATTAATATTCAAAGTATATGTTCTTTCAGTAATTATTTTTGGCACATAAGTGATGCTGAGTAACAGACTTTAAAGGTTCCAAGGTACTAAATCTTGGCATCTGTGACTGCTACTCAAAATGCATAAAAGAACTCTTTAGACATTGTTATATTTAGGCTATGGAGATGGTGAGATGTTTCAGCACTGTCAGCATTATCAGTAGACTTAATCTTGTAAGAAGTTGGTGGAAAATTTTGGCTACAGGAAAAGAAGAGGTGATAAGATGCAAGGAAGTCGTTGAGAACATCAGTCCTGTGGAACTGAAGAAAAGCAAGTTTGCTGTATGTTCAAATTTCCAGTGCTAATAAATCTTCAGAAACAAAGTTATGACCAATATATAACAACTATGAAAGATGGATTTGATGCACTCTAGGAGAGACATTATTCTATTGAGGATACTTTGGACACTTATACTTTATCTACTCACATCAGTTAGTATCTCACATTTACTGAGAATGCAATAAACAGGCACACACACACACACACACACACACACACACACACACACACACACACCTCCCACAAATGCATCCAAGGCAAGCATTGATTTGTAGATATATTTCTTCTTCATGTGATCAAACATCTTAAAGTGTTCTTTAAAAGTCATGTTCCTCTTCCTAAAGCCAATAGGGAAGGGAAGGTTGTCATGGGATAGAGATAGTTACTGATTATTTAAGGGACAAAATTTCATCTAAAACTGTACCATGAGGTAAAGAATAAAATTTTACTAAATAAGAACATACTGCCCTTGAGTCTGTTTCTTCTCAAGTCAACTTTACATCGCACCCAATGTGGGAGAACACTATGATGTTTAACAAAAGTTTGACTACCATAAAAGAACATTAACTTTTTTGCTCATCTTTTACAAAAAAGATGATAGTGGTTTAGTTCCACTTAAAAAAAAAAAGCTATTTATATTGACCAAAGCTTGAAGACTTTCTCAAGATTAAGAAAACTAGTTTGAGTACCCTTATGGCTGGATGCCTTACTTTCCAGTAACGATCAACTGTTCAAACAACTTTGATCAGGGAGACATAAAAAGGAACCTCACAGAGTAACAAATGCTCCCTAACTAAATGTATTTTGTTTTAAATTCCAGTACTACTTACTGAAGAAAGTGGATGTGCCTTAGGGAATCCAGGAACTCATTATGCCTCTCTTAATTTTGGATAGCTTTCTAAAATGATGCCTAGGTTAACAAACCAAGATTACTTCCACTATGCCAGCCCTAAATCAAAATTGTGATCCTGCCTAAACTGTGATTTTTTTATAGTAAAAGAAAGCAAACATTAAAGAAAATCATAGGTGAAACTTTTGGTCCAAGCAAACATTCAGCCTGCTTCTTCCATGGAGAGTAGACAGAAGGAGGATGAGAGACAGGTAGTAAATAGAATAGGATAGAAGGGCTGTAAGGGAGGGAAGACTTTTCTCCTCTGAGGTACCCAAGGTCAAGAATATTGTGTTCTCAATCGAATTAAAAAACATTGTAATTTAAAGGAGAGTTTTCCCTCTCTTTCAGTACACTCTTGAATATTGGTAAATATTTCGGATAGAGGGAGGTTAAAAACACAGGAAGCTTTAGTTAGCACTATTCAAGCATTCAGGATATTTTCCCACGATATAAACATCTCTAAAATAGATCAAAGTAAGATAATTTAGTCCAAGGCTGTCCTGTAAACTCAGCTAAGTTACAAAAAAAAAATAGTACTTAATTCTAATTGCATCAATGAAAGAGTATAGGAAGCTAAAAAGAGAAGGCAATATGATTAGAGACAGGTTGACACTTAGCTAAAGCAAAGACTTTCAATCAGTGTATCTACTACTTATTTGCTAAGTACATTTTAAATATCTGGTAATAAGTTCCAGAATCGAAAGGACAGATTGAAAACAGGTCATCCCATGATTCTTCTCTAAATTGAATTCTCGGTGATTTTTCTCCAATACAATTAGTCTCTAGAGTTTATAGATCCAAGTCAGAACATCTTAATTGATATTCTCTCTCGTATAGTTCATTGTCTACTTAGAATATTTTATTTTATTTTAGTCTAGTCTTGAATAGAATTATTCTATTCTTAAATACAATTAAAATTTGAAAGCCAATATACTGAAGTATATACTGAAGTAGTTAGATTCAAAATTTAGCTAGCTCTCAAATAATTAATAGCATGTTATGGTTATGTATCTGGAGACACCTTTAACTTGAGTCTAGTTTGAACCTTTGATTGGCTCACTCTAGCAAATACAGCAGAGTAAACTGTCATTATATTTCTACACTTTATGGTCTATAGTTGCCTTGTTTTCTCAGACTTCAAGTACTATATTGAATAGATAAAGAGAGAGTGGACAATCTTTTTGAGTTTCATATTTCAGTGGAATTGTTTTGAATTTCTCTCCATTTAAGTTGATGTTGCCTCTGAGCTTCCTGTACATGCCTTTGTTAGGTTAAAATATATCCTTTATATACCTAATCTCCCAAGGAATTTTGTCATGAAGGGCTATTGGATTTCGTTAAAGGACTTTTCCGCATTTAACAAAAGGATCATGCAGCTTTCTTCTTATACTTTGTTTATATGGTGAATTATAGCTTTTATTTTACACATATTGATGCATCCCTGCATCATTGGAATATGGTCTGTAATTCTGTTTCTTTGTTGGGTTTTTATGTGGTTTGGGTATCTGGGTAATTGTGGTCTTGCAAAACTAATTTGACAATGTCTTTTCTGTTTCCATTTTGTGGACTAATCTGAGTAGTAATGGCCTTAACTCTTCTTTGAAAGTTTGGTAAAATTATGCTTTAAAACCATCTTGAACTGGACTTGTTTTACTCAGTAGAATTTTAATTACTGCTTTTGTTTCAGTAAGGGTTATTAGTCAGTTTAAATTATTTATCTGATCTTGTTTTAACTTTGATAAGTGGTGTGAATCAAGAAAATTATGCATCTTCTTCAGATTTCCTAATTTTGAAGATTACAGGTTTTTAAAATATGTCCTTATGATTCTCTGTATTTCTTCCATGTCAGTTGTTATGTACTGCTTTTCATCTGTAAACTGATATAGCTCAATTAGATATATACTGCAATTGAAGAAGTTAAAGTATTTTTGTTTCCAGACAATATGATAGTATACACAAGTGATCGCAAAAATTCCACCAAAACTTTATAGTTGATAAACACTTTCAGCAAATTAGCTGGATACAACATTAACTAACAAATCAGTAGTTTTCCTATATACAAATAAAAGACTGAGAAAGTAATCAGGGATTTCACAATAGTCTCAAATAATATAAAATATCTTGGGGTATTTCTAAGCAAGCAAGCAAAAGATGTATGTGATAAAAATTTCAAGTCACTGAAGAAAGAAATTGAGCAAGATATCAGGAAATGTCAAGATCTCTCATGCTCCTGGATCATTAAGAGTAAGATGCAACAATGGTAGTTCTACCAAAAGGAATCTAGAGATTCAAAGCAACCCCAATCAAATTTCCAATATTTATTCAAATACCTTGAAAGAACAATTTTCTGCTTCACATGGAAAGACAAAAATACAAGGATAACTAGAAAAAAATCTTTAATAATAAAAGGACTGCTGGAGGTATCATCATCCCCAATTTCAAGTTGTACTAAAGAGGTTTAGCAATAAAAACAGCATGGTGTTGGAACAAAAACAGAAATACTGCTCAGTGGTATAGAACTAAAGACACAGACATAAATCCACATGCTTACGGACAACTAATCTTTTTATTAAAAAGGCAAAAATACTGACTGGAAAGAAGACAGAATGTTCAACAAAGGATTTCTGTTGAAACTGAATATCTGCAAGTAGAAGAATCCCAAAAGATCCATATCTACCATCCCACACAAAACTCAACTTTAAATGGATCAAAAACCTCAACATAAATCTAGATACACTGGAACCGAAAGAAAAGAAAGTTTGGAATAGCTTTGACCTCAAGGGCACACAAAAATACTTTCTGAACAACAACAACAAAATGCTGTGGCACATGCTGGCAAGGATGTAGAATAAGGGAAATATTCATTCATTGCTACTTAGCATGCAAACTTGTAAAGCTACCCTGAAATCTGTGTGGCTTTTCTCAGTAAGATGGAAATCAATCTACCTCAAGATCCAGAATATAAACAATGAATACTTCTTCCTACCACATAGACATTTGATCAACCATCTTAATTGCTGCTGTAGTCATAATAGCCTATTCATAATTGAATATATAAATAACATATTATGAACAGGATTCATAATAGATCTGTTCATAATAGAAATTGGAAGCAATCTAAATACCCTGCAATAGTTGGCTGGACAAAAAATATGTAGTACTGTATCACAGTGGAATATTGTGCAACCATTAAAATGAAATAATGATGTATATTTAAATGGATGGAACAAAAAGAAATCATCCTGAGTGAGGTCACATAGATACAGACAGAAAAATATGATATTTATTCAGCCTAAAGAGAGAGATTTCCTGTTTCCTCATGCCTTATATATCATTCTGTGTCCTGCCACATTACTTCCTAGGATTAAAGGTGTGCCTGGCTCTGTTTCCAGTGTAACCTTGAACTCACAGAGATCTGGATGGATCTCTGCCTCCAGATTTAGGTTTAAAGACATGTACCACCACTGTCTGGTCTCTATGTCTAATGTATTGGCTATTCTGTTCTCTGGTCCT
This sequence comes from Peromyscus californicus insignis, assembly GCF_007827085.1. Taxonomy (NCBI): domain Eukaryota; kingdom Metazoa; phylum Chordata; class Mammalia; order Rodentia; family Cricetidae; genus Peromyscus; species Peromyscus californicus. The sequence continues at coordinate 30,730,508 of NW_026294447.1, read as the reverse complement.
CAGATAAGTTTATTAGGGTGTACAATATACTGGGGGAAACAATATATTACCACAAGTCTAGGTGGCAATGTCCCTTGAGTAACATTCCTTTACTTATCTCAAACTTAAATATAACAACTGATATTCTCTTTATTGATGTTATGCTGTGGGATGGTCTGTGTGTCAAGTGTGTTGCTGATTGGTCAATAAATAAATCACTGATTGGCCAGTGGCTAGGCAGGAAGTATAGGTGGGACAAGGAGGAGAATAAAGCTGGGAAGTGGAAGGCTGAGGAGAGAGACACTGCCAGCCGCCACGATGACAAACAGCATGTGAAGATGCCAGTAAGCCATGAGCCACGTGGCAAGGGATAGATTAATAGAAATGGATTAATTTAAGCTGTTAGAACAGTTAGCAAGAAGTCTGCCACGGCCATACAATTTGTAAGCAATATAAGTCTCTGTGTTTACTTGGTCGGGTCTGAGCGGCTATGGGACTGGCAGGTGAGAGAGATTTGTCCTGACTGTGGGCCAGGCAGGAAAACTCTAGCTACAATGTTACATTGCAGGATAAAAAAAAGTCACAGAGAGAATACACAAGTATCTGCATAAACATATTTTTTAACAAAATACAGCAGAAACACTCATGCCAATTATAATCCTTATTTCTGCAACTGATTTTATGGCCTTAGTTGGTATTTATAATTAACCTTCCTATACTACTCATGTTGCATTTCCTTCAACTTCAACAAGTCTTAACTCTTTTCCTGAAAAAGTGACTCATACCTTCATTCCTGAAGAGTTGGTGCCCTTTTTTATCCTGCTGGATTAGATTGCTATAATTTGCTATAGACTCTAATCACAGAACATGGTAGCACCAAAAGACACACTAAAGGATCTGCTGCACTCCTGACATAAACTTTTACACCTCCATTGTGGATATGGAATCCAATTTCCCCTTGGTAATCTGGTTCAAGCAGCCTTCCTAACACTTTATTCCTTTGTTAGCCTGTTGGGTTAAGTATAACAGAAACTGAAAGTGGCCTGGGGAAATACTGAGTGTCCAGTTCAATGGAATACTTATTGTGGCTCCTGGAAGAAGCTCTGCCCTGTCTGGAGCAAAAGCTTCCAGAACAACAAAACTTAAGGTCTTTGGAACTGGAAGTAAAAGTTTTCCTAATGGGTCAATAGGGGTGATAGTGAGTGGAATTTATTCACACCTAGATCCTGGCTGTGGGAGAAACCATACCATACATTGGATGATGATAAAAACATATACCACCTTCTGGAGAACCCTGCCCCAGCCCTCTGGGATGCTGCCACATAATTGGAACTATATCTGTGTATTCAGAACACAGAAAAAGTGACTGAGAGACTCTAGACCTATGGGCTAAAGACAGACCCCCCAACTTTACAGAGGAACTTTGGATGACTGTCCAGACAGTCAACTGTCTTTGTCATTTGAGATTTTTGAAAGTTGCTTATAATGCATTTCTTGTTTACTTAGGTAATACTGTATTCCTCTGAGTTCTTTGATGTAGTTGAAGACTTGATAGTTATAATTTCCTTAGTTATGATAAAAGATAAGTTAGATATAAAACCTTAGACTCACAAATATAGGATAGATAGGATATCTTCTTTAATTTTGCCAAATACAAATAGACTAGATATTATAACTATAATTCTTGCTTGATAGTTGTTTTGTTGTATGTAATTTTACTATGTTAAAGTTAAAACCTTCCTTTTTGAAAAAAAGAAAAGGGCAAGTGCTGAGGATGTCTTTCTGTATACTATGAATATGTGTTGCTCTGTTTGGTTGATAAATAAAACTCTGATTGGCCAGTAGCCAGGCAGGAAGTATAGTATAGGTGGGATAAACAGAGAGGAGAATTCTGGGAACAGAAAGGCTGAGTCAGGAGTCACCAGCCAGACGCAAAGGAAGCAAGATGTGAAGGCAGAACTGAGAAAAGGTACCAAGCCACATGGGTACACATAAATAAGAATTATGGGTTAGTTTAAATGTAAGAGCTAGTCAGTGGTAGGTCTGAGCTAATGGCCAATCAGTTTTAATTAATATAAGCCTCTATGGGTTTACTTCGGTCCAAAGCAGCTGTAGGACTGGCAGGTGAGAGAGATTTGTCCTGACCATCGGCCAGTTCGGACACAGGAAAACTTCAGCTACACCCCTCCCCTGGTCCAATCAGTACAATATCATCAATATAGTGCACTGACATAACTTTTGTGAAAGAAAGAGATGATTATGATCTCTTCTAAGTTATGGCACAGGGTTGGAGAGTTAATATAGCCTTTAGGTAAAACTATAAAGGCATACTGCCAGCCACGACAACTAAAAGCAAATCCTTTTCTGGTGGTTCTCATGGACAGGTACTGAGAAAAAGGCGTTTGCTACAGCAAGAGCTATATGCCATATACCAATAAACATACTAATTTGTTCAAGCAAGGACACCACATCTGGTGCAGCAGCTGCAACTGGAGTCACTGTTTGAATGAATTTTGATAGTCACCTGACATTCACCAGGATTCATCTGTCTTCTGCACTGGACAGATAGGAGGGTGTAGTGGGAGCCACCACCCCTGCATTTTTCAAGTCCTTGATGGTGACACCAATTTCTGGAATTCCTTGAGGGATGTGATACTGTGTTTGACATACCATTTCTCCTTCCAGAGGCAATTCTAAATTATTCCATTTAGACCTTCCAACCACAATAGCCCTCACTCCACAGGTCAGGGAACCAATATGAGAATTCTGCCAACTTCTAAGTATATTTATCCCAATAATACATTCTGGGACTGGGGAAATAACCATAGGAGATGTACCATTGGACCTGTTGTGAGTCACACTTCAGCCAAAAGTCCACTAATTACTTGAATTCCATAAGCCCTTATTTTAACTGGAGAGCCACAATATCCCTTGGGGTCACATGGAATCAGAGTCAATTCAGAACCAGTATCAAATAGACCCCAGAAAGTCTAGTTGTTTCCTTTCTCACAGTGTACAGTTACCCTTAATAAACACTGTAGGTCCCTTGGGGATGGACTGGAAAGAGGCTAACAGAAGAAGTCTTAGCTATTTTATCAAGGTCCTTCTTCAGGGAAGCCTGGCTACGTCTTCGAGGCTTTAAGGTCTGTCTCAAGTCTGGAAATTGTTTTGTGTGCCAAGATTCTTTGGCCATGGTCCAATGTAGCCTTCGTTTCACTTATTTGAGAATTTTTGTCACTTACACAGAACAAACAAAATCACAAGAGGCTTTTTATCTATTTCATGCCTGAAGCACCATGATTGATTAGCCAGAACCAAAGGTCCATATGAGTCATCCTACTATAAAATTCACTTTGTGTGTGCTGGCCATTAAGGGTCAAGCCATTATGGACATCACTTGTTTATACTTCCCATTAAAACTATTATCACCTTGCCTTTGGCAATTTATTACTGCCACCCAGCCCCTGCTACTTTGGGACCCAAGTAAACTCTTTACATTTTACCAATCTGAGCAGAAGTATTTCCAACCTTAAGACTTGGCATAAAGAAAAGGGAAACCAACAAGCCCTTCAAACGTGCTAGTACCATCACCATTTTGTGTCTTATAAGATTAGCAAAGGGCATGTCTTCTGGACTTTCCCATTGTGGACGATTAGGATTTGCACAGCATATCACTCTAGTATTAGAATTTCCCTAAGCCTTAAACATCCCTTCCTCAATATGAAGCCAAGGGATATCAGGCATCTCCAACTCTTTTTTCAGTAGGCCATCTTTTGAAAAATAATTCAGATAACCATTCAAATAGACTTTGACCCATCTTTTAAAAACTGTGCACTATGCCATATTAAACCTCGAACCTCCACTGAGAGGGCCTATATTAATAAACTCATCCTGATACAGTTTTATGTTCCTTCCACTATTATCCCACACCCTTAAAATCTATTCCCCAGACTTCTGCTTGAATGAATTAGCAAACTCATTAAGCTTTTTAGCAGTGTAGTGTACCTCCTCATATACTACACTTTCTATTTCCCCACTAGGAGCCTGCTTAGTCTTAAGTCTAGTTATAATTCTAGGACAACTATTAGAGAACTCTAAAGGACATCAGTATTGTCTTGTCTGGCATCTCCTTCATGGGAAGTTACTGGTTTAGCAGAAAACAGAAGACTAATTTATTCATTCAAAGGTAGAAAAGGCAATATTTCTGGGATTATAGGTGGGAATACATTTTCTTTTATATATATATATATATATATATATATTATATGCAGAGAATAAAGTTTTATCAGATAAACAAAAAGACATTTGTGGATTAGTGAGACAGCTTAGGGGTAAATGAGCCTATGGCAAAGCCTAATAAATAACCTGAGTTTGATCCCCAAGAGTCCTGTTAGAAGGAAAGAAGTGACTACTGCAAGTGGTTGGCTGACATCCTCATACGCCATAATAATGCATTATAAACACATCTTTAAAAAGACATACAGTTTCAAGGGCCTTAGGGATATAAGATCCAGCCACAGAGTACATCTTCTACTTAGGGTGGAGAGACTCTGTCCTCAGGGGAGATAAGCCCTTGAGAATATGAAGACTCAAAGTTCTCAGCTTCAGTAGGATCATTCCACACATACTTATCTCAAGTTTTAGGATCCCATTCTTTACCAATTAATGCTCCTGTTTTAACAGCCTGCACCCTCTAAGGTGGGCACTTGAATATTTGCTATAATTTAGATAAATGTACAAGTGCTTTGGTGTGATTTTCCACAACTTGATCTCTGTGGCTGCTGGAGACAAAATTCTCTCCCAGAAACATTTAGACTTTTTATGCTCATCTGCAGCCAGTCAATTTTATTACTAAGTTCATTGTCATTCACCACATTCTGAGATACTAGAAATTGGTTAATTTTATCACTGAGCTCATCCCCACCCCTTGTCAGTTTATCCAAAGATGCTGAGTGTAACCAATCATCATAGTCATTTTTATAAAATTTTCCACAAATTGAAGAACGTTTATAAACAGAGTCACCAAATCCAATGCCTCTCTCACAATTGGTAAATCGGGATGAACAAATACATTTATCTTCTTAAGTTTAACACTTCATACCATGGATTTTCAGTACTCTCCAAGCTCCTGGACGCGTAGGGGGGGGGGCGGGGGGGGGTTCAGTAACTGAAGACACTTCAGTATAAATTGAAAAGCCTATTTGAGATACGTAAAATGCTTATCCTTACACATCTGTTGCTCTAGTACCTCTGGTACCAAAATCTATATCTATACTACTCTGGGTTCTCTAGAGGAAAAGAACTTACAAAATGCATCCCCCCCCTCTCCCTACACACACACACACACACACACACACACACACACACACACACACACACACACATACGTATATGGTATTTCTTAAAATTTATTAGAATGGCTTATAGGCAGTGGTCCAGCTAATACAATAATGGTTGCTATCAAGGAAAGTTTCAAGAATCCAGTAGTTTTTTTGTCCAGAAGTCTAGATGTGTTAGCTGGTATTCAGTATATGCTGGAGTCCCAAATTAGGCTCTAATGCCAGTGAAGGAAAGAATTTTCTAGGGAGAATGGGAGCAAGGAGTCAAAGTCATCAACCTTCCTTCCTCCATATATGGGCTGCCAGCAGAAGTTGTGGCCCAGATTAAAGGTAGATCTTTATAAGGCTTTTTCTTCCCACATCCAAGATCAGGATTAGAAGGGGGCCTTCCGACTTGAAATGATTTAATTAAGAAAAAAAAACTCTTACAGGTGTATCCAGCTGTTTGTGTTTTAGTTAGTTCCAGCTGTAGTCAAGTTTGTAACTAAAAATAACCATCACTGTCTATGAATATGATCTAAATAAAATCAACAAATATGTGGTCTGTGAGAAAAATATGAAATAAAAATACTCAGCTCATGAAAATATACCAACATGTAATCTACTCTGTTTTATATTAGTGTAAGGCAAAGCATAAGAGAATAATTTAATGATCATATGAATTTTCATTATTTTTAGAGTTAATGGATTTTTCTGTGAAATTTAAGTTAGCATGCCTTAAATAGGTAATGAATAATAATTATGAGCATAACACAGCAATATTTACTCTGAGATATCAAGTAGGTTTAGCATGTTGAGTGAGAAGAGAGAATTAAAAAGACAAGATAAATTCAAGAAAATACTTTCTACCCAACTTTTTTATTTTTCAAAGATAAATTTTTATTTTATAACATATATTTTAATATTTATTTTATATCATATTTTTATTTTTATAATATAATTTATTTTTCAAAGATAATTAATATATAAAAATGAAATATGTACCACAGTCATATTAAGTTAATTCAAATTTAATTTTGAGTTGAATTCATATGTTCACATTTTAAAAACTGTTCATAAAATGATTAAATATTACATGTTATCACATAAATTTTCATCGAAGTATACATATATAAAATGCTAAACACATAGAACTGTAAATAAAATAAAGTAAAATAAAATAAAAACTCTAAGAAATATGTGCTGGTGAGGTTCCAGAATATTACCACAGTGGGCCAGGGCTTATGAATTGTCTATTTTGAAGTCTACATAAATAATGTGTATGATGATTTTCTTTTGTCCAACTCTCTGCACACAAAATTGTTCATACAAATTTATTCACACACTTTAGCTAGTCATAGCCCACTAATTGTGATTATTAAAAACTACATTGCACTATGAGTACTGTATCAGTCAGTATTCTCAAGAAAATCATAACAGATTGAATGAATCAATGCTTACTAAAGGGGGATTTCATAGAGTGGCCTATAGGCTGTGGTCCAGCTAGCCCAACAATTCCTATCTCCCAATGGAAAGGCCAAGATTTGTTCATTCCAAGAAGCTGGATGTCTTAGTGGGTGTTCAGTCTGTATTGGAATCACATAGAAGTGGTGTGTGTTGTTGCTGTTGGTGTTTCTCATAATTCCAATCCCTTTAAAAAGGTGCTCTTCTGAACCAAAAGAATAACAGGTAGTGGGTGGACAAAATAATGCTTCTCGAGCCCTACTCAGTAATTCAACAGTCATCTTCTGATAACTGGATCTTGGTGGGGTTAAAACAGTTGGATTGCATGGTGGCTTCTCAATATTTCACAAGTCTTTCAGCTTTCTGGCTGCCCTATTCATGTATCCTGTAATCAGGCAGATAAAACCCAAAGATGGTACCAAAGATCAATACACTGAAAAAAAAAGACAGCTCGCATATTTCAGATGTTCACCAAAGTGTCCTTTTCATAACCATGAAATCTGAGTCCTCTTACAAGAGCATGGCTGTTTCTCATTGCTGATTTCCCCTCAGTGCAGACAGAGTGATTACAGCCCTGGAGGATTCCCAGAGAAGGCAGGCATCTAGAGCCTTTCTTTTGCTGCTGTTGCTGAAAGGCGACAAGCTTACAGTCTTAACAGCCAGGTTGCCATGACAGCATGTGCTTTAAGGAAATGGATTCTAATACTAGTAACATAAGTAATAAAGTAATGTCTCCTCAGCAGGGTAGGTGAACTTGAGCACTGGAAAGCAAGCAGGAAATAGACAAAGGCTTCTTTCTTCCATGTCCTCTTAATGGGGAGGCCACAAGAAAATACGGCCCAGAATAAGGGTGAGCTTTTTGTCCTCAAATGATCAAGATTCAAGGTCAGTCTTCCTGTCATGAATGATTCAAAGAAGAAAAGTCAATCAAAGTTGTGCCCAGTTGCTTAGGTTTTAGTTGATTCTAGATGTAGTCAAGTTCACAACCAAGATTAGGCATCAGAATTATATAGCAATGAGTCACACACATTGGGCTTACTGTAAATTCTGTTGAGAAAAAGAATACTTTTGAGCACAGTGTTGCAGCTCAGTGATAGTGATTTCCTAACATTCTTTTCATCTTTATGCACCAGACTTTTTTGAATTTTAATTTTGTAGTTATGCCTCTAAAATGTGTCTCTTAAGTGTGTATGTGTACTTTGCCTATATTTTATTTATTTGATTATCTTTTCCATGATTTAATTATTTAGTATATTTACATTTAATGGAATCATTTGTATAATACACTTTCAGAATAAAAGTTTAATGTTTTTTTTCATTTTCTGTGTCATTTCATCCTTTGTGCCCAATTTTCAATTGATTATTTCTTTTCATTTGCCACTTTTTTCTTAAACCCTTCAAGACCAATTCATGCTTTCAAAAATATTCTTGAATTTGTTGTCATCCATTGAAGCATTATTGACTTATCTGAAGCTAGTCTTTAAAAAGTGGATCCTTCTCTTTGCAGCAGCTAACAATTGTAAATTGTTCCATGGCTCGCAGTTGGGCTTGCACAGGTATTGAACATGTTGTCATTACCACTGGGAGTTCATATGTACAGCTGTCCTGTTGTGTACAGAAGACATTTTCTGTAGTCACTCACTGCCTAGGTTTTTATATTCTTTTTGTCCTCAGTAATCCCTGAGCCTTGTGAGGAAGAGTGTGGTACACACATTTCCTGTAGGGCTGAGCATTCTGCAGTTAAGATATATTAGTAATGCACTATGATAAACACCTTGTTATGTATTCTTGCAATAATGAATAATTATTTATGCTTTTATGTTCTAATGAAGAATGTTTGAATTTCATTGATTTTATCAATGATTGAAAGTGACCATGGTGCGACTCTCCTCTAGAAAAATACATGAGAGTTTAGGCTCTGCTGTGTTCTTGTTCTACGTTCTTGTAAACCCTCCTACTTAAACTCAATTACATCTCTTTTGGTCTTTTCACTAAAATGTGATAGAAATGATCTAATATGCTGCTATTATTGTTGGTTCCTTTTATCTATGTGTATATGGAATTGGTTCCACTCTTGTGCTAGAGGAAACCATATTGGTTATACCTCTGAGAACATGATAGAGATTCTAGGTCAGTCAACCCTGAGATAGTTTTATACCAAAGGACTCCACCTTCACAGACAGGAGTCATTGAATGACTTTGAAAGTAACTTTCCATGTTTTTAGAGGAATATCCTAGGAGACGATCACTTAGTAAATATTGCCAAATGGTCATAGAAGCTAAGAACAAAGTCTTTCCATCCATTAGTAAAGAAGAAAAATCACAGGTGTCAATCAAACAGCTACTCTACCTAGATTTTGCCAACAACTACATGAGCTTAGAAGAGAATCTTTGTACAATCATGGAAAAGAAAAAAATATAAAGGAAAATTCCCTAAGTAGAATGAAACTTATTTGCCTCTATAATGGGTTAATTAACTCTTCCTCCCAATAATGAAAGTTCTACACTCTGCCGAAATAGTGGTTTCTCTTTAAAAATGATAATCATGAGCAATTATAGTGCTTCAGTTTGACCATAGGACCTTATATTTTAGACACCACAAAAATCATACTATCATCTGGAAAATATACTTAAACTCCTACTGAAATTTTCTTATTTCTATTTTAAAAATACTAAAACTACACAAGATAAATTAGAAGATAAGAAAATAAATAAAATAAAATATTGATAACTTCAGAGCTAAAGAACTAGATGGATTCTAAAGTGGATGGCAAAACACTTGATTGGATAATTCCCTGGGATGTGATATAAAAAAGAGTTAAGTCATTGAAAAATTTGACTGTGCTTTCTTTCCTGTTATAACCAGCCTTCTTCTATGTAAAAGTAGCACACTGAATGGCTTCAGAACTATATAATAGCCATTAGCTCTTCCACTTTTGTTAACCTCAAGATGAGACATCTGCAACATCTGTGTATCACCAGAGTAGTCAGGTGGGTTGAAAAGACCTCGGAAGAAATTGATGTGGTGCAGTGATCAGGACTGTCACACTACATTTCTCTCTTGGGGTGTTACATGATGTTTTAAAGGAACATATACATGCAATAGTGGGAGATATACTTTAATTATGCATTATGCACAAACCTTACTGCTAAAACAACACTCCAATGCTTGTAAAAATATATGAGGAGGTGTACTCAATTAAAACTACAATAACTGTTCCTTTCAGCACAAACAGATGTTCAAAAAGTATTCCAGAGGGACAGACAGTATTATAGAGGAACACTCAAGAGTAAAATGTAAGAATAGGTGAGCTAGGCAAAGAGGGAGCAACTGAAGAATATTAGGAAAAAGAAGGTAAAGAAGTGGAGGGAAGGAGAGAGGGAAAGAAATGTAGAAACTAAAACGGCAAGGTGAGAAGGTAATGGCAAGTTTTGAAGATCTGAGCTGTAAAACCTCCAAGAAGGTTAACTTAAATGTGTTCAAAATCTTGCAATAAAGACCACTTTCAATTTCTATTTCAGCCATGCAACATTGCAGTATACAAAATCACTATAGTAGTGTTCAGCAAATCCAATTGGAAAATCCAGATTTCGCTGTTCTGCTACTCATGAAAGTGGGAAGGATGGTCCCACAGTGCAGGCCATTTTCAGATTAGCTAACAGTGCACAAAATATTTTTACTTACACACACACACACACACACACACACACAAACACACACACACACACATATACACACACACACTGTGACCCTTTAATATAGTTTCTCATGTCATGGTGACCCCAACCATAAAAACATTTCATTTTTATTACATAACTATAATTTTGCTACTGTTGTGCATCATAATATAAATATCTTGTATGCAAGATATCTGATATGCAACCCCAAAGGGGTCACAACTCAATGGTTGAGAACCACTACTATAGAGTCTCTCAGCTCCAAACTTGTCCTATGACAAAGTCAATATCACATTGTAACAGACCAATTCAGACAAAACTTGTAATGCTCAAGTCTCTTAAGTAGTAAAAGTTAGGGTTGCTCCCGTGTAATGGGATAAATCATGGGCCTGAAATAAGTACACAAATCTTCATCTTGACCATATACACATGTCCACATACATACTAGCAAAGTCCAGCTGTTCTCAGTTATATACAAAGAAATCTGTATCTCTGTTTATTCCCTTGTTTCTCTCATTCCAACCAAATATTCTAACATCTTCCCTATCTCTCTTGACCCACTACACTTGAGATTTATAACTGTGGGTATGTGTTTGTATCTCAGGTTTTCAAAGAATCTTTGACCATGTATCTTTTTTAAAAACAATATTTACAATTTAAGAGTATCTTCTTTGTCTGTAACTTTTATATTTCAGGGAAATTTAGCATTTTGAAATGCTTTTATGATAATTTGTAATCTTATTCTTATGTTAACGTAATCTGATTTTTTCTTTATATTTTCATATGCCAGAATCTAAAAATACAAAGGATTTGGTGCTAAGTAAGTAAATGGCTAAATACTTTTACATGAATGTATTTGAGGTGTGTGTGTGTGTGTGTGTGTGTGTGTGTGTGTGTGTGTGTATGTATGTATGTAGATATGTGTGCACAAAAGCATGAGATTGAGGGGGTAGTGAAGGAGGAGGTGGAGGAAGACTATGAGGACCAGGACAAGGTGTATGAAAAAAGTGGAGGGCAAGAGAGAGAGGAAAGATCACTCAGCAATTTATGAAGCAGAAGGTAGTTATCTCTTGAAATAGCTTTAGAACTTAACTATCATGAACTATAGATTAAGAAACTTTTATGAGGCTGGGCAGTGGTGGCGCATGCCTTTAATCCCAGCACTCAGAAGGCAGAGCCAGGTGGATCTCTGTGAGTTTGAGGCCAGCCTGGTTTAGAGAATAAGTTACAGGATAGGCTCCAAAACTACATGGAGAAAACCTATCTTGAAAATCAAAACAAAAAAAAAGAAAGAAAAAAAAAAGAAAGAATCTTATCATACTGAGAACACCAGCGACTTACAATATACCATATGATATTCTCCCTGGTATTACTGGATTATTCAATTAATTTTGTGAAGTCAGTCAACTTGATGTCTCAACTTAGAGTGATTCCGAAGTCCTATATTCTGCCTGGGTTTATGAAAGTAACAAAAGTATTATATCATCTGTAGACTGAATGTTTCCAATTCCTTCATTTCTTCTTTCCCTTTTGTCCTCTAATGTGAACAGCGCAGTGTTATTGGATCTTCCACTGTCAGTTAACCACACTTTTCAGTTTGCTTTTGTTTCTTCTAAAAGCTAAAAATTGTAACTGTAAAGATATGATTTCTATTTATGAGATATATCCAAAAATGGAGGTAATGAGATGGACCCAATATCAGAAATGGAAAATTGAAATGAAATACAGGAAGAACACATGACTAACGGAAGTCAGAGCTGCTGCCGGCTCACCGGCAGGAAACTGCTGATGCTCTGAACTGTAAGAAGCACTGAAATGATAACCTTGACAAATTGCTGTAAGCTGAGGGAGGTAGGGTCCTCTTGGGAACTGCAGTGTTAAGGAGCTTTCAAGCTGCTTTTCTCTTGAAAACAGGAAGTCCAACAGCTTCTCACAGAAAAGATTTGAGCAAGATTCCCTGGTGACTGTCCAGTGTCTGGGAGAGAAATCATTATAAAACTCACCCTGAGTTCTTCATAACAAATGCTTACTCTAGAGGGAGAAACACTCCACTGGATCCTCGTTCTCATTGGAAAGGGTAATTTCTCTGCAGTGCCCTTCTGATTATTTGTCTCAGTTGAGAGGAAAAAATAGATCACAGAGGTCTTGGCTTCAGATAAATACGGTGGGAAAGTTGCAGATAGAGAAAGGATAAAGGATTTAAGGACAGAGAAAACAAAAACCAATGGTTCCGGCAGAGGAACATTTGCAATACCATAGCCTCTAGTCACAATTCCACAGAAATGAGGCTTAACTGTGAGATTACTGAACACTCCATCTCCTTGGCACTTCACCACTACAAGTGAAACACTCCAGTGTAGGAATGGTAAGTACAGCTAAAAGAAATAAAAGATATGGTCTCTCATAAGACACAGAGAGGTAAAACAAAATCATAAGGGATGATGAAAACCCAGACATGGGTAGAAGTTTAGGTCACTTGAATCTGTAGCTATAACAGATAAATAAAAAAGGCTTGATTCCAGGTGAAACTATCAATGAGAGTGGTTAAAGACACACAACAGGGGCATATTAATAGACATTAAGCACTATAAAGTGATAATGATGATAGTTATTTTAATGTTAGCAACCTTTAATACATATAATAATTTCTTTTAAATAAGCTACATTGTTGGGAACTGGTTCACTCAACCATTTGATTAGTAAACTCACAGATCCTTCCCTTGTGCCCTTCCTGTGTGCCTTGAGTGTGGAAGTGAAGTTGTCAGATTACCTTTTGGTGACTGAACTATCATGGTAACATATTTGTGAGCATACTTTATTGATAACTTGAAGAAACTACATTCTAACTGCAAAAACCATTGTAGTCTCTAAATGTAAGTCACGACTTCTCCTTCCACCAGTCTTGTTCAAGGCCCGACGCTTTCAGATGAGCAAAACTAGATGCCCAGGTAATAAACACTACTAAACATAAAAATATTTATTTAATCAACTGTCCCCGGGGGAGACCTAGCCTTGGAGGAGGTAGGAAGGGGGGGTGAGTTGGGGGAAAAAGCTGGGGGCTGGGAGGAGGGAGGACAGGGAAATCCATGGCTGATATGTGAAATTAAGTTAATTTTAAAATAAATATAAAATAAATAAATATATATAATAAAAAATAATTTATTTATTCACTTATTTACATATTTATTGGGCCATGTCATATGGCTGACACTGGTCTTAACTTAAGGATCCTACTACCTTTGTCTTTCTACTATTAGAATTACAAGCAGGTGTCATCATGCTGAACTTCTGTAGCTGAAATCAGTCAAGAAGAGCCTGCAGTTACTATTACTAAAGAGTGAAGTAGAAGTACCTACAAAGTCATTCAGCAAGAAGCCACTGATTTATGCAATATACATTTTTGATATTTTGATTCAGCCCCTATGCAAGTACTGTGAGTGATGAAATCAGAAGCTATTCTGTAATCAGTACAAAGAGCCCTTTCTTTGTATGCCTCCCTATGCCCTGTAGCAGGAATCTTAACAATTCTTATTAATAAAATCAAACCTGAGGCCAGTTTATAGGGGTGAATGCTGGTAGATCAGATGCAGAATAAGCCACAGCTATCTCACCTTGCCAATTCCTCAACTGATCCTGTTTCCTCAGGCTGGAAGCCTCTGAGTCCTCATCCCAATGTCTCTCAACTGAACTGCTCGAAAGCCTGAAGCTTAACCAGCTAAAAGTTTAACCAGCCAAATTGCTGTGGGATGTTCTGTATGGCAAATGTGTTGCTAATTAGTCAATAAATAAAACACTGATTGGCCATTGGCTAGGCAGGAAGTGTAGGCGGGACAAGGAGGAGAATAAAGCTGGGAAGTGGAAGGCTGAGTCAGAGAGACACTGCCAGCTGCTATGATGACAAACAGCATGTGAAGATGCCGGTAAGCCACGAGCCATGTGGCAAGTTATAGATTAATAGAAATGGATTAATTTAAGCTGTAAGAACAGTTAGCAAGAAGCCTGCCACGGCCATACAGTTTGTAACCAATATAAGTCTCTGTGTTTACTTGATCAGGTCTGAGCGTCTGTGGGACTGGCAGGTGAGAGAGTTTGTCCTGACTGTGGGCCAGGCAGGAAAACTCTACCTACACCAAATGCTTCTAGTTTCTGGTCCTCACGCCTTATAAACCTTTCTGCTTTCTACCACCACTCCTTGGGATTAAAGGCTGCTTTCTGGGATTAAAGGCGTGAGTCACCTTGCCTGGCTGTTTCCAATGTGGCCTTGAACTCACAGAGATCCAGACTGATTTCTTTCTCTGGAATGCTAGGATTAAAGGTGTGAGTGCCACCATTTTCTAGCCTTTGTATCTAGTGGTTGTTCTGTCTCTGACCCCAGATAAGTTTATTAGGGTGCACAATATTTTGGGGAACACAATACCACCACAATGCCCCTCTGTCTGTATGATGAGATTGCTGTGTCCACCTTTTGGATCATCCAGGAGACACACTCCCGTGATGTCTCATGGTGCTGTAATAGTATGACTAATGAAAAGCTTCCACAGGCTAGTCTTCTTGTCTCATTGTGATCTTATCAAGGGTAAAGCAACCTGAGCTGGTAACACAAATAATAGTAATGGTGGTGGTTACCATAGTACCAAGAAGGCTGGCAAAAAGTTACAGCAAACAACAAGAGCAGAAAGTGTGGAAGCAGAGGCAACTGGAGTGATAAAAAAAAAAAAGGCAAGTGAACAACAAAGCAAATTATGAAAGGTATAATAAATCCTGGAAAAGTCAAAGATGTGAAGGTTAGATAACTGGATGAGTTATTGTGAATTTAAAGGCCCTAAGAATCCTAAGTAGCATTATTCAAGACCAAAGAGCTGTATTACTATCCAATGTTAAAAAGCTTTAGGTCACTACAAATATGCTTAAAAGGAGTAACATTGGTCATGATCTGCTACTGTTTTTGCTATGAGCACTGAAGTACTGATTACTAAGGCCCAGGGCAGCAAGTCTTCAACAGTTTTAGTCTTGAGAGCTGGGATCTATCAGTTTAAAAATTGCAATAGTAAGATTGATTTAAAAAAATGGCTTTACTTCAACCTTCAGATCATTCTCTATGTGTGTGTTTTATGTTATAAATGTATGGATACTACTTCGTCACACATGGGGACGTCTATAATCATTCAAGATACAGGAGGCATTCATTACAACAAAGATCTACTAGTATCAAGATTTATTTATGAGTTTAAATAGTGTTTAGATCACCACTAAGTGTTAGTGTCCTTTATCCTGGCATATTTATGAGTGCTCGAGTGTTTCTTCTATAAACCTGAAGATTCCTAATAAATTACATTATACTTTCTGGCTTTGCCTCTCATATTTACATTACTGACAGAGGAGATTAAAAAGTATTAAATTTAGTCTTGTTCTTTCCATCTTCCCTGCACCCTACACAAACACAGTTACTGACATATCCCAGGCTGCTGTTGGACTCTGGATTGTCCTTCCTCAACCTCCAGAGCACTACAAGCATGGAACGATCCATCACACCAAAACTTTTCTGTCTGCTCCTTATTTCTTAGTGGGGTAAGATTCTTTATTTCACCATTGCCTTTCAATAAATAGCATGTTCATCTATTCTTTAATGAGTGGGGACAAATAAATACTCTTCATTTATATTCATCTGAAGATTTTTTTTAATTATACTACACTCTGAATGTATTTGTGCGTGTGCATTTAGATGTAAAATTCCATTGACAGATTTTTTTCAATACTTCAATAATGCAAAATACCTTTCAATTTTCATTGAGAGATCCACTTTAGTTCAAGTATTCCTCTAGGCGAGGTGTTTCTCTTATCTTTTGGAGTCTAGAAAGATTCTCAACCTTCCTAATGCTGTGACCCTTTATAACAGTTCCTCATGTTGTGATGATCCCCAACCATAAAATTATTTTCACTGCTACTTCACAACTGTAATTTTACTACTGTTATAAATCATAATATAAATATCTGATATGCAAGGTATCTGTTTGTGACCCCTGTGAAAATGTAGTTTGACCTCAAGGGACTGCAAACCACAGCTTAAGAACCCATTATAGTAGATTGTAACTGGTAATTACAGAGACTTTTAGTGGTGTTTTTGCTTTGCTTAAAGAGGGCATCTATATATTAAAGAACCCCTCAATCAAGTGATGAACAAGCCCACAAAACGGAAGAAAAATCTTTGCCAGTTACAACTGTGACAGCATATTAGTGTCTAGAATATGAAAAATTACTGTAAATAACTAAACACAAAGAAATCAAATGACATGTTAAAAATGGGCCATGGAACCAAACAAAAAGTTGACAAAGCAAGAAGCTACTAAACCTTTTTAAAAAATGCTCAACATTCTTAGTTACCAGTGGAATACAGATTAAAACTCCTTTTAGATCCCATCTCACTACAATCAGAATATACAGGATAACAAATGCTGGCTTGAGTGTGAGAAAAGGGAAGCTCTTGCGCAGGGATGTTGGGAATGCAAACTAGTGCAACTACTGTGAAAATGTGTCTAGGGTGATAAAAATGGAAGAACTAGACAAGTTATATGATCCATGGGTATTACCAAAAGGCCTTTATCACCTGCTACAGAGAACACTCATGTTTACTGTGCTTCAACATAAAAGCTAGGCCATGAAATCAACCAGGATGTCTACCAATTAATGAAAAAATAATAAAAATATATACACACATATGCTTTCCTTGGATGGGTGGTATATTCAAAGAGAAATTTCCATTTCTCTTCAGGAATCATCAAAAACAGAATGGGCACAGTTTGTGACAAAGAGATGATCCACTATTTGTTTTAATTTTATGCAAAGAGAAATGCAGAATGAACAGTGGGTTTGAAACCTCCCACCTTTCCCAATATTAACCATTTCAATCTCCAGTGTGATTGCAAATTCTCCAGACTGTAAAATATGAAATATAATTGCAGATGACATAATGATTTTGACACTCAGAGAAATGGTATCTCTGCTGATATCTGAACTTTACTATTATGATCAAGCACATAAAATAGATCATCTTGCAGCTGTTTAAAGGATGAAATTCTTTTTTGCCATCTCTGCTCCAATTTCAAAAGTTGCAGGTTTTAGTGGTGATTGAATTTTTTTGCTCATCCAAGTGTTTTGTGTTCATCTTCCTAAGACATATTGAGAAAGTTGAAGGGAGATTTTTCATAGTGCTGAAGCACGATGTATCATTTGCCATCATATATGAGCAGGATATTTTAAATGCTATATCCACTTATCAATGCTATGTCAAACAAGATATTTTAAAATGTGAGTGTTCCTATTGTTCATTTTTATTTCTTGACATGAATTCTTAAAATATAAGTCAATGAAATGTCCTTAGAGATGGCTAGAATTGGGGGTGCATGGGATGTGTGTGAAAACCTAGTATAGTGTAAACTTTCTGGAATCTATGAGAGTGATCCTAGTAAGGACTCCTGGTAATGGAGGATATGGAGTCTGAAATGACAATCTTTTGTAGACCGGCAAGGTTTCTAGTGGCGGGATGGGTTTGCAAATGGTTGAGTTGTTGGCCAAGGGGTTCCCATGGAGATCCCTAAACAAACCAGGCTAATGCTAGGAGTGAGGATGTCTCTGAAAACTCAGCAGGGCCCCATTGCTAAGGACATCCACACATCTCATGGAAGGCAGAGAGGTCAAGCTGGTGCCCACATGGAACATTCATGGGATGATCTAGTCCTTTGGTATAAGAAGATTCTCCGCAGGCTACCAAAAGTGAAACCTGGAATGAACCTTGCCACAAAACTTTCCAGATATCATCTCTCCTGTCTGCAGAATGTGCTGGGGAAATGGTTTCACACAACTTCTAGGGGTAGCCAACCAATATTGGGTTGAACTTGAGGTCCACAGCATGAGAGGCAACCCATGTTCTACAGTGCCTGAATGGTCGGGAACCTAGAGACCTAAGGCAGAATCAAGCACAACTGACGAAATATTAATCATTGAAAAGGTTCTTAATGAGAGGATTCCTCCTGCAGCAGAGGGAGCAGGAGCCCAGACCCAGACCCACAGCCAGACATTGTGCAGAGAGAGTCTAAATTTGAAGCCTTCATCTGGTCCCTCCCCACAGAGCTCAGGAACCTGGTGGAAGAGGGGAGGAAAGATTGCAAGAGTCAGAGGGGATGGAGGTCATCAGAAGAACATAGCCTACTGAATCAACTAAGCAGGGCTCATAGGGGCCCACAGAGACAGAAGTGGCAAGTGCAGGCCCGTAGGGCTCTGAACCAGGTCCTCTCAATATATGTTCTGGCTGTTAGCTTGTTTTCCTTAGTGGGAGAGAGTATGTCTCTGATTTTTTTTTTTTGCCTGCTCTTGGGACTCTTTTTCTCCTATTGGGTTTCTTTGTCCAGCTGTGATATGAAGGCTTTTGCCTTGTCTTATTGTATCTTGTTCTGTTGTGTTTGGTTGTCTTATCTTGGAGGTCTACTCTTTTCTGAAGGAAAAAAAGGATAGGGAGTGGGTCTATAATGGCTTCTTTTATTGTTTTATTAATAAATGAAGCTTGGGAGTCAGATATTATGGTATAAACCTGATAGATTCACAGAGCTATGGTGAAGACAATCAGCTGACCTTCCTCTCCACCTTCCTAGATTAAAAACACCCCAGAATTTTTCCAAAGCCCCTCCGTCTTCCTCTCTGTGTCTCTATCTTTATCTGGGTCAGCCAGAAATCTATGGTTTCTTCTGGCCAGATGAACATGAACTGAACTTGATTCCCTCTGAATCAAGGTTTAACTCCAGTGATGGTCTTGGATCAAGAATACAAACAATAGCCGGGCGGTGGTGGCGCATGCCTTTAATCCCAGCACTCGGGAGGCAGAGGCAGGCGGATCTCTATAAGTTCGAGGCCAGCCTGGTCTCCAAAGCGAGTTCCAGGAAAGGCGCAAAGCTACACAGAGAAACCCTGTCTTGAAAAAAAAAAAAAAAAAAAAAAAAAGAATACAAACAAATCTACTGTACCATAGATCTAGGGGAGAAAGGAAGTGAACAGGAGTTAGGGTGAGCAGAGATAGGGGAAATTGTGTTGAGATGTATTGTATGAGATTATAATGCATTTTCAATAAAAAATGTTGGTGATTTCTTTTAATGAGACAGATGAGTTCATGTCTATGACTATCTGCTGACCCACCACCAAGCTGTGGTGATATTTTATTTGTGCTCTAACAAATAAAGCTTGCCTGGGGATCAGAGAAAAAAGCCAGCCACTATATTAAAAAGAGATCAGGCAGTGGTAGTACACGTCTTTAATCCTAGCATTTAGAAGGCAGAGATTCGTTTGTGTCTCTATGAGTTCAAGGGCACACAGGGAACAGAGCCAGGCATGGTGGCACATGCTTTTAATCCCAGCACTAGTTAATCATAGAGGTCTGGAGGTCTGTACAGGGAGACAGGAAGTGATAGAGCTGGGCAGAAAGAGAAAGTGTTCAAGCTGGGTAGAGAGAGGAAGTAAGATGGTAGGGCACAGAAAGGTATATAGGCATGAGTATACAGGAAGTAGCTCTCTTGGGCTGAGGATTTTCTAGTGGTAAGAATGTAAGCCTAGCTTGTTTTATTCCAGTGATCTCTCAGCTTTCACCACAATATCTGGTTCCATTTTTTTTTAATTAATACGACCTTTTAAGATTCCAGTTATACCAAACACTATATTATTCCTTATTCAGGATCTTTATCTTCTCAGAACTTTCCTTATCAGTGGACCTAATAATGATGTGCTAGACTACTACTTGCCATTTTACCATTACTGATTGTAGCAGCACTGGAACAAGAGGGAACTCTGTTTTGCTTTATCACTGTTCCCATCCTTCTGAGAATAGACACTTTCTCAGCTTTCACATTCAGGGTATCAAAGTGAAGAAAGCAGAAACCTAACAGTGAAGGAGGCAGAAAAACAGGATACAGGTGAGTTTGGGTGAACCACAGATCTACAGTACCTAAGCAGAAGGTTAAATCTTAAGAAAGTGGTGCTAGAGATGGCTCAGAAGTTAAGAGCAATTGTTCTTGAAGAGGGTAAGGATGTGATTCCCAGGACCCATAGGGTAGTTAACAAACTTTAACTCTAGTTCCAGGGAATCTGACACCCTCATCTGACCTCCACAGGCGCTGGACATAACATAGTACACAGATATACATGAATGCAAAAACTCAGATACATAAAATATACTAATTCAAAAAAATTTAAAAAAAACTTTAGAAAGTATGAATTAAAAAGCAGAGCCACAGCTGGGCGGTGGTGGCGCACGCCTTTAATCCCAGCACTCAGGAGGCAGAGCCAGGTGGATCTCTGTGAATTCAAGGCCAGCCTGGGCTACCAAGGGAATTCCAGGAAAGGCACAAAGTGGCACAGAGAAACCCTGTCTCGAAACCGCCCCCCCCCCCCAAAAAAAAAGCAGAGCCACAACTATACATAAAGCAGTCTCTAGGAAGTTCATTAAAAGTAATAGAAAATTTGTTTCAAGTTATGTGCTCCTATAAAATAATCTCAAGAAAGGGATGAAGGGACCCAGAACTGGGATAAGAGACAAAATTCATCCATTTAAACCAAGAGTATTAAAACTCCTACTGTGTGCTAGCCACTGAGCTCTTCTGGATTCCTACATACGGCAATGGGTAAAACAGTTGGAAACTGACTGAGATTCCTGCATCCATGGATGTTTGAGTCTAGTAATAAAATGGAGACAACTGAAAAATAAAGGAATCCATACTTTAGTAGATACTAACACTGGTTTCACTCATTGTTGCTGTGACTCAATACATGGCATGGAGTTACTTTTAAAAGAAAGGCCTATTCTTGTCACCATTTGAGGGAAGATGTCTCTGAAACTCAGCAGGAGCCTGAGGAATCCTGCCACACTGTGAATAAGGACAGGAAGTAGAGCAAGGAGAGGGTGTGGCTCTGGGGCCATAAAACCTCAAGGTCTCTCCTCAGTGACCCACTTCCTCTAGTTTTAGTCCACCTCTTAAAGGCTCCACAACCTTTCATAACAGCCCTACTGTGTAGGGATCCACTCTTCGAACAATGATCCTCTGGCAGAGCAGTGGTTAATATTCAAATCAAAACAACTCTAGTAGGTAAAATGGAGAAAAAGACCAGGGAAATCTGGAGTGCTAAGAGTTACTAAAACCCTATGTTGTGATTAAGATCGACCCTAGATTGTAATTACTGCAATAACTTTCTGTGTTCCTTTGTTCTTCTCTAGAAAAGAGCTGAAATAATAGGAAACAAAAGTGAAGGGGAAGGGAAGGATCTCAGGGAAGGAGGAAACTAATACTGTGTGGTCCATCACTGAATTGCTGGCAGGTCTTCTGGAAATAGCGGTGCTGGAATCATCTCAGAGACAGTCTAATGAAGCAGGAATTCCCCTGCCCCCACAGCCATGTTCTTTCATTAACTTTTGTTAGAAGCTCATTCAACAGTGGTGGGCGTCACATTATTTTAGGTAAAGGGATACAGAGTAAACATTTTAAGGTTTACAGGCCATTGGGTTTCTGTTGTATCTGCTAAACTCTGTGGACATATGAGATAGCTCAGAAAGAGCTACAGGCAAGAGAGAAATCAATGAGTGTTTGTTTCTCAGGTTCAAAATTTATTTACAAACCGAATGTCATGTGGGATTGCCACTCCAAGCTATAGTTTGTTCACTCTTTTTATAGCGTATCACCCTGAATATTGTCAAGGTCTGTTATTTGCCCCCATCCAAAAAGCTCCCTAGAGAGCTAGCTTAGAAACAGTGGTCTCAAGTATAAAAGATAAGTGAATATTAGTTGATAAAACATCTGCATTCCCTGTATGCTTGAATGTGTCTGCTCTCAACCATTCAGGTCAGCAAGGACACATACATAACCTCAACTGCAATGGAGAGGTTCCAAGGTGAAGTGCCAGGTGAGGGGATAAATCTTTACACTGAAGTGTCATCTACAAGGAACATAAAGAAAAAAGATGACCTGCCCTGGCAGGGCTAGAAGGGGAAGCAGAAGTAAAAAAGTGACTCTGCCCTACAAGAGAACTAGGAGTGTGCCTCAGCAGAACACAGGCACTCATGAGGCCAGACGAACTCCTTGCACTGTGTCAATGTCATCAGTGTCCCAAGGCACATACACTATAGCCACAAGCATAAGAAAAGAATGTATCCAAAGAATGAAGAGGTGAGGGACCAAATTTCATGCATCCTTGGTGAAAGGATAGTTCACATAGAACTGTCTGCAAGTGTAAATGTCATTAAGTTATAATTCACTACATGGTTTAGAAATGTGAAGGAGATGCATGTCTAAGGTAGAGTCTAGTCATATGACATGGATTTATGTGAGAAATTAAGTTAGAGAGTTTGTTAGGAAGACAGATAATGAGATTCAAGTCACTTCAAAGATTCTGCTTTTTTTCTACAAGGAAAAATGAATATTTTTAGAATAAACACCAATGAGAAATAACATATGTTTGCATTCTAATTATCACTGTGGAAATCATGACAACAAAAAAATTCTATTTTAACTTTATATGCTTCTTTTTTATGTATTTGAACCTTCTTTTTTAACAACAAAACACCAAAATAAAATATGATAAGATAAAACAAAAAACCCCACATTGAAGTATGACATGGAAAACCAACAAGGGGTAAGAGCCCCAAGGGAAGAGCCTAGAATCAGAAATCCACTCTTTCACACACTCTGGAGTCCCATAAAAATACTAAACTGAAAGCTCTAATATATACATAAAGAACCTGGTGCAGACCTGGTTCAACCTTGATCTTCCTGCTTCAGTCTCTGTGAGTTCATATGAGCTTTGTTCAGTTGACTTAGAGGGCCATGTGCTTCTGGTGTTCTCTGTCCCCTCTGGCCCTTATACTCTTTCGGCATGCCTCGTCCTCTTCACAGTTCCCTGAGCTCTGAGGTGAGGGATTTTATACAGGCATCTCATATTACACTGTGTTCCTTTCTCGCTGTATAATGCCTGCCTGTGGGTCTCTGTATTTGCTGCCATATGCCTCAGGAGAGAACTTCTCTAATGATGGCTGAACAAGACATCAATCTATGAGAATAGCAAAATATCATTAGGAGTTATTTTATTTTTTAGAGCAGGAGTTTTCATTTTACCCTAGGTCAGGAGCTATCTAGTCTCTGGTTCTTGGTCACCCAAGCAGTGTCAGGTATGGATTCCATCTCATGGAGTAGACCTTGAGTCAAATCAGACATTGGTTGGTTACTGCAACAAGCTTTGTGCCATTATTGGCCTATCCTATCTTCACCTGTGACAATTTCCCTTAAAGCCCAATACCATGAGAAAAAAATGATGCAAATTTTAATCAAGGAAAGCTACAGTATATGTTTTATGAAAACTAGATGCTTTTATAATCATAAAGTTATCAAATACCAATAAAACCCGAGCACCTGATTCAAAAGGAGAAGCCTGAAGATCACAACAACCAAACTCTTGAAATTACAATAGAACCATTTAAGGTAGAAGATTAAAACAGAGATGTATCTGAGTAACTGAAGGTTTTTGACTAATTAGTAATTGCTAGTGAGAGATGTTTTACAGTAGAGAAAACAAATTATGCACGCTATAGTAATTCTGTAAATCTGTCTACAATGTTTGCTTAACATTAAAATAGATATTGAATAAAAATAACAATAATACATTTTATTATAATGATTATCTTTAGATGTTGACAATGGGGCCATTCAAGGTAGAAGTTTATAAGCACATTTTGTTTATATGTATATATGTCTATGTGTACATGATGATGCCTGTGAAGGTGACAAAAAGGTGTTTTTTCTAGTGGAGCTGATGTTAGACCTGGTTATGAGTCACCCTATGTGGCCATTAGGATCAGACTCCTGAACTCTGCAAGAGTACAACTTGTTCTTAACCATTGAGTAATCTTTCCAATACCATCAATTATTACTTTTGGATGAGGGAACATTACTGAAGAGAAAGCAAAAAGATTACAAGGTCCAGAGGATGGATGAGGAAGTCTGTTGCAAGATTGTTTCTAGACATGGTAAGGAAACTATACCTTGAAATTTCAACTATATGACTACTTAGATAACATGAAATATGACAACACCAGTTGACTTGCAAGTGTAAAATCTCTTAGCTTCACTGTTAGATGAACTGAGCATTATATATCCATATCCGTAACTTTAAAAAAGACTGACTTTGAGAGGGGGTGGGGGCACAGGAGGGTTTGGAGAGAGGAAAGAGAAAGTCCTATAAAAGTTTTCTCTAATAAGAATTACATAGATGGATCCCAGAACACACAATTTAGAATAACTGTACACCTTCCCTGGTCAGCATGGTTAAATCTATGTAGCTCAAAGAAAATGACAAAGATCTGATGCGAGGGTTGAGGGATGAAAGCATTTGAACGGAAGTGCATTATAAATGGAGCTCTTCTCATTGTTATTACCAAAGCAAACAATACATGGGTGATGCTTTCAGTTAACTAAGGCATATACAATTTCAGGGAGGGACTATACCTAGTTTTATATCTTACGAATATTATTTTGGTCATGGAAAACATCCAAGCATATTCCACCTATGCTTTTGCCTTTCCCACAGAGGTAATATGGACATGTGAGATCATTCCCTTTATGTCCTTGCTCTCAAGCGCATCTATTTATCACAACTAATCAATTCTTTCTAGAAGGACACATTGTGGGAAGAATATTCTGTTGTGGAATAATCCTTTTGTACACTGTGAAGATTTGTTGCTGTGATTGGTATAATAAAGAAGCTGACTGGCTAATAACTAAACAGGATAAAGTTAGGCAGGAAAGCCAAATTGAAAATTCTGGGAAGCAGAAGGGCAGAGTCATGAGTTGCCAGTCAAATGCAGAGAGAGCAGGGGATAAATGTTCTATGAGCAAGGGGCATCAAGATCATGATGGGGAAATGTATAGAGACAACCAAACCAAAGTAGTGGGAACTCATGAACTGTGGACCAATAGCTGTGGATCCTCCATGGGACTGGACTCGGCCCTTTGCATAGATGAGATAGTTGTTTAGCTTGACAGGGTTAAGGGAGCCCTGACAGGAGATCAGGATCCTTCCTGGGTGCATGTGCAGGCTTTTTGCAGCACAGTGCCTATGGTGAGACACATTACACAGACTTGGTGGTGGGGGGTTGAATCTGCCTCAACTGAATGTACCAGGCTCTGCTGACTCCCCCTGGGAGGCCTTGCCTTGGAGGGGGTGGGAATGGGGGTAGGTTGGGGGGAAGGCTGGGAGGCAGGAAGAGAGAGGGGGATCTGTGGTTGGTATGTAAAATGAATAGAAATTTTCTCAATAAAATAATAATAATAATATAATAAAAGGACTTCCCTTCTGGACAGACGTAAGTGCCCTGGCTCAGCCCGGACCCCATCCCTGGGCACCAGCCACTCTGGGGAAGACCTGCCCAACTTGGCCCCAGGTTCTGGCCACTGGGCAGGTTCTCTTCTAGCCCCACCAGGAAGGATCCCCTTCTCCAAGAACCCCTGCAGACCCTGCAATCTCCACGCCCTGCCCCCACACCCATCCACCCAAGACCCCAGCCACTTCCTGAGACGTAGAGACCGGCCCCAGCTCCCATCTTGCCCCGGACTTCCCTTCTGGACCACAGAGACCAGAGAGAGAGAGAGAGAGAGAGACAAGAGCTCCCATCCTGCCCCGGACTTCCCTTCTGGACAAGAGCTCCAATCCTGCCCTGGAGTTCCCATTTGGACAATAGAGCTCCCATCTGGACAAGAGAGAAAGACTTCCTGAATCTGTCAGCTCTGTCTAAACCAAGTGCGCTGATAAGACCAAGAATGAACCACAAGGAGATGGGCAGACATCAAGGCAGAAATACATACAACAAAATGAAGAGCAATACAGCATCGCCAGAACCTAGCCCTCCTCCAACATCTAGACCTGAACATCAAAAATTGGAAGAAGCAGAAGAAAACAGCCTTAAGAATGACATCATGAAGAAGGTAGAGGCTTGTGTAGAGGAAAAGACAAAAAAATGGGAAGAATGCTGTAAACAACTAGAGGAAAGGGCAAACAAATTAGAAGAAAACAATAAAGTCCTGGAAGAAAACAATAAAGTACTGAAAGAAAATCAAGAAAAACCAATGAAACAAATGAAGGAAACAGTCCAAGATCTGAAAAAGGAAATAGAAAAAATCAAGAAGACACAAACAGAGGGTATGCTGGAAATAGAAAATCTGAGTAAACGATCAGGAACTCCAGAGTAACCAACAGAATGCAAGAGATGGAAGAGAGGATCTCTGACGTTGAAGATACAGTAAAAGAAATAGATTCATCAGTCAAAGAAAACACTAAAGCCAACAAAGTCATGAACCAAAATGTCCAAGAAATTTGGGACACCATGAAAAGACCAAACCTATGAATAATAGGGATAGAAGAAGGAGAAGAATACCAACTCAAGGGCACAGAAAATATATTCAACAAGATCATAGAAGAAAACTTTCCCAACTTAAAGAAGGAAATGCCTATGAAGATACAAGAAGCCTATAGAACACCAAACAGACTAGACCCCCCAAAAAAGTCCCCTGACCACATAATAATTAAACAACTAAACGTACAGAATAAAGAAAGAATATTAAGAGCAGCAAAGGAAAAAGGCCAAGTGACGTATAAAGGCAAACCCATCAGAATAATACCCGATTTCTCAATGGAGACTTTGAAAGCCAGAAGGACCTGGACAGATGTAATACAGACACTAAGAGACCATGGATGCCAGCCTAGACTAATATACCCAGCAAAACTTTCAATCATCATAGATGGAGTGAACAAGACATTCCATGACAAAGCCAGATTTAAACAATACTTATCCATAAACCCAGCCCTACAGAAAGCACTAGAAGGAAAATTCCAACCTAAGGAAGTCAGATACACCCTCGAAAACACAGGCAATAGATAAAGCCACAGCAGTAAACCCCAACGAAGAGAAGTACACACACATCACCACCAAAAAATAATAGAAATGAACAATCACTGGTCATTAATTTCCCTCAATATCAATGGACTTAATTCACCTATAAAAAGACATAGGCTTGCAGAATGGATATGAAAGCAGGACCCATCTTTCTGCTGCATACAAGAAACACATCTCAAATTCAAAGATAGACACTACCTAAAAATAAAAGGCTGGGAAAAGACTTTCCAATCAAACGGTCTTAAGAAACAAGCAGGTGTAGCCATCCTGATATCCAGCAAAACAGACTTCAAACTAAAATCAATCAAAAGAGATCAAGAAGGGCATTACATACTCATCACAGGAAAGATCCACCAAGATGAAGTCTCAATTCTGAACATTTATGCCCCAAACACAAGGGCACCCACATATGTAAAAGAAACATTACTAAAGCTTAAATCACATATAAAACCCCACACATTAATAGTGGGAGACCTCAACACCCCACTTTCACCACTGGACAGATCTCCCAAATTGAAACTTAACAGAGAAATAAAGGACTTAACTGATGTCATGACTCAAATGGACTTAATCGATATCTACAGAACATTGCATCCTAACAAAAAAAGAATATACCTTCTTCTCAGCACCCTATGGAACCTTCTCTAAAATTGACCACATACTTGGCCACAAAACAAATCTAAACAGATACAAAACAATTGGAATAACCTCCTGTGTTCTATCAGACCGTCATGGTCTAAAGTTAGACTCCAACAACAAAAACTACAGAAAACCTACAATCTCATGGAAACTGAATAACACTCAACTGAATCACCAATGGGTTAAGGAAGAAATAAAGAATGAAATTAAAGACTTCCTAGAGATCAACGAAAATAAAGACACCACATACCCAAACCTATGGGACACTATGAAAGCAGTGCTAAGAGGGAAATTCATAGCACTAAATGCCCACATAAATAAGTTGGAGAAATCTCACACTAGAGACTTAACAGCACACCTGAAAGCTCTAGAGCAAGAAGAAGCAAAGTCTCCCAGGAAAAATAGACGCCAGGAAATTATCAAAGTGAGAGCTGAAATCAATAAAATAGAAACAAAGAGAACAATACAAAAAATTAATGAAACAAAGAGTTGGTTCTTTGAGAAAATCAACAAGATAGACAAGCCCTTATCCAAACTAACCAAAAGACAGTGAGAGAGCATCCAAATCAACAAAATCAGAAATGAAAAGGGGGATATAACAACAGACATTGAGGAAATCCAGAGAATCATCAGGTCATACTTCAAAAACCTCTACTCCACAAAACTGGAAAACTTAAAAGAAATGGATAGCTTTCTGGATAAGTACCACATACCTAAGTTAAATCAAGACCAGATAAACTATTTAAATAGTCCAATAACCCCTAACGAAATAGAATCAGTCATTAAAAGTCTCCCAAGCAAAAAAAGCCAAGGACCAGATGGTTTCAGCACAGAATTCTACCAGATCTTCAAAGAAGTGTTAATACCAATACTCTCTAAATTGTTCCACACAATAGAAACAGAAGGAACATTACCAAACTCCTTCTATGAGGTTACAATTACTCTGATTCCTAAACCAAACAAGGATACAACAAAGAAAGAGAACTACAGACCAATCTCCCTCATGAACATTGATGCAAAAATACTCAATAAAATACTGGCAAACAGACTCCAAGAACACATCAAAACACTTATTCACCATGATCAAGTAGGCTTAATTCCAGGCATGCAAGGATGGTTCAACATACAAAAGTCCATCAATGTAATACACCATATAAACAAACTCAAAGGAAAAAAAAAAACACATGATCATCTCACTAGATGCAGAAAAGGCATTTGACAAAACCCAACACCCCTTCATGATAAAGGTCTTGGAGCGATCAGGAAGACAGGGAACATACCTAAACATAATAAAGGCAATTTACAGCAAGCCAACAGCCAACATCAAATTAAATGGAGAGAAACTCAAAGCAATCCCACTAAAATCAGGAACGAGGCAAGGCTTTCTGCTCTCCCCATACTTATTCAATATAGTACTTGAAGTTCTAGCCAGAGCAATAAGACAACATAAGGAAATTAAGGGAATACAAATTGGAAAGGATGAAGTCAAGCTTTCCCTATTTGCAGATGACATGATAGTATACTTGAGTGACCCCAAAGATTCCACCAAGGAACTGATACAGCTTATGAATACCTTCAGCAACATAGCAGGATACAAGATCAACTCAAAAAATTCATTAGCCCTCCTATATACAATGGACAAAGAAGCTGAGAAGGAAATCAGAGATACATCACCCTTTACAATAGCCACAAATGACATAAAATACCTTGGGGTAACACTAACCAAGCAAGTGAAGGATCTATATGACAAGAACTTTAAGTCCCTGAAAAAAGAAATTGAAGAAGATGTCAGAAAATGGAAAGATCTCCCATGCACATGGATAGGCAGGACTAACATAGTAAAAATGGCAATCTTACCAAAAGCAATCCACAGATTCAATGCAATCCCCATCAAAATACCAATACAATTCTTCACATACCTGGAAAGAATAATACTCAACTTCATATGGAAAAACAAAAAACCCAGGATAGCCAAAAGAATCCTGTACAATAACACAACATCTGGAGGCATCACGATCCCTGACTTCAAGCTCTACTATAGAGCTACAGTAATAAAAACAGCTTGGTACTGGCATAAAAACTGACATGTGGACCAATGGAATGGAATTGAAGACCCTGACATTAATCCGCACACCTATGAACAGATAATTTTTGACAAAGAAGCCAAAAGTGTACAATGGAAAAAAGAAAGCATCTTCAACAAATGGTGCTGTCACAACTGGATATCAACATGTAGAAGGCTGCAAGTAGATCCATATCTATCACTGTGCACAAAACTTAAGTCCAAGTGGATCAAGCACCTCAACATAAATCCAGCTACTCTGAACCTGCTAGAAGAGAAAGTAGGAAGTAGTCTTGAATGCATTGGCATAGGAGATCACGTCCTAAATATAACACCAGTAGCATAGACACTGAGAGAAACAATCAATCAATGGGACCTCTTGAAACTGAGAAGCTTTTGTAGAGCAAAGGATATGGTCAACAAGGCAAAGCGACAGCCTACAGAATGGGAAAAGGTCTTCACCAACCCCACATCTGACAGAGGACTGATATCCAGAATATATAAGGAACTCAAGAAATTAGACATCAAAATGCCCAACAGTCCAATTAAGAAATGGGCTATAGAACTAAACAGAGAATTCTCAACAGAGGAAACTCAAATGGTTGAAAGACATTTAAGGAATTGCACAACATCCCTAATCATCAGGGAAATGCAAATCAAAACAACTCTGAGATACCACCTTACACCTGTCAGAATGACTAAGATCAAAAACACTGAAGACACTTTATGCTGGAGAGGATGTGGAGCTAGGGGAACTCTCCTCCACTGCTGGTGGGAATGCAAGCTTGTACAACCACTTTGGAAATCAATATGGCGCTTTCTTAGAATAGTGGGAATCAATCTCCCCCAAGATCCAACTATACTACTCTTGGGCATATACCCAAGGAATGCTCAATCATACCACAAGAGCACTTGTTCAGCTATGTTCATATCAGCATTGTTTGTAATAGCCAGAACATGGAAACCACCTAGATGCCCTTCAACTGAAGAATGGATAAACAAAATGTGGTACATATACACAATGGAATACTACTCATCAGAGAAAAACAATGGCATCATGAGGTTTGCAGACAAATGGATGAATCTAGAAAAAATCATCCTGAGTGAGGTAACCCAGACTCACAAAGACAAACATGGTATGTACTCACTCATAGGAGGATACTAGATGTGGAACAAGGATGACTGGACTTCTACTCACATCACCAGGGAGGCTACCTGGAAAACAGGACCCAAGAAAGACACAGGGATCACCCAATGACGGAGAAATGGAAGAGATCTACATGAACCGCCTGGACATGAGTGGGGGTAGTGAAGGGTGAGGGTCAAGGGAAAGAGAGCCTCGAGCGGGAGATCCCAGCTGGATCAACAACAGAGAGGGAGAACAAGGAATAGGAGACCATGGTAAATGAAGACCACATGAGAATAGGAAGAAGCAAAGTGCTAGAGAGGCCCACAGAAATCCACAAAGATACCCACACAACAGACTGCTGGCAATGGTCGAGAGACAGCCCGAACTGACCTACTCTGGTGATGGGATGGCCAAACACCCTCACTGGCGTGCTAGAAACCCCATCCAACTACTGAGGGATCTAGATGCAGAGATCCATGGCTAGGCCCTGGGTGGAGCTCTGGGAGTCCAGTTAGCGAGAAACAGGAGGGTTTACATGAGCAAGAATTGTTGAGACCAAGGTTGGATAAAGCACAGGGACAAATAGCCAAACGAATGGAAACACATGAACTATGAACCAATGGCTGAGGGGTCCCCAAATGGATTAGGCCCTCTGAATGGGTGAGACAGTTGATTGGCTTGATCTGTTTGGGAGGAATCCAGGCAGTGGGACCGGGTCCTGTGCTCATTGCATGAGTAGGCTGTTTGAAACCTGGGGCCTATGCAGGGTTGCTTGGCTCGGCCTGGGAGGAGGGGACTGGACCTGCCTGGACTGAGTCTACCAGGTTGATCTCAGTCTTTGGGGGAGGCTTTGCCCTGGAGGAGCTGGGAATAGGGGGTGGGCTGGGGGGAAGGTGAGAGGCGCAGGAGGGGGGAGAACAAGGGAATCCGTGGCTGATATGTAGAACTGAATTTTATTGCAAAATAATAATAATAATAATAATATAATAAAAGGCAAATTAAAAAATGTGCCATGCTAATAAAGGTACTGCCACATGCCACAGTGTAAATAAGGAATATGGGTTAACTTAAAGTGTAAGAGCTAGTTAGTAGTAAGCCTGAGCTAAGTCTTTATGTAGTAATTTGGAAGCAGCTCCAAGGATGGGAAAACTCTGCCTATAACATTCTGCACTCTGTCATAAAAAGTTCACAACTTTTTCATAGTTCATAACAAGTTCACAACTTCCTTACACAGGCTCTTATCATGATAATAATTATGATAAAATAATTCACTAAGATAGAAGAAGGAATGAACAAACATTTCAATGAAGTTGAAGTGGATAGGAATAAACTCTGTAGTTAAGTTTGAGAAAATGCAAATATATTGCTGAATAAAATAACACTGCAAATTCCTATCTGAAAAGTCAATTCAGTAAAGAGATAGAAATACTGAAGAAAACCCAACCGGACATGAGGAGGGAAATGGAAAACTCAGTTACTCAATTGGGACATGGAAGGGAAAGTCTTATAAATAGAATGGACACAGCAGAAGACACACTATTAGGACTTGAAGATACAGTAGAAGGAGTGGATCATTCAATCAGTGAATAGAAAACATTAAAAGGGGGAGATACGCAGGGACTTTGGAGCCCCATGAAGATCCCAAGCCTTCAAATAGTAGGCATAAAAGGAAGAAGGAAGAGAATCCCAGGCCAATGGCTTTAACCAGGTTTTCAATGGGATAATAGAAGAAATTTTTCCCAAATTAAATAAAAACATACGCATGCACTTGCAAAAATTATACAGAAAACCAAGCAGACAGGAGCAGAAAAGAAATTGCCTATAAAGTATTATGGTTAAAATGCTTAATGTATAGTACAAAGAGAGGTTATTAAAAATTGTGAGAGAAAGATTACAAACCATATATAAAGAATAATAGATGTTGTGTAATGGAAATTTTTAAAAGCCAGATGATGCTGGAGCAATGTACTCTGAACTAAAAGAGCACAGATGCCAATCCTGGCTACTTTATCAAGCCAAATTATGTGCCATAGTTGAAGGACCAGGAAAAACTTTTCATGATATGTGGTCATATTTTGTTTGTGATCTAACAAATGAAGCTTGCGTGAAGATCAGAGTGCAGAACTAAGTCACTAGATAAACAAAAACCCAGCTCTTGGGATCTCACATCTTTAATCCCAGCACTAGGGAGATGGAGACAGGAAGTGATATCGCTGGACAAAGAGAGGAATATAAGGCAGGAAGAGAGAGGAGGAGCTCAGTCCCTTTCAGGCTGAGGATTCCTAGAGGTAATGAGTCATTTGTAGTTGGCTATTCTGCTTCTCTAATCTTGCAGCTTTCACCCTGATATCTAACTCCATGCTTTTATCATTAAGACCAATTAGAATTCATGCTACAATGATATGAACAGACAAAAAGAATTTAAATCCACTAAACTAGCCTTATAGAGAACACTGGAAGCAAAGCTTTAGACTGAAAAAAAGTAATTAGCATAGTCAAAAGAGTGCAGAAAGAAAGCAAATAAAGCTATAACTACTAAAACTCTAGCTAGGTCTAAGAACAGGAAGGAGCAGAAAGAGGAAGGGAGGGGAGAAGGAGGAGAGTAAAATCCCAAATGACAGATCACCACACACCATTCAAAAATAACTTTAAATATTAATTGTTTCAAGTACCAAATCAGAGTACACAGGTTAGCTGAATGTATCAAGAAACAAAATTATCATTTTGCTAAATACAAAAAAAAAATTCATGTTAATTTTAAGATAAGGACCTCCTTAGAGTGAAAGAATGGAAAAAAGTATTCCAATAAAATCGTCCATGAACAAAGTTGGTATTGCTATTTTAGTATATTACAATATGGTCTACAAACTAAAATTGATCAGAAGAGATAAAGAAAGAAATTTCATTCCATTAAAGGAACAGTTTATTAAGAAGACATCGCAATTGTGATCTACATGTGCGAAGCTCCAGTATATTAAAATTCATTTTTTTTTTAAAAGTATATGGCCAGACTTCAAAACACAGATCAACCCCAACTCAACAATAATAGATGATACAGATAATCTAGACAAAAAAATAAACATAGAAACATTGGAATTCAATGACATTGTACATCAAATGGACCATATGGATATCAAAAGAAGAGTACATCTAAAAACCAAAGAATGTATATTCTTCTTATAAACCCATAGAAAATTTCTTTAACATTAACAGCATACTGAGAAAAAAAATAAACTCAACAAATAAAAGAAAAATGAACTAACTCAATGCATCCTATGTGATTATACTATAATAAAGCTTAAAATAAATAACAAAATAATTTTTAGTAACTTTATGAGCTGATAAAATTAAATAACATCTTGTGAGTGATGAATAGGTTAAAAATAAATAAAAATATTCCTGGAACAAAATGTAGATGAAAACACAACTGGTCATAATACAGATAATGCACGTCTATAGGGTACTCAGCCCCACTTGATATGTATATATGGCAATTCCTATGCCTAAGGCCCAGGGAACATCATGTTAAAGGGGGAACAATCATT
This sequence comes from Peromyscus californicus insignis, assembly GCF_007827085.1. Taxonomy (NCBI): domain Eukaryota; kingdom Metazoa; phylum Chordata; class Mammalia; order Rodentia; family Cricetidae; genus Peromyscus; species Peromyscus californicus. The sequence continues at coordinate 30,695,722 of NW_026294447.1, read as the reverse complement.
CTGAGAGGACCAGGACATCAGTAGCTAACTAGTGTCCCCAAAACATAGTATTGAAAGTACACCCATGAAACCTCACCACTGTAGTTGCTTGAAGAAGATTGGCGTAATGATATCACCAGTTGGCATTGCAAAGTGAACTAGTAAATTCCACACGATGCTACCCTTAGATGAAGAAATGCCGAAGGTCAAAGGCTGCTGAAAGGAGAAGGATCACTTTCCCTCATAGATTATCCAATCCCAAGTAGTTTGCCCTGGACACATGTATATATGAGCAATGTGAAATGGACTGATTTGTTGTGTTTGTGTGTGTGTGTGTGTGTGTGTGTGTGTGTGTGTGTGTGTGTGTGTGTGTGTGTAACAATAAAAATTAATAAAGAAGAGGAGGTCATATATTTGTGATGAAGATGAGGAAACATGGGAATAGTTGGAGAGTGGTGAGAAGGAGACTTGTGAGTGATCTAGATGCAGTGCAGTACTCATATATAAAGCTCTCCAGAAATAAACTAAGTTAAATTAAAAATGAAATTCTTCACATATTTATTAATATTAAAAATTTTTAAATTGAAAGAGTTTGAATGGAAGTACCCTCTGTGGACTGATAATGGTCCTCCTAGTAGCCATGAGTTAATTTTAGTATAAATGCCAGTCCAACTGTACAATACCTTCAATACAGGTTATTCTTCATGAGGTTCAGAGGTCCCTCACAAATGGAGTGTATTGACATTATCTTTTGTTGCCAACTAGAATAACTTATTGCTGAAGACATCATTCACTCTGGTTATAGGCTTCATAGAACTTAAACTGAAAATGAGCTGTAAGAAGTGTGTGTACTGGCCAGCATTCATAATACCGGAAAGGGCTATGCTAGCTGATGTAGGAGAAAGAAAGTTAACAACAGATTTACCTGTCTAGAAATGATGCTCTTGGCACAATGTGCCCTCAAGTGTAACACTGGCATGGTTGCAATGTGGGTAATCAACTGATTTTGGATAATACTTGAGGCCTGCTTCACAAATGGCACTAATGCCTAGGTTAGTAAACCTTGTTAATATCTCATGCCTTAAGAGGTCATAGGTCCTAGGGAACAAGCATCTACTATTGTGTGTAGATTGTTAGGTTGTTAAGCTGCTTAATAAACGGTAATATTTATGTTCATAGATGAGTGTTACACTCTGTATTCATTGTGTTTAATTTCTTAATGTTTGTGGTGATTGCATAGAACTAAACTACTTCTTACTTATACTGAAGTATCATAAAAAAACTTTATGCAATCAGGTTTATGGAAATCACCAGAATTCTTAAAACAGGAAGGCATAAAAGAAGCAACATCATCATCATCAATAACAACAACAACAAAATAGTTCTACATTTCACAGTATAAATGCATCTATGCAGTGTTTTTTTCACAGATATGCACATCCACTTATTCTTCAAGGCCAATTGATAATCACTGAAATTTAACACTATCTTTAATAACTAATGTAATCTACATTCAAGACAAATAAATCATCTTTAATGCTATGGGGTATTGGGGTATATATCGAAGGCAAGAATGACAAATAGCATGTTCAAAATAGACAGTCAATGGATATCATACATTTTAGAAGTGAAATTAAAATGTAAACTTCAAAGTAGACTGAGAGTCAAGGTCCGGAGTGGTATGACATGACAGCATTGGTGAGATAGGGTATTACCAAGGTTCAAGATTTAAAACCCAGTGCTTAAAAATTTAAACTCAGTGTTTAAAAAATTAAACAATTTTTGCTACTTGTGGTGGTTTGAGTGAAAATGGTCCCATAGAATCATATATTTGCATACTTAGTCCCCAGTTAATGAACTGAAGTGTGACTTTATTGCAACAGATGTGGCCCTGTTGGAGGAGGTATGTCACTGAGGCTGTGGATGAGCTCTGAGGTTTCAGAAGTCCAGACCAGTCTCTCTCTTGGCCTGCTGCTTGTTGATTATAATTTAAAGCTCTCAGCTATTGTTCCAGCACCATGCCTGTCTGGTTCCAGTCATGATAATAATGGACTAACCCTCTGAAATCATAAGCAAGCCCCTAGTTAAATGCTTTTATAAGTGTCGCTTTGGTCATGATGTCTTTTTACAGTAATAGAATAGTAACTACAACACTACTGAAGTATGGCTCACATGAAAAATGATGACAAACATTATAGCAGCCAATCAAAGTAGAGCTGGTGAGGATTACAGTATTTGGCATTTTTTTTTCTGATCAAGAACCAAGAAGTGATCGCTTCAATCAAGTTGGGCTTCTGAACTTATTGAATAATCAATGAGAAGAAAATAACATATCATCATCATAATCCATTTAACTAGCAAACACCACATTTAGTTCAGCAGAATACTAAAGATGATATAAAATATTTATAGACTAATAAATTATTGTCTAATAGCACATATATTTATATTTAATTCATGAATTGGTGAAAGAGCATCTGTAATATGCTGTATAGAGGTCAGGGTAATACAGAGGAAAAAAAACCTCAATCTTTGCTTCCTCGGAACTAATTTCAGAACTGGTGACAATGGGGAAGATGACCAAAGCCAAATTTATGACATTATGTCACATAAGAGTGTGAATACATCAGCTAGGACCAGTTAGCATTAGTGCTAAGTTGTGTGTTAGAAAAGGCAGCTTTGATCTGTGCTTTATAGAATATGTAAGACTTTGCCAGACTTTAGAGCTTCTTGTCATTACAGAAAGATTGGTTGTGGTGATTTGGATGAGAATGATCCTTGTGACTTCATATAGTTGAGTACTTGGGCACAGTTGGTGGAACTGTTTGGGAAGGATTGAAAGGTAAGGCCTTGTGGAAGGAGGAGTGTTAGTGAGGGCAGGCTTTAGATTTTCAAAAATGTTATGCTGTTCCCAGTTTCTTATTCTCTGTGCCTTGTGGTTGTGTCTCAAGATGTAATCTCTCAGCTCTTCCTGCTCTCATGCTTCCACACCACCATCATGGATGCTAACACTCTGAAACCCAAAACCCATACTCCTTCTTATATGTTTCCTTTGTCATATTTTTTTAATTACTGAAATAGGAAAGTAACTAAGACATGGGTTACTTGCAGAAGTTTGGGTGATTGAAACATTGTAACAATACTGAAAGACTCATCCTCATGGACAATATCTAGTGAAACTCTTGCCCAATTTTAAGCTCCCATTGAAGAGCATCATCTTTTTTCCAGCTATTGTTACTGCTTCCATTAATTTGAAGAGAGGCCTTGTGAATCTTCTAAGTTTTATGACCTTCCTGAATCATTATCATTTAGTTTTTAAGTCTTGTGAGCAAGTCTCTACCATCCAGGATAGAATGATTACAATCAGAGGAATCCTCCCTTTCTCTTATATTCCTTCTGTCCATCTATTGGATGTTCTCTGAGTCTTATGTATTTTATTTATAAATTTTTATATATTTATGTGTGTACCTGTCTATGTGAGCATTGAACTTCTATACCACAGCAATAAATTATTCTTAACATTTTAACCAGTTATGGGTCTGCACAATTACCATCAACCTACTGTAAAATTAAAAACTTGGCTTCAACTCCATAACTGAAGCTCACAGCTGCCATATTCCGTGAAAGTAACACATGTTTAGAAGGGAATTTGAAGCTTATTAGATGTATTTAACAAAACACCGATTACTTTCTCTAGGCTCTGTATTTTCTCCAGCCACTGATCTTTTGTTGTATCTTACAGCATAAGATATGAGTTCTTTCCTAGAAAGTACTTGGCTGTACCTATAACGATTATGCCACTATTTCACTGGTAGGTATATCATGACTAGCATGTTGATACTGGTAGAAGCATGCAGAGTTTATCACAAAGTAGGAAAATTAATAACCAATCTCCAACAATATGGTACCTTTGGTCACTATGAAAGCCAGCCAGTAGGAAACAGATCATAGGTAAATACCAGCTAAAGCTTGTGGAGTCTTCGGGAATAAGGTCTTACCATTTAATTCTGCCAGGCAACCAACATCATCCGTCAGGTGATAGCCATGTGGTTGATGGGGTCTCAGGTTCTCCCACAGTCAACAACTCACAGGGAGGTTGCTTATTCCTTGTATAACAGTTTTCACTCAACATCTTTATGTTTCCTGGGAATGGCCTTTCCCACGAATGCAGGAAACTACTTAACTGCCCTTTTTATCCAAACTCCTTAATCGCAATTTTTACAGTTCTTCCGGATTCTTTTCCCAAACTGTATGACACTCAAAGCCATAATTCTATAATAAAATCTTGTCCACAGAAACTTCGCAGGACCTCTGAGTTGTTGTGGGAAGTTTCTCTGGTCCCACCGGGCCTGAGGTCCGGATGAATCTCTCTCACCTGTAATCCCACAACTGCTTATAAAATAATTACTCAGAAGCTTAATATTAATTACAAATTGCATGGCCTATGGCTAATGCTTCTTTCTAGTTAGCTCTTATAACTTAATTCAACCCATTTCTATTAATCTATGTATTGCTATGTATTCCGTGGCTTTACTTGTGTCCCATTATATGTTGTTGCTTGGACAGCGGGCTGGTGTCTCCTCCTACTCTCCTTTCTTCTCTCACTATCTATCTTTGATTTTCCTGCCTGGCTCCATCATGCCCTGCCATAGGCCAATGCAGCTTTAATTATTAGCCAATAGGCCAATACAGCTTTATTTATTAGCCAATGGGAGCAACACATATTCACACCACACAGAAAGACATCCCACAGCACTGAGTGCTTCTTCTGTTTACTCCAAGTACTAATAATTTTTTCTTGTAAAGATAAGGAAATACTAAAAAACAAATAAATATTAGCAATTTTTTTAACAATCATTTATTGTTATAAGACAATTATGGATACTGTCACATAGATAGGAAACACTACCTCATTACGCTATTTTTATTTTTAATTTTCCTCCACTTGAGCTGAGCTACAGTCAGCTTGGAAGAGGGAACTTCAGTTGAGAAAATGTCTCTATAAAATTGTTCTGCAGTCAAATCCATAGAGCCATTTTCTTGAGTAATGGTTTATGTGGGAGATCCCAGGCCACTGTCTGGGTGATGTCACCTCAGGGCCAATGAAAGTCATGGGGAGCAAGCCAGGAAGCAACATTCCTCCATTGTTCTGCTTCAGTTCCTGCCTCCAGTTTTCTTCCTCCATTTCCTGTTCTGAACTGAGAGCTGTAAGATTAAATAAACTCTTTCCTCTCCAATTTTCTTTTGCTCATGGTATTTCTCACAGCAATGGAAAGCAAACTAGGAGATCCAGTTGCCGCTCTGTAATTCCTAGACATTTTACAGTGTTCTACTCTCCTCAGAATGGGAGACTTCGCATTTTCAATGGTCTTGATGTACCTGGTTTGTATTATACAGCCTAACTCATATAAAAGGGGGCACAAAGTCATGCTCTTTTCTATTGTGTCTGTCACAAGAACTGGCTTCTCAGCTCTGATATGTTCCAGGCCAACAATACCTGGCTTCTGAAAGGGTTCTGAGAAATACGAACAACCCCAACTCACAATATACATTCCTGTGGTGGAGAAATGCACATAATAGGGATATATCTGCCCACCTCTAGGAGAAACTCAGTATTTTCCTTTTTACCTATATGGTTTTGTTAAATTACCTTTGATCCCATGAATGTTTCTTCAGCTATAAAGCCTCAAGAAGCTCACTAATGCTATGCTTGCCTTCCTCTCAATTCTACTATCAAGATTTGAGACTGAAACACATCCTACAACATTTGCTTTGGAGTGACCAGAACAAACCAGTTAATCTCTGTGGGCTTTTCTTATATATTCTTGATTGCTTCATGTCCTTATGAACCCAGTACAGGCAATTCAGATCCACCAGAGCGTCATCTCCATTTTAAAGTTCCTGCTTCACCATGGGGTTCAGCAAAGCCACTAAAACCCATCATACTCCTCCCATATTCATATTCACTTTTATGGCTCAATGTTTTTATGCCAGTATGGCTGTGTGATTTTCCTTCTCTTGGGGAGAGTTATACAAATATCTGTTCTGATTTGGGGCAATGATGACAGATAAAGGAAATGAGTGTACTCATGTCTACCTCGGTGAATCAATGAGTTTATTGGATGACTTACAAAAGCATGGGTCACTCAAAGGAAGTTACATTTCCAGATGTCCCACTCCAGTGTAGGTGATAACTCAGAAATTTTGCATTTCTGAAGTTCTGTACTAAAGTTGCAGACAGGTCCCACTGAAGAGACTCTCTTCTCCTCAGTAATTATTTACTGTTCATATAAGCTTGGGGCAGGGTCTTGTGAATCTTGTAACATTTATGAGACTTGTAACTTGCATTAGTTTCCTGGGTTTTTATAATCCTCCCCTTTCCCCTCAGATAGGAATATTTCACTTCAGAAAAAATACCTACTAACATCACTTCCAAAGGAAATTAACGTATATTAAATTTATAGTAATAGAGACATACACGAGCATGTGCAATCTCACCACAGAATAGTATTTAGTTATAAGAAAATAAGCAAAGAAGCAAATCTAGTTACTTTTGACAATTTAGATTAGAACCTGGAAATGTAGTTCAGATAAGTCAGACTGAAAGATGATACCTACTTCATATTATTTATGTTTGGAACCATAATAACATTCATTCATGTTGCATCAGAGATTAAAATAGTAGCTGTGGTGGATGGAGAGATGGAATTTGTGGGTCCTAATAAACAAAGTACACATGTTAGACATAAGGAACTGACATAGTTGCCACCTATGTATGCAGTAAACATGAGTGTATAGTTATCTCTTCAAATAGCTGCTTTTTTGTTTTGTTTTGTTTTGTTTTGTTTTGTTTTTCAAGACAGAGTTTCTCTGTATAGTTTTGGTGCCTGTCCTGGATCTTGCTCTGTAGACCAGACTGGCCTTGAACTCACAGAGATCTGCCTGGCTCTGCTTCCCAAGTGCTGGGATTAAAGGCATATGTTAGCGCCTCCTGGCCCAAGTAGCTGCTTTTATTTTCTTTGGATGTGATATTAGTTTTGATATCACCTTGATACACTGTATCATAGCAGGTTTAGTTGGAACTAATTTTTTCCTGGAACACTGTGGCAGATTAATCATTAAACATTTCAAACCTTGAAGCCTAGGGAGGAAAAAAGCTAAAAATTAAAAAGAAATAAACTACCACCACCACCAAACTTTATATGTTCAGTCTTCCCACACAGGGTTCTTACACTAAGCACCCATTTCAAACAACTTTAAATTTTTATCTAATATCAAATTTTCGTAAACAGTGGAGGATGAGAAAGTTTGGTTTGAAGACTTATCACCAGTTCATTTTTTGCATATTCAAAAATGTTACTAATCTCCTTCAAGGTCCTCAAAGTGGTGCAAGAACAAAGTCAAATCAATGAAGTGAAATGAACATACACTATGAATGAGCTCTCGGTTTTTATGTTTTATTTGAGAAATACATTTTTTTATATAATACGTTCTGATCAGGATTTCCCCTCCCTCATCTCCACCCAGATCCTTACATCCCACTATCCAACTACGGGTCTTCTTTCTCTCTCTCTTTAGGAAAACAAACAAACAAATAATCAATCAAGCAATTAACAGAATAAATCAAAATGACAGAAAAAAAACAACAAAGAAACAAAGAAAAAGCCCAAGAAACATATGCACATGTAGACACAAATATACACACACACACACACACACACACACACAAAACCCATAGAAACACAAAATCAAAAAGAATAATATATAAGCAAAGGACCCATATTAAAAAAAAACAAAGCCTCACACAATACCATTGTGTTTATTTTGATTGTTTGTTGGCAATCTATTACTGAGCATGGAGCCTGCCCTTAAATGTGGTTTATAGGCTCAGTGACACTCCTTTAGGAATTTTTTTTTCCTTTGAGTGATATTGTTGATTGGAGATAACTTCTAGGTTAGGGTTAGAGCTTGTGTTCATTTCCACTCTCAGTGCTCATTTAGATTGGAAGTATGTAGGCCCTGTGCATGTTGCTATGGTGAGGGTGTCAATTCTATTATGTCTGAAAGGCACTTCTTACTTGGTGTCTTTCATCACCACTGACTCTACACTCTTTCTGTCTCTTCTTCCACATAGCTTCTTTAGCCAAGTGGTGAGAAGTTTGATGAAGACACCTCAATTGGGACTGAATGTTCCAAAGTCTTTCACTCTCAGCACAATATCTAATTTAATTCTCTGTATAGGTTCCTGTTTCTTGCAAGAGAAAGCTTCTCTGATTCTGGCAGTGAGACACTGATCTATGAGTATAATAGAATGTCATTAGGAAACATTTTGTTACTACATTTCTTTACTAGAACAATAATATTTAGTTTTTTACTAGGTATGCTTCCTATGTATTCTCATTTTTGTCCACCCAAGCAGTGTTAGAGATGGGTTTTTATCATGGAGTGGGCCTTAAATTTGATCAAATAATGAACAGTTTCTCCCACAATTTTTACATCACTATTTTACCAGTGTATCTTGCAACCAATTATTTTACTGGGAACAGCATAGTGGAAAAAAGTTAACAGATCCATTAAGCACAGGATTATATGACAAGTAATTGTAAATACACTCTACCAAAAGGAATAGTTTCTCTTATCACTGGTAGAAGGCATAAATGGCTACCTGTGGTATACTATTAACATATCAAAGCACATGGTGGCCTGTAGGGTTCCCTAGTATCACAAGTACCTGTTACATATTTCAAAGTCCATGATGGCATCCTGGCTTTTCTTGTCTGCTCCCTTACCCTAAACTCCCCCCAGCTCATGGGCTTTCTTCCCTGCAGCTACTCACTTTCCGTATAACCCTGCTATTCCTTATAGGTTTCTCTCTCTCTCTCTCTCTCTCTCTCTCTCTCTCTCTCTCTCTCTCTCTCTCTCTTTCTCTCTCTCATCTGCTCCTACTTCTACTGGCCATGTTCTATCTACTTCTTTCTACCTCTGTTCTAGACTCTTTCAGATGCTTCTGACTATTCCCTCATATAAGCAATAAAAACCTTCCCCTTACCCATACTACAGAGTGGTCATATCAATTTATAGAGTACCATTTTTTTTGTTCTAGCTTGCCTTTTGTTGTTACAATAAAACACTGACCAAAAGCAACTAAACAGAGAAAGAGTTTACTTGGCACACAGGTTATAGTCCATCATAGAAGGAAGCCAGAGTAACAAGTCAAGGCAGGGAGCTGAAAAAGGGAACTGAAGCAGAGTTCAAGAAGAAAAACTGTTTATTGGCGTGCTTCCCTGCCTTGCTCAGCTACCTTTTTTTAAGAGGTCAGGCCCAACTGTCTAGGGATGACACCACCCACAGTAGTCTGTGCCCTCCTAAATCAATTAGCACTCAAGGATATGCCCCACAGCCTTGCCTATGGGACAACCTTTAAAAGGTAATTTCTCAGTTGCAGTTCCCAATCCCCTAGTTGTATGTCAAGTTGACAAAAACTAACCAGCAAAGTGATAGATTTTGTGTGTTTTTAACCCTTATGTAATTCTACTGCTTTTCTTATGCCTAAAATTTAATTTACTTGTATTCAAAATTATAGTCTCATACAATCCAATTGGATTTATTATTTAAAATATCACTACAATTATTTTTCTTATAATCAGTGTGCTATTTATCTGTTTACTTTTTTTCAAATACAATAATTGGTGGTATGTGCTTTGCTATAGAAATAGAATGTGAAGGTAAACCTTACTGCTTCATTGTATGCACAACATTATCTTTCAGCTTTCACAATGGTATCCCTGCAAGATAACTACAGCCTAATCAGATCTATCACAAAAGGAGAGATTAAAACATCAATGAAAAGCCGTCTCATTAAAAGTTCAGGTTTAAGTGGCTATATAGATTCACAGCAGACTTCTATCAGACTTTCAAAAAGGAACTAACAACCAATACCTCTTCCTCTGAAAAAGTTAACAGGAGGATCATTCCCAGATTCATTCTATGAAGCTAGTATTGTTCTAATATTCAAACCAGATAAAGAAACAAAACCAAAAAAGTTACAGACTAAAATCACTCATGAATATAATTGCAAAAATACTAAATAAAATACTAGCATGCCAAATACAAACACATATCAAGAATATCATCCACTAAGATTAAATTGTCTTTATAAGGAAATGCAGGCTGGTTCAATATATATATAAATATATATATATATATATATATATATATATATATATATATATATGCCAATAAAATAAGAAATCAGATAACGGATTTAAGGCAAAATTCACATGATCTTTTCAAAACTTTCAGAAAAAGATTTTTTTAAAGGTAATTAAGTTTTTGATTTGAGAAAAATGATGACTTAACGTGGTTATTAAAGCTGAGGAAGAAAAAGGTCAAAAACTTGAGAAAAGCAAAGTATATAAAACCAACAGTTTCATATATTACATGAAGATCAAAAACAACAACAACAGAAAAAACAGTTAAAAAACTTTTCAAAAAGAAATAAATAGAATTTTTAGGATTTGGGGATAGATTAGCAAGATATGACTCCACAATGGATAATCAGAAATGAAGGTGCCCAGAGTTATCTACAGGACATCAGCACTGTTGACTATGATGCATTAATACTTTCCATTTATGATTTAACACTTAAATATTCTATTTATATTTATTTTACAATTTTGAGCTTTTAACTCCTCGAAGACAGATACTTCAATTTTATCCCTTTATAAATAATAACTAAATAATATATTTTGCATGTTTATATTGTGAATTTTAGGATTATTCAGAAGAAAGATTAAATATAAATTGCACAGTATTCCTTTCTTCCTATATTTTCATTTTTGCTAATTTGAAGAAACAAAACAGAATTGTATCTCAGATGCCTGGGACATTCTGCTGTAGGTCCCTGGTATAGTAAATTAATAAGCCTGGACTCAAACACTCTCAGAATACCAAGGCTGTGATTCAATGTAATCTACTGGGTCAGCTGCACTTTGGCTTTGCAGTCTCCTCCAGAATGACTATAAAAGTTTAAACACCACAGCAGTAAAGGCGGGTACATTGGTCCCACGGCTATTAGAAAGACTGAAACATTCTTTAACCACTTTTGGCAGTGAGAAAAGTGAAACTCTGATTTAAAAGTAGTTGTATGTTTTAATAAAAATGGCTGTGTAATGGGAATTTTATCACATAGGTTTTAGATGAGTGTAAGTTCAAGCCTGAACTACGTTAAGTACCACACCTGGCCAAGTCAGATAAATGCTGAAGAGTGTGAAATAGAACTTTTATTTCTAGATTCAGGGATTAATTTTTTGAAAGCTGCATTACGTAAAAATTGTGAATATAGGATTTATTCTAATTCTCTTAAAATCTGAAACACAGTTAAAAATTGCTATGGTTGTACCAAACTTTATCCACCAATATTTAGGCAGTTCAGTTTTAGCTTTTCTTTCTATTTCTAAAGCAAAACAATATAAGTAAATTTTATTTTAGGCAAAGAAAAGCAGTAGAATTGCATAAGGGCTAAAAACAGACATGAAACTATATCAGTTTATCATTGTGCTGGTTAGTTTGTGTCAACTTGACATAGACTCAGAAGTTTTAGAGGGAAGTAAAGACTCTACAAGGGCCATTTGAGTGATATTTTGAATTAAGAATCTTATCTGTAGCTCTGGTCAGTAAAGTGGGGGATAAAGAATCAGTCATGGTTAACAAGACATGTACACCACAGAAGTGAAACCACTTTTCTAGGACAAGCAATGCTGGTTAGTTGGATCTGAGAAAGTAGCAGGTATTAAGAAGAGACCAGCCCCATTGATGATCTTAAACAGGTGAGTACCTCCTAAACAGGGTCAGAATACAGAAGCTCTGTTACAATGTGCCCAAGTCCATATCATTTGCTGGGAACAAAACTTGGTAATGTGTTAGAGTTTCCTGGGTGATACTAGTTTTAAAGGCATGAAAAAGTCATGGAGAGTAACTGAGGTTTAGTACCATGAGAAGCCAGAAGAAAATTTTGATGAAGATGTATTCTCAGTTGCAATAGAAACTCCAGGATTGCAGGAATTATGGAGAGAAGTTGAGACTTGCTACCATGTGGTATGGTCAGAGTACCTAAAGAGAGTCCAAGAAAGCCTATTGATGAAAATGATGCTTGATTTCAGCAGGGACCTCAACATTTTGGAAGTAAGAGTGCCATCTGAAAAACACCAAGAACAGCAGCAGCTGTGGAGTGGAGACAACCTGAGCCTCAGAGACAATCTGTGTGTGCTGTGGGTCACAGATCTTCCTCTCAAACTCTACCCAAAGCCTTAGGCACTTGAAAGACTATGAGGCTCAGAAGTCTGACTGTGAGCTTCACACTATTAGACTTGGTTTGACTTTGCTTTTCTTTGATTGTGTTTGTACACTGATATTCTTCTCCTGGGGAAAGAAAGTTGTAGTTTACAATTTACAATATGAAAATTCCAAGGTTACCACTTATAAAAGGGATTTATTACAAAATTTCTTAAGAAATTTTGGGAAATTCAGAGAGACTCTGGATTTTTATAGAGTCTGAACTTTCAAAGTGTTTGAATTTTGAAAGACCATAGGATTCTCAAATGTTGAAATGTTTTTTATTGTGACATTGTTATTAATTAACATGATATCTTGGGGATAAACAAGAAAGAAAAAGATCGTGTTTAATAGTGATATGTTCATGTGTCATGTTGAAAAGGAATCATTTGTCCCTGGTTGATTTTTTGGTCAACTTGACACAAGTTGGAGTCATATAGGAAGGGAGAACTCAATTGAGAAAATGTCCCAAACACATTGGCTGTGGGTATGCCTGTGAGGAATTTTCTTGTTTAATATTTTGTATATGAGGGCCCAGGCCCTGGGCAAGTAGTTCTGAGTTTTATAAGAAAGCAGGCCAAACAAGTCATAAGAAACAAGTCAGTAAGCAGCATCCTGCCATGATTCTGCTTCAATTTCTTTTTTTTTTAATTAAGAATTTTTTTCACTTTACACACCAATCAGAGATCCCCCTCTTCCCTCCTCCCACCCCCACAGTCTTCCTCCCCAACTGGCCCCCCATTCCCTGCCACAAGAAGGCAAGACCTCTCAGGGGGAGACATCCAGTAGAGACAAGTCCAAGCCCTTCCCCCTGCCTCAAGGCTGCACAGAGGTGTGCCATCATAGGTAGTGGGCTCCAAAAATCCTCCTCATGCCCCAGGGATGGATTCTGATTCTACTGCCAGGTGGCCCCAAGCAAATCAAGCTACACAATTGTCTCGCCATGCAGAGGGCCTAGTCCAGTCCCATGCGGGCTCCACAGCCATTGATCCAATGGGAAACTGCTTCAATTTCTGTGTCCATATTCTTTTTTTTTTGAGTTCTCACCCTAGCTTCCCTTCATGATGGACTATACATGTAAGCCAAATAAACTCTTCCCTTCAGAAGATGCTTTGAGTCATAGTGTTTCATCACAGCAACAGAAAGCCTAGTAAGACAATACCTATTCTTAAAAGTAAAACATGTCACTGCCTATCCATGTACATTTTCAATTATGTTTTGCTTTATAAATAACTCTATGAATTGAAAATTTTATAAGGGATCATTCAGAACATAGAGTTCCTTAATTCAGTTTGTAACTTTTTGAGTATTTTGTATATGAATGCTGTATTTATATCACTTCCACTGCACCCCTCCCCCTCTAATTCTCTTGCATGCTCTCCACAGCCTCTCATATTTGGAGATATCGTACCTGGTAGGACTATAATTACTTTCCCTCTAGGCAGTTTTCATAGTACCTGCTGATACTATGTGAGATATTTCTTTAGGAAGAGTCAACTAGTACTGTAGTCTGATTTTCTTTGGACCGCCAGCTACCAAATAATGACACAGACACATTTTGTTAATTATGAAATCATAACCTTAGCTTAGGCTTGCATCCAACTAGCTCTTAAGACTTAAATTAACTCATTTATATTAATCTACTTTCCACCACATGGCTCATTACCTCTCCTCAGCACAGTAGGTCCCATTTCCTTCATGTGGCAAATCCTGCCTCTTTTTTTTTTTTTCCCAGAGTTCCTATCTCTTCCTGGAAATCCTGCCTGTCCTCAATTGCCTAGCTATTGGCTGTTCAGGTCTATAAACCAAGCAGAAGGTGCCTTGGCAGAGACACATCTTCATAGGGCATAAAAAGATTATCCCACGATATAGTTTAGTTGCTGCTTGATTCTTCCAAGTCCGTAAAGTCTTCCAAAGAACACAGGCTGCCATAGTTTGCTGTCTGTGTGCCTCAACTCCCTGAGAGATGGGACTGTTCTCCATGTTTTGGTGCATAGTGTTGCCCACCCACCCCCACTTTTTTTGGTCTATACATAATCAATCCCCATGTTGCTTCCCTTTCTTTGTTTTTTCACTTCTATTACTTCTTCTACATATATCCCCCTTCCTTTATTTCTTGCTTAGCAACATAATATTAATTGTCATTCCTACTGGGATTTATTTCTTCTTTCTATTTATTAGATCCACTCAACTCAATAGTACATAGTACTTTGATGTCCTTTTACTGTGAAAATTAATTAGTACTTATGTACTTGCTGTTTTGTGCTATCATCACTCTAATGAGATGATCATGTATTTTTTTTTCTTTCAGTTTGTTTATATGGTGTGTTACATTGACAGATTTTCATATGTTGAACCATCCTTGCATTTCTGGGATGCAGCCTACTTGGTCATGGTGGATAATTTTTTTGATGTGTTCTTGGATTCGGTTTGCCAATATTTTATTGAGTATCTTTGCATCAATGTTTATGAGACAGGTTGGTCTGTAATTATCTTTTTTGTTGCATCTTTGTGTGGTTTGGGTATCAGGTTAACTGTAGCCTCATAAAAAGAGTTTGGTAATGTTACTTCTGTTTCTATTGTGTGGGACAATTTGAAGAGTATTAATATTAGCTCTTCTTTGAAAATCTAGTAGAATTCTGTGCTGAAACCATCTGGTTCTGGTTTTTGATTGTTTGTTTGTTTGGGTTTTTGTTTTTTGTTTGAGAAACTTTTAACAACTATTTATTTTTCCTTAGGGGTTACTGGTCTATTTAAATTGTTTATCTGGTCTTGATTTAACTTTGGTATATGGTACTTATCCAGAAAATTGTCCATTTCTTTTAGATTTCCAATTTTATGGAGTACAGGTTTTTGAAGTATGACCTGATGATTCTCTGGATTTTCTCATTGTCTGTTGTTATGTCTCACTTTTTATTTCTGATTTTGTTAATTTGGATGCTCTCTCTCTCTCTGCCTTTTGGTTAATTTGGATAAGGGCTTATCTATCTTGTTGATTTTCTCAAAGAACCAGCTCTTTGTTTCATTTATTCTTTGTATTGTTTTCTTTGTTTCTATTTTATTGATTTCAGCCCTCAATTTGATTATTTCTTGGCATCTGTTTCTCCTGGTCTGGGTGAGTTTATTTCATTTTGTTCTGAGCTTTCAGATGTGCTGTTAAGTCACTAGTGTGTCATCATGAAATTAGCAGGCAAATGGATGGATCAACAAAATATCATCCTGAGTGAGGTAACCCAGAGTAAGAATAACAAACATAATACATACTCACTCATAAGTGGATACTAGATGTAAAGCAAAGGATGATCAGACTACAACCCACAGCTCCAGAGAAGCTAGCTAACAAGGAGGACCCTAAGAGAGGTGCATGGATTGCCCTGCAAAGGAGAAATAGATGAGATCTCCATGAATAAATGGGATGGGAGCAATAGAGTGTAGGGGATAGTGGATGAGAACATAAAGGAACAGGATGGTCAAGCTTGAACAGGGAAAGAGTGGAAGAGCAATGAAAGAGAGTATATCTTGATAGGTATTATGACATCTGGGGGTAAGGGAGAAACCTGGGGCTAGGGAAATTCCCAGGAATCCACAAGAATGACCCCAGAGTAGACTACTAACAATGGTGGAAAGGATGCCTGAGCTGGCTATAGTGGGTAGCTATTCCAGCTTTGATCTGGAAGTTCTAATCCCCATTGAGACTTTGGCAACTGTCATGCCTACAAGGCGGGGCCAAGGGAGGCACCTGGAGACCTGAGATCTGGATTAGCTGCGCTCTCTTTCTGTTCTGGGACCCTGGACAGTGGAGGTGGGCCAAGCAGAGCTCCAGAGAACACTGCTGGACTGCGATACACCTTCGCCAGACCCCACAACCTACCTATCCCTTAATTTGTAAGTTAAGCCATTAAATAGATCTCCTTTTAACTGCATGGAGTGGCCTTAATAATTTCACCAATATCTGGCGCCCAACATGGGGCACGAACCCACGACCCTGGGATTAAGAGTCCTATGCTCTACTGACTAATGTACATATATTTCTACTCTTATATGAAATATTTGTATATTGATACAAATGTAAATTTATATCTGTCATACTTTATGTATGTTCTACTTCTGTTTAGGATATTCGGTATATTGATATATATTTAAGATTATTGTCATATTGCCTATTGCACTATATACTCCTACCTCTGTTATAAATATTGATAAATATTTAAGATTATTGTCATATTGCATATCGCACTATATACTCCTACCTCTGTTATAAACATCTTGTGTATTGTTACAGTTTTGAAGTCATCGTTCTTTACCATACATTTGCTTATAGACTGTTTACCTTGTTTACATGAAGCCTTAGTCCTTAGGTTATTTCAGTAGATAAGACTTATAGATTTATAGTCACCTATGCTTGTCATCTCTATAGTTATGTTAGTTAGGTTATCCAGATTTACAGATACATAGGTCAGATGGACAGGTAATCTCCAAACACTTCATAGACCTAGAGAATATGGCATTTAAATAACTTAGAATTCTGTTGACATGGGACACAATTGCTCCTGGCTGCACCAATTTGATCCCGAGAGAATATTGGGTTTCTAAGACATTTCCATTTGGAAGTTTGTCTTCTTGGCACAAAATGGCCTCCTGGGCAAAGAACTGCCCTTGCCTCGATGGCTGACAGTACAAATGCAATGCTGTCCTTTCTGGACAAGGGGGTTACAAGGAAAACGACCACTGTACTCTGCCAAGACAGGGTAAGATGGTCTTTCAGAATTCCTGCTTCTGAAAATGGTCTGTCAGATACTTTAGGCCTGTAGCCAATTTGAATGCACCAACAATGCTGAGAAACATTAGGTGACTGTCCAGGCTGCCAGCTGTCTCGGTCTACTCTTGCAAGATTCCCGAAAGTTGCTTGCATCCATCTACCATTTCTCAGGTACCATTATATTCCTTCTCAGGTCTTTGATGGGACTGAAGACTAGCAGTTATAGTTGCAACTTAGTAGATAGAACATATTAAGTATTAGATTCAGGTTCTTTAGGATAGGACACCTTTTGGAATGATCTTTGTAACATGCCATTTACTTATGCTCTATACTTCTCTGGATTTTAGTATGTGTTTCTTGCTTGATATTGTTTGCATTGGTTGTAGTTCCATCTTATCTAGGTCATTATCCCTCATTATTCCTGGACAATATTTGATAACCATTCCTTTGTATATAGTCTTGTATTAGGTTAGAACCTTCGTATTTAGACAAAAAGGGGGAGATGTAGTGGGTAGCCATTCCAGCTTTGATCTGGAAGTTCCAACCCACATTGAGACTTTGGCAACTGTCAAGCCTACAAGGTGGGGCCAAGGGAGGCACCTGGAGACCTGAGATCTGGATGAGCTGCACTCTCTCTCTGTTCCGGGACCCTGGACGGTGGAGGTGGGCCAAGCAGAGCTCCAGAGAACACTGCTGGACTGCAATACACCTTCCCCAGACCCCGCGACCTACCTATCCCTTAATTTGTAAGTTATGCCATTAAATAAATCTCCTTTTAACTACGTGGAGT
This sequence comes from Peromyscus californicus insignis, assembly GCF_007827085.1. NCBI lineage: Eukaryota > Metazoa > Chordata > Mammalia > Rodentia > Cricetidae > Peromyscus > Peromyscus californicus. Next base: position 30,677,861 of record NW_026294447.1, on the reverse strand, counting down.
GGCCTTAATAATTTCACCAATAGCTGGCTTACTCAGGTAATCAGAATGATGAATACCCTAACTGTCATCATAGAGCCTTCATCGAGTAACTGATGGAAGCAGATACAGAAATTCACAACCAAGCACCAGGCTGAGCTCCAGGAGTCTAGTTGAAGAGGGGGAAGTAGGATTAAATGAGCAAGCAAGGGTGTCAAAATCATGATGGGGAAATCTATAGGGACAACTGATAAAAGCTTGTAGGGAATCAGGAACTTTAGACCAACAGCTATGGAACCTGCATGGGACCAGATTAGGCCCTCTGCATGTAGAAGACAGTTGTGTAGCTCGGTCTGTTTGAGGGGCCACTGGCAGTTGGATCAGGATCTACCTCTTGTACATGAGCTGACTTTCTGAAGCCCATTATCTGTGGTTGCATGCCCTGCTCACTCTTGAAGCAGTGGGGAAGGCCTTGCTCCTGCCTCAACTGAATGTACCAGGCTTTGCTGACTCTCCATTGGGGGCCTTTCCCTTTTGGAGGAGGGAATGGGGAGTGGGCTTCAGGGAGGCTGGGGGTGGGGGAAGCAGGAGGAGGAATGAGAGTGGGATCTGTGATTGATATGCAAAATGAATAAAACATTTTTTCAAATAAAAATTCAAAGTTAACAGGACACCATACAGGACCCAGAGTCCCAGTGTATTTTCCATGCTTATATGGCTTTTTTTTATTACTTTTCTCATTCTTTAAAAAAATAATTTAAGTACTATTTTTCTAGACCGTGTATGCATTTGTTTTTTATTTTTTTCTTAAGCATACACACTTCTAAACACACTGTAATCTGTTTAGAGTTTTTTTTTTTTTCATCTGACTCTGCTTTATTGCATATTTGTAACCTTTTCTTTCTGCAGGAGCAGAACCTTATGGCTTAGCTCATGGCACAGTGGCAGCTCAAGCATGCAGGCAGCTACTGGGTGATGTGTCTCTTTACTGTAGCCAGCATGAGACAGGAGACTAGGAAGCAAATTTTGATTCCATTTTTGTGTGTTTAGAGTCTTTTTAAAGCTTCCTCAGGTCTTATCTGGATACACATGGCCCAATGTTGGGTGTCATTTGTAGTCAAACTTTTTCTGTCAGCTCCCAAATAACCACAGGGAGATTTCTTATTAATTATGAGAGCTCGGTCAATAGCTTGGGCTTGTTTATAACTAGCTCTGATAACTTAAACTAATGAATTTTTATTCATCTTTGCGAGTCATGGCATTTACCTGTCCTCTTGCATGTCTTGCTTCTTCTCCATCTGGCTGTCACCTCCGCCCTTTTTCTTTCCAGTATCCTGAAAAACCTGTCTAGCTATTGACCATTTAGCTTTTCATTAAACCAATCAGAGTGACACATTTTCACAGTGTACAAAAAGATTATTCCACAACAAAAATAGAATTAAATAAAGAGATAGAAACATTGAAGAAAAGCCAAACTGAATGATAATGCTAATAGTTATTCAATGAAATGCCTCACCAGTACAATGGTCTATTTGGAGGATAGAATTAAGAGGTTTGAAGGGATTATCAAAGAATGAATCATTTTGTAGATGTAACCAACGGTCTTATCAAATAAAAAACACAGAGCCAATTCAGAGAAGAAAACCAAGAGGTCAGAGCTAAGAGCCTCACCCTTCCTGATTCAGGGATCCTCTCCAGCCAAGAGAGCTCTCCGAAAAGGACCTACTTCCTGTGTGTCTGTCTTTAAAGTCTTCCTGTTCTGCCTTCTCATTGGTTGTAAACCCAAACATGTGACTGCCTCGTCACTGCCTGAATGTACCGCCCTCCAGGTCCTTAAAGGCGTGCACCACCGCCGCCACACACTTGCTATGACTCTAATAGCTCTGACCTCCAGACAACTTTATTTATTAACATACAATTAAAATCACATTTCAGTACAAGTAAAATACCACCACATTTCCCCTTTTCTATTTTAATAAAAAGGAAAAAAAAGAAAAAGGTTATAACTAACAAAAGAAAAACTATATACAAAAGTACAATGACTATATACAATATATATGAGTAATAAATGTCTAAACAATGTCTAGTCCATTTGTATTTGACAAATTCAGAGAAAATAATTTCATTATCTATCCAATTTTGTTAAGTCCAAAATGTATCTAATTCACTTTCTATCCTAATTAATCTTCAACTATAACTAACTAACCTTCAACTATAACTACCTAATCTTCAACTCCCTCAGACACCCAAGAAGGAAATAATATTAGCTAACAAAAATAAAAACAGAAAGTGCATGCAAGCAACTTCCAAAAAATTTGTGAGTTGACAGAAACAGCCAGCTGCCTGGACAGTCACCTGAGGTTTCTCCACAGTGTTGGGGCATCATCTTCAGCCTATAGGCTTAGCATATCTGACAGACTCATTTGTGAAGTAGGATGTACACAAGGTCAACAGTTCAACCTCACATTGGGTGAGAGCAGTCCATGTACCAGAAACACCTGAATTCCACTAGTGTCATGTCATGATTCAGGATTTTAAATTCTGGAAATTGTTGTTGATTTTTTAATTCAGCTGTCCATTCTTCTTGGCTGTGTATATATGGCTTCATCTTAGCATCCCGTTCTTCTCCACATCCCTCTGTCAAATGCCAGTTTACTATTGCAAGGCGTGAGCTTAGTTACTCTTCAAGAATAACTGTTTCAGCTGCTGTTCCATTGCACATCAGAAGCCATCGGCCCACTGCCTGTTCAGCTGCCTTCGAAGAAAAGGGCACTGTACCTTTTCCGAATTGCGAAGGCCACTTCAGGGATGGTGCCATATTGTCCTGGCCTCAGAAGATGCCTTTTGATAAAGCCATAACCACACTTGTTTTGGCAAGAATCAGTAGTCCTTTGTTTCATGTCCTGTCTGTCCATTTTGTTAGCAGTTGATTCAAGGATACTTTGTTGTCCAGTGGCTAACTTTTGCCACAATGAAAGTTAACTCCATACACAGTTTCTTCAATGCCCATATTTTCCCTGAAGTAGATTGGTACTGCCAGGAGCCGACATGTCTCATAATCATAACAAAAAAGAAAAATTTTCTAAGTTATTAAAACATTTTAAATGCCATATTCTGTAGATCTCTGAAGGGTTTGAAGATGACCTGTCTAAAATATATCTGCTCAATTTTTAAAACATATCTAATATGACTACAAGTTCTATTGTAATGTCTAACTACTAACTTTCATTTCTTTATATCCTAATAGTTGGTAATAACATTCAAGGATCAGAAAATTGCATTGTTAAATGAATGGTATAAGTACAATTAGAGATATACATATAGCATTTTCTAACAATATCAATTTCAATATATATAATTTGTATACAATATAAAACAATCAAATCCAATGTAAAGTATTTAAAACTAGTAATTGTCTTTTTCTTCTTCTTTCTTTCTCTTTTTTTTTTAAACAAGAACCTTAAATCTAATCTCTTTTGCTTAGCCTTTTTCCTAACCCTTGACAACAACTTGTAACCAACTCCCCTAAACAATGAAAATTATCCCAGACCCAAAACCCATTAAAAAGACCAAAAAACTGCCCGCCCCACACCACCTCTTTGGGAATGTGGGCGTCGTATTCTTAAAATTGCTTCCTGCTGGGTATGGGCGAAGGTATCTTTATCCTGAAAGAAAAAATTTAGGTTAATTGTCAAATTCTAGGAAAGGTAACTATATCCTTCATTATCCAGTCTGTGTATAATGCCCAAGTTCAGGGTTTATCTCAAGTCTTTATTCAAGTAGTCTTTGAGACTGGATCATCTCAGCTAGTCATCTCAAAATTGCTCTGAGCACCTTGTAGTTCAAAGCTGATCTGTAGATGATGTTTGTCAGCTTAATGATGTTATTATTGTCCACGTGGAATTGTTGTTGTTGTGGGGCCCCAACTTCTTCCTGGAGACTTCAGTTGATGTTAGGCCTGGCCGTGATTTCCTGCAGAAAACTGATAAGAGACTCGAACACAAAGACATATATATGCAGCTAATTGAAGCCTTTTTTCTAGAATTAATTAATACTCTATATGACCATTCATATCTTAACAAAGGTTAAAATGTATATATATCTATATATCTCTCCCTATATATATTAATCTTGTAAATTTTGATATAAAATTTATACTTTAAGAAAAGTTTTAAAGAATCAGAATAGAATCAAAGAGTTGAGATTAGTAATAGAATAGTCCCTTAGTTAATTTGGCTTTTCTTCTGTCCCATAGTAGAAGATGGCTCTTTTATTCTGGCATGATATAGGGGGTTTGCATTTTCCTTTTAACAACATGCTTGAGTTTAAAGAAGGAGAGAGCCATTCTCCAACTCTAAAGTCAGCTTTAAATTTTAATTGAACTGGGACTATTAGAAGACCAATAGTGTTAAATTTTTAGAGAAAAGCAGAAACAAACATTTAGGAAGACATAAAATTTTTTAGATAATATATACCCATACGCCGTTTCACTCTGTTTCCTGGGATAGATGATTTGTCGCTTTTCTCAGTTGTCTCATTTGTCCAGTGTTCTTCAGATTCCTTAACCTTCATTCTCCTAAAAGACAAAAACAAAAACCTTTCCCCAAGACTAATTTTGGGGATGTTCCTTTTTGGCAAGTTATTATCTGATTAGATGAAAAGACATGTGTTACTGGTATAAGTTAGTTTAAATTGGATGTTCATGCTGGTTGAAGAACTATCACCTCCTCTAATTAAGAGGTTTCTCTTGTTCAAATCGAACCTTTATCAATTTTGATGGTACCCACAACTTATCTTCTCCTGTAGAAACAAAAGCAAAACCTCATCCCCAATGTAACACATACCCTGGTTTCCATTCTGAGGTCAGCACATCCTTAAAGTATATAGGCTGATTTAATTCTGTAGTTTTTTCTATTATCCAATGTCTCTCTGCAGCTGTTGTTCCTTTCTCATTGGCATTAAGAAAATTCAAAGTTAATAGAGCATTATGCAGTCTGTTTCTGGGGGTTTTTGTTACCCCTTTTTGTTTATTTAGCATATCCTTTAGAGTTCTGTTTGATCTTTCTACAATTGCTTGACCTGTAGGATTATGTGGTATGCCTGTAATATGCTTTATATTGTAATAAGCAAAAAACTGTTTCATTTTAACAGAGACATATGATGGAGCATTATCAGTTTTGATTTGTGCAGGTATACCCATGATGGCCATAACTTCGAGCAAATGAGTGATTACAGAATCAGCTTTTTCAGAACTCAAAGCAGTTGCCCACTGAAATCCTGAATAAGTATCGATAGTGTGGTGTACATATTTCAGTTTTCCAAATTCTGCAAAGTGAAACACGTCCATCTGCCAGATTTCATTCCTTTGAGTACCTTTTGGGTTACATCCAGCTGGTAATGGCGTTTGATTGTAGAAGGAACAAGTAGGACATTTCTTTACTATTTCTTTGGCTTGTTGCCAGGTTATGGAAAAATCCTTTTTTAAACCTTTACTATTGACATGATGTTTTTTATGAAATTCTGAGGCCTCCAGCACATTTCCTATCAATAATTTATCAATCTCATCATTGCCTTGTGCTAGAGGGCCTGGCAGACCAGTATGGGATCGAATGTGAGTTATATATAAAGGATGACTCCTTTTCCTGATTGTATCTTGTAATTGAATAAATAGTGAAGTTAATTCTGAAGCATCAGGGATAAATTCTGCAGTTTCAATATGTAATACTACTCTTTCAGCATACTGAGAGTCAGTTACTATATTGAGAGGTTCTGAAAAATCCATTAATACCAACAGAATAGCATACAATTCTGATTTTTGAACTGAATTATAAGGACTTTGAACCACTTTACTTAAATTTTCTGATTTGTAACCTGCCTTTCCTTGTTTGTTGGCATCTGTATAAAATGTACAAACTCCAGATATGGGTTTTTCCCTTACAATTCAAGGCAAGATCCAATCAGCTCTCTTTATAAGATCAATTCTATCGCTTTTGGGATATTTGCTGTTAATTTCTCCCAAAAAATTACTGCAAGCTCTTTGCCAAGGTTCACTTTCTGTCCATAATTTTTCAATATCCTCCTTAGTTAAAGGTACGACAATTTCTGCTGGGTCTATTCCTGCTAATTGACGAAGTCTCAATTTTCCTTTCCAAATCAAGTCAGAGATTTTTTCCACATAAGTTTTTAATTTTTTATTTGGTTTATTTGGTAAAAATATCCATTCTAATATAATATCTTCCCTCTGCATTAATATTCCTGTAGGAGAATGTCTAGAAGGTAAAATAACCAAAATGCAATCCAGCTTTGGATCAATACGATCCACGTGTCCTTCATGTACTTTCTTTTCTACCAAGGCCAATTCTTTCTCAGCTTCAGGTGATAATTCTCTTGGACTATTTAAGTCCTTGTCACCTTCTAAGGTTTTGAACAAATTATGCAGTTCATCATTTTTTACCCCAACAATAGTTCGTAGATGAAAAATATCTCCAAATAATCTTTGAAAGTCATTAAGAGTCTGTAGTCTATCTCTCCTAATTTGCACCTTTTGGGGTCTAATTTTTTGTAGCTCTATTTTATATCCTAAGTAATTAATAGAATCTCCTCTTTGTATCTTTTCAGGAGCAATTTGTAATCCCCAGCAAGGCAAAATTTTCTTTACTTCTTCAAACATTCTTTCTAAAGTATCTGCATTTGAGTCGGCTAGTAAAATATCATCCATATAATGATAAATTATAGATTTAGGAAATTTTTTACGTATCACTTCCAATGGCTGTTGTACAAAATATTGGCACAGAGTTGGGCTATTCAACATTCCCTGTGGGAGGACCCTCCATTGAAATCTTTTAACTGGTTGAGAATTATTATAAGTAGGCACTGTGAAAGCAAATCTTTCTCTGTCTTTTTCTTGTAAGGGTATTGAAAAGAAACAGTCTTTTAAATCAATAACTATGAGAGGCCATCCTTTTGGTAACAGAGTAGGCAAAGGAATTCCAGATTGTAGAGAGCCCATTGGCTGAATTACTTTGTTAATTGCTCTAAGGTCTGTTACCATTCTCCATTTACCAGATTTCTTCTTAATAACAAATACAGGAGAATTCCAAGGGCTGGTTGATTCTTCAATATGCTGAGCATTTAACTGTTCTTCTACCAGCTCTTCTAAGCCTGGAGTTTCTCTGTTGTTAAAGGCCATTGCTGGACCCATACAGGCTTGTCTGTTAACCATTTTAAAGGTAGAGCTGTTGATGTCTTTGGAAGATCATCAGTTGTTGTGCCCTGTTCTTGTATAATATGGATGGCTGGTGACCACTCAGAATAATGCCTTCTAATATTTCTCTCAGAAACATGTGCTAGTTTATGATTTGTTTCTGAGATTGGAGGGATGTTAATCTGAGTATTCCATTGTTGTAACAAGTCTCGACCCCACAGGTTCATAGCTATGTTAGCCACATATGGTTTTAATTTTGCTCTCTGTCCTTCTGGACCTATACATTCGAGCCATCTTGCACTCTGTTTCACCTGAGATAATGTCCCAATTCCTAACAGTTGAATGTTTACCTCCTGAAGAGGCCAAGTTGGATGCCAAAATTCTGGTGCAATTATGGTAACGTCCGCACCTGTGTTTACCAGACCAGACAACAAAACACCATTTATTTTTATCGATAATTTTGGTCTTTGTTCATTAATAGAAGTTTGCCAAAAAATTTTCTTTATGTTTTCTCCTGAATTTTCTATTCTCTCTGTTTCATCATCCTGACCAGCATGACTTATTCCAATAGGCATTTGGTTATTTAATTGCTCTGAGTAGGAGTTTCCTCTACGAATGCAGGAAAGGTTTGAACTGGATTTGCTATTGGGGCCTGCATGAGGCCCCTCTGGGAGTTTCCCGAAGACTGAGGCAAAGGATTACCCTGTCTGTCCCTTGTTGATCTACACTCGTTGGTCCAGTGTTTTCCCTTACCACACCTTCTGCATACTCCAGAAGGAAGGGGCAGTCTGTTGCCATTGTTCCTTGAAGAAACATTGTTTCTAGGAATGACCTGTTTACAGTCCCTTTTCAAATGTCCTTGCTTTCCACATCCAAAACATCTAACATTCCTCAAACCTCTTGAAATTGCTTCTCCTACCCATGTATCATCATGCTCATGAGCTTCAACATTAACCGTGTCTCTAATCCAATCTTTCAAAGGTGCAGATCTTGCCTTTAACGGCCTGATTATTGTTTTGCATGCTGCATTCGCATTCTCAAAGGCCAAAGTTTCAATTATTATCTTACCAGCTTCTGAATCCGGGACCATTCTCTTTACTGCTGAAGCCAGTCTTTGTAAAAAATCTGTGAAAGATTCTTTTGGGCCTTGTACAACCTTTGTAAATGACTCAGTTTTTTTTTTCCTGGTTCCTCAACTCTGTCCCATGCATTCAAGGCTGCTGTTCGACATAAAATTAGGGTTTGGACATCATATAAACATTGTGCTTGTGCTGAAGCATATTGACCTTCTCCAATAAGCTGATCCTGGCAGACTTGTATTCCTTTATCCCTCCACTGTTTTTCTATGTTTTTAGCTTCATCCTTGAACCAAGTTAGCCACTGAAGCCTTTGACTGGGTTCAAGAACAGCTTGTGCCAGCTCCCGCCAATCCTGTGGTACAATCCTATTATATGTTGACCAAGAGTTTAACATTTGCTTTACATACAGGGAATGCATGCCATAAGATACTATTGCCTCCTTAAACCTTCGTAAATCTAACATTTCAATTGGAGCCCAAATATTTTGTGTAGTCATTTGATCAGGCAACTGCTGTATGGTTACTGGACAAACTAAGGGTGACTGTGTGAAAACAGGCTTTCTTTCTGTAACCCTATGATCCAATCTTGAAGCAACTTCACTGTTAGTTTCTTCTGTCAGAGTTTTTACAGGTTTATCAAGTTTTTCTAAAGCTGTCATCCTGGCACTTAAATTGACTATCTTTTTAAATAGTAAAATGAGAATAAGCATAGTAATAAAATGCATAATTCGGTCAACATTAATCTTCTCATATAGCTGTTCCATTGTCAGACTGTCTAAAATTGCAAACAAAGCCCAATTTTCTTCCAATGAACACAGAAAACCCATTTTTTTTAAATGTGGAAAAAATTTTCTCTTTTAAATAGTTTCCTTTAAAATATTCGATATGTTAAATGACTTACCAAGTCCTCGTAGAACAGTACCAATCCGAGGGAATTTCAAAACAGCCTCCTAGTGTCCGAGGTGTGAATCCAGAGAGAGAGAGAGAGAGAGAGAGAGAGAGAGAGAGAGAGAGAGAGAGAGAACACGCAAGAACCGTAGCCAGAAGTTCTGCCTAAGAACTTGAATCCAGCCACGTGTTCCCGCTTGAGCCTAGTCAAGCCTTGGCTCTGGCTACCTTAAGCTCCAACCAAGTGTGTTGGCTTTACAGGCAGGGGCTCTGTTTGGCAGGGCAGGCCTGAATTGTCTGTAGCACCGGCTTTAAGCAAGTAGCTCAAAGTTAGTCCGGCCTGAGGCCAAGCCGACCTGGGCCCGGGCTAGGGAGCTGGCCGCCCTGGCGGAAAACGGGACCTGCCGCCAAGCCAAGTTAAGCGTTTTTTAATGGATTCTTGTCACATTGGGCGCCAAATGTAGATGTAACCAACGGTCTTATCAAATAAGAAACACAGAGCCAATTCAGAGAAGAAAACCAAGAGGTCAGAGCTAAGAGCCTCACCCTTCCTGATTCAGGGATCCTCTCCAGCCAAGAGAGCTCTCCGAAAAGGACCTACTTCCTGTGTGTCTGTCTTTAAAGTCTTCCTGTTCTGCCTTCTCATTGGTTGTAAACCCAAACATGTGACTGCCTCGTCACTGCTTTAATGTACCGCCCTCCAGGTCCTTAAAGGCGTGCACCACCGCCGCCACACACTTGCTATGACTCTAATAGCTCTGACCTCCAGACAACTTTATTTATTAACATACAATTAAAATCACATTTCAGTACAAGTAAAATACCACCACATCATTTCATCAAGTTTAGGGATCTGTTTTATTTTCAAATAAGTGAATAAAACATATAAGCTATTTGGGATACCATGAAAGGGGCACCTTTGTGCACAATAAAAAAAGAGAGAAGAATTTATTGTTAAAGCAATAGGAATTATTTTGATGAAAACCATAGAAGTAACATTTCCAGATCTAAGGAAACAGTTTCACATTCATACACAGGAGACTCATCCAAGGACAAAGAAAGTGTGTTGAAAGCTGTTAGAGAGAAGGACTGAGTCCCATAAAAGCAGGCCCATCAGAATAATTGCTGACTTCTCCTGGAAAACTTCCAGCCATACCTGGAAAGATGTACTACAATTTCTGAAAGACAGCAAATGTCAACTCAGCTCAAAATATACCTCCAAACTATCATAATTTAAGGGGAAAGTAAAAAAGTCCTCAAAAACTGTCAGGTTAAAATAATTTATGGCCATCAAACCGGTGCTACTGAGGACACAAGAACAAGTACTTTAGAATAAAGAGAACGAAAAAGCATACAAAAGTGGCTACAGGTGAATAAAATAAACAAGGCTAAGACGGTTATTAAAGAAGATAAGTTGCTCAGCACTTTCTAGGTCTGAATAGGTTGGAGCATAGAGATAGTTGCCCATCAGGCGCCTTGGTGGGGGGAAGGCACAATCAACCAGGAGCCTGCCTAGCATCTCTGGCTGGCACCATCATACCAAGCACCACCCATGGTTTCCAGGCCCAGGCATACAAGAGAAAAAAAGCAACAGCTCCTTGCCATGCCTTGCAGCTGGGGTAGGCAGGACTCATCCAAGAGCCACCAGGTTGGCACCATTACGGTACATGAGTACAGTGTGGGGAAATGGAGGAGAGAGAGGGGCAGAATGGTTTATGGGCTGAGGATAGAGACAGTTTTGAAGAGGTGAGGGTAGTAAGGAACAGGCTGATGTGAACAGCCTACTAGCCAGCCAAGTCCAAGGATATGTCATAGCTTCTGGGCCTGGGTTGTTGACAAGGGCCAAGTCCTGGGCCAAATCCCTGCACAGCCTAGGGTTACTGTGTTGATGTCTGTGGCTCCTTTCACTACTTAAGGCCATGAAGAGGCCTGTTGTCTGGGCCCCCACCTGGGCCATGTTGGTATCTGAGAGCTATGCTGCCACAGAGCCATGCTGATCCCAGTGGCCTGTATTGCCACTTGGGATAATGGTGACATTTGAGCCTAGAATGCTTCCTAGGACCATGTCAGGGTCCATGGTCCTACCACAGCTGAGATCTATATTGATATCTGTGGCCCATGTTACCATGAAAGATGCCTGGGGTCTAGGCCGCAACCTGTGGCCATGCAAGTGTCTAAGGGCCACGTCACTACCAGGGCCATGCTGATCTGATTGCTCTGTGCTGTCAACCAGGACCATGGTGTTGTCCGGGCCCCATCTGCTGCCTGGGGCCATGTCTGGGTCCATAGTCCTGCAGCATCCAGGGTCTGGGGTGATGTCCATGACTCCCATTATCACCAGGGAAAGAATTTCATGAGAGTGAAATGATAAAGAATGAGGTAATGGTGGAGAGTTTACAATCAAGGAAAGAATAGTCATTTGTGTACATAATGTAATATGGGAATTATATACAAATTTTATTGAATAAGGAAAATGTTATAGTTGAAAGAAAGCAGTGAGGAAAATGAAGATAAAATTTGAGTAGACATTAGTAAATTGATAAAAGGAATTAATTTCACAGAATTGTTAATAAATTATACAATCATAATGCTAGCTTATAGAAAAACACTTTTGACAAAGTCATTTCTCCATTATACAATCAAAGGTATCTTCCTGGCATTTCCTTGGCAATGAGGTTACTGCTTGTTGTGAACATACTTGTTAAAGGATACATTACCTTTTCTCCTTTTTGAGGCATTAGTAGAATACATTTATTTTAGGAAAATATCTTTATATTCTGAACTGGAGGGGAAAAAATCATTCTTCTATTTTGTAGGAGTAAACTGTTGCAAAGTGATTTGTCAGGTGTTCCTAGACTCAGAGTGATTCATATTACTCCAGCACTCATCCATGTAAGCCAGGGCATCACAGTCGCAGTCGTAAGGAATAGGGGCCATAAAGACACAGAATAAAAGCTTTAATCAATGAACAATATAAGTGTTGATTTGGGGCAGGAGAGGAGAGCTAGATAAATAGAAGAGAGAGACAGAGACAAAGAGACAGAGAGAATGAGAGAAATATTTCCTGAAGTTATTATTTATATGACTGTGGTAGGTTTCCAAGAGCCCAGCAATGGTTAACCTATTAATGCTTTCACAACAAATTTTCATTGACCTACAAGTGGTTTAATGAATGCTGACTCCTTTGTATATACTGTTACATTTTGCATAGCCTGTATTATTTTTTTTTAGGATCAACCAATTGCTGTGTTCCCTGTGAAGGCATTTTGGAGTGTTTTATTAGTACTTTCTGCCAGAAGTTCATTTATACTTATTTGTCATAGAGTTAATATCATATTATTTGTTCAACACCAGGATTCTGAATATAACTCCTTCCTTAGTTTTGATTTTTAGATCAGAGTCTGTATCTCATTCATCCAATATATGCCTTTGTTGTATAAATGAAATAGGTTCTGTGAAATTCAAATGAAATAACAAGGAAATACACTCAATGAAATCAGGTACACTAATATATTTTTCAGATTTATAGACTATTTTAGTATTAATTTAGCCAGTCTGAATATGATATATTGACTAAAAGAGTCCATAATCCTGTCACCCAGGAAGGAAACCAGAATTGCATGAAAATAAAGCATAAATAAAACAGAGCATGGGTCACAACTTATATAGGAGCTGCAAAGTGTCATGTTTTCAAAATATCTTAGTAACATGCAAAAGGAAACATGTATTGCTCAGGAAGTTATAAAGACAGACAGATACTAAGCAATTGTATTCTGGTACTCATGGGAAGATTTGGCAATCCCTATGTGATTATAGCAAAGAGAGAATATGAAAAGAAATTGCCTGACATGGAGAGTATAGCTTTGCTATCATTTGCTGAGTTGTTGACAGTCAGTACTGGGCCACAACTCCACTTACAGAACTCATGAGTCAGTGAGAAGACCTTCCTCCTCCATTCCAGATCATGTAAAATCATTTATAACTATGGTAAAGTGAAATGTGTATCTCACATTTTGGATGAAACAAACAAGGCATTATCTTAAATTCTTGCACTTGGCTCTCATTCTCCTGCACCCTGCTTCTACTGATCTCTGCCATCCTAATATTTTGCACAGATCTAACCTTGCTTTTCCTTCATTTGTTGACTTCATTTCCACATTTACCCTGCTACTATGTTTTTGCAATAAGCTACTCACACTCCACTTAGTCGCATAAACTGTTTATTATTTGTTGCTGTTGTTTTGTTTTAATTTTGTTTTGCTTTAGACTTAATTTCTTTTTTTCATCACTTTACAAAGTGCTGTGTAGACTGTTGTGGTTGGATAGGAAAGTCATGAATGTTCATATCTAGCTGTGAATCCTTTGAACTACAATAATGATCTTCTAGGTAAGATATGTTCTGTACGTAGAGAAATAGCAGTATAACTGGTTACTATACAACCAAAAACTTTCTGATTGAATTTGAGGCTTTAACTATAGAACAGGACTCATGCCCAATTCTGTAAATCAGACTAATATCACATTGCTGGGAACCCTAGGGAAGAATGTACTACTATTAATCAGTTAAGTGGTCATGTTGTCAATCAGCCTTCTAAATACTCACGTTTATACTCAGGCATTAGTGCTGCTTCCACCTTTAACAGAAAAGCTCGTTACTAAAGCAGGTATTGGTTAGTTGAGAGACCCATAACAGGCCCAGTTATTGAGAGTAAGGAATGTTGGAGTGATTGGACATCATAGGTTTCTACGACAATGGTAAACAATAACTAGATGAATTATTATTCAAATAATGCAAAGAATTTATTATCATATTTCTGATTAAATCTAGTTTTCTGCCAAATATTGTGCTTTAGTTTCATAGTTTATTATCCCACAGTTTTAAAAACAAGGTTAATTATTAATCTCTATGTATTCATTTATCTCATGTGCATATATATAAGGAGATGTGTATACTACATTATGTATGTGGAGAGCAGAGGACAACTTGCAGAAGTGAGTTCTTGCCTTCTTACATGTGGGTTTCAGAGAAATAAGTTCAATGCCTCAGTCATACTTGTCTTTGCTAACTGAGCCAACTCATAAGTCCAAATAATTTATTTATTTTAAATACTGATAGTATTGTTTCATTTGTCATTAATTTAGATGGAACCTTTGCAGTTCTAAATACTAATAATGGAATAGAATAATGATATGTGAATTTCATAGTAACCCTAGAGGCTTTTATAGTGATATTCATTTTCCCTGTTGAGGCAGCAGGGAAGGCAAGTTTCTAGTACAAATAATAGATTATTGACACCAGCTCTATGAGTGGGGCTAGCCAGGGGAAGAGTGAAGACTGCCAGAAAAAACAGAATGGAGATGTGCCCTGGTTGTACAGAAGAGGCAAGGGTGAATGAGCAAAGGTGTCAACAAGATTAAAGAGATGACAGAGCTTTTTGGAGTGGGTATGTGGATGAAGTCAACTTTCCAGTACTCTCCCAGTTGGTGTCCTTGGAGGTGGTGCAGGGTTGGTGTAGCTGGAGGGCCCCATGTGGGTTGGCTATGGCATATGTCTGGCAGGAGGAGTAGACTGTAAAATATGGGCTTGAAGATGGGTGGGGTCAAAGAGGGTTTCCAGAGATTGACATTAGTTTCCACAAGGACAGATTTCTTGAGGAGTAACAGAACTCTTTCCCAGGAACTTGCAGGTGTCTATAAAGGAGCTGGAACAGATTTACACCTTGGTACCATAGCAAAGGCTATGGCTTTTGGTTAAAAGGCATGAATGTTTTTCCTAGGGCTTGGTTTTAGCTGATGAAACACACCTTTAAGTCTATACAACCAGAGGAAATTTACTGAATGAAGAGGTTGGGTGAGTGAAGGAGGAAGAGGGAAGGAGCCTGAGGTATGGGTGAGGAGGAACAGAATTGGACATGCCTGCAGGCTTTCATACCCTCTTCAATGCTATCTTGTTTCAGAGGGGGAGGAGTTGGCATTTTAGCACAGTGTTGTCATATGTGGCTGGAGACAATATGGTGATATTGAAAAAGCCTCTATATAGTCCTAAAATTTGGGACCAGTAAAATCTGTAGAAATTTAAGAACTTAATCAGTGCTCTATCAGTTTATCAAAACTTCATTTATCAATGCTAAAATTCTGAAGCCTGTTTATCATTTAGTATGAAGCCTGTGAACAAGGCAAACCTGTCTGTATTTTTAACAGGAAATTTAACTAATGAAATAATGAGCTGCCAAAGTGATTGTAGCCTTGGGGCCTCCAGGGCAGAGCTATTAAACTGGTAAATCTATCAGTACCCTAGTCATTAAACACCATCAGATCTGAGAAGGATAAATTTCACCTGAGTAAGCAAAAGTGAGACAGCTTTCCAGCTACCTACAGATCTATCCCAGGTTTCTCCATGGTCACTGGGGACAGAGGCCCCAAGGCTGTACCAGTCTTCAGCTGCCAATCCCAGAAGATCTGAGAGACTTTCCTGTAGAGTAGGAATTTCAGGTGACTGGCCTACCTGTCTTGGAAAAGTGGGGCAATCAATTCTCCAGCGTCCTGCCTGTACTCAGCCTGGACAGGGTCTTAGCAGCAGTTAAGGCTCAAGACAGTTTTCCCCTCTGTGGCTGGCTTTGCTATTTATATTTAAAGCAAGCTCCAGTTGAAAGTTCTTCTGTACCTATCAATTTTCCCTAGAGGAGATACAGAGTGCTGCCAGGAGCTGGCATGTCTCTGTCATGAGAAGATATTTTTATTAAATGTCATATTCTCAGATCTCTGAAGCATTTGAGGATCAGTGGATCATTATCTGTTAGGTATAAGCAGTTTAGTATCTACTGATGGGAAACCCAGTTTTCACATTGTGAATAATTTAGTGTTTCTAAAGTCAATACCAAGGCGATTGCTCTTACCTGACAAAATCTGGCTGCCACCAAGATACATCCCAGTACATGGTTGTAGGAATGTGCAGCTTTGATACTTCACTAAACCAGCATTGTTTAAATTCTATATTTCGCAAACCTTGTTTTTAGGATAGGACAGGAATTACAATACAGAAATCTATCCTAATCCAAAATATCTTGGATACATAATGTCTCCTTGGTGAGCCCACTCCATGTGGTCACCTTTATTTAACATGGCAGTGAAGCCATATGGCTTCCTCTTCTCCATCCTTTGTCAAAATGGTGGATGCCCACATGGCTGTACTCAGTTAATGTAGTGGCAGACCACTTGTTGTGTATTGTTTTCCAGAGCAGTTCCAATTTGGAGTTACCAGTTTTAAGTTAACTCTTGTTATAGATTTTCAACCATACTCAATTGCTTTCCTGACTTTTGTTTAGTAAGGTAGAACAGCATAAAATAAAGCTCCCTGCCATTACATCAGATTCAGGACCAGAAAATCCCAGAGGCAAATTCTCAGCCCAGGCAGCTAGTTGTATAGCAACAGCTGACACATGGAACATGTAAACTCAGGCATCCAAGACCAGTCAGAAACAAGCGTGCTGAGGCTACATACATTCATACATCCAAATGAGCCTGAAGTAAACATACAGGCACAGATCTACACACACACACACACACACACACACACACACACACACACACACACACACACATAACAGAGAAATAAAACTTTTCATGAGAAACCATGCCAAATGAGCAACTTAAAAATCCTGAAATCAGAGTTTACACTGTCAAGAAGCATGCAAGAAACCATAGGAATAAACGACGTTTTGAGGAGCGAGGAAGTTGAGAATGAAAAGGAGTTGCAGGCCTGTAGGCAGAAACTGAGAGACAGCGTAGAGGGGCTGCAGTCAGACTGCAAGGTGAGAGAAAGCAAGCGAGGAAGGAACAGAAGATAAGGGAGGTATCCACATGGATCTGCAAGCTGCAGGCTGCAAAAGTCAGAGACACCTGGAAAACACAGAGGGTTGGAGCTTAAACTGTGGGTCTTCCAGGCTGCTGGGAGAAGGGAGTGTGCAGGAGAGATGGCCTCACAGGTGCAGTAGACTGCAGTAGCCAGACAAGCATACATGTGTCCAAGTTAAAAGTACACAGATGAACAGAAAACAGAAAGGGAAGGGGCATGAGTGCAGAGCCCAAAAATCCAGGGTGAGGGAGCTCACACCATCTGTTATATGGTGTGAAACAGCCCCAACTTGGATAAATTTTATAGCAACTGGGGATCAGATTTAGTCTCAGAGTCGCCCACTTCCAAGCCTGTGCTGGAGACCAAAGACTACATTTATAGTTTTTTTTTATTTTCAAATGGATGACTTACTGAGCCAAAAGTTGGTCCATTGTGGCAGAGGGGGGGGGGGAAGGTAAGAGGGAGAGACGCTTCCCATGAGGTCAAGTGAAAGACTCGACTCTACCTGGGTTCAGCACCAAGCTGATAAGTATTTTTGAATTCCCCGGGGAGTGTTTCTCCACTGATGCAATAACCCAGATCAAGCTAAATCAAACAGACCAGGTTTAATGCACAAAGCACCCCTGGGTGACTGTCAAGCCCCTCCAAGTGAGGCAGGAGAGGGAGGAGAAGAAATCACATGACAGCTCTAGGGACTGAAGCTTAAAGACCCTGTAGGGGTCTTGAGCAGCTCCAGGGGAGAAGGCGCTGCTTGTAGGCCTTTCTGAGAGGGTCAGGGCTTGGGGAGGGAGGAGGGGAGCGGAGGCAGAGCTTCCAACTAAACGTTTCCTTTTTTATATTTGAAATGCAGGTCATAAAATGTTATTTATAATTATCTTACCAGGCAACAGTGCACCAGAACTTCTTGTCCTAACTGTAGCTTAATATCCATTGATGATAAATTTTGCATCCCTACTGCCCACTTCACACTTCCTAGTCATAGGTAATGACTCCTCTTTCAACCTCAGATTTCATAAATAATTAAGATCGTGTATCCACTATTCTTGTCTTTCTATGTCTGACTTATTTCACTTAGCATATTTTCGTTAAGTCTATCCACATTCACCAAGTGAGAGGATTTTTATTACATTTATTGATAAAATACTATTCTATCATATAATTTTATTGGAAAATTCCATTTCTCCATCCATTTCTCTGGTATTAAGCGGTCAAGCTGTTTCATTTCTTGACCATGAAGAGTAGTATGACAATAGGTATGGGAATGCAGATTTCTCCTCAAAGTGGTAATTTCACAAATGGACAAGCACATAAAATACCGATCAAGATCACTAACCATTAAAAATGCAATGAAAATATCACCTCATCTCAGGAACAATGGCTAGTATCAAAAAGACTAAAGATAAGTACTTAGGAGGAGGTGGAGTAAAGGAAACATTTGCTCATTGCATATTAGCAGTGCCATAATAGAAGGAAGTGCAGAGGACTTTCAGAAAATTAAATAGCACTAATACACAATCCAGGAAGGCCAGCTTGGGATATTTCTCCAAAGGAAATGGACTTATGATGTTGAAGATATATCAATATTTGTATTTAAAAATTTTAAATGATGTCATATTTCAAATCTGATCATTAAAGAGGGGATCGGTCTCTTTTTTTAAATTATTCTATGAGCATTTATTTGATGAATGGCATACTTCAATAAGTCTCCAGGAACATTCCTTTTGAAAATAACTGACTTACTGTCTTCTAAAGGAAAAGCACAAGAAACTTCTGGAATCATCCCTGTTCATAATTACATGCAATATGTCTCTTCTATCCACAGCAGTGGGACTATTTATTGAAAGGAAAGCATTATTATGATACATTTCCTGAACAAAATCAAATATATAAAACTGCACAGAAAACAGAGCACTTTTAATGGCAACGAATTTAACATTCATTTTATTTAATTCTATTCACTTCTCCCTTACAGATATGTCAGTAGCAGTATTGAAATTATTAAGAATCATCAAATTTGCAAGTAATAATGGAGGGCCAAGGAAATTAGCAATGGAGTAATGGAGGAATTAGATTCTATTATCTTATCAAGGCTCTATAAGAAATAAATATGTTAATAACTTGCAGAATTTATCATGAATGTCTTTACCATCATTCTTGATAATAGCTATCCATTATTTGTTAACACATTAATTTCAATCTGCATATGTGTAAACACTTCAGTATTTGTTTCCACACAAAATTATATTCATAATATCCATAATATCCATTCAACATATATATATTACATACGCATTATATATATATATATATATATATATATATATATATATATATATATATATATATATATATATGACCTGTGTGTGTGTGTGTTTGTGTGTGTGTGTGTGTGTGTGTGTGTGTGTGTGCATGTGTAAACATCCTGGTAAATTATAATTCTTACCTGAACTTTAAAAGAGTACCTTTTACATTTTATGCAATGTATCCTTTACTAATCTACAATGTTTATTGTATGTAACCTAAGTAAGAATGCAAGGGTTATAAGGACAAAACCTTTTTAATCTGTCTCTTAAATGTAACCTAGAATCAAAGCATTCTATGTATTTTGTACATGAATGAGTTCTAAAGTGTAGGAAAGTACAATATGAAAGTGAAAATTATAAACTGTGATTATTTGTACAAGAGATCTCAAATAATTTTTTTGGAAGCTATTCTCTGTCTGGTATAGTTTTAATTTAAAATAAACAAAATTTAAAACATTCTTTTAACACTGCATAATGGTTCACATCTGTTATTCTAGCATTCAGGAATGTGAAGCAGGAGAATTGATGTGTTTTAAAGGCCAACCTGGGCTGCAAATTAAGACCCTTATTCAAGAAATCAAGTTAATTAAATATATCAATAAATAAACGAAATACTGTTTTAATACAGCAAACTCATTAAGTGCTTATTCTGTCATTTAAAAAGCTTTTTCACTTTATATATAACATGAATCACTTTGTAGTATTTATTGTATTTTTTAAGTTAAAATATGACTTTACTATTATATGATTTCTGCTGTTTTCTGAAGGGTAAGAAGATTGCTTTAGTTATTTTTTATTTACCAACTTATTTATTTTCTTAAACTTATTCACTTAGTGATGAAGTATCTCCTTTATAAACCTTGAATCAAGTAGCATGATGAAAAACTCATAGCCTACCTTCTTTGGAAACAACAACAAAAAGACACCACATTGGCCATGAGTCTTGTGATCTTTGACCCAATAGTTCAATAGAGTTTCAAAACCTGTGGCTGCAAAACTGAAGATACAAAACCAATTCGACCTCCTGCTGCTGCTGCTTTGGATGATATCGCTGAGCATATGAAAAGATGCCTTCTCGAGCACAGCGTGGGGGAAACTGCTGTGTACTGTGAGAAAAACAACCTGGGCTGCACACAGCACCTGGCAGTGCATCTCACTTGCTTTCCAGCTTCATTTTCAATGTATGTTCCTGGCATAAAGGTCCACCTGATCTATCTGTCACTCTCTGTCAGACACACATAAAATGCAACATATACATACAAAGCTTAAATGCCATAATTCTGTAAAAACACCAACTGTATCTTACTACTATCTTGACACCTTAAACTTCTGTCTTAAATTCTTTCTCTTATTCTTTTTCTTCACTTTCATATACACAAATCATGGAATATCACATACTTCAACTTATCTGCCACTGTGACAACTGATTGGTCATTGACTTACACATTTGCCCTTTCTGCCAGCAAAGCTGAAATACTGAGCTGTACTGACTTTTGTAGTCCTCCCTCCCCAAATGACATAATAATTGCACAGCTGTGTGTTTTAAAGCACCTGCATTTATTTCTATTAAGCTTATTTCCCAGGAATTGTCTGCCATTTAAAGAGATTATACTGACAGTTAGATCAACAAATCTCCAAAGGCAGTGCTGCCAAATAACAGTTTAAATTCATTTTGGAAGGTTTTTCCCATACTCAATATCAACAATATTAAAAATTGAGATGAGTATAATTTTAAAATAATATTCAGTCCACTTCAAAAAGCAAATATCTTATATGTAAAAATCTTAAATTAATAACATAATAAAGTATTCTATTCTAAAACAGATACTTTAAGATTAAACATTTTTTTTTACTACTCAAAGAAAAAAATTGAAAATAGTGAATGATTATATTCCAATTTAAAAATCAATTGAAAATTAAAGTACAGTTATTAGTTTGACAGAGAATTATATATGACATAAACAGTAATATTGACACAGCGTGAATCTGAATAAAACATGGCTTATAAAGCAAAGGGTGTTTATCTAAAAGAGTTTTAAAGGAGGAAAGGGAAGAGGAAATGATGTAATTACATTAGAGTCTCAACATGCTATAAATTTTCTCTGAGAACACTTAGACCTTACTATGAAAAACTAATAGTAAACAATGTCAATATGTAACTTACAAGAGACAATAAATTTTATAAGAATTACTGCAATTATTTTGTACAGTGAAACCCTTTATTAAGTAATATACTCAATGTCCTCATAGTAAATGAATGTAAATTGTCAATTCTTATTTGTCATTTTAAATGAGATGTATAGTGGATTTCACACATCTTTAGTAGATATAATTAAGAGTCAAACATCAATAGGGAGCACATGAGAGGAACTGGAGAGGTGAATAGGATGGGAGGAAATGTTGTAATTGAATTTTAATTATTAAAAACTAAGCAAAATCTCTCAAAATTCCAAGTTATTATGTCATCATATGTGGTTATTCAGCCTCGAAGTGCTATGCCATAAGCATGAAGATATGTTACTTCAGGATATAGTCATATAGGGTTTTCATTTCTGTATGAATTCAAGAGGCCAAGAGAAAATGATTGAGGTATGCTTACTTTAGGATATTACCAGTAAAGAAGTTTTTATATTAATATATATACAATTTGCAGATGAAATACTAATATAGAAAAGAATTCCACTAAAATACTCCAATTTTTATAAGTAAAGTAAAAGACATAAAGTACTCATATATTTCTCCCTTCTTCAGTTTGTTTGGAAGAAAAGCTGTGTGTGTGTGTGTGTGTGTGTGTGTGTGTGTGTGTGTGTGTGTAATATAATACAAGAGAAAACTGTGAAAGGTGCACTTAGATTCTTCATAAAGACACAGCACATAACAGCATACATAAAGCAAGTGCCACAGCATGTGTAAAACTTTATAGTTTTTCTTTTTTAGTTGGTTGACTTTTTTCGGATAAAAGATCTCTAAATGTACTCTCATTCATGCACACACACACACCTGAAAAATATTTTTCCTTTATTTTAGACTTTTTTTATATTTTCTGTTACCCATTACTAAGAAAAAAATAACAAATTTTTAATCAAAGGTTTATGTAAATTTAAATTATAATATCAATATACCATCTTTTTTAGAAAAATGTAATGAAATAGAATTTACATTTCATTGTTAAATGGAATGACTGTGGCTCACTGATATTTTAAGAACAAAAATGAAAAAAAATTCAGTATTTAAAGCAAATTTTAAAATACCATTAGATATGCACAGATTATAAGCTTTCTAAGTATTGAGTAAAATATTTCTTTAAAAAAGATATTTATTTATTTTCTTTTTATGTGTATGAGTGTTTTGCCTGAATGTGTGTAAGTATACAGTGTCCATGCTTGGTGCATACTGAAGCCAGAAGAGGCCACTGGATCCCTTGGAATTGGAGTTACAGATAATTGTGAGCTGCCATATGGTTGCTGAGAACCAAACCTTGGTCCTTTCCAAGAGCAGATTGTGGTTAAAATTGTTGAGATATTTCTCCAGCCTCATTAATAAAAAATCATTTTTCATAAAATATTTTTATTTAGAAACTTATAGTCTCTGAAAAAATTCTAGAAAAAATATTTCATGGTACCATTTATATTATCTATATTGGGTAACATTGAAAAGATTGACAAGTCATTTTGAATTTTTATACATGTTTTATGTACATCAGAAAAAAAAATAGATTTCATATCCATTAGTTTGACCTTCTTTGGTACATTTATTCCACCAAATTCATACAGTTTAATCAGAGACCTTGTCCACTTCCTTGATAACTTTTCTTTTGTAATTAAAAGTGGCCTCACCAGCCATAGTAGTAACATTATAAGTAAGTATGACCGTCACCTCACTACACAGTTTCCTGCTATATGAAGGGAAACCCTGAATTCTGGCAAGCTACAAGGACATACTTCGAATTATTTCTTTTGTTTGTGGGCAGTTATTGAATAATGGATCTGAGATGACACCATTCGACACACAAAGTTTGGTCTGAAAGAACACAAGGCATACACTATATTAGCTTTACAAGCATGTGTGCAATCAGAATGAATTGCTACTGCTAGTGATTAGTTTATAATTATGTCTGAAGATTGTAACTACTACTATCATTAAAAGCTTATTCTAAAATGTGATTTCTTCTTTAAGTAGAAATTTACTTTCTTTTGTAATTTTTGATATTTATCTGTTATTTATGTTGATTTGATGTGTATAGGTGTTTTGCCTGAATGTCTGTCTGTGTACCACCTGTATGCAGTACCAGAGGAGGCAAGAATAGGATATTGGATCCCTTTGAAACAACAGTTACAGAATATTGTTAGCTACCATGTGAGTATTGGCAAACCAATCCAGGTTCTCTTTAAAGCTAGTAAGTGCTCTTAACTGTTGTTCTAATTCTTCAGACCCCATAATGTGATTTCTTAATTTTTTATAACATAAAATATAATTTCTGGTTTAATCTGAGTATTTCACCTTAGATACTTGTATGTTTTAACTTGATTTCATATATATTATTCCAATGTTCATGGATAGCCATGAATATAGGAATATGTATATATCCATAGGCATACATACTTATATACGTGTATGAAAATGCATTGGACTGACTACAAGTCTGAAAACAATACTGATTAAGAGGGTCTGCATGGTTATCTAGCAATGCCTTTGATCATTCCAAGATTTTTTGCTACACTGGACTTATAAAGAAGAAAAGGTATCAGAGTGTATCAGAGAAAATGGTGACAGATAATTAGGCTTTATATCCTCAAAAGAATGTTTTGAAGTGTTCTTTTTCAGTTTATAGACCATAAACTATTGTGAAGATTTGGCTTGGTTTGAAAGTGTAGTATCTCCCTTGACTACATGTGCTTCAACAATTGGTCCCTGAATAGTACACTATTTGGGATAGCTATAGAAATTTTAGGATTGGGGTTGTCCTGGAAGAAACAAGTCATGGGAGACAGACCTTGAGATTTTACAAACTAGCTCCACTGTATTCCTCTTCCTTGAATGTGGAAATGTGCTCAGCTGCCTCTGGCTCCTTGCTCCCTGTAGTCACCATCATGAATTATATCCTCTTGGAATGAAAACCTATGGTGACAAACAGCCAACTCACCATGCAGGGACGCTTGGCTCAGCCTGGGAGGAGGGGACTGGACCTGCCGGGACTGAGTCTACCTGGTTGATCTCAATCCTCGGGGAGTCTTTGCTCTGAGGAGATGGGAATCAGGGGTGGACTGGGGGGAAGGGAAGGGTGGCGGGAGGGGGGAGAACAAGGGAATCTGTGACTGATATATAGAATTAAATTATATTGTAAAATAAAATAAATTAAATAAAAAAGAAAACCTATGGTGATATTTTATTTGTACTGAAATGTGATTTTATTTGTATATTAATAAATAAAGTTGCCTGGGGGTCAGAGCTAATAGCAAGCCATAGCAGAAGCTGGGCGATGGTGGCACACACCTTTAATCCAGATCATATGACAGACAGATCTCTGTGTGTTCAAGAATACAGCCAGCATGGAGACACACGCCTTTAAACTCAATACCAATCATAGAAGACCTGGAGGTCTGTACAGACAGGCAGTGACGAGGAGGTTATATGGTTGTGTTTAAAACCAATGAGAAGGCAGAACACAAAGTCAATAAAAAGACAGATACACAGGAAGTAGGTCTCTTGCTGAGGGGAAGGATGACAGCAGCAGGAAGGGTAAGAAGGCGGTTTTTAAGTCTCAGCTCTCAGCTACTGCTCTGACCTCTTGGGCCTTTAACTCTGCATTTGGCTTTGTGTTTCTTATTTAATAAGACTGTTTTTTTTTTTTTTTTTTTTTTTTACTTTTTCCTGATGTTTCTTTTCTAATTTGCAATGTGATATGTGTGTGTGCGTGTGTGTGTATATGTGTGTGTGTGTGTGTGTGTGTGTGTGTGTGTGTGTGTGTGTGTGTGTATAAATTAAGTGTGTTGTGTGGGCTTGTGTGTGTTTACACATGTGCATGCACTTTTTGTGTGTGGGTCTCCTAAGGAGCCAGAAGAGGAGAGAAATTTCTCTGGAGCTATAGTTATGAGATGTTGTGAACCATACCATGTGAGTGCTGGAAACCAAACTCCAGTCCTCTGAAAGAGCAACAAGTGCTCTTAATTGCTGATTTATCTGTCCTGACTCTCATATATTTTTCCTTAAACCTGGTTTAATTATAGTTTAATTATTTCTTTATTTTGATTTTAAGTATACAGCTTGGAGACTGTTTTTACTTGTCCAACAGAGAAAGATTAGTGGTCTTGTTACAGGCAGTTACTTTGGCCACATCACAGAAACAGTAAAACTGAAGATACTAGATTAGGAGATGAAAAATCCACATATCCCTTGTATTCCATTGTCTTATAAATAACATTGTATGAATTAAGTACAAACTATCCCCAATAAGTCTTATGTTCAAATCTTAATTCCCAAAAGACAGTATTGGGGTAGAACCTAGAATCTTTCCTAGGTGCAGTATTACTTCGTGCAGTATTCTAAGGCCCGTGGAATCCTAAGAGGGTCATCATTTAAAGATCAAGAGGCAAACAGTAGCTTCCTTATTTCATATCTAATCTTTTCTCTCGTATATGTGGTCACCATAATGTCATTCTCTGACAAGTGAATCAACAAGAAAAGAGTTTCACAACAGCCAATGCTGTGCTCTTGGGGAATTAAAATATAAACACACGTATTTCCTTAAAAGCTACTTACCCTCACACATTTTGTCACAGCAATGGAAAACAGGCAAATACACACAGTCTACCTTGAATCAGATGATGAGGAGAGACACAGAGAGTGGAACAAAGGGTAAAGTAATCAGTACCCTCTAATTAAAATCATTAAAATTAAAGTAAATTGTGTCCGGTAACTACTGCTGATTATATCAGACAGTTTGGAAGAGAATTGTTTCCTAAAGCCTCTCTCTCATTTTGAGATATTTGTTTATAAGTTTTGAAATTCTAAATTTGTCTTATCCTATGATGAATGCTAATAAAATTGAATATTATTTTAAATGATCATAAAAACAAAGTTTTATACCTGACTAAAGTATTTCAATTGCAAGTTTCTTATTTAAAGTTTGCTTTTAGCAAATGATCTTGAGAGAAGTCTTTGACAAAGTTCAATTATGCTCCCACACATGCTACTGATAGAACTTTTGTTCATTTGTTTGATTTTCCTGAGAAATAGAGATATTTTATTATTTTTTCGATAGATGATTACTATATTACTTAATAGAATGCCAGTAATCACTTAATTAGTAAACCAACCTTTCTCAAGTAAATAACACTCATCAGTTGTGTTATCAACACACATTCCTGACTTTGTGTGTTGAGATGTACTGGGAATTGAGT
This sequence comes from Peromyscus californicus insignis, assembly GCF_007827085.1. Taxonomy (NCBI): domain Eukaryota; kingdom Metazoa; phylum Chordata; class Mammalia; order Rodentia; family Cricetidae; genus Peromyscus; species Peromyscus californicus. The sequence goes on along the minus strand of NW_026294447.1, from coordinate 30,651,157 downwards.
ACTACTGATAAACTTTAATGGTCCAAGTCACATGCCAGAGATCATGATTTTGACCAATAGCTTAGGATACACATGAGGATAGCAATGCAAATTTTAACATTTTATCAAGTACCCTAAACACATAATTTTAATCAAATGCCTAATAGTGGATTTGGGCATCATTGATTTATTATCTTCTGCTAATGGTTATAATCATAAAGAACAGCAGCAACACCATTTAAATAACAGTTTGGGAGGGGAACTGAGAATGTCTCATCATATGGTAATTAATTAATGAATCTCAGAGCTTCAAAACACTAATTCGAACCTTTGTCAGAGTGAAAGGCTCACTCTAAAGCAGACATAACTAACTGTGGTTATTATGTGGAAATTATGATACCTCTTGGCTCTATATCCACTGATCAAAGAACATGTTTCCACATAAGAGACCAGAAGAAATCTCTTCTCCACAGGGATACATCATTTCAAAATAGCAACAGTAAAAAAGCACAAAAATGAAAGTGGCTGGGCCATAGACAAATATTTAGAAGAAGGCATATATTCAGAAAAGATTCACCGCACCTCTGGCTTACATTGTGATGAATGCTCTGTAGATTCTAGCCCAAACTGACTGTCGCTATCATAACTCATGATTACTATCAGTGCTTACAGAGAACCAGAATAGATAGGGAAAGGTTGCTTATAATGGCTCTGAGCATTCATGAGATATGTTTTCCAAAGCTGGGATTAGGTGTTTTATGTCAGAAGCACTACAAGTCTATGAACATATATTTGGAAGTTACATGGATAGATCTGCCTACATTTGTTTCCTTGGGCTATAATGGAATGATTGATGTACTAGGAATTGGATTAACTTTTAAAATAAAGGTGGGGAAGAATAACTGACCTACAAAAGTTGTACACATCTAATGTATGCAACTTGGTAAGCTTTAACCTGAGAATAACTTCACTTATGGAGCAAACAAAACATTCAAGATATTGTGTGTAGCCCCCAAAATGTTGCTCTGTATTTCTTTTTGCATTCTATTGTACAGCATAACTCTAGACCTAACACATTACATCACATAAAATAATAGTTCCACACTAGCTAAACTTCTCCCCATAGCGCCTAATAACCACAATTTTATTCTTATTTTCATGGACTTTTAGAATTTTATTGTTTTAGTTTGTTTTTCTACTATGACACACTACTTGAGACTAAGTACTTTATATAACAGAAATCTATTGTTGTCTTGGGAATTTGTACAGTTTTGAGCACTTTAAAGTTCAAAGTTTGGGAGTCAATGCCTTGATGACAGCCTTCTTGCTGAGTTATCTGTGACATAAGTAAAAAAGATGAGAGAGAGAGAGGGAGAGAGAGAGAGAGAGAGAGAGAGAGAGAGACAAGGAAAGGGAAAGAAAGAAAAGAAAGAAAGAGGGGGAAGGGAAAGACAAATAAATAGGTCTGTATCAGTCAATGTTTCATCATTCTGAAAGAGCATATATGAAAAAAAAACTTGAAAGAGGAAAGATGTATTTTGACTTAAGGCTTCTGGGTTTTGTTCACAAATGGCTGCTGTGTCGCCTTTGACCTATGGCAAATCGTTCCAAGGAAGCATCTCAACCTTACTATAACCATGAGATTAGAGTTTCAGAAAGGGGCTGAGGATAAAGAATATATTTTCAAGGTATGCTTCCCAGTAAACCAATGTCTCTCAGTAGGAGTCAATTCTCACTTTCTACTGTTTTTTGTAATGACATCATGTGATGAACTAATCAAGTGGAAAATATACTGATTAGGCCAGAATATTCAGAATAATCTGATTTCTCATACCCCCCTCTTCTGGCAGTAAAACCTTAATGTGTGATCCTTTTAGGAGAACAAACATATCATATCAAAATCATAGTATGAGCCAAACTCAAACCCTTCATCAGGAACACAATCTTGCAATAATAAATGTGTTTCAACCATCATTTTACACATTAATTCAAGAGACCAATATCCTCATGGCATTTTGATCTTCTAAAAACACTATCTCTCAACAGTATGACATTCCATATTAGGATTCCAGTACATTGGCAGTCATACTTAAACTATAGCAGGCACCTGAAGAGATTATGCAGTATAAGTTTTTGTCTGGCTTATTCAGCATTATGAAGGCCTCCAATTCAAGTAAAAGAGTGTTTTTGCAGTTAAAACTGAGGGTTTCCCATGGAACACACACACACACACACACACACACACACACACACACACACACGCACGCACACGCACACACCACATTTCCACATATGTGTATGTGTGCATATCCCACTTTGTCTATTCACCCCTCAATAGAAATGCATCAATGACTTAAATATTTATCTGAATAAGACATATGGCATAGAAATGTCAAAAAGTATTTGAAAATATTTTAATTAGTTTATATTACTAATTCTCACGTAAGTGCAGCTCAAAATTATGACAGTACTACATATCAGTTAGAAAATCTATTATTCAAAGAAGCAGAAGAAATAAACAAACAATAACAAAGATAATGCTTGCAAAGAAACAGAATAATGGGAAATAAAATAATATGGCTTCCGCAGAACATAGTATGGCAAAAAGAAGTATAATAAAACATCAGTTTTCCCTGGCATAGCCTACTTTTAAGTATGTATACAAAATCAGGATCTCTAAAAACAGTATGTTCTCCCAAGTTAAAATTGAAAGTTGCAACTTTATAGAATTTCTATAATATTGATAAAGAATTTTTAATGCAGTCTTGAAGAATAATTTAAATTTGAAATGTAACCCCATAAATTACCCAATTAACATATCTATCCTAATTTCTTCCAACTTTTACAAGGACTATCTGCCTTCTCTCCTCTATTGAAACAATTCTCTCTTATTCACATACCTTTAATTCTCTGTTACTTTTGTTCTTCCTTGGAAAATGATGATTATTTAGCCAATCTATATCTGGGTCTCCACAACGAATGTAAAATATTTACCTATGCTGACTTGAATTTCTTTTAACTCCTGTTCACAATCCATAAGTTACACAGTGGACTTTTGTTCAGATATAATTTCTTTGTTGCCACGATAATTATTTTAATTTTTTCACTTTATTCAGATTTCCATGTGGAACTCATTTCTCCACTGCACACTAATAAGGCTAATAGTATATAATGGTAATAATAATATCTTCTTATTTAAATTCAAAGCTGAATTCCCTCCCTAGCTCTGAGTAAGGCTGTACACTTTTAGATAGGAGACCTTCCTGTACACACTCAAGAACTGTAGAGGATTGATCTGAATTGATTTCAGTCAAAAGTTAAAAGCTATAATGATCACCAACTTGGAGATGGCAAAATGGCAGCACTGAATTTTGAAGAAATAATATACATAAGTACTACTGGTAAATGAACTTGAATATAGTTAGGTAGATCCACACCACAGACTGTTGAGAAATGAATCACACCATAGATTGTTTTTTGGAGCCATTCAGAAACAGTCACATTACAGCATAGGATTTCCATGTGAATTTTTTGAGAACAAGATGAAAACCATACCAAATTTTGATTAGAAATTATATGATATATGACTTGTTGAGTTCATTATTAACCCCATATCTTCTATCAATATATGTATTTTATTTTATGCCTATATGTAGAGGTATTGTGTATGTTTAAATATATTTTATATCTAACTATTGTATTTAGGATGAGACAAATTTGTAGAAAATGGAATGGATAAATTTATTATTCACTCTCTATGTATTCAGTTAATAAAGAATGTTAACATTTTATTAATATAGGTTTTGGGGGGTGTTTGCTGTGAACTGCCAAAGAAAATGGATTATTGATAAAAACTAATGGGTAAGAGAAAAAGAGAAACCACATACAGGCTAAATATAGCATCTATGATATTACTTTATCAATTTATCTTTTTTTTCCAGAGCTGAGGACCAAAGTCATGGCCTTGTGCTTGCTAGGCAAGCGCTCTACCACTGAGCTAAATCCCCAACCCCTCAATTTATCTTATAATTATATGTGCATGTGATCTATGTCTTTTGATAATTTTGGAAGTTTCTTCCAAATATAAGAAAAATAATATCAACTTAATAATTATATTTGTCACAATGCTATGAAATATTAACTTTTTAAGATAGGGTCTTACTCTGTTGCACACACTGATCTATAAACCCTTGTGTCTGAATGACCTTTCTCCTTCATCCTCCTATAAAGCCTGTGTACAGCTGCATGACACAACACAGCATTTGTGTGTTTCATGCTGTCAAGTGTTCTTAATAAGGGAAAAATGAGCCAATAAATGAATCACAAAGATGATAAAAGGACGGATATGAAGCACTACTGAATCTGCATAGATGTTTTTATAGTAAGAGTAAAGATACTGAGATGATGCACTAGTACTTCATGAGTTTTCATTACAATGTGGAAAAGATACATATAGTTCACCAATTTTTATTCTGAAATATTGTTTCACTGTGTGTGGAGAATTATATGATATATCACTTCATTTTATGTGCATGTCTATAATCTTGTAATTTCATTGTATACGTATTAATCATCAACTAGATGGCATGTATTTTGTAATTCAAGCCTCTGCATTAAAAACAAAACTAAATAAAATAATTAGAAATATAACCTTACCACATATCCAATAAACCCTTAAGTCATTTCTAGCTTGCCATGATTATGTTGATCTTTAAAAGGATATGCCTAGATTGTCACAAATCCCAAAGTACGCCTCACAATTAAAATACATACTTCACTTGTGTCTGACTCATAGAAAGATTTCTAAAGCAGGCTGGACAATATTTGCTTCAAAACCATTTATTATATTGGGTGAGTACTTGCTTTAATGAATGCCCACACATCATTAAATGACAGTCTCTTTATCTTTAGAAATCGAGAAAACATAAGACAAGCATGATCCTGAGACATCAGATAACATTTTTTTTTTGTGTGTAATGAACCTGTTTCTCAGATAATTAGCCTGCTGTTAGCAGCAGCATTTAATCATCAAAACACATTGTTATAAGTCCTGTTTAGGTAGTTGACTAATTTGAAAGCAGCTATACTAAAACACTGAAAGAAAAGTTTCTGTGATGCTCCAGATAGCACAGAGCTAACACACCGTGTCTTGTCATGAGGATTAATTAACCTAAAAAAAGTTTCAGTACCTTTTTTTTTTTTTAATTTAAAATAGGTTTTTTTTATATAATATATCTGGATCACGGTTCCCTGTTACTGGATGCTTCCTGTGTCCAGATTCGCTCTACTTTCTCACCCACCTAAATCCATATGCCTTTTTTTCTCTCTTTCGTGATAAAACAAAGAGGTTATGCCATGTTTGGTTATGGGAGTCCTGCTCTTTTCTGAAGGGAAATGAAGGAGCAGTGGATCTGGGGGAGAAGGGAGGTGGGGAAAAGCCAGGGAGGAGGGAGAGAGGGGAGGTTGTAGTCAAGTCAGGATGTATTGTATGAGAGAAAAATAAGAAAAGAAAAGAAAAACAGATAACAATTAATTAAAAGTAATAAAAATAAAATAAATAAAAAAAAACAATAAACCAGTATCTAAGGGTCTCATGGAAAGTCTCACAATCTAATAATATAAATTACATAAGAAGAGTTTCCTTGTTTTATACTCATGTTACAATATATTCACTGTGGGAATTTGTTGACATTGACAAATAATACTTTGCTAATAAAAGAAATACATGGCCCATTTAAGGCTTGTTTCTTTTTAATGAATCTTGCAACTAAAAATTCATTGTCATGGACAGCTGAGATGCCCTTTTGTAATCTTACTGTATTATTAAATTTCTTACACTTAGTATTCATTAAATATATCTCATTTCTTTCAGCTTTTTAATCTTTGTTCTTAAAATTATTAGAGGTTATCTTTTTCCTGTACCATACTTTCACTATTCTGGTGGCTGTATCTAAAATATAAATTTCTCAATATTTCATTTCCTTAATTGGGCCACATTTCTGTGCATTAGCAACTCCTCCTAGTTCTCACAAAATTTGTCTTTATCTGTCTTAAAGCTTTGTTCATGTTCTTAATTGCAGCTATTCATGTAATGGTTTTGATCACTTGACTACAAGCTCCTCACAAAGTCACCCTGTCACACATTTGACAGTATCAACAGGAAGGTCTAGAGCAGTGCTCTGCTTCTGCTCAAAAGTCAGTTACCAAGACGAATGGAAATTTGTCTTCTAGAGATCCCACAAGTACATTGGTGTGGATCATTGGGTAGGAATTCTGAAAATCTTAGTGTAAAAAATTCACCAATTAAATAACCTCGTTCTCTAACTAAGAGCAATGTCATTATATACAGGATTATGGATTGAATAAATGTTTTGACATCTATAAATTTGTACATAGTATACTACATGGCTAGTTGGTTTGGGTTACACGTAATTCCCTCATGGATAAATAATTTCTGTGAATTTGTTTTAACAAATGCAACCAACCTTAAAACTGTTATTATTGTGTCAAAACTGTTAATTCAAGGCAATATAGGCTAGCCAAATGACTCTTAATTCTGTTTGTTCTTGAATGACCTGGATAATAGTCACAGGTAATTTCAGTAGATATAAAACCAGACACTAGGATTGGGGAAATTGCTCAGTGGGGTGAGGAAAACACTTGCTTCACAAAAGAAAAAGACCAGAATTCAGAACGCTAGCTCCCAAGTAAATGCCTGACAGGCATGGAAGCCTTCCTTTGTTGTAGCATGTGGGAGATGGAGGCAAGGAATACCTCAGGTGTGCAGTCTAGCTACACTGACTGAATTGGTGAGTTGTATGTTCAGTGAAAGATTCTGCCTCCATGCACAATATGCAGGATGATGGAGTACTTTACCAAGTGCCAGTCTCTGGGCTCCACATACACATGAGCCTACATACACCCATGCATACGTAAGCAGGCATGAACACACACACACACACACACACACACACACACACACACACACACACATGCACAATATATACACACATGAACACATACGCACACACACACACACACACATGGGGATGGTGTATTACAAATAACTTGTCCAAATTTTGGCATCAAGTTTCTATACCCTGACATGTGAAGGGCACTGTCAGTGAGAATGTTGGAGACTTGGAAACAGAGAACTTCATGGGCACTCTTAAAGCCTAAATTCTGACAGAAAATAAAATTAATTATATATCCAGCTTCAACAGAAATTTAAGTTGATGTGTGCAGCAGCTTCCTTCTGAAGCTGAAGTTTCCCATTAAAATGAAATAAGTTGAATTTCAAATTAATCAAGCAAGTCAATTACAGAACAGAAGGTCAGCTGATCAGCTGCATCCTTAAAAATGAAATAGAATGAAATTACTTTAAACTACTAAGGAAAATGAAAGGAATCTTCATGTGTCCTACATAGGAACCTTGGCGTTTTCTGCTCCTACTAACTAATGCCTCACAAATGATACACTGACATGCAACTACTCTACTGTTAGTTCAATATCAGAACTGACTCTACACACAACAAACTTGGTACAAGGCATTAAGTTTAAAATTAGAGTACATTTTAAAAATAAAAGTAAATTTAAAAGAAGCACTCTGCTACCATTTGAACCTGTTTGCTTATTTCTAAAGAACAAAGTGCAAATTTAAATGTAATGAGTAATATAAAATATATTCAGAATGTCTACTTTCACAGTGATGGGCACAGAACTGGGAAACAGAAACCCATGCTGCAAATGAGGCTCTTCTCCAGTGACAGCATGATTAGGTATCCATCCCCTAGCCCCAGGTTCTTGGCTATGAAATTTAAAAGTTATCTAGATCTCATGTAATTTCTCCTCAAGTATAAAGAGAGAACATTGTAAGGAATAATCATCAAATTTTTCATATGGCTTTATTAAAGATCTTAGAATAGTACCTGACCTATAGTAAGTCAGAAGAAAGCAACAATATTAGTAATGATTATAATGGTTACTAGTATCATTGTTACAATAATTATTGGTGGGTTGAAAATTTGAAACTCCACTAGCAAGAATGTAAAAGCAATCTCAACTAGAAGGAATCTCCATGTTACATACCTTGCCCTTGGTCCAGTTTCAAGGAGGCAGCTGATCAGCTGATCCTCTGTTCTATAATGGACTTGCATGATTAATTTGAAATTTAACTGATTTCATTTTAATGGGAAACTTAAGCTTCACGAGAAAGTTGCTGCACACATCAACTTAAATGTCTGTTGAACCTGGATATTTAATTTATTTTATTTTTATTTTTATATTTCTCTGTCAGAATTCAGACTATCAGTAATCATAGAATCCTATGGTTCTATAATGCATCATGACAAATAAATCAAGGTCATCTTCTTGATCTCCTAATGGCATACAAATGGCAAACAGTGAACGTGAAGAGACCATGGGCTTCCAGTTGATAAACAGAATGCTAAAACCAATAGTTTAAATAATTTCAGAACAATGAGGACTTATAATAGATCATGAATTAATAAAACATGCCAAATGAAGAACATTTAATTGCAGTACAAACTAATACATGCAAATTGTATTACAAATTTCTTATATTATTTATAAGTATGCTATATGATAAGATAAAACTAAGAATGTAACACAGTTTTTCAACACTTAGGAATTAAATCAATATACTAACATATGAAATATGATATATATGTTCATATCATAAATTTGTAAAATATTTAATTTTTCTATGAAACTAAATAAATACTTAATTTCACTTAAATAGCCATTCTGTTTATATATTATTGACAGAATTACTTTGCCTTTTAGAAAGAGTTTGTTCAATAGCAGTTTGAGATTAAGAAGTAGGTAATAAAGAGAAACATATGTGAAAATATAATTAAAAGTTCCTTCTCAGACACACAAACAGAACTTTAGGGTATGTTTATCATGTTTTACTGGGAAACAGTCTTTGTGTTGTACAGAGAGCTGCTGAAACAGGTCTTCCTCATTTACCTGTGGACAGAAAGACACACAGCTCTCCCAACAAAAAATTAATCTGAGCAAATAAAAACAAAAACCACAAAGGAGTGAATGAAGACAAATGGCAACAGAATTGCAAGTATGTGTACAATAAGACTCAAAATATTAATGGTTGAAAAACCTCAATGTTTGTATAGGTTTTAATAAACATTTATTTTACACCCCAACCCTGCTTGGGGATACACTAAGTGATCAATGTACACAGGTTTCCATCTCCATTAATCATATGCGCTGGTAGGAAAAGCCTTTCCACAAAGTACACAGGTTTCCATCTCCATTAATCATATGCGCTGGTAGGAAAAGCCTTTCCACAAAGGTTTCTAAGCATCCCTGTACAGAAAGCAGATGGAAGTAGGAGAGGACAAGCTTTCTTTTCTATTTTTTTTTAACAACAGCAACAACAACAAAATCTACATTTTAAAAAATAGTAATTTTTATCACCAACTTAGAAATTTTATGTAGTATTTCTCTCTCCACCTAACTGAATTTTTAAAAACCAAAAAAAAATAGAAATTAATTTGAACAAAATTATTATGCAAAAACTCCTTACAAATTAATATAATCATTAAAATAAGAATACCTGGAAAGTTACAAAACTATAATCTTCCAAAACATTTCAGTTCCATTAAAAAAATAATAAACACCTTATAATAGCATCAAAGTATTCAAAATGAGAGATTGTGAATAAACCAAAAATTATCCTGTTTTGAAAAAAATATTTTCAGGGAAGAGTTCAAGTTAATGAGGACACCCTTTCACCTACCTCAACGGTAGGTAATTTTCTCTTATCCAGAAATATTGAAAACCTATTAATTTAAAAGCATTGGGATACCTTCTGTGGAATAGTGAAACACATGAGTGTATTAGCTTTTTTCTCTTTAAGAGCCTTAAAAAAAAAAAAAAAAAACTGAACAGAAAATCAAAAAACAATCCGGGAAACCATAGATCAATTTCATTTTCACTGTAAAGAGTTTGAAAGAAGATTTAGTCGCCAGTAAAAAGCATTTTGTATATCTTGCCTTTTTCCTGGTCTGTAAGATAACAGAATAACTGTAAATGATCAGAGTTTCATAAAAAGATAACAAAAAATTAAGTAAGAATATTCAGGACATTTAACAAAAAAAACAATGTCTGTTTAGTGAACATTTGTTGGAATTAATAAATATCCATTGTTTTCAATCCCATTTAACTGATATTTGACATTATTAAGAAATCCAAACATCCCTTTTCCCTTCCCTTAACCATTTTGCTTTGAGGAACCTACCCTATCCTCAGCCATGAGGGTGTGCTTATCTCTCACAGTGGTTAGGGGAGCTTTGAGTGAGAGAATAAAGCTGTGGAACTCAATGTTAAAGTAATTCTAGAAAATACTTGTTTACTTACTCTTAAGAAAGGAAATAATTGAGAATTGGCTGTTAAAATTGCTGATTCAATATGATACTGCCTAAATTCTTTCTAATATAATATTGCATATAGAAGAGGATATACCTTTTGCTCTACCTTCTAATGGACAGAAAGAGGAAGCTTAAGAACATAAAAATATCATTGATTCCATAACCTTTTATTCTCACTTAGGTACATATATTTCATTTCTATAGATTCATCTGAAATATAGGGGAAGTTTTGCTCTATTGAAATCATAAACCTATAAATCAATGGAGGTATAAACATAATGCCTATAAAAGTTGGCTTGTATCCATATAAAATACAGAATTTTGAACATGAAATAGATTTAGTGTACATAAAAATAAGCCTATATCTCCATAAACAGAACATATTTTGGGTACTTAGAGACATCACTTCTGCAGATTAATTCTAAAACTAGCATTGCTATCATCCTTAGAAAAGCAGGAATATTTAATTGGTTAAAAATACCCACATGCTTGAGGTCACTTTAATGTATGATAAAGGAGGCAGTTTTTTAATTTATTTATTTGTTTTACATCTGCCTAGAGTTTCCCTCCCTCCTCTTCTCACAGTACCTTCCCCCAACCCCCTTCTCTTCCAACACCCCAATCCACTCCTCTTCTGTTTCTGTTCAGGAAAGTGAAGCTCTCTCATGGATGTCAACAAAACACGGCATACCAAGTGGGGAGGTCTAATTTTTAAATTTTCATTACATTCATTTATTATTCATATATGTTTTCATTTATTACTGCAGGGTGTGGAGGAAGCCATGAGTAGATGTGTCAAGATTGATTGAATATGTATTATAGACATGGGCAAGGCCATGTCAAGGACATCAATGCCTCAGATCCACAGGAGTGGAAAAGCCTTCCCCAAACCTTGAGACACAGAGGGAAGGTAAAACCTTCATCTTGCAAATATTAACTATGTGTCCATTAAAAGTGTAGAGGAATGATTGTCCAGTGTGTGAAATAGCAAAATAACAACCAAGTAACCAACCACCCAAACAGAAGCCTAGCAACTACAGATAACTGCAGCTTTCTCCTCCTGGATTACTGCAACCTGAGTCAGCTACACTACAGGGACCTCCTACTGAGACTGGCTAACTCCTCCCCCCAATCTGTATGCAATAACAATAAATAAATAAATAAATAAATAAATAAATGAATGAATGAATGAATGAATAAATAAATAGATGAATAAATAAATAAATAAGTAAATGTGCTGACTTTCCAGGTTGTTGTGTTAATGCTCTTCCGGCGGAGAGATTTGCCCGTCTTATTCCATATCCCAGCTTTTGTATTTGCGCGTCTGTGTGTCAGTCCTTTTTCTATTTCCTCACTGCCCAATCAGGTTCTCAAGTCCTCGCTGTTCTGGTCAAGTCATATTACTAATATTTCTCTATCTTTCTCTCTCATATGTATACATGTATGCTCGAGAGCAACGTGTATAGAGGTAAGGTGATGCCAACATCTTTACCTGCCTTGCCATCTCTCCAGCAGAAGAAACTGTTCCTTGAAGATAAAAGTTTCCAAATATACTGTTGGAAAAAAGATCCAAACATACTGTTGGATCACAGTCAAAAGGATGATATATGGTGGACGATGCCCTGGGGAACTGTGAGACAGGCTCCAGGAAAAAAGGCAGAGGGCCTTTACCTCAGATGCATTTTGTTCCCTGGACTGTTCTTGGATGTGATTTTGTACCTCCTTTGTGAAACATTTATTTCCACTCAATATATAGACATGTTCTTTCTTGTTGGATGTCCAGACATAGTTATAGAACCTAATTTGGTCAGTGTACCCTGAGTCTGGGTTTGCCTTTCTGCCTTCCTTTCATGCTTTCCCAGATATAATCGCTAGAACAAGAACATGCCAGGCAATTGTGCTTAATTCAATCTGTCCTGAGAAAATTCTGAGAAAGGGCTGCACTGTTAATATTTAGTAAGTGCTTACTGATGTTTACTTACATGTTTTCAGATCATGTTTTTCAGGTCATGTTTTTCTGAACTCCACCTTCCTTGGATCATTGTTTTCTTTGTTACATTAGTGTACAAAAGAACACTGAAACTGAAGTAAGGTTGTCTATAGTATTAAACGGTAGTCTGCCCCATTTTTCCAGGTCCTCACATCGCAGGTCTCGAAGACAGATCTGCATAGATTTGCAAAAGTTGACAGATATATAGCATGAGTGGAAGTAAAGCTGTGTAGGGGATCAAGATGCAAACAGGAAGAGAAGGGAAAAAGAAAGGTAAGAGGGCTATGGGGGATGCCCATTATACGTTATGTACGACTATGAAAATGTCCTCATGCAGCACAGGACCAAAAACAATGAAAATACACAATGAATTTTAAAGGAAAAAAATAGAGTTCCAAGTGGGGCCAGTGGGGGAAAATTCATTTCCTACTGAAAATCCATAATGATTACCCATAAAATACATAAAACTTTTAATCCTTTCCCCCTGTTCTTTCTATTTGACAATGAATTATTTTCATTGAGCATAGTCTGCTTCAAGAAGAACATCGACGTTTCCGCTGCTTACCGTGACTGGCTCTAAATTGTGGCACACTGTAATTTAGTTTAAACCTAGGAAACCAGCACGTTGTCTGGTTTACAGAGCATGAACTGCCTGTGCAATACCTAAAGACACAGAGCATCCGAGTAGAGCCAAGCCGTGGAGAACAAACCATTAAATGTGCTCTCTCCCTGCTATCAGCTCTACCTCACAGTTGTCCATAATGATGGGGAGCTATTCTGGCTTTCCCTTTGCATTGACTGACATTCTGCTCCTCCTGTATACTATACTCTAGTTGATGCCTTTCATCCTCCAACACTGCGCATTCTTTAGGGGCACAACGCAGAGTCACCTTCAACTTCCCAATTTCATTTCTTGATTACTGCTTTACCCTGTTCAAATCATCAACATTGATTTACAGTTGTAGCTAATGTGAAGGAGGAGACCACAGCAAGCAAAAGCTTCCATAAAAATCAATTAAGAAAGAATGCAGTTTAAAAATTCAACAGCTCAATGCATGATAAAGCTTTGCAGTATGCCATAACATGAAAGGACAAAATCCTGAGGCAGCCATAAAGAGAAAAGACAGAAAGCGGTAAACCTTTCATCTCACAGATATGACCTGTTAGGGGTATGAGACAACAGCTATGTGTCTGAACAGTGGGCAGAGGAAAAGGATTATACTGAGGCTGAGGGATACTACTGTACAGATCAGAGTTAGTCAAATGTTTATTCTTCATAGCATGATAAAAATCATGTGATTTTGCCTCCTTGGTGTGTTAATGAAGTATATTACACACACATTTGAGTTTGGTAATGTATCTAGTCTTGTAGCCTTGTAATAAAATTCACTAACTCATGACATACTGCTGCTCTTATTATTTAATCTAGTTTGTAACACTTGGTGAAGAGATATTATTTTCTCAGATGAGCTCATCCTGAATAATTTGTCTATAGTATCCTGATGATAAAATCAAACTCTTATAAAGAGAATTGGGCTTTGTTGTCTGTTATGGATTCTCTTGTAGAAAATGTGGAATTTTTTTTAAACCTTTTCACAAAATTATCTAGTGGTTCTAAATCTGGAGATTTTTTGCTGGTGCTTTGTATTAGGACTTTTATTTCATTGCTAGTGAAAGTCACCTTCAAATTTTCTTCTCTCATACTCTGTGTCTGGCGTCAGTTTGTTCTTTGGTCGAATAATTACAAGTAGATAAAGTCTGTTTGTATGTTGTTGTAAGTACGCTTTCATTAAACTTTTCATGTCTGAAATGTCTTTAACAATACCCTATGTTTGCTTTTTAGTATTTGTAACTTATGAGCTCAACTTTTGGTTAATTTTAATATGTGCATTTTACTTACATTTTTGAATATTCAGGTATTTTCATTCATTTATTTTCTTATTTGTTTTCTTAGTAGATTATATTTTATTTAATTGATTTATGTTCTCTATTGTCCCATTCCTCTCTTGTTTCTGGTGGTAAGAACACAGATCGCAGGTTCAGATGTTTAGTTCTTGTAGTTTTTACACTTAGTTCTGTAAATTTCTTCTCTCAGACAACCGAGAGAGAACTGCCAAGACTTATTTCAATTCAACTATTTCAACAAACAGCAATAGTCTAACTTTAAAATTGCTATTATATTTTGAGAACTAAATATAATGTTGAAGTGGTTTGAAACACCTGATATTTAGGAACATTAGATACATCAAAATATAAATGAACCCCCACTAAATCATGGTCACTTGCTGGATGCAAAGTTTTATGTGTCAATTTGTGCATTTATTCCCTTTAAAGAATTGTAGTATATTTTCTTTGTTAAGGTCCCAAATTATATTCATGCATTTCTGCATTAACATTTTTCACACAAATGTTCATCATATCATTCTAAAGGGCTTCTCTGTGTCCTTATATTCTACCCTTCATTGTTTAGTGTATCCTTTAAGAAGAAAAAAAAACAAAAGAAACAAGCAAAGAGAAGTGATTTAGGAGTACCTTCGGTTGCATCATTTTGTACCTTAATGTGGCAATGATTTTATGTTGTGTTTACAACAAACTCTTCCTCCCATTCTGTATCTTAAAACAGCATTCATGCCCTAGATTCTTTATCACAAAATTAATTTTTTCTCTATTTATAAATTTCTTCTCACCCTAGTCAGAATGGCTACTATCAAGAAAAATAACTAACAACAGATGCCAGCTAAATGAGAGGAAAAGCAGACCTGTATTTACTGTTCATAGAAATGTGAACTGGTAAGCCTGTCCTCAAAATACTAAAAATAGAATTTACAAAAGAGCACTAACACTCCTAGGCGGGAAAGTGTAGAATCAATCAAAATAGAATACATATTAAAATCCAATATGGAAAATGTTACTTTGTTATCTAACTAAACCAATAAAAATAACAAATTAATGGAATTCATTTCTGGCGATATCTTATGTGCATGTATGTGTAGTGTTTATTATCTGTGAATACATGTGGTATATTTTCAAGGTGTGTTTTTTGTGTGATGTATGTTCATGTTGTGCATGATGACTATCTAATTGTGTGTGTGGTATATGAATGGTGTGTGTGTGTGTGTGTGTGTGTGTGTGTGTGTGTGTGTGTGTGTGTGGTGTATGTGCTACATGTAACTTATGTAGTATATGTTTGTGGATGTGTGTTTTGTGTATGTGTATGTGTTGCATGGTTGGTATATGTGTGATATTTGTATGCTTGGTGTGTGCTCATTTTTGTTCATATATGCATCAGTGTTCACATACACGTGGAGGTCAGTGGTTAATGTTCTCAAACTCTTTCCACCTTACTTTTGACAGGTTAGCTCACAATCTGGCCATCAGTTCCTGGGAAAGTGCTTGTCCTTACCTCCCCAAAGCTGGAATTACAGGTGTCACTGATTTCTGATTTTTTAAAATATGGGTTCTGGGAATTCAAAATCAGATTTTTATGCTTGAGTGGCAATTGAACCATCTCACTAGTCCACACAATTCTTTCTTTTTTATTATCTCCCACAGCGATATTATTTATTTATTTATTTGTCATTTCTAACCATCTGTCCTTGCTGAATGGAACAGTCTGATTCCTGATATTTGTGTAGTGAGTGACCTCATCCATTTTCTTCACAACTCTGGTATTCTCTCCTCAGAGAAGATTGAAAGATTACTCACTCTAACTTGATCCTTTGATTTATCATCTATAGCACACAGTGCTCACTGTGTTTATAAGAGTGTTTTTAATCATTTTTGTTCATCTATGTGTTTACCTACTGTACTGTATCTCCCATTTAGTCCTCATTTTTGTCTTTCTCGATACTGTATCCTCAACACATATGAGACTTCATGATATGTCACTGCTGCCCAACATATATTAAAAAATGCTGGAAGATCAAGAGCAAGTGCAAAACATTGATACTCTAAGAACTATAAAGGTAAAAGTCCTATGTGTACCGCTTGGGCTCTTGGTAACCTGATGGAATGATGAATCTGCAGCTGCAGTGTTCTCACTCACTGAGGCACTGAACATCAATGGTGTGCTAATTGTGACAGTAGCAGTGATAGTTATTTCTGGGAATTTTGTCTATTAAACTGAGTTTGGCACATAAGGCAGTTATTTGCTTTTTAGACCCCGTGTATTTTACATGTTATTAATATGAATTTATCATAGCTCATAATTATTGTTATTAAATAATGGAGACCTTACTTTGAATATGAGACTTTTCACAAGGTTTGTGACCCTTTAAGATAATAAAAAAAAACCCTCGGTATATTAGTTGAGATTCTCTAAAGGAACAGAACTGATGAAAATAAACACACACACACACACACACACACACACACACACACACACACACACACACGCACACGCACACACACACACACATACGCACACACACGCACACACGCACATACACACACAGGTTTATGAAAGTGGCTCCCAGGTTGTGGTCTAAGTAGTCCAACAATGGCCATTGCTTGGTGGAAAGGCAAAGTCCAAGGATGTGGTATTCAGTTGTTCAGTTCTTGTGCTGGTTGTTTTTATATCAATTTGACACATGTTCAAATCATCTTGGAGGAGAGAACCTCGATTAAGAAAGTGTCTCCATAAGCGCCATAAGATTGGGCTGTAAAACAAGCATGTAGGGCATTTTCTTAATTAGTGATTGATTAGGGAGGTCCCAGCCTATTTTGGATGCTACCATTCCCGGGCTGGTGGTCTGGTGTCTATGAGAAAGCAGGCTAAGCGGGCCAAGAGGAGCTAGCCAGTAAGCACATCCTGCCTCTAGGTTCCTGCCCTGTTTGAGTTTCTGTCATGGTTTCCTTCAATAATGGACTACAACAATGTAGATGTGTAAGCCAAATAAACCATTTCTTCCCCAACTTGCCTTTGGTGGTAGTGCTTCATCAGAGCAATAGAAACCATAATTAAAGGAGTCTTCAAAACTGGATGTCTCAGCAGTCCAAAACTGGCACTCAAGACCCAGGGAAATCTTAGAGATCTGCCAGTTTTCAGTCGACATTGAAATCCCAAAGAAATAGGTTCTAACACCAATGAAGGAATGTCTCCAGAACAAAATAGATGAACTTGCCACAGAGCAAGGGCAAGCAGGTAAAAAGCAAAAGCTTCTTTTTTTCATGTCCTTTAATGTGGGCTGCCACTGGAAGATATGGCCCAGATTTAGGGTGGGTCTTCCCTCATCAACTGATCTAGATTAAAGGTGGACCTTTCACCTCAAATAATTCAACCAAGAGAAATGCCTCCCGTACAAGGCCAGATGCTCTCAGTTTTAGTTAATTCTACATGTAGCCAAGTTGACAACAAAGATTAACCACCACACTTGGAATGATTACAGAATTCCAGGGAAATGAGGGAGTGATTTTATCATATCTGTGGGCTGCTGTGCAGGCTTGGGCATTCAATACTATTAATTTATTCCCATCCTGAAATGCAGAATGTCTTCCAGCATATCTGTGTCTTCAGTATTCTCTTTCACAGTTGCATAACACTTAGTGCACATTTTAAACTCTTTCATTAAGTATATTTCAATAACCTCATTATTTTTGCTTTGTTTGCAACTGTTATTAGTATTTTGTACTTAAATTTACCTCCAATATTTTGTTGTCTGTGTAGAGATAGACTCCTACTTTTTAAATGAAGATTTAATATCCTGTCACTTTATTCAATTCACTATTAATTCTAATCATTTTTATTTATTTTACCAGACTGTGTAGGTTTTCCTACATGGCATTTAACAACAGTTAATTTCATCTGCCTGGTTTGGATAGCTCTTACTTCACTTTCCTGCCTAACTTCTCAGGGAAAGCCTTCTAGTTCTGCTGAGGGCAGGCATCTTAGCCTTATATGACTAGCAGAGAAAAATCTCTCAACTTCTCCGTTGAATTCTATTCTATTGTTTGTGGGATTTAACATATGTCTTTTATTATGTTGAGGTATGCTAAGTTCCTACTAAACATTATTCCAATGAGAATTTGTATAGCTGGGTTGCCTTGTCTTCTATTTTATATAATTGAAGAACAATATCATGTCCTCCTTTTTAATGTTTCCTATGATTAATAATGGTTTAATAATATTAGTATATTTATGTGCAATATCAGTGAATTTAAATCTCTGAGGATGTAAGATTCTTGCTAAGTACCATATACATAATGGGATTGACTATAATAATTATTTTTCAGCCGTATTATTAACATTTTCCTGTCAGCCATATCATGTGTGAATAGAATACATAAAGGAGATTATTAGCATTCTAATTTTCTTCTAACCTAGTTGACTTGTGATTTCCAATTAATGTGTTAAATTAGTAATAATATTCATTCACATCTTTACTGGCTCTCTTTTTGGTGTTGTGCCAATACTATATTTAATAATTTGTTCCTGCAGGCCACTAAACTGAGAATTATCTAGCAATTTAGAAGATATAAAGATGAGGTCATCTGCTTCCCACTTCTCTCATCATTACTTTGCACATTTTAGTCCTCATTATAGTTCTGTATTTTTTTAATATCATTTGAGCAAAGACATGACAACCACCTGAAGGATTTGGAAGAAATGACCTGTACATTAGTATAAAACTATAAGTAAACACAGACAACTTCTCTTGGCATTTCAAATCTCATCACCTGAATAGGAAAAAAAAAAAGCTGCCCCCGTCCTTTCTCCTCCTGTACTAATAACTTGGATCACAGCCCTCTCTCTCTCTCTCTCTCTCTCTCTCTCTCTCTCTCTCTCTCTCTCTCTCTCCCTTTTTCCCTCCTTTCCTCTCTCTCTTTCATATATGTAAGAGTGTGTGTGTGTGTGTGTGTGTGTGTGTGTGTGTGTGTGTGTGTGTGTTTGTTCAATCAAACTGTCAGTTCTATAGTGAACACACAGAATTACAGTGGACTATGCTGTATCCCATTCAGTCATGGTACTGTAGTAAGTGGTGGTAACTCCAGATCCTACACTTTCTCACAGGCTGTCCCATTTTGATTGTCCATATTCTGGGCTTTGGGAATATTTCTTCCAGCCAATTATGAATTGGGTTTCACGTAACCTTCTTATTAAATTGAATATTTTATTTTTTTACAAAATAGTTCAGGACTAAGGGCAACATTTTAGTGGCAGTCCTTCATAAACATTTTAACATATTTTCCCAAAACATATTTCCAACTAAAATAACACATCTTTCTCATTAGGGCATTTTATCTATAAGGTACCTGCTAAAAACTGATAGTGGATATTTTGGTTTTAAAAAAATATTTTTAAAATTATTATTATTATTATTATTATGCATCCCAACCATAGTGCCCTCCTTCCTTTCCTCTCAGCCTTGCCTGCCACCTCACCCCATGTGCTCCTTCATCCATTCCTCCTCCATTTCTCTACAGAAAAGGGAAGGCCTCCCATGGATATCAATCAAACATGGCATATATATTTGCAGTAAGACTAGGTGCCTTCCTTCAGTTAAGACTGGACAAGGCAGCACAGTATGAGAAACAGAGTCCCCAAAACCAGCAAATTAGTCAGAGACAGCCCTGCTACCACTGTTAAGGGACCCATAAGAAGATCAAGCTACACAACTGTAACAGGTATGCAGAGGGCATAGGTCAGTCCCATACAGGCTCTCAGATTGTTGGTTCAATTTCTGTGAGTTCCTCTGATCCCAGGTTAGTTGATTATGTGAGTTTTCTGGTGTCCTTGACACTTCTGACTCCTATAATCCTTCCTCTGACTCTTCCACAAGATTACTTCAGTACTGCCTAACCTTTGGCTCTGGGTTTCTGTATCTGTTTCCATCAGTTGCTAGGTAAAGCCCCTCTGATGGCAATTGGGCTAGGCACCAATCTATGAGTATAGCAGAAGATCATTAAACATCATTACAATGACATTTTTTTTTGCCAGTCATGTTTGGTTCTATCCTATCCTCTGGACTGTCCAGCTTCTAGGTCCTGGCCCTCCGAACAGTGTTAGGGATGGGCTCCCTCTCATGGCATGGGTCTCAGACTAGACCAGTAATTGGTTGGTAGGTCACTACCACAAGTTCTGTGTCACCTTTATACCACCACATCTTGTAGGTAGGACAAATTGTATGTGAAAGGTTATGTGGCTGGGTCGGTTTCCCAGTCCCTCCACTGGAAGATAGTCAGTTCAGACTACATATCCTTTATTGCTAGAAGTCTTAGCTGGGGTCATCCTTATAGATTCTTGGATTTCCAACCCTACATTTGACAGAGGACTAATTTCCAAAATTTATAATTAACTCAAGAAAATAATCATAAAAATAAATAATCTAATTAAAAATAGGGTTCAGAGCTAAACAGAGAATTCTCAATAGAAAAATCTCAAATGGCCAAGAAACACTTAAAGAGATGTTAAGAAAAATTCTTAGCCATCATGGAAATGCAAATCAAAATGACTCTGATATTCCATCTTACTCCTGTCAGAATGGCTAAGATCAGCAAAATAAGTGAGAAGTCATGATGGAAAGGATGTGGAACAAGTGGAATACTTCTCCATTGCTCATGGGAATGCAAACTTGTACAGTCATTTTGGAAATCAATATGGTGGTTTCTCGGGAAAATTGGAAATTGAACTTCCTCAAGACCCACCTATAACACTCTTTGGCATTTACCCAAAGGATGCTCAATCATACCACTAGGACACTTGCTCATCTGTGTTCATAGCAGCATTAATCATAGCAGTCAGAACCTGGAAACAACCTTGATGTCCTAAACCGAAGAATGGATAAGGAAAACGTGGTACATTTACATAATGGAATATTAGTCAACTATTAAAAAGAATGACATTATGAAAATTGCAGGCAAATGGAGAGTGGATCTTTTTGAAAGAGGAAACATATTGAGGTTCTAGATGAGCTAATGTAGGTCACCTTTTGTGATCTATAGGGATCTATCTACAAAGCAGCTTCACATTGGCAATGATAAGTTCTCTGAAGAAAACACGTGCACATATCAAGCTTGTTTAAATTAGGCTTTCAATTTTACCTTTGCTGTTTTTATTTTCATCACTTTTTGTCAAGGAAATACAAAATGGAAATGAATACTTTAAAAAATATTTATGTTTACAGTTTTGAACATGTCCTCAGAAACCAAATGTAGAAAGTTCGTATCTTCAGAGACATAATTAAACTAAAATTAGTAACAAGAAACACAGAAGTGAGGTTTTAAGTCAGTTTGAATAATTGTTTTATTAGTTAATAATCAAGAAAATATATATTTATGAAAAAACAGCCAGGGAAAAGTATTTAGTTATAAGGTAACATTATGCATTGATTGGTTATAAATGTTAACAAAGTAAAATGGAGTTTACATTCCAGTTATTAGTAAGCATAGACACTATTTAGTCTACATTTCTGTTTCTACTATGTCAACAAAGTAGCCAGTCCTGGGATTTTACATATTGATTTACTATTAGTCTATCTCTGGCCAGTTCTGCTTGGATCGTGCATTCCCTGACATTTCTACATGCTGACTGAAAAACATTCATGTTAGAAATTAGAAAGTAAACACTTTGAGATGTAAAATATCAAAATACTATGAGGATTCTTTATGCAAAGTTGGCCCTCCTAAGACCACTAACAAATAAGTACATAATTAAAGCCAGTTTATAAGAATACATAACATAAACCCTCACTATGTCAAAATGAGAATTTATGTGACCTCAAATACTCAAATCTCCAAGATAACTCCTCTTCAAGATAAGGTATTTGCCACTGACGTAAAATGCACTGTGCTGTTACAAAAGCTATATTATATATTTTTAATGCTATAGCGATATTACATGTAAGTATTTGATGTCATCATAATATTTGAGTCATCATGAAGAGAAAATTCCATTAGACAGAAATATAAGTCCTTGTATTGATAAAGAACCACATCATTTTGGTCATTTTTCTACTTTAAGCAATGCTTGTGAACACGATCTAAGCTGTTTCTGAATTCACCTCATAAATACAACATATGTACCACCAGGAGGACAATGTATTGTACATATAAAACATTAAAGAGAATGGCCACTTCAAATACTAGGCTGAGTCAAATCCAAAAATCTGACTTTCCACGGACCCTGATCTAACACAATGTTTAGTATCACATGGGGCCACAGGGAGTATGAACAAAATGTAGAAGTGGTAATACCTAGTCTTCCATCTCAATGCAATAGATTTCTAAATGATTTAAAAACTATCTACAAGCTTTAGGAAAGTGTAGTGAAAATCACTTGAGTTAAGGCTAGTGTAGAGCTTGACTGGCATTTTTGTCTCTGCAACGGTATCTAGAAAAACCTGCAATACTTCCAGATCCCCAACTACATTGATAATGGATACCTCATAGGACTCTGATGAGAACTGAAAAAAAGAGGCTGGAGAGCAGGCTTAGCAATCAAGAGCACTGGCTGCTCTTCCAGAGGACTTAGCTAGATTCCTGGCACTCATAAAGTAACTAATAATCATAGATAACCCCAGTTCCAAGGGATCTGATGTCCTCTCTGGCTCTTGTGTGTAGCATAAATTTTAAAGGTCTTATTGATAAAAACAAACCCGGAGCCAGGTATTGGGGTGAATGCTGAAAGATCAGAGAAACAGAACAAGCCACATCCAACATCACCTTGCCAATTCCTCAGCTGATCTTGTTTCCTCAGACTGAAAGCCTCTGAGTCCTCATCTGAATGGATCTCAGCTGAACTGCTGTTAAAAGCTAAAAGCTTAAAAAGGTCTCTAGTTCCTGGTCCTCACGCCTTATATACCTTTCTGCTTCCTGACATTGCTTCCTGGGATTAAAGGCGTGTGTCACCACGCCTGGCTATTTCCAGTGTGGCTTTGAACTCACAGAGATCCAGACAGATCTCTGCCTTTGGAATGCTAGGATTAAAGGCATGTGCTACCACTGCCTAAACCTATGTTTAATATAGTGGCTGTTCTGTTCTCTGAACCCCAGATAAGTTTATTGGGGTGCACAATATATCAACCACACTTGTGGGAAGAAGGCAAGGATGATATGATCAGACATTCATGTATGCAAAATATCTATACACATTAAATAAAAATAAATAAATCATTTAAAAAATTTAGGAAAATACTTGAAATTATTCTATGTAGAAAAAGAAGAGTAAAGAAGTCAAGATCATTTCGGAGATTAGCACAATGTTAATAGAAAGAAGAAGCAAGTAAAATGGAAAGAAGCAATATGCCCACTTCACCTTTAAATTGTATTTCAAAACCCTAAGGCAAAAGCTCAGTGGAAAATTGGCCATTAATTGAACAAATCAAGTCATAAGTATTATCCATCTCATTCTAATACTATTCTCAGAAAATATTATTTTGAGAAATACCTTAATCTTGACAATGTTAGGACATCTAAACTTTAGGAAACAGTATCTTAACAAATTTACTATATAAATAAATGAAAATTGCTTAACAAATTTACTATATAAATAAATGAAAATTGCTTCATCTTTACTATCACAAGGATGTATTTAGCATGCTATAACATTTTTGAGTGGACTTAAAATCAGTAAATGAAATAAACATTGTTAACAAGATGAAAGCATTTGCAAAAGGAACGAAGTGATGCTTAAATTAATATTACTTAGACATCGGGAAGAAAATTACATTGCTTTCAGCAATAGATAGAACTAGACCTCTTCATACTATGAGAAACAAACCTGATCAGGAAAAACAAATAGTACATATATCTCTCCTATGCAGACTCTTGTGGGAAAAAAAATAGACATAATTAGAAATAGTTACTTAGGGATGAGGAAAAGACCAGGCCTAGGAAAACGGGATAACATAGGTTAATCGAAGGTGCACATTATCAACAGATGCTATATTTGAATTTTTGAAGATGTACAATTAATAGTATTATGTAACTGACACGCTAAAAAGTGTCCAGAATCCTCATTAATGTTTAAAAGATTACCAGCATCCTCAAGAACAGTATTGAAGAGCATAATTATGCTAATGTGTAAATATTAGAAAATAAAATAAGCTATCATATTTCCAAATAATATGAGAGGAGAAGGAACAGGAGGGGAAGAATTAAGGAAAGAGGAAGTAAATGACTGTTCAAATACTGGAACAGCTGCAAAGATGCAATTTTTAAAATTATATAATACGGAAAATCATATGAAGTTAGAAATATGCTAATGATTTACTAAGATGAAAGGAAATATTACTTTCAACCCTTGCGTTTAATATCTGATACATAAAATTCTGCCAACTAAAAATAGAAACTTACATTTCCAGTTGGAAGAAAGAATGAAGCTATAAGGAATCATTGAAGAAGCTGTTCTTTAAAAATATATAATATGTAAGAAGTTCAAAACCATTGCATAGAGAAATGCATATTAAATATTAAATAACAATGGGAATCACCTTATCGTTCATGAGCAGCTCTTAAGAAAATGGATAACACAATAGCCACTCTGGATCGCAATACAGACCTGTTCTCTCATACAAAATGAAAACATTTCTGTAGAAGAAGATATTTTCCCCAAGGGAAACCTCAAGCCGTATCATTAAAAGCAGGAACCAAAAAGTAGGACAAGAATCAACATTAGTTGATGTGACGTGGTCTCATTTCAATGCATACAAGGTAAGCTATAACTATATTAGAATTGAAAACAGTTCCCAAACTGCTAACTGGAGACACTGAGATAAAAGTCATCAGTGATAAAGCAGGTACTAACCTTGAAGGTTCAGCTCTATTGGTGAGCTTTCGCAGTCTGAGAAAGTGCTATACAGGCTATCAGAGGATAAAAGTAATTGTCATTCTCAACTGCATGTTCAAATAATGACTGGCCTGGCAATATATGACCACTGATGCAATAGTGGCATGACAGCATGTGTGTAGCTAACACGCTCTGATTTGATTTCTGAGCTGACTCATGAAATGAAATCCATGACTGGCACTGTTATTGGAGCCAAAAAACTGTTGCTAGATAGGTCATAGACCTTGGCGAAGAACCTACTTATACTATTCTGCTAAACATACATAGTATTATAATGGTCTCCTAATAACATATTTTTATACACATTGATCAATATATCTCTCAGATTTCAACAGAGAAGATTCTACCTGCCTTAGATGGAAGGCGACACAGAGCTAAAGGTGATGGATGACTTAAAGGAAACTGTTTTCTGGCCTCAACAGAAAATGCACATATGAATGCACAATGGTTGTAACAACATGTAGAAAAGGTACACACTCTCAAATATACAAAATACAAGCATGTGGGTGTGACATGAAGTCCAGGCGCTAGCTGAGGACCACCTATTCTTGGCATTTGATAGTTGCTGGAAAGACAGTCATATTTTTTCAATAATGTGATCCCTGGTAGGCCGACCACTCTCCAGGGTAGACACCCACACTCAAGATTAGTAGGATAATACAAACTGGACATGGTTGTCTACAAAATAAGGAAAACAGAAAGTTTGTTCTATAGGAAAATGGGTGAGGGGCTATGAAAGGAGTTGGATATGAGAAAACTATATTGCATAAAATTTCACGAAAGTAATTAAAACATTAAAAAGCAAAAAAGTAAGAATTTCAATATTTAATGAAATATTATTTAAAAGTAAAATGAAAAAGTCATCAGTGAAGAGGTGACATTTAAAGCGAAGAGACAAGATACAATTTGTGTATGGGAAATTAATGAGAAAAAGTGCTTGAAGAAAAAACTAGAATTAAACTAAGTTTTTAAGTATCCATATCCAAATTAGGCATGCAAGTTTCCCTTGGACTTCACTGAAGAGATTGTTCAGTGGGTAACGGTGCTTGCCACAAAGCCTTGATGGCCTGGGTTGGACAAAATTGAACTCCATGGGTTTCCTATGAAATCTACAGTTGCATTTTGGGGAGTCCCTCCCACATAAGTAAATGCCCCCCAACTGTCCTCTAAGCTACATACACACATCTTGGCATGCACCTCTAAACCCAGGACACAATAAAATCAATAAATAAATGTAAAACGCTCATTTTTTTTCAAATATAGAAGTTTTATTTTCATTATTCTTTTTTTTTTCCCTTTGCAATACAATTCAGTTCTACATATCAGCCACGGATTCCCTTGTTCTCCGCCCTCCTGCCCCCCTCACCTTACCCCCAGCCCACCCACCATTCCTACCTCCTCCAGGGCAAAGCCTTCCCTGAGGACTGAGATCAACCTGGTAGACTCAGTCCAGGCAGGTCCAGTCCCCTCTTCCCAGGCCCAGCCAAGCGACCCTGCATAGGCCCCAGGTTTCAAACAGACAACTCATGCAATGAGCACAGGACCGGGTCCCACTGCCTGGATGCCTCCCAAACAGATCAAGCCAATCAACTGTCTCACCCATTCAGAGAGTCTGATCCAGTTGGGGACCCCTCAGCCATTGGTTCATAGTTCATGTGTTTCCATTCGTTTGGCTATTTGTCTCTGTGCTTTATCCAACCTTGGTCTCAACAATTCTCGCTCATGTAAACCCTCCTCATTCTCGCTAATTGGACTCCCAGAGCTCCACCTGGGGCCTAGCCATGGATCTCTGCATCCAGATCCCTCAGTAGTTGGATGGGGTTTCTAGCATGACAATTAGGGTGTTTGGCCATCCCATCACCAGAGTAGGTCAGTTCGGGCTGTCTCTCGACCATTGCCAGCAGTCTGTTGTGTGGGTATCTTTGTGGATTTCTGTGGGCCTCTCTAGCACTTTGCTTCTTCCTATCGTCATGTGGTCTTCATTTACCCTGGTCTCCTATTCCTTGTTCTCCCTCTCTCTTGTTGATCCAGCTGGGATCTCCCGCTCCCCCAAGCTCTCTTTCCCTCGACCTTCGCCCTTCATTACCCCCACTCATGTCCAGGCTGTTCATGTAGATCTCTTCCATTTCTCCATCATTGGGTCATCCCCGTGTCTTTCTTGGGGTCCTGTTTTCCAGGTAGCCTCCATTAGACATCAAAATATCCAAAAGTCCAATTAAGAAATGGGCTATAGAACTAAACAGAGAATTCTCAACAGAGGAAACTCAAATGGCTGAAAGACATTTAAGGAATTGCTCAACATCCCTAATCATCAGGGAAATGCAAATCAAAACAACTCTGAGATACCACCTTATGCCTGTCAGAATGGCTAAGATCAAAAACACTGAAGATACTTTATGCTGGAGAGTATGTGGAGCTAGGGGAACTCTCCTCCACTGCTGTTGGGAATGCAAGCTTTTACAACTACTTTGGAAGTCAATATGGCGCTTTCTTAGAAAATTGGGAATCAATCTCCCCCAAGATCCAGCTATACCACTCTTGGGCATATACCCAAGGAATGTTCAATCATACCACAAGAGCACTTGTTCAGCTATGTTCATATCAGCATTGTTTGTAATAGCCAGAACATGGAAACAACCTAGATGCCCTTCAACTGAAGAATGGATAAACAAAATGTGGTACATATACACAATGGACTACTACTCAGCAGAGAAAAACAATGACATCATGAGGTTTGCAGACAAATGGATGGATCTAGAAAAAAATCATCCTGAGTGAGGTAACCCAGACTCAGAAAGACAAACATGGAATGTACTCACTCATAGGAGGATACTAGATGTGGAACAAGGATGACTGGACTGCTCTTTTTTTTTTAAGCAAAAGACAAAACTTGTCAAACTAAAGAGATGGCTCAGTGGGTAAGAATGGTTATTGTGCAAACAGGAGGACTTTTATTATAATACATACTACCAGTATGTAAAGGAAGTTAGGGATAAATGTGTGGTGGAATGTGGAGAATGGGAATACTGCATTGCAATTTAGCAAATTTTCCACTCTCCCTGTAAAATCACATGACAAAACTAGGAAATAACACAAACATACCATATGTGCAACCGGATGCATTTTTGTATATATGGTCAATTCTAATATATAAAAAGGGTAATTATTAATCCATGTCCCTTTTAAACCTTAACTAGATTATAATTATCTAAACATTTTTAATTTAAATTTAATTTACTTAAACTGTCTTATAAAAACCAACCAACAATCTGTGTGTTTTAGAGGAATCATATATTATTCTAACAGGTCTACACATTGTGTAATATTCAAGGATTGCTGAAGCTTGGTGTCCACCAGGTTGGGGTCGGGTTCAGTGAAACAGCCTATCCCAAAGGAGTGAGACAAATAATAACAGAGTGCATGACACCTGTGATCCACTTATGCACACATCCACTAACATATATTGGTTAATTTTTGTCAATCTGACATGGATTAGAATAATCCTGGAAAAAGGAGTTTCAATTGAGGAATTACCTCCACAGGGTTGTCCTGTGGGCATGTCTGTTGGGCATTTCTTCTTCTTCTTTTTTTTTTTTTTTTTTTTGATTAATGATTGATGTAAGAGAACTGAGCCCAAAGTGAGCAGTCCTATCTCTGGGTGGACATTCCTGTGTTGTGCAAGAAAGCAGGATGAGCAAGTTATGGGCAGTAAGCCAATAAGAAGCTTTACTCTGTGTTTTCTGCCTTGAGCTCCCATCACAACTTTCCTCAATGTTGGACTTTAGCTTGCAAACTAAAGTTAGGATTTTCCCCAAGAAGCTGCTTTTGGCTTAGTATTTATCACAGCAAAGAGTAAATAATAAGAACACATAGCCACACAAAGAAAACACACTCACTTTTTTTCTATTCAGCATGCAAATAAATAATACTGGCATATCTTGTTATTAGTTTTACCAAACCAATATGTAGCTGGGGTATTCTCCAGTCCTGCTTGGGCCTGCAGCCATTCAGAACCAAATAAACACACAGAGGCTTACATTAATTAAAACTGTATGGCCTAATGACTCAGGCTTCTTGCTAGCTAGATCTTTCATTTTCAATTAACCCATAATTCTTATTTACTTTTAGCCACGTGGCTTGGCACCTTTTCTCAGTTCTGCCTCCACATCTTGCTTCCTCTGTGTCTGGCTGGTGACTCCTGACTCAGGCTTCCTCTTCCCATAATTCTCCTTTCTGCTTATCCCACCTATACTATACTTCCTGCCTGGCTACTAGCCAATCAGCATTTAATTTATCAGACAAATCAGAGCAACACACATTCACAGCATACAGAAAGATATCCCCAGAACCAATATAATATATAAATTGCTATCTGCTAGATCTATGTGGAAGATATTGATATTCTTTAAATTAATAATTACTTTATGGAAAGAGGCTTACTAATATAAATCATAACAGTTATTATATTATCAGATTTACCAGTTTTTCTCAAGGCACTTTGAGTCATCTTTCTAGTTATTATGTATACTGTCATGAACTATTTCATGGTAATTGAATGCATTCATGCAATAAATAGTAAGGTAATCAAGGTATTACGGCTTTTAACTAAGCCTTTCCATTGCTCCTTACCCACCCCTCTCTTGATTACTCTCTCCTGTTGCCCTGGTCTCTTTCCTGTCCCCTTCCATCACCACCAATTGCTCATCTCTGCTTTTCTATCACATACGCCCACGACACACACACACAGATGGACACCGAAAGACAAATGTAAATCTATGTTCTATATATGAGAGATTAAACAAATGCAGTATTCATCTTTCTTGGGTCTGGTTTATTTTAGTTATATAATGATTTCTAAATTCATCTGTTTTCTTGCAAATATCATAATTTCTTTTGTCTATATGGCTGAGTAAACTTCCATTGTGTAATTGTATCAGATTTCCATCAAGTGATAGACATCTAGACTGATTCTACATCTTGACTAATAGAGCAAAAGTAAATATATATGTGCACATCTCAGTGATATATTCTTAGAATGCTTTAGTACAAATGGGTCATGTAATATTTTCAAAGGAATGTCCATATGGGTTTTCATACAGGCTACATAAGTTTATGTTCCCAGTAACAGTGTGTGAAGGTTTCACTCTGCCATGTTCTCACCAATATTTGTTGTTATTTACTCTCTTGGTAATAGCTATACAGACTCATTTACATGAAATCTAAAAGCAATAGATTTATTTTTACTTTTCTAATGTCTAAGAATGTTGAAAACTTTTTGAAATATGTATTGACCATTCATGATTCTTTTTTTTTTATTTATTGAGTACATTATCACTTTGTTGATTGGAAAAATGGATATTTTGGGTATTTAATCATGTCATTTCTCTAAATTTAGTAAATTATAAGTGAAAATAATATTAATGTGTTTAGAATATACTTTCTACTATGGTTGTTTATATGATGATTTTCTGTTTCTATTGTGGTATAGTGCTGTGTGCTCATTTTCAGTTGGTATTTTCTCTTATTTTCATGATATCATTATTTAGTGCTGGAGCAGTCAGTCTCATTGTGCTCACCTGTGCTAAAATGCTGAACATATGGACATTTGAACTACTAGATTTAATTTTTGGATTGGAGCACAATGCACATAAATGGACCTTTTGGCAAACAGTAGAGCATAGCACTCTCACTTCATTATCTCACTGAAACCACACATGATTTTCCAAATAGTTATTAGGAATTAAGGCCATATCTGCACATGCAAAAGTGAGAACATTATCCAAACATTTGGAAAATTTAATAAAGAAACAGAATTTTGCCTTAAATGAATGAGAAGAATTCTTGGCAAAATGTATAAAGGCGACTGCATAGTAGTTATGCAGTTTATCACTTGAATGTATGAATTTGTAGAATAGGTCTATGCATAAATTTTGTATTAATATGCTTTACATGTTAGTACTATTTTATTGTATACACTTTACTTTTTACTACTGAGTTAATTTTTCGTATCTTAAGTAAATTAAATTAGTGTACATTGAAATCATTCAAAGTCAAAATATCTTTTTTTTTTTTCGAGACAGGGTTTCTCTGTGTAGCTTTGCGCCTTTCCTGGAACTCACTTTGGAGAGCAGGCTGGCCTCGAACTCACAGAGATCCGCCTGGCTCTGCCTCCCGAGTGCTGGGATTAAAAGTGTGTGCCACCACCGCCCGGCTCAAAGTCAAAATATCTTAAAGGTGATTTAAAAATATATTTGTACAATATCATAAATTTTGAAATACCTTTTTGTTTGCACGATTGCTATTAGTTCATATGTTATGTGTCATTTCAAGAGTGACATTAGCACAGGTCTATTCACCCTAGATAAGATACCAATGACAGACAAAAGAAATGATTCCATATAAGACTAGCTCAATTAAATATGAAGTTACTAGGGTTACTCACAGGAACAAGTGTGGGTGACCCAGAATAAAGCATAACAATTAATAAAAGTCCATTCTTGCGTGAGTCATGTTATAAGAAAGCTACATTCCTGGACATTCCTGCCAACTTGCATACAACTCTGCCAGAGTTTCCTATCTCTAGGAAGTGCTTGATGCTTTTATAACTTTGGAGGGGGCATAATAAATCTTGCAACTTTATGAATCCTGTAAATTTCTCTGTTACTCATATAAAAACATGAAATAATACTATTTTATCAATCTTAATTAAAAATAGATGAGTATCAACTAAACACTTAATACATCTTCTGAAACATTAAATTTTGAAATAATAAATAAAAAATTTAATTCTTCCTACTTCAATAAACCACAGGAGAAGGTGTCTACTAATAATAACATTACATATAGGCATAGGCAAAATAATTGTGTCCATTAAATGCAGCACATTATCATTATATTATGCTTGACTACTTGACTATAATTTTATGAAGACAAATTCTTTGTGATTTACCACTCTATTGCCAGTAATACCTACATGCAGCTCTAGAGAGAAAACACAGTAATAATTTATTCAGTTAAATTATTAAAATGTTGGAGCAAATCTTCTGGGGGCAATTAATGTTAATGACAGTTAATTGCAATGTATTGACACATACTTTTGTGCATACCTATACATATGGTATAAGGCCTCTCAATGATTGGAATGATTTTTGCAACTCTAATTTGGATATAAGTAACTCATATCCATATTTAATGCAGAGTGGGGAAAAGTAATTCCCCACTGACACCATTTCGAAATTTTGCTTTATTTTTTCATCAATGTAATTCTTCTCTCTGTAGGTAGGTTTATTATGTACCTAAGATGAATGTTGTTAAATGGGGTCTTTGTAATACCAATCACTCTTTTATCAAAGTTGGAAAGGATCTGACAGATTTACTTAGTGTGCCTTTTGCATTCTCAGGGAACCCCTTTTCTCCCCCAGGGTTATCTTTCCTCTTTAGATTGCCCATGCTACCTTTCTTTAGCTTTCTTTTAGAGAAGAGAAAAACACTGTCCCTTTATCTGTCATATTCATTTATTAATTAATGAATTTTCCTTTGAGATAAAATAGCAGCTGCCAATGTATTATTTAAACAAGAAAGTGTATTTCAGATATTTCATCTGTGAGGGTTAGTCTAATAAAATCCTTTTACGCCTTTCTGACAGCTATAGGGAAATATTGTACTAGGATATTTTCAAGCAGAAAAAGGTGGTAAACAGCAGGAAACAGCTAAAGTTGGGCTTTCAGAGACAATCTTGGCAGATAGCTAAAGAACCCCATTTCCAGACTCTTGCATAATGTATTCTTGATTCTATAGACCTCCTAAAGATAGGAAGTACCTTCTGTGGGGATGCTCTAGGGAATTTCACATGTTTCTATTGTGCTTCTCCAAGCATGTCATGTATCTGTCCTTATTTATTTGGCCAAAAATATTTTTAACGATATTGTAAGTCAACAGTCTTCTATTTCTTCTGCCTTTTTCCTGATGTGCTAACACATTTTCTTTTTTTCTTCATTTCTTCTACTTCTAGTGATGATGATTTAACAATTAAATGTAAGTAGATTTTTCTGTCCTTGCTGCCGGCTCCCAAATCACCACATGGAGACTTATTATTAATTATAAATGCTCAGCCAATACCTTAGGCGTGTTACTAACTAGCTCTTACCACTTAAATTAGCCCATATTTTTATCTACGTTCTACCACATGGTGGTACTTTTCTTCAGTATGGTACGATCATCCTGCTTCTCCTGGTGACCATGCACTTCTTTATCTCAGCGAGCTCTTTCTTGTCCATAAGTCCCACCTAACCTCTTCTTGTCTGGTGTAGAGAGCCGTGCACGGCCGTGCCTCAAAGATGGCGCGGCGTCAGGCTTCTGCCTTCCCCATGGCAGGTGTTCTCTGGGATAAACAACTCCTTATTTGGCTAAGGCTAGGATCTGGCTTACTTCCGCACACCTGGACCTAATCTGGCTTGCTTGCGTATGTCTGACCCTATCGGCATTGTCCACGTGGCACTACGGGGTTGATTGCCCAGTGGCTATAAAGGGCGTGGGCTGGCTTTCCCCAGGAGGAGATGGAAGATCGGAGGAGATAGGAGAGCAGAGTGAGAGAGAGAGAGAGAGAGAGAGAGAGAGAGAGAGAGAGAGAGAGAGAGAGAGAGAGAGAGAGAGAGAGAGAGAGAGAGAGAGAGAGAGTGAGAGTGAGAGTGAAGAAGCCCCGGGGTCAGAAGATTGTTCAAGGTTCCTGAATAAACTGCTTGGAGAAGAGCCTGGCGTCGCGTCTTCCTTGCTGGTCAAAGGAAAGCTCCTTTCTTTTTCTTTCATCCTCCCTCCATCCCTCCTTCCCTCTCTGTCTTTCTGTTAGTTCTTTTACAATTCAATAAATATACATGTTGGGTTGGTGGTTACTTGCTCCCCTCACACTCTTTTTTTCCCTCCCACCTCTATCAACTCTGCCTGCCTCTATATTGCTCTTTTCTAGATTCATGGCTCGTTTTTATTACATGGCCCATCTGGCATACACAGAGCCATCTGCATATCCATTGAACTGGGACCACCCTTGGGAATCTGATGAAGTTCAATGAGTACACAATGGAGAGCCATGTTTCTTGCCATGCACTTTTTGCTGCTTGTAGTAGTTTATCAGTGTAGAAGCTGCTTCTCAGCAGCCCTTCACGGTATGTACAACAAAGATTTCATATCTCTCTTTCTGTTTGGTTATACATGACAATTGTTACAGAATAATTACCATACTCTTCCCCACATGGATATATTACAACTTAATATTATGACAGCATTTGAGGGGTGAGGGGGCTATGAGAAATTGTCAGGTTATGAGGGTAAGAAATGATTAGGAACATGAGTAGTCTCTTAATTGAAAGTAAGAAACCTTTTACCCTCTGACTTCTGTGAATTCTGGAAAAGTGAAACAAAACCAAAATATACAAACAAGAAAAATAACTGTGAACTAGGAAGCAGGTGCCTACCTAAAGCCATATTTCCTGGTTCCTTGATCTTGGGTTTTCTAACTCTCAGCATCTTGTACTGAGAAATAAACACATGTAACTTTAGTTGTTTATATGCCAACCAGTATATGATATTCAGTTGCAGGAGACAAAATGAATTAAGAAAATTAAAAAAAATGCTTGACCCATCATGGGGCATGAGGGAAGAGGAACAAAATCAAAGACACTTAGAAATAGAGAATATAACTGTCCACCAACTTTTTAGGTTATTTCCTTGTTTATTTCATTTCCTTTGGTCTTATATCTGAATATTCTCTTGCAAAGATATAGGTATAGGTATGGATACAAGAGAATCACAGGGGAGCAGAGGTTTATATGGCCTCTGCAGAAAGCCTGAACGTTTGAGATATAGGATCGCTATGAATTCAGGAAGGACCCACATGTACAAGCCTCGGGTAGAAACAGGCAGGATGTGGGTCAGGACTCTCTAACACTGGCTACAGAATTGTCTAATTCAAACTTTCTTCTGTTCAAGAAAATATATATGTCAGAATGAGAAATAAGCCAGAATCAGTACATAGAATATTTTATTAATAATATACTTGCTTAACTTTCAATATCAAGACATTACATTTAAGGTTTTGTGTATATTCTTATTCTAAGCAAGCATGCAAAATATTATGATAGACTTGGTTCTCATACCTCTCCTTGGGAATGCATCCTTACTCTATCATTCACTATGGTTCATGTGCAATCATCAAACATAGAGCCATCCATCAGAAGAATTTGGGATGTAGAGTCAATATCCATGTATCTATAATTTAACAAAAGATAGCTATTAAGTTTGTTCACTAAGGAGGAAACAAGTTGTGGTCCATTAGGATCCCAGTTAGTATGGAAAATTAAATGTTGAGGAGCCCTTTCATCAATCCATTTAGAATGTTTCCTCAGGCATCTTTATAAAAATCCTTCAGTACTAAACCAGAAAATCCTAGATAGGATACTAATTATCATGTCAACCTACAGATATCTCGGTCTTAGTACTGTTGTTAAAACATCTTAGTAAGAAAAGTTTTCCTTTGAACAACAAAAAATATGCAAAGAGATACATAAAACATGTATCACTTGATAACACTAGAAATATTTATGAGCTATTTGTCCCACTCTCAGGTAAATAGACAAGGACAGAAAAGTTGCTTACTTTCAATTGGAAAATTAATACTTTGTGTATGTTTTAAAGAAGTTAAATAGACAAAAATAAATGTCATTCATATTTCATTTTATGCTCTTTCAAAGTCCCCTGCTCCCTGTAAGTAACATAATAGCATTTAAATATACTAATACTTTTAAAAATAATACAACTCCTATTTACCCCTCCCAATTAATTCATTTTCATTCATTCAATATTCTTTGAAAGACTTCTACAATTATTGTGCTTATGGAGGATAGAACAAAAAGTAAGTTATGTCTCTTTGCCTCTTTTTGTAAGACTCCCTTTTAATTTAGTTTATGTGAATGTGTGTGTAGACCACATGTATATAGGTATCCATTGAGTTCAAAGAGGGTATTTGATCCTCTGGACCTATGGTGAGTTCTGTAAGCTGAACTCAAGTACTTTGGAAAATCAATAACAAGCCTTATAGCTGAATCATGTCTCTAACCTCAAACAGATGTCTCTTTAATCATGGAGCTTAGCTTCTGGTGTGCTGTGAGAATATAAGGAGAAGGAATCAAACAGTAGTTAATCAATCAATGCATGATATGCCAGTAGGTGGTAAGAGTGATGAAGGAAGGAGAAACAAGTTAATATGGATGGGAAAGAGCAGGAGTTATTGTCACTTTATAAGATCGCTCAGCGAAGTTTTACAGAAGAACTGGTATTTGAGAACCCAGGAGGAGCAGTCTCTGTTCTTAATCAGATTGTGTTTTCTTTTTTTTTTTTTTTTTTTTTTTTTTGGTTTTTCGAGACAGGGTTTCTCTGTGTAGCTTTGTGCCTTTCCTGGGACTCACTTGGTAGTCCAGGCTGGCCTCGAACTCACAGAGATCCGCCTGGCTCTGCCTCCCGAGTGCTGGGATTAAAGGCGTGCGCCACCACCGCCCGGCTCAGATTGTGTTTTCTATGCAGAAGCAACATGAAGGGAAAAATAAGATTACTCTCGTTATATTACAAAAATCTGGCTGTCAGAGAAAGAAATGGGAACTCAAGATAGAAACTAGGTCAGAATATGTCAAAAAGCAAGTTTATATTTGTATGTTGCCATTCACTCTAAGCCACTGGGGACTTTATAAAGAAAAAGGACAAATACATCGTATTTTAAAATGATAATTCTGTATCCTACGTTGAAGGTAGAATTTGGGTTCATCAGCATTAGAATAGCTTGTGTTGCTCTGCAGTGGTTAACAAACCCAAAACATTCAGTGGATTGTAAACATAATTTCTCATTTGGTTTACATGTCCACTGTTAGTCAATAGAAGGATTTTGTTCACTGCAGTTAATTAAGGGCATCACAAAGGGGCATCCATCTATTACCAGAACACAAAGACTGTCGCATGACAAGTGATGTGTTAGCTCTCAGTCTCAGCTTCTGAGTGGCACTGTTACTTTTACACATTTCACTTGTCTGTATAAGGGACATGGTTTTGGGTGACCTCCACCTCTTAGATAATTTCAATACTAAAAAGTCCAAGTAGAGTTCCTCAAAGGAAGGCAAGTGACCTTAAACGTTTCCATTTACCAAAGTTTTTCACATGAAAACCAGTGTTGATTGTAAGTGGGTTGAGAAGTACATTCCCACTATAAAAAGAATACAAGACAAGCGACATAAGAAGAAGCCCCAGTCAATACCATGATGGACAAATATAAAAGGAGGAGGAGAGAGCATAACAGAAAATTGTAAGCACAAAGCAAGTGTGAGACAGTTGAGACACGGAGCAGGGAAAGTTGAAGAGCTGAAGTCCAACTACCCTGAACAGATTTTTGAATAGCGCTCCCATTCAAAATTCTTTTCTTAGAGGAAAACTTAAAAAGTCCTGTCCAAGACTATTATTCAAAATAATTAATTTTTGTAAATATTTAAATATTATGAATACTTAATATTGATTAGTTAGTGTTCTAAAGTCATAGAGAGACAATTTCTGTTATCATCCTCCCCACTCTATACCTCTCTGTCTCACTGCACTCAAAGAAAAGAGACAATAGGACTAAAATAAACATTGCTATTTAGGTTGAAGAAAACCTCAAAGCCACTGGATCACATACCGCGTGTCTCCACTGAGCACCCAGGGAGACCTTGCAAGAGTTCTTGGCACAGACATCTATATTTGATTATCTTCACTGGATATTTCTGAAAATGACACAAGAAAGGAGAGTGTCTTCCTAGCTCATGTCCTCCCGGAAATATTTTAAATCTCTAATAGTCACAGATTCTCAGGTTCATGGTTCTTTTATGGTGTAATTCTCTCACAATTGTAGCCAGCTCTTTCCTAATCATGTCCAAAGTAATCGCAGCAACCTTAGTGAACATTTCATGACAGCTTTACCAGACTCATTTGTTCCTGAACTACTCCCTGCAATGAACTCCTCTCAATTTTTGTATCTTCCAATGTCTGGGTGTGTCACTTTTAAGTAGATCGAGAAGTAGATTCCCCCTTATATAGAGAATGGAAGAGAAGTGGTATTTGCAAGTGTCCCAACCAATGAAATGATGGAAAAAGATGGGAAGAAAAAGGACACCATACAGGAAGTTAGAGGCAAAAGGACAGTGTCCCATGACTGGGAAATGGAAGGATAAGAGGTTATGAAGGTGAAGTCAAAGAAGCATGGTTAGGTTTTGAGAAGCAATCTAGTACAATTTGCTAAAATGAATGTAAGATAGAAAACTAGAGTCAAGAATAATTCTAGTTCTTTCTTGAACAATAAGCTAAGGCAGTCATGTACAGACACAAAGAAGATTTGGAGGAGCCATTTAGGGAGGCAATAACAAGTACTCAATTATGTATATGTTAACTGTGAGGTTAAAAAGCTGCACTGGATTCTTCAAGTGTCTCTGGGTGTCCGATGAGAGGCTACCTCTTTTGCTATCTGGTTACACCTGAACTTCAAATCGGAAACTGAAACCACTCCTGCTACACAAAATACTACGGGCCTTTTAGACACGAGGATGTGATAATCACTGTTCTCTCTCTCTCTCTCTCTCTCTCTCTCTCTCTCTCTCTCTCTCTCTCTCTCTCTCTCTTCCCCCCCCCCCGTGAGCGTGTATACGTGTGTATATGTGTGTGTTTTAATAAGCATAATTTCTTATGGATTCCTATTTCTGTGACCTCTAATCTAAAATAAAGACAAAACCATTAAAGATTTTACTATCCTTTCTTTAGAAATATCAGTGTTGGAATACTCATTCCACAGCACTTGTAAAAATTTTCTGGGAAATTTTTACTCTGCTAATAACTATCAACTTCTAAAATCAGATTATGTCATTCACAGACACAAAATACATCAATTTCCAAAAAAAATATGTTTATATGGAACATTTAAATGCAGTCTTAAGAAATGTTCTAGATGTAATGTGCCATAAGTGTCTCAGAACACAGCATCGATAGGTGCTGGGATTTTTCATAGAGTTTTGTATATTTGGGAAGACACCATCCCTATCCTATACCAATGATTGCAGAAAATATGAAAAATAAATTTTCTATGACCCCTAATAGAACATGTATCTATTTACACTGTTCCAAAGTGCTATCATCCAGTGGCCCTCTAGCTCCTCTGAGTTTGACCTTTGTATGAGTCTGTGTCACTTATTTTCAATACAAGCCACAATATTGGAAAATAGATCTTGGTCTCATAAAGCAGAGACTTCTTTCATCCTGCCTGTGCTGAGTAGTGAAAAGCTTGTGCTTCCAGAGGAATTCTGTACTGCAGAAAATGTGTTCTAAATTCAGCAGCCAGCCAAGTGCAGGTGCAGAAGCTTCCGCAGATCTCGGCCCAGGTTCTGACTTAAACTGATCTCTCTGCATTATCCAGCGGTGCATCAATCTCAAAGGCATTTTATTCTCTCATCTTTCCCTGAGGATGATCACTGTGGAGCTGAAACTTTTCTTTCCTAAGAACATATCTCAGAACTTGAGAACGGTCTGACTTTTGCCATGCCAAAAGCATATCACTCACAGACATTTCTTTTTATTGAGATAAGATTGATAATACACATTTTATATTTCATTTTTTACACAGTGTTCTTTCCACATACCTGCTTCAAATTCTTTTTAACACCAAATCAAAAGTTTTACATTGTGCTTTTTGTTGTTATTGTGATCATTACTGATAATTTTTGAAGACATAATTCTCATCTTATACTCCAGGCTGGACTCCAACTTGTGATCCATCTGCTTCCACTTGCTAAGTGTTAAAATTCCAGACATGTATCAAGCAAATATGCATTTTGACATGATTCTCCTCAAATAAATCTCTTAAAGAGGACATCTCTTTCATTGAGAATGGGATTTACCATAGTCATTGCCTATTTTGACACTGTTTCTTGACCACTATATAGTCTCATTTATGGACTAGAGTCAAATGTATAATTTCAGTTTGGCAATGTAGAACTTACGAACAATTCAGCATGCAAACAGGAAGCCCCTGACACAGACTTAAAAGCTTTAAGATCTTGAGATTAGATTGTCTAATCTTACACTCACAAATTAATAAATACATAATTCCAGAAACTACAAAATTTTGATAGAGTTGCTTTATAATCCAAATAAAACCCCACCCCATGAAAAAAATCAGCCTTCTCCTGCCCTCCCATCTGGTCCCATGCTGCCACTGAACTTGTCCAAAAGTATAAAATCTCTGCATTTATTTTCTTTTGTGTTTCTTGTTTTTCTCTTCAATGGAACTTTAATGTTACATTTCACTAAAATTGGATATCCATTTCTCCTGGTTTTTTTTGTAATGTGTTTTCACTACTTTACAAAATTTAAAGCAAAGGAAGGGGTAAATATGGGCTGGGGAAATCTTTGTCTGACATAAAATGTATTGAATATGTGTGCTTATTTGTGCATACAAAATGTATTCTCTCCAAGACTTCTCCTGACTAAATGGGGGAATGAAGCTTTGACCTCGAGTACCCCTGCTTTCACATAGTATAGCACTAGTTACTTTCTCTCAAACTGTAATAAAAACAAATTCATAATAGCCGAAATTACATGGTAATGAGTATGATCACAAATCTTATTAAGATGAGTAGTGTATATACGTACTTAATAAATTGACTTATTAAAATTATTGTAATAGATGAGATTGTTTGGTTGTATTTGAAAATGTCATCCTGTTCTTCTTTCTTCTGTTGTTTGTGGTTTTCAGCTGCCCTTTTTACTTCTCCACAGTCAAAAGTTCTCTCCTGTTAAGGAAACCCCAGAATGGCATTCTCCAGGTTTTTTTAAATACATTTTTAACTGTTTCCTTTATTTTCTGATATCATATAATTACATCATTTTTTCCTTCCCTTTCCAACCTCCAAACCCTCCCATACATCCATCCTTGCTCTCCTTCAAATTTATGGTCTCCTTATTGTTGAAAATAACATCTACATAAGTCACTGAACACAGAAAAGGAGCTTTCACTCCTACTGACTAGTATTCGTGATATTGCAAGGAACTCTGTACACTACCAAAGGATAAAGCTAAACACAAACCCAGGTACAAACACTTCCATCTACAATGCTTATCTGTCTGCAAGACATGCTGGTGGACTAGTGACACACAAGTTGTGGGAGTAACCAACCAATATCTGATTTAATTTAAGTCCCACTCCATAACATGGAAACTCTGCCCAACACCTGCCCAGCATATGAGACTAGAAAGACCAGGGACCTATGGGAAAAACTGTTCTGCTAAAGGGATATATCAATGAAATGACTACTAATGACATTCTGATATACTCAGTCATCATGAGAGAAGCTTCCTCCCATAGTATACAGCAAAAAATACAGAGACCCACAACTGGACAATACACAGAGAATGAGAGACTTTGGTGCACTCAATCGTAATATTATGTCTTCATCAAATC
Source organism: Peromyscus californicus insignis (assembly GCF_007827085.1). Classification (NCBI taxonomy): domain Eukaryota; kingdom Metazoa; phylum Chordata; class Mammalia; order Rodentia; family Cricetidae; genus Peromyscus; species Peromyscus californicus. The sequence continues at coordinate 30,609,479 of NW_026294447.1, read as the reverse complement.
CCTCCACCTCCCAGGGATCAGGGAGCTCTGTGAAAGAGGAGTTAGAAAAACTGTAAGTGCCAGCAGGGATAGAGGACACCAAAAATCAAGGCCTTGAAAACACAGTAGAAATGGTAGACATAGGAAGCTCACAGAAACTATGTTAGCATGCACAGTACCTGCAAAAGTCTGGGTCAAATGGGGTCCCAACAATAAGTGGGAAATTAAACACAGGCCATCCCTAATCCAGAAACTATCTCCAACTGATAACTGCTCTCGAAGGAAGAATCTAGCTGAGTGTCACTGGGTATACAAACTACTCTAAAGGGCAGGCTCCATGCACAGAAGTAGATGGCTAAAACAAATGACTTCAATGGTATTTTTGGAAGTTCTTTCTCTAGTAAAGTTTTCATGGGTTATTTTATTTTTTTCTCTAGTTAGGTCTTTGGTTATATATTATGTTTTCTGGTTTTGGTTTTTCTGAGTTTGGGTGTTTACGTGTGTGTGTGTGTGTGTGTGTGTGTGTGTGTGTGTGTGTGTGTGTGCGCGCGTGTGCATCTATATGTGATTTTTTGTTATTTTTATTTGGCTATATTTTTTTCTGTTTGCTCATTTTGTCCTATTCTGGTTTGATTGCTTTTATTTTATTATTACTTTTTTCTAGATGCCTGTTCATTTTCTAATGAGAGTTAGCAAGAAAGGGTGAGGGTTTGGGTTGTTGAGGAGACGGGGATAATCTATGAGGAGTTGGAGGAGGAGAAATCATAATCAGAATATATTTTAAGAAAATATATTTTCAGAAAAATAAATAAATAAGCATTTAAAAGAAGCTAGAATCTGGGTTCTAAAAACAAACAAACAATCCCAGAAAACAACAACAAAAATGAACTCATGGTCTCTTTTTTCAATAACTCTTGTTTCATGTGCATATATATATATATGTATATATATATATATATATATATATATATGCAAACATATATATTCCTAAATGTATAAATATAACTTGCTTGAACTGTATAATGTTACTTATATGTATGTTTCCATATTTGTTCTTATACCCACACGCAAATGTTGTCTTCCTCCCCCATCAAGGAAAACTTCTTTGTGACAGAGATGAGTATAGAACACCACATCCAATCAAAATGTAGTTGTAGAACTCAGTCCCATTGGATACATACATGAAATACCTCCTGAGCTGAAGGCTTGAGAAGCATTGTAGAGGTGGAGTGGAAAGACTATAAATCCAGAGTAACAGGGAGTTTGTTGTGAGATTGTTTTTCCTAGTAATGTCAGTAGCTACATACATAAAATTTTATCATAATAACTACCCAAACAGGAGCTGTACAAGGATAATAACAATAGACATTCTAAAGTGAACAGGAAAATGCTGGCAAGGCCTTAACCCTACACAAAGAACCCCAGGCAACTTAACTGACATATTTTAAAAGAATTTTTTTGTTTGTTTTTGTGAGATTATAATAAAATTGCATCAACTCCCCCTTCCTTTTTATCCCTTCAATCCCTCCTATATAACTCTCCTTGCTCTATCACATATTCATGGTCTATTTTTTAATTAATTGTTGTTATATGTATATATGTACACACACACATATATATGCATACATTCCCAAGTATAACCAGCTCTGTCTGTACAATATTAGATGTATGTGTATTTTCAGGGTTGACCATTGGTACTGGATAACCAGCTGATATCCTCTTCCCTGGAGAAGACTACTTCTCCCAACTGTTTTTCAGTTACTTGTAGTCCTCTGTGTAGGCTGGAGACTTTGTGGTCTCTAGAGGCTATCCTCTAAAAGGCAATAAGCTAAAGCATTTCAAGCACATCGTCTCATTAATAATCCCAGGTAGAGTTTCAACAGACACCTAGAAGTCTACCAAGGAAGATTCTTGCCCTTTGGTAATCCCACCCTCTTGCTCTCATGTGCATGCATAAAGTTAACTCCTACAATCCTGAATGAGTTGCATGACCTGAGCAATGACCTCCAATACAATTAAAACTGACACAGGCATTTCTCAGTGGGTGAGGAAGAGATTTTTATATCTGTCTGTAGAATGAGTTACACTTCATTCCAATAGCCTTCGGGATTTAACTTAAGTTTATTTGCTTAAAATTTCAACAAAGTTTAATATCCTCTGTTACCAACTACATGTTTGTCTATTCTGACACATATTTGGTCCAGGATATAGTCCTGGAAGTAAAACAGGAAATTATTAGACAAAAACATTGAAATGGGTTCTGTAGAGGAAAACAATGTCAATGTTGGAGTGACAGACTATACATTTTTGTTATTTTCAAATATGAGCAACACTTTCTGGATGAGAAACAAAACACAGAAGCATGTTGCTTCAGAAGACAAATTCCTTATCCTGCCCTATTGTAAGGGGGAGGGCAATATATGACATTGTGAAACAAATTTCGGGGAACTGCAGTTTTTCCTGTAAAAATGAGTCCCTTGAGCGATAGAGGCAGTAACCAAAAGATGGGGGCTTGAACATGAAGGATGAAAGGAGGACCCAAGGGGGAGGAAAAATAAGAAAGTAGAAAAAAGGAGAAAGAACAGAGGAAGAAGAGATGAGGGGACAATTGGGGAAAAGTGTGAGAGGTGACAGTGGATGGCATTTGGAAGATGGCATGTGAGAACAAGGTTCTGTGTCAGCTAAAAAGGGGATGATCAAAAGACTAATCATTTACAGAGAAAATGATCCTGTTACAGAACAAAATCAATACTCGTTTAATAAGGTGTTTTGCACCTGAACAAAGTTTAACACTAGCATGTCTCCCTCTTTAAAGGACAGCGCAGGTGATTCATTGAACCAACAAATACTTTTAAGTACCTTCTCAGTGCCATGCAGGAAACAGTGAAAAGGATATAATATCCCCCTTAATTGTATTTATAGTGCAGCCAGAGAACGAGAGAGATGAATTATTTATAATGTTCCAGGCATTGTGCTATGTTTTTGACATCCATTTACTTTTGATTCTTAAAATAGCCCTACAGTGATGGTCCTAGTAGTTAAAACCAATGTCATTTTAAAAATGAAAAAATGAGGTTTGGAAGCAGTAATTCTCAGCCCAGGCTTCAGGTTAAAGTCACCAAGGGAGCCTTGTGATGTCAGAATCCCAAATATAGAGGCTCATATTTATTTGATATGGTGAGACAGCTGAGTGTAAATATATTTTGAAACAGGAAATTCTGATGTGTGGATATTTGTTAAACATTTGGCTATATTTAATTTATAATGTGCCCAAAGTTTCTTTGCTAATGAAAAAGCACAGACTTGAGACCCAAATCACTCAGATGAAAAAGACAGTATATCCTTGTGATAATAACAAAAACATTAAGAAAAGATCCCTGTAGCCTGTAAGATATTCATTTCATATGTACTAGTTGTTGAACTAACTTTTCATGATGGTATACTGTGTTTGTTTTAAAAAAATTAACTCAGGGAATATTAACCAAAAAGTGGCATGCAACCATTTGAAATACATACAATGATGATGTATTTCTCATAATGTCTAATAGAAATCTTGAATAAGTTAAGACTTGTGTTCTTACTAACAGCTTTCCTCCTTCTTGCCAAAGGAACTTCTGACACAAACCACACACGTATGACCTTGTACTTTGTGTTAAGCCTCCCCTTCCCTCCCCTTCTAATCAGATAATATAGCCACCATTTTTTCAGCCTCTGTTTCATACCTAGAAGTTAAGATAAAACTTTAAAAGGATAACTAGCCAAATACATGTCAATACATTATTTGATTACACCAATCTAACAAGAACAAAATCATTTCTGAGGTTCATTTATTTTTCTCTTCTGTGTATGGGTACTTTGGCCTTCACATATGTTTGTGTATGATGTGTAGGCCTTGTGCCCACAGAGGTCAGAATAGGGCATTGATTGCCTTTCAACTGGAGTCGCAAATGATTGCTAGCTGCCATGTGGGTGCTAAGAATGGAAGAGCTGTCCTACGGAGGAGCAGTCAGTGCTCTGAACTGTTGAACCATCACTCCAGCACGTAGAACACAGTAAACAACTATGGTAGGTATTTTTAGAATAAGACTTTCCTTTCTCTGTTTTACAGTTTCAGGCGATATGTTTCCATCTACATAAAATAAGTGTAAAGAAAATCTTCATGAGACTTTAATGATGCAAATCATCAAAGCAACAACAATATTCATCTTGTGAATGACTTTGTTTGCTATTTTTCTGTCCCATGCATAATTTTGGTTAAGGTTAGGTTGCATTTCTCGTTCTCACTAATGAACATTGACAAATCCATAGTGATGAACAGAAGTTAGAGCATCACAACCAGACTTCAAAATGGAGAGATGCAAAAAGAATTGTGTACATGAAAGATAATAGACTCACTTGGATATGATGGCTTATAAAGCTGTATTAAGAAAACAAACTAGATGGTGCTTATCTCCTGTAGATCTGCTAGAAATAATAAGCCTCTACCACGTGAATATACAGTCTTTATACAGTCTTCCTTTTCCTAAGGATTTCAGAATGGAGGACAAAAGACAAAGACATGATTGTGAATGAAACAGGACTGTAAAATGTGGAACAAATTGGAATCCAGAAATAGGAAAGATCTATTAATTGCAGAAAATGGCAGCCAATATGTTCTGCATTGCATAAGCATCTACTAGTGTAGATGTAATTGTAAACAGTCTTATTAAATAAGAAACACAGAGCCACATAAAGAGTTAAAAGCCCAAGAGGTCAGAGCACTAGCAAATAGCCTTTAGCTTACCAGCAGCTGCCGTCCTTCCTCCGAGAAAAAGACCTACTTCCTGTGTGTCTATATTTTTATTGACTTTCTGTTCTGCCTTCTCATTGGTTCTAAACCCAATCACACGACTTCTTTGTCATTGCCTGTCTATATAGAACTCCAGGTCTCTATGGTTGGTACTTGTATTAAAGGTGTGTGCCACCAAGCTGGCTGTGTCCTTGAACACACAGACTCTGACTAACATGTGATCAGATTAAGGGCATGATCTACCACTTACAGACTTCTGCTAAATGACATGCTATTAGCTCTGACCCCCAGGCAACTTTATTTATTAACATACAAATAAAATCACATTTCAGCACAAATAAAATATCACCATATACTAGAGGCAGGTCTACTTCATAAACATATAGTAGATTTAGTCATCTTGGACCATTAGCTCACTGTCAAAATTCTTATTTAAATCTTTGCTTTTCATTTCTTGAGAGACTTACTGTACACTAAAGTTTGTGTAGTGTATCTCAAATAAAACAATTGCCCCAGGTCATACTTTTAAGTGACTAAATAGAAGAAAAAAAGCCATGAATAATGACAAGGTTGACCTTTAATGTTGAGAATCTAATCAGTTCATTCAAGACTATCTTTTTACCCTTATTTTTATTAGTTCTTGGAAAGTTTTATTCAATATATTTTGATTAAATTCACCCATTCTGTTCCTCCAATGCACACTCCTCCTTCCTTTCCCAAACAAATTGTGTGTTTTTTTATAAACCCATTAAGACCATTTCATGTCTATATACGCTCTTGGATGTTTACCCTTTCAGTGAACTAGGGGCTGGATCCTTAAAGAAAACTCTCACTTTTTCTTCAGCTATCAGTTGCCAATAGCTCCTCAGCAAGGAGTGAGAATTCATGCCCACATCCTCTCTCCATTCTAGGACAAGTTGTACAGAAGTCTAATTTAGGGATGAACATTCTATAGTTTCTTATACCTCCGTATGATGACCAGTTGTGGGACTCTGTGTTAATTTTCATCTGCTATCTCCTTTATAAAGAATCATATTCAATAAATCTGGACCAACGTCTTAATCTACTTATATAATGGTAAGTCACTAGGAGTTAGTTTAATGCCAGGTCAGAGTAATAGTAGTAGGTTCTCCCTCAGGGAATATGAGCAGTCTACCCACAGGTTCTTTACCCCAGTAATGGCATCAGGTATGAGTTTCATCCTGTAGAATGGTCCTCTAATCAAATCAAAAAGCTACTGGTTACATCTATGACACTCATGGAACTACTACACTAGAGGGTATGTCTTGAAAACTATTTTTGTATATACAGAATTTACAATAGGGTTGCAAAGCTGATTACTTTTCTCCACTTGTAGTAGGTATAGCATCTTGTAGCACCATAAAGATAGCTAGTATAGACGAGGCTTGCAGGTGAGTACCTATTTGAGTTCTTCATGTTCTATGACTTAAG